>NC_077222.1:478207-1678207 GCF_024763615.1 Phlebotomus papatasi | reverse complement strand
TTGAATCTTCGGGACAGAAGCTCGTGGGACGTGATACGTATTTGAGTAAATTCATCATAAACAATGTCGCGGAAGAGGATAGTGGATACTATGTTTGTGTCAGTATGAACTACAACGGATACAGAATCCAGGAGACTCTCCTGGAAGTGATTGTGCCAGAGAGGAAATTGATGAAAAATCAATTCTTCCTCCTCTTCCTCATTCCCGTGATCTTTGCCATCATCCCCCTGTCCATGTGGCTGTGCTTCATTGTGAGCAGGAGGAGGCAGAGACTCAATGCCAAAACTAGTCAAATTGCAACACCTGCCGAAGATAGTGCAAATATTCCACTGAGGAACAACACCACCATTCTAATTACCAATAATTACGACAACAGACGATATACTACGCTAAAAAATAAATCCTACTGGTATTATTTGTAAGAAAAATTGTGATAAATTATTTTAGAATAAATTTATAAAGTTTTTTTTCTTTTAACTTTTCATTTTTTCCGCATTTTTCCGTTACACTACAATCGGGGATTTGAATTTCAAAATGTCGAGCTTTTATCTAAAAGCTTCGATTTGGCGCGTGAAAGTTTATCAAATAGGCCTTCGAATAGGCATCCCAATAGGCACACATAACCTCAAATAATTGTTTTGGTTTTCTAAGCTCTCAAAATTTTTGTGAAATTTTTAATTTGAAATTATTAGAAGATGTCTCTGAAAGCTTTTGTGAATAAATACATTGTAACAATTGTAATGATCCCATCAATTATTGGAATCCATTACGGCTGGACAAAGGTGCAAAATGTTGAGAGCCTGGTAAAAGAGCACGAGAAGCAAGATCTGCCAATTATTATCGTAAGAAATCCTAATTATAGTTTAAAAATAGTATATTTTTACTGAAATAGAAAGGTATCAAACATATCTTCTTTTCCAGGCCGCCAGAAACTTATACAACGAGTATTTCAACAAGCCGGCTGATCCGAAGAAAGGGGAGGAAAGATGAACAGCTTCCGGAAGAAATTATAATGCATAATTAATAAGAATTGTGATAGCGATTGGACAGAAATATAACAATTTTAATAAAAAAAAAATCTAAAAAAAAGTTTTGAGCGCCTATTTCTTACCATAATTATTTTTCCTTTTTTTCATTTCATAGTAACAGTCCCTGGTCGAATTTGTTGACGCATATTGCCTATCAATTTATTGACACAGATTTTATGGTAGGATATCACTTAAAATGTGTTAGAAAACCATCAAAAGAGTAGTTTCAGGCATTCAGGTGATTTTCTAATGAAGCCTTTCCCACATAACATAGGTTAATTAAAAAACTATGAGGTTATGTTTAACCTAACCTCAAAAAAAGCAAAAATAATAACAGAATATTTATAAATCCGCCGTACAAAAGAATTTTCGATCAGTATTTTAGCCACTTGAAAAAAATAGCCGATCAAAAAAATCTTTTATTTGAAAATGAAATAAATTTTAACCTTCTGAGACAGATTTTTATAATTTAGGGTAAGATGGGGTAATTTGGAATCATAACATAACATAACATGTTTCTGAAGAATAATTTTACTTAATTTTCAGAGAAAGATTGTATATTTCTAAACTATTAAACTCAATTTGCTTTTTGATAGCGCGTTCATTGTAGAATTTTAGGTTACTTGAGCCTCAAAAGTGAAAAGATCAATTATCTCCTATAATAAAAGAAAATCTATTAACCTCTTCATTTTAAAATTCTTTAAAAAACTCCCCAGGATTATTTTAAAAGGATTAAAAAGGCTTTATATCTTTACTTAGGTTAGAAATTATTAATTTGCCGTAGTTGAATACACTGAAAATTCCTTCATAACCGATTAAGACAATGGTTCTATACAAAGTTTTCTAAACTTACCGATATGTTAACCAAAACATAACCTAAAAATTTTCTGAATCAATTTATTAGCCTCAGAGAACGATTCATTCTATAAATTTGCAAATGAACTTTAAAATAATTTCTTTACGAAATAACTGACTCAGGACTCAGGTCCTATATGTCACTCAATTTTTAGGTTACGTCAAAGACACAGTAAAGATTTCAATGAGATCTTTTCCAAATTAGAAAATAAAGTGCCTTACAATAAAATTCAAATAGGGGAAACTTTAAGATTTTAATTTTCAAGTAATTAGTCTTAAAAACGTAACGGAATTGATATGAAATGCACTTTCTCTAAATTAATAAAAATAACTTTAGAGAATATATCAATGTAATTTATCGTGAAATAAATGGAATTTGTTGTGTAAGTTATTATAATACGATAATATTGAGAAAAGACCAAATAAATGCTTTTAATTCATACTCCACGCAAAACTTTTTTCACATAACCTTAAATTTTACAACCTTCGTTCAAATTTGAGGAACTCGACTGTATGTGAAGAAAGTTTTGCGTGGAGTCTGAATTAGAACCATTTTTCTCTGGTCTTTCCTCAATATTATCGTATTATATTAACGTCAGCAATAAATTCCATTTATTTCACGATAAATTACATTAATATATTCTCTAAAGTTATTTTTCTTAATTTAGGGAAAGTGCATTTCACATCAATTCCGTTACGTTTTTGAAAATATTGTTCAAATTTGAGGAACTCCACTGTATTTGTTGCAGGTATACTTTCTCGTAGAGTTTACAAAAGTAAAGTATTTGTGTAATTCAATTCTAACCACTAAAAATATTTTAGAGGTTAAAATTTCCTCAAATTTTGAACAAATTGAAAATTGTGTGAATAAAATTCGGATTTAGATAAGCACAGTTTACGCTCAATAGTTGTGCAGCAATTTTTAGAACTTTTACTAGAGTCATTTTGAACGAAACACTTTGAAAATGTTACAAAGATTTCTGAATTTTAGAGGTTAAATTTAATAACAACCTAATTTAAAAAAAAATGTATATGTCTTATTGATTTTAATTACAAAAATCATGCGTATTGGACTTGATTCTTTTCTTTCGGTTTTGCGACAATCGTTGTAATTTGAGGTTATGCAAGACATAACCTCGTTAGCATTTAAAATAAAATCTCAAAGTTCAATTCAACATAAAATTTTCTTATAAAATCGACAATCTAGATAAAGAATCAAACAAATTACTTTGCACAAATAATTAAATCTTTTATTTTTGAGGTTAAAGGATGATTTCTTAATAATTTAAATTATTAAAAAATAAACTTCTGGGGTATTTTTTACTGACTAAATTATTGATAATAAATTCCCTTGAATGGCAAAGGGAAAAGGGAATAAAATATTTTGCTCCACAAAATAATACCTCTAATTTATAAGGCTATGTTTAACATAACCTTAATTTTTTTTAATAAAACTTTAATTCAATAAAGAACAGTTCTCAGTGCGATATTTTCCAAAATTTTTTTGAGATTTTGTAACCTAAAATCCGAACCAAATTGCATATTTTTGAGGTTATGTTTAATATAACCTCACTTTAAGTAACCATATTATAAATGGAAATTGTCTTATCATCTCAATAAGACTGTTCTTGCTTAAAATTGGCGACGCAACTATTAAACACAAAGTTAATAAAGAAAAGTCGTATGTTAAATATTGCGCATCTATTTTATTAGCATGATTTCATTCAATGTATTCAAGTGTTCTCTTACAGATACTTTCATTCTATTTTCCTGGAATCATCTGCTCGTAACAAGGACAGTAAACTGATTACGACAAAAAAAAAAATAAATCGCAAAAAGCTCTAAAAAGAAAGTCTGTTTCAATAAATTAGATTATGGCAAGTTGTGTATATGAGAAATACAGCAAATTATGTACAACATTTGGGGGAATCAGTAGTTGATCTAAGTAAGAAAACGTAATATATTTTTCAATAATTTCTCTTGCTCTCCCTTCAGTTCTATCTTCTATATTTATTTATCAAAAAGAAATTATGTTCAAAGTCTCAGACAATTTTTTTCTCTGTTCTTCTAATCTTGCTCGAATGTCTATAGTCAAAAATAAAAATGGGATCGAGCAGTAAGTATTTTTTCTTTTCTTTAATAATATTGCAATTAACCATTAATCTATCTAATTTCATTTTTAATATATCACTTGTTTTTTTTTCTTTATTCAAATTAGTCATTTCCTTGTAAATTATTTTCCTTCCAATGTCTCAACTGAACCGCAATAACATTTTATTTTTTTTAAAAATTAAAAGAAAAACAAATTGATGCTGGGAGGGCAGTTGGTAGCTGTTTTAGTAGCGCACCAACTGCCAGCATCCAGAAGCTTCATCTCGCCTGTAGTAATGTGGCCGGTTGTCCGGAAAGACCGTCACGGCTGGAAATTGATTGTCCTGAATGTACCTAAGTGTGGAACGGAGTTGCATGGCAAATGTTGGTGGTTCAACTTCAGGACTAGTTGAGAGATGCTGCAGGAGGAATTCATCACTCTGTGCCAACCACAAGTCAACACCTCTCAGAGGATCATAGTTAAACGGACCGATTCTCAGCATTCCATTGTTCGAATCATAAATGTCCAGTACCTGAGTCACAATTATTCCTTTTAGGATTCTTAACTTAATGCCTTTACAGATCTTAAATTGGGTTTTGATAAGCCAGAAGTCGACGGTAAACAGCACATATTCATTTTCCTGCTTATAATCGTCTTAAATCGACTTTAAATCGCGTAAAAATGTTTGGAACAACGTTAAATTCAATAAAAAGAATTTAGGAAAAATACCGGTTCATTACCGATTCATAACCGCTTAGAGATACTTTGATAGGTTCGGGATTCGAAAACCTTTCTAAAAAATTAATACCTGTCCCAATCGGTTAAGAAATACGTTTTCCAGAGCCTTTTCAATCTTTGACTTTGAAAAATTCGATGCAAGGATTATCTAGATTGTCCTTCATGTGTTTAAGGAATTCTAATAATGTTTCGATAAATTTTCGAAAATGTTTCTGCAATTAAAACCATATTTCGATCAATATTCATTGAGTTTCCGCGATTTTAACCATATTTCGTTGAATATTCGTTGAGTTTCCATAATTCTAACACTGCTTCGATAAATATTCGTTGAGTTTCTACGATCCTAACCATGTTTTGGTTAATATTCATTGAGTTTCTGCGATTTTAGCCATATTTCGACAAATATTCGTTGAGTTTCAGGTATTTGAACCATATTTAGATAAATATTCTTTGAGTTTCTGCTATCTTTATCATGTTTCGATCAATATTCATTGAGTTTCTGCGATTTAAACCAGGTTTCGATAAATATTCTTCGAGTTTCTGTGATTCTAACCATGTTTAGATAAGTACACTTTGAGTTTCTACTATTCTAGCCATGTTTCGTCGAATAGACGTTGAGGTTCTGCAATTCTATACATATTCCGACGAATGTTCATTGTGTTTCAGCGATTTTTACCAGGTTTCGATAAATATTCATTGAGTTTCTGCGATCCTTATCATGTTTTGTTCCATATTCGTTGAGTTTCTGCAACTTTCATCATGTTCAGATAAAAATTCGTTGACTTTCTGCGATCCTTATTATGTTTCGTTCAATATTCATTGAGTTTTTGCGGTTTTAACCAGGTTTCGATAAATATTCATTGAGTTTCTGCGATCCCTATAAAGATTTGTTCAATATTCGTTGAGTTTCTGCGACTTTCATCATGTTCAGATAAAAATCCATTGACTTTATGCGATCCTTATCATGTTTCGTTCAATATTTATTGAGTTTCGGCGGTTTTAACCAGGTTTCGATAAATATTCATTGACTTTCTGCGATCCTTATTATGTTTCGTTCAATATTCATTGAGTTTCTGCGGTTTTAACCAGGTTTCGATAAATATTCATTGAGTTTCTGCGATCCCTATCGTGTTTCAATCAATATTCATTGTGTTTCAGCGACTTTAACCAGGTTTCGATAAACATTCATTGAGTGTCTGCGATCCTTATCATGCTTCGATCAATATTCATTGAGTTTCTGCGACTTTGACCGGGTTTCGATAAAAATTCATTGAGTTTCTGCGATCCCTATCAAGTTTTGATCAATTTTCATAATATTTACTTGCGTTTTGATGATTTTTATCTACGCAACTGAGATTTCGATATTCTTGACATTATTTCTTATATTTCCGCGTTTCTAAAACCCTTTCTGGCATTATCACAAAACCGAGAACTATAGAGATAATCCGAGTATCTCGGATTAAAATCAAGGTCTGCAAAGGCTTCTAAAAATTAGTTTAAAATAAAATATTAACGAACTGTTTGGCCTCCGGTGAAACTCCTTGCTTGACGAAGCGGTAAGTCGGGTCCTTTGTCCGGGAAGGTAGCAGGAAAGATGTCTCCATTCCTAACATTAACACCAACACCATAAATAATGGGCCAATTTATATCACCGCGAACTGTTGTGTTGAGGTCCATAACACATGCCTGTGTCAGATCTATTTCCAACGGATGTTTGTGAAATGCTTCTGCATGTTGACATAGCACACAACATAAAAGAAAACACCGCAATAATTCAATTGATGATTAGTTTGCAGTTTAAGGAGGTAATCAAATGATCCAATCAATTGCTCTCCAAGGCTCCTTTCTCACAAACCCAATATCTCCTTGGATAGAAGCAAGGAAAATCTCACATTTCTCACTCAATCTCCAAAAGCATCCTTCAACCCCTTCCTCTCATTCCTATCCTTTCCCCCACATTCGCCTTAAACATGGGAGAATAACAAATCTTACACAAACGATGGGAATAGAGACAACGACTGATGGACAGAAACTTTGTTGGAGATTTGTCCCATTATGAATGGCGGTCAGCTTGTCCTCTTTCATCCATTGCAAATCAATCTGTTTCCAATGTCCAAAGTCCCCCCTTTTAAATTATTCTCAATTCAACATATACATACATTTACCCCCTCATGTAGATATATAGCACATAACACTACCTCAACTAATCCAAAATAGTTCTATTGCCTCAAAGTTATGTATATTGGGGAGTAGTATCCCTTATATTATATATATGTTCAATTATTTAGTTGAGGAAGCTGATTAACACTTCAAAAGCTCCAACTTAGCTTCATGAAATGTTCAATGAGAACTAGAACAAAGGAAATCTCTTATAATTAGTAAGTTAGAATGTAGTACAATCATCTTCGATCACTAAATTAGCCACTGAGTTGGTTAAAAGTCATTTTGTTAAGTGAAAGTTTAAAAGAATTATCATGCACTAAAGAAATTCCAAGAAGGCTACATAGGGATTCAGCCTTGAGAAACGGTCGAACTTATGCCTTGATGACATACCTCTAAAAGTCGTTTCGGGAAAATTCCGTAATGCTCCAATAATCCTACATTTCATCGACCAGAAGTTTGTTACGGTGTACGAAAAGATTCAATTTTACAAGATCAATTGCAGAACTTAACCCTTTAAGGACGATTGGATCACCGGTGACCCAAAAATTAAATTTTTCCTACGGCCATCTAAAGTCATGTTTCGCAATAAAAAGGCGGAAAATATGATTTTTTCTGACCCCGACTTTTAAACCTTCTTGTCCTTAATGGGTTAAACGAAAACACTTTATGAAGAGGGGGCTTTTGCATCGGTTTACTAACATACCGGACTAAACCGATGCAAGAGCCCCCTCTTCATAAAATGTTTTTGTTTAAGTTCTGCAATTGATCTTGTAAAATTGAATCATTTCGTACACCGTAACAAACTTCTGGTCGATGAAATGTAGCATTATTTTTCAAAATTTACTTTATTAGGTAATAAAAATCAAAATCCTAATTTTTAAAAGTATTTAAAATAGTTTTTTTTAAAGTCTCTTTCACTAGAAATAAGCACCGTAACAAACTTATGATTCATACTGTAAGCCAGTGTATCATATACATTCTGTTTAGTAAAAGCATGACCGTCTTAATGTGTTGAAAAAATATTTTCTTTATTCTTAAGTACATTGATAAATCAGGGCACTAAATGGCCTAAGTCGAATCCCGTTTAGGCCACCAGGAATTTTTTCTGGCGTTAAAGTCTTTTAAAATTTTACCAAAATACGAACCCCCGGAATGAGGATGTAGAACAGTGTAACAACAAAATCAAATCCAACACAACTTTATTACCAACCAATTTCTAATAAATTAAATTATAACATTTATATCTTATTGAATTTATTATTCGTAAATTTTATGTAAAACAAAAGCTCCTTTTAATGGTTCTAAATGTTAAATTATATTACGGCATAGTAAAGATTTTACTACCTTGTATAACTGACATATAAATTATCCATATGCATAACCATTTGCCATACTTTAACCACTGCACTGGGAGGAACTAAACTCGTAAATTGTATTAATTATTGGAAATAGAGTAGACTAGTGCAAATGTGGATCATAAAAATCATTAGCGTCAATTAAATGGCTGCAATTAATGTTCTAGCCAAGCATTTTCAATGTAAGAAGGAGCCGGTGATGTTAATTGTGACAATGGAATTGTGCCAATTGAATTGGCATGAAAAGGTATATACTATATCTGGGTTTTATCGCTTTATCTATCAATTTATCTCCCTCCGGGGATTAATTGATGTATAATTCGTGCAATTGATATCGCACTACTGCAATAGAAGGCGCAAGTTTCGACAAATTTTCAAAAGGATAAATGGAACTTTTAGTATTGATACTGCATTAAAAAAGTGAGAAGAGTATTCCTCGATTGCCAAGTAATACGAGTTTCAGGGTTTAGAAATGTGGCTTAGCTTCTCTAAATTTTTAG
Source organism: Phlebotomus papatasi (assembly GCF_024763615.1). Lineage (NCBI taxonomy): Eukaryota > Metazoa > Arthropoda > Insecta > Diptera > Psychodidae > Phlebotomus > Phlebotomus papatasi. Next base: position 1,669,476 of record NC_077222.1, on the reverse strand, counting down.
CAGACAAGATTTTCGGGAAAAATTTGACGTAGGACTGATGGAGAGCAAATGATCTTGATGAGCAACTAGATCTTGAAACGTCATTAGATTTGGTTATTGATTCGGATTTCGAAATCTTTTGGAAATTGGGTTAAGCCTTCAGTCTGAATTCCGTATAATATTTCCTCTTTTTAATAAACTTGGAAAAAAATTTTAAGATACCACTCAGAATTCCCATTTTCATCTATTCTTCTTTATCGCAATACTGTCGATCTGTCAATCTCTACAAAGATTGTGTCGATCTATCAATCTGTCGATTTCTACAAAGATTGTGTCAATCTATCGATTTGTCGATCTCTGTAAATATCATGTCGAACTGTTATTCTCAACAAATATGGCGTTTTAATACGATCAGTCAATTTAGACCAAGATTGTGTCGATCTATCGGTCTGTCGACCTGTCGATTTCCACAAAGATTGTGTCGATCTATCAATCTGTCGATTTCTACAAAGATTGTGTCGATCTATCAATCTGTCGATCTCTGTAAATGTCATGTCGAACTGTTGTTCTCGACAAATATGGCGTTTCAATACGATCAGTCAATCTAGACAAAGATTGTATCGATCTATCTATCTGTCGACCTGTCGATCTTTACAAAGATTGTGTCGATCTATAAATCTGTCGATCTCTACAAAGATTGTATCGATCTATCAATCTGTCGATCTCTGCAAAGATTATGTCGAACTGTTGTCTTCGATAGACGGAGATCACGAAAATTGTGTTGATCATAACAAAGGTAATTTTGATCGGTCAATCTTTATGAAGATTGCATAGGTCTATCTATACTATAACTTGCAAAAAATATATCGATCCCTCGACCTTTACAAAGATCTACTTGATCTGTCGATTTCTATAAAGATTATTTCGATTTGTCGATCATTACAACGACATTGACGATTTGTCGTAAGGGTTGTATCGTATCAATTTGCCTATCTTTTGCAAAACTTATGGTGATTTCTCGATCTATAGTTTTTTATAAAAACCATATTGATTTCTTGACATTTTGAAAAGATCCTGTCGATCTGACGGTTCCTAATATTAAATCGGCGTCATTTTATTTTAACCAACGCGCTTAGAGATTACTGAAAATTAATTGTAATGTAAAAATTCTTTTAAAAAGTCAATTTTCCTACCGCTTCTATTGCAATTGTGCGATGAGGAGTCAATTTTAGAGACAATATAATCATCGACTTTTCAACAGCATCGCTCATTGGGATTATACAGGCAATTGAAGTGTCTCTGACAAAGATTTCACCGTATACCATCTCTAGACGCTATTGTGACCACAATTTAACCCCAGAGATGATTGAATTAAGGAGCCAATGGGATTGAAATTCAATAATATTCACTATTCATTACAATACCCTTAGTATTTTCAATCAAAAAAATCTCTATTACTTCCTTTCTATACAGTCCCTCCGCTATCTCTTTTATTTAATTTACACATTCCAAAGAGAAGAGGCATGTTTTAAATGCAGTGCTAATTGCATTTAAAAACTTACCACAGTAATTAATGGGAATAATTAGTTGAGTACATGATGATATTATGTTAAGGAGGAAACAAGGGCTATTTGTGCGTACAACAATTGACGGTTTGACATGCAACAAGCCACCAAATTAAACTAATCAATTTCTTGAGATGGAAAATGGACAAGAGGAGTCCCTTGTTTAACAGTCCAACAGAACATTTTGAGGGGTCCAGCAGTGACGATTACAATTCTGGTTAGATTCTCTTAATCCCAAGAAGGAGGGTGATACAACATTTTCAATGTCGGACCGGAATAATCGGTGTTATTCTTTGAGGGTGTTTATATGGGTTGAAATTTCAAGGAATTTATGAAGAAAGGGAATCATTTGAGCGCCTTTATTCTCTATTGGGAAGGTCGTAGTCAGGATTTTAGGAAGAGGAAGGGCAAATTTGGAATAACATAGTCTGGTATTTGAAGAGAATATTTATGGATTTTTAATGTATTTGTTTGAATGTAATGTTATTTTGGATAAATATCTTTACTTGGGATCCGTTCTTTGAGAACATTCTGTTTTGTGATCCCTTTCCACACCGATTTGATGATTTTGACCGATTTAAGAAAATGTACAAAAACGTTCTCATGATCTCACAGTGACTTTTCTTGAAGGAAATTGCTTTTAAACTTGAGAATAAACGTCTCTTGAGAAATCGTTAAGAATCCTTGATTTTTATCTTGTCTTCTCCTGTTTCTGATCCCGTTTGTCTTTGACTTTTATGTTATGATTTTCATCTTTTAGTTATTATTAAGCAGTTCGGTGAGTTAATGAACTCCATTGACTTTAAAAAGAGTGAATATTAACTATTTTTTCTCAAGGCGTAACTCCTTTCGGAGAATTCGAGTCAATTTGGCCAGAGAACCTATGGGGAACCCATGAGGATCCTATACATTTTTAATGGACTTTGGGGAACCGCTACGTTTTTCAGGAACCCAGGGAACCCATACATTTTTCAGGGACCCTATACATTTTTCAGGGACCCTATACGTTTTTCAGGAACCCAGGGAGTCATAAATTTTTCAGGGAACCCATATATTTTTCAGGGAATTCAGGGAGCCTATACATTTTTCGGGGAACCCAGGGAGCCCATATATTTTTTCAGGGAACCCCTACGCTTTTCAGGAACCCAGGGAGCCATAATTTTTTTCAAGGAAACCAGGAAGCCCATACAATTTTTCAAGGAATCCTTACGTTTTTCAGGAACCCAGGGAACACATACATTTCTTCAGGGAACCACTACGTTTTTCAGGAACACATACATTTTTCAGGGAACCCAAGGAGCCCATACGTTTTTTCAGGGAACTCCTACGTTTTTGAGGAACCCAGGGAACCAATACATTTTTTTCAGGAAACCCATGGAACCCATGTATTTTTTCGGGGACCTTATACGTTTTCAGGAACCCAGGGAGTCATATTTTTTTTTTAGGAAATCAAGGGAACCCATATATTTTTCAGGGAACCCAGGGAACACATACAGTTTTCAGGGAAACCAAGGAGCCCAAACATTTTTTCAGGGAACCCCTACGTTTTTTAGGAACCCAGGGAACCCATACATTTTTTCAGGGAACCTCTACGTTTTTCAGGAACCCAGGGAACCCATACATTTTTTCAGGAACCCAGGGAACACATACATTTTTCAGGGAACCCAAGGAGCCCATACATTTTTTCAGGGAACCAAGGGAACCCATACATTTTTTCAGGGAACCTCTACGTTTTTCAGGAAACCCATCAGGGAACCCATATATTTTTCAGGGAATTCAGGGAGCCCATACATTTTTCGGGAAACCCAGGGAGTCCATACATTTTTTCAGGAACTCAGGGAACACATACGTTTTTCAGGGAACCCAAGGAGCCCATACGTTTTTTCAGGGAACTCCTACGTTTTTTAGGAACACAGGGAATCCACACATTTTTTCAGGAAACCCATGTATTTTTCAGGGAACCCATATATTTTTGAGGGAACTCAGGGAGCCCACACATTTTTCGGGGAGCCCAGGGAGCCCATACATTTTTTCAGGGAACCCCTACGTTTTTCATGGATTTCACTGGACTCTAGGGAACCCATATATCATTTCGGAAAACTGGAAACTCGAGCCATTTTGATTACTTATGAGTTACCTCTTGATTTTTTAGGAAAACTCATCAAAAGTAGCTTAAATTTTCCGTTGAAACTATTTCTTTACGCTTTTTGTTTAAAATTTACCATTAAATCCATTTCTTAATACATATTTTTTGGTCTTAAATTTTATTTGCAAAGACAAGAATGGTTGAAACTCAATCTTTATGAACTTGACGCGCTACTGTTAGCTGAAAACTTACGAAAGACATCAAGAATACTTTTTCTTGAAGAAAATACCAAGCTTTTCTGAAGCATCTATTTAAAAAAAAAAAACTTTTAAATATTGAAATTGAAATATTTTTAGCAAGACCATTGCCCAATTTGCTGCAATCTTATTCAAGATTGGATTCTTGGGAAGGAAGTTACTTCTCTGTCTCAAGTTGCCTCTAACTGGACATCATTAGGGGTGAATAATGTACAATGTACAGGGATATAGTGTATATGGTTTTGAGGTGAAATGAGAAAATCCACCTTCCCTCTGCATCTTCAATTTGAGTGCTTGGTAAACAAATGATGTAAGAAGAGTCGTAAAGCTAGATATAATCTTCTTTACACGTCAGACACTCACTCACCCTTAAAATTAAACCATCCCCTCAGTCTCTCACTCTCTCTCTACCCACCCACCATTCTGAGAAAATACACTTTATGCACACACATATGTAAATGCCACCACTTCAACATATCCTGATCCTATTTCTCTTCTCAAGGTTTAATTAATTAATATACCAACGTCACTTCCTCACTCACACCTCAAATGCACCTTGTGATTCTCTCAGCCCAAGATTTGCGTTATTAATCTCAATGGAACATTATTAACTAATTAGAAAGATTTGCATGAACTTACGCATTATGTTGTAAAATAAATCTTCCGAGTATCCCTTCTGATCACGGAAGCCCCCAATAAGTTGCAACTCAATCCGGCCCTCCGGATAGCCAATTCCCAGCTCCTGAACACGCGCCACCATCGTCGAGACGGCCTCATCTGTTCCAGCACCATCGAGATGGGCCAGGGCTACTGCACCGGATCCCGAATGACGCACAACGACTATTATACACGTTGTAGCATCATCGGATCCGATTATTGTGACATTTTTATCGTGTGGTGCAACTGCAGCCATTTCTCTTTGGCGGACATAGAGGAGTCCAACAGGACCCATCTACACAGAATCAGAACACGAATATTTTGCTTAGAATTCTATCAGAATTAAACTTATCCCACCGTCTTTTATTCAAGAATTAAAAAAAGGTTTGCTAAGATTTACTAAATTAATTTTTGAATAATTTTTCTCGTAGGGGAAGTGCTTCTAATTTTGGACAGTCTGCATATAAGCATCGATATCCTAAGTTTGAAGTGCCATATTTTCAATACTAATTGACTTTTCTTGTTACTCTCTTTTCAGAAGGATTGTTTAGAAACTTGGCAAGCTATTTATCATCTCATTTTTACTAAAATTAGTTTTAATACGTTTAAAAATGAATTGATATGTAGAGGTGAATTTGACTCTTATTTTGGACAACTTGGTTATTAATTTTTACAACTTGTCTGTAAATTTGGACAGATAATCCGCCTCAACAGGATGCCCATTGTTCTTCATTTTATGAACCAATCTTACCAAGTCCTCTTCCTGGTCATGTAAGGGAAACGTGGAATGTCACAAGAAGCCCAGAAACTTTCCATATCATTCATTAAAGTGAGTTGACTTCGGTACTCCAAGTACGTGCGGATTCGCTCATTCCCTGCCCTTTCCGGGAGCCTTTCAAGGCATTTCTCACTGCATCTCTTTCGTAGAGATGATGCTCCTTCATTTCTCCAGGCATTTGTCCAACCTAGTCATCACAAAAGCTAAAATTTCACGAAATTTCGTGAGAAAAACACCTGTCCAAAATAAGAATCATCACCTCACTGGTGAATGTCTTAAAAAATTTCCCATTTTTCACACGAAAAATATAATTCACAAGGCAAATCTCACTTCAGGTCAAATGTACAAATCATCAGTAACGTGAATCAACACAATATTCCATAAATATTCAATAATATCACTCAAAAACAGCGAACAAACTTTGTTAGTACTTCACCAAAACTAAATAAGACTGAAGTAAGCCACGAAGTTCTGTCATATTTCTCGTAAGCAATTGCTCACACTGAATTTTCAACAAAGCAATTTCAACTCAAATCATATTCAAATTTTAACGTATTTAGTGTTAAAATCTTCCAAAAAGAACAAATATTTAGATAGAATTCATTATTCATCAAATATTGGAATAAAAATCCATCATTTTAATCAATTTATTTTTAGTGTCCAATGTTATCCTCAAAGTGTCCAAAATAAGAAACTGGACAAAATTAGAAGCATTTCCCCTACTGGATATTTTAACTAGGACATTTTGGACCTTTTAGTTGTTATCCTTGATTATTTTCTTGTTTTTGCCAAGTTTCACTGTAACATTATGGATTTTGAGAACTGTGGAGTGTGGAATCAAACTCAATGTAATATTAAAATATAAAATGCAAGAATACAGTAAAATAATTTTCCATCGTTTTGCCCCGAAAGCTTAGAAGCAATGCTAAGACGGTGATGGACGCATCGGAACCAAGGACAATTGTAATGCCTTCCACACCTCTTAGCTCGGTATAATTTCACAAAATCAAAATTCGTGTACATTTCTCTCTTGAAAAATTTGCATAAATCTCTCTGAAATTCGACAGAACTAAATTTAATTTGGTATGACATTCAAAAGAAGAAGAAGAAGAGTGTGAAAGAGTAGAATAAACATATAGAAAGTCTCAAAGAAAGAAAGAGATGTGAATTTGGATTTTATAAAATTTTCTTGTTCCGAAAAATTTCATGAAGTCGAAATTCAAATCAATTTCTTTTTCACACGGTTTGCATATTTATGTCTACCTCGTTCTTTCGTACTCTTCTTCTTCCTTTAAACATCACAACAAAATTAATTTAGCTCAATCGAATTTGGAATGTGAAACAATATGCGGTAAACGTATGAAAAACGTATTAGAAAGAAAGAGATGTAAATTTTGATTTCATGAAATTTAACTGATCTAAAAGACGTGCCGGAGTCATAAAGACCGAAATTAATTCATTCGGTATTCTACATATTTCACTGAATAATAAAAAAATATAAGAATGAAACTCAAAGGCAATGTTTATGGCTCCGGCATACCTTTTAGTTCAGGAAAATTTCATGAAGTCGCAATTCGAAACCCTTTCTTTCTCACATGTTTTGCATATGACTATCTCAGTCTTTCGCATACAAAATTAGATTGAGCTAAATTGAATTTGGGGTGATGTTTAAGAGAAAAAGACAAGTGCGAGAAAATAAGATAGACATGTGCAAAAGAAGTGAGAAAGAAAGCGATGCGAATTTTGACTTCATGAAATTATCCTGATCTAAAAGGTGTGCCGGAGACATTAGAACATTCCAATAGAAAAATTGGCCACGCCCATTGTAATTTTAAATCACTCCCATTTTGAGCAATTACGGGCAACTAAAGATTTTTTTATTGATTCAATTGATTTTTAAATAAATCCAAATATGTAATAAGATCAAATTTATATTCCTAAATACAACAGAGAGCTACTAATAAATATCCTGACTAAGCTATGGCTAGTAGTAATTTTAAGACACGCCCATTTAAGAAACTGTGACTGCCATAGAGCAATTTTCTTGTTAATTCTTTTAATAAAATTCTTAATAAATTTGAGAAAGTTAATTTCACTTCAAAAATATGGAATACAGTCGGATTTTTGTTCCATATTTTGTTAGAAAATGCTAATGAACTTGCTAACTGAGCTCCATATTAAAGCAATTTTAGGTCACGCATTTTTTTTTAATTTTAGCCAAGTGAATTTTAATTTTCCATATGATTTTTCTTTGTTTTTAATAATAAAAAACTCACCCTAATAAAGCTCGAAATTATTAATCAATTAATGAATAAATTTAATATAGTTAGTATAACATTCAAAACCATTCACTAATCGCTTTAAATAATTTATTAAACTGAAAAAAGTGAATAATAATTTAATAATTATCATTTTTCTATGAATATTTAATTTATGGAAATTCAAAATTGTCTACTGGCTATTTTTACGAGAAAAAAAGTACTTAAAATGGTACATTTTTTCTTTCTGTAGACACTTTCAGTAAAAATGTATCATTTTTATTGCTTAAAATAAATTTGAATTTTATGCAAGTCCTTAAGAAGGCGTGGCTAATTGTTTAACCCTTTAAGGATGATAGGGTAACCGGTGATCCAAAAATGAATTTTTTCCTACGGCCGTCTAAAGGTATGTTTTGCTCTAAAAAGTCAGAAAAAGTGATTTTTTCTGACCCCCGATTTTTGACCCTCTCGTCCTTAAAGGGTTAAAAAGGATAGAGTGGTGGCATTACTTGTGGCCTGTCTTTACTCATGGCCTCATCGCAATTTTTGTGAGAAAATGATAAAAAACCAAAGAAAATGTGTTGTGTTATTATAAGACATCAAATATTTTAAATTTTGAAGTTTTGCGAAATCATTTTGTGACATTGTAGTGTTTTATGAGGAGGCCATAAGTAAAGACAAAGGCCACAAGTAATGTCACCACTCTACGATTTCGCTCACTAATAAATTTATGAAAGTTGGTTTTCTCTACAGATAACCGTATATATCTTAATTTAAGTATTGAAAAGAACTACAATTCACTGGACCTAATAGTAATTCGTGAAAAGGGCGTGGCCTAAATTCATTTATGGGCGGAGCTTATAAATGAACCCCATTAATATTTTGCTGAAAAAATGACAAATATCGTAGCAAACCCTTTTTTAACGAATAGAATATAAAGTTTAATCAATTAATCCTTACCGTTTTAGTCGGTATAGAAAGGAGTTGATTGGCATGATCTCTGTAGACTGGATGCTGTAGGAATAACGATGTTGTGTTCAGTGGACAATCATCTTGTAGAACACCATTTAACACTAGAACCATTTTATTTCTGCAAATAAAAACGAAAGACAAAGGTAGTTGGTTAAACGCGACGAATATATCCTTGAACCAGGCTTAAACATTATTTTTCAAGGTCAAAGTCAAAAAAGACTGTAGAAAGCATATTTCTTCACCGATTTCGGCAAGTGTGAGTTCGTTGGAAAGGTCTTGGAATACCTGACAAATTTGAATGGGTTATGAAGAGGATATGAACCGATTACAAAATGGAAATTCCGATAATTGACCGACCAACTGTGGACAAGTGATTTGCAAAAGTGGTTCTGTGTTTGACATAATTCACTGGAAATACCAAACATCTTAAAAAAAAAAACAACAACAATTCCCAACGCACAACAATCCCAAGATAAATTCCAACATTTCTCTAAAGCGCACCTTCGGAATGGCAGAAAAGTTGAGAAAAATATTATTCACATATCTTTTGCGCTTCATCATAAGTAATATTGTCTTCTGATTGACATATTCATCAGACTATGGGCCATTCATAGGCGTGTGTCACGCCCATCTTTCTCTCTTTCTCTCTCTCCCATCTTCAAAGCAAATTATATAAATTGATGATTTCAAACGATAATGATAGAAAATTACACCGTGCTTATTGATAAAGAGACGCGAATTATGAGCCTTTTCTAATCTGTCTACAACAATTCCCGTTGATGTCATGGAGATGAATATTTCTCAATACAAATACCCACCCCTTTGCCCAGACACACTCTTTTTCCAATTACTATTGCCATTATTGTATACTGGCTGTCGTTAAAATACATTTCATCCGCATTATATACTGATAAATACTTCAATACATATCATTTCTTTTAACATAAAGTAAGAAAATATTTCAATTACAGAATATAATTCAGTAAACATCGCAATTTCATTTCAATTAAAACGGACTTTGCGATGCAGCTTTACAAAAACCAAATTTTCCAAAAAAAAAAGATTTTCTAAAATGTTTTTAAAATTCTAATAAATTTTTGAAAAAATGTGATTACGCTGCTTCTCAAAAGTTTGTCAAAAATATGTTAATTCGTCAATTTAACAAACTTTTAATTAAGACATAAACATTTTCTTTCAGGATAATGCTTTACGGTTAACCAAATGATATACAAAATGTAAAAAAAATTCACGTGTCGTGTCAAATGAGCCCTTATGTTACGTAGGGTGGCGGCATTATTTATGGTCAGTCTATACTTGTGGCCACCTCGTAGATATCTTCGACTTTTTCCCAAAAATTAATTTTGAAGATCCACAAGATTAGGAATATTTGATATGCTATCATTAAATGAAACTTTCAAACTGATTTACTTTTATATTTCGGTAGAATTTTAATTATTTTGTGGGAATCATTTCACTGATGCGCTAAACGATTAAATATATGTACGTAAAATTTACTAACGATCTCACAAATTTTAAAGACTAAATTTTATATCTTCAATCAAAAATATTTAGTACTGTTTTTCAAAACTTGTTTCCCTAGCAACTATATTTTCTTCTACCACTTGATTTTGATGATTTTTTAAACAAAAAATGTAAAATAATGACAAGGCCATAAGTTATGACCAATTTGATCGGATTATTAACTTATGGCCATACTATTTGATGCGTGGCGCCCTCACAGATATTTGGTTTAGATATGTGGTTCGTGGTTCTTTTTTTTTTGTATTAAAATTATTTTATTACCAAGTTTGTTTTATATCATTAGAAATTGTGGCCTTAAGTCCTTAAAAGAGGCCACAAGTTACGAATTTTACATGGTTGAGAAAATCACATATTTTCGGGGGTTTGAGGGATTTTCCTAGTAAATTCCTTTGAATATATCGAAAGGAGATATACATGAAAGAAATTACTCTTAAAATTTTGCTTTAGTTGGTCAAAAGGCCCAACAGTTGTAAGGAGATATTTCCTTAATGTAGCCATAAGTAATGCCTGCACTCTACAATGTTTCTGAAAAAGGTACAAATGTTTACGAACTTTTTAGTGGATTATACGACTTACAAGCATTTCGTAAGTCCCCAGTTACCAAAAGATTACAAAATGTTTTTTCTGAGTAGACTTAATTTTGCAAAAATTTAGGTTTTTAACTGACCAAAATTTAATATTTTACTTATTCATTTATCTTCAATTTATTATTGGCTCTAAAGGTGTCTACACATTGGAGCTAATTTCATCAAGAATTATTTCAAAAATTCTTGAAAGAAAAATTCTTATATTTGAAGAAAAATGCCTCCACACTGGATTTATTTTCCATCAAAAAAATTTTGACAGATTTTTATCATTCACAAGTTTTGCTCTTGTAATTGTTTTTCATGAAAATTTGTTGTTTCTTTGATGAAGAAAGCGAAAAGATTGTTTGTGGAAGTTCTTTGGGATAGTAGTTAGTGAATTTATGTGGACATAAGTGTCTTGGATTCTTCTATCCAAAGTGTTTTTGAGATTATAGCAAACTGTGAATATCACACAAATTTGAATATAAAAATAAAGACAAAGATTTGAGGTTATGTTCCCACATCCCGGAAAAGTCAATAGAGATGTCAAAGACTTCATTAATTCCCTAGTTTCAATCCATGGAGTACGAAACCACTGCACTGAAGAACACCTCAGGAATACACAATTGCTGTGATTTTCGTGAATATCTAGAGATAAATCAGAAGAAATATTCCTTCACAGCTAGATCAAATTCCATCAGAAATGACATTTCCAGAAAAACACTCTTGTTTTGCATTTTTGGAAAATTTACCATAAAAATTCACTAAATACTATCCCACTGAACTTTACCAAACGCTTTTCTCACTTTTCCAGCAGAGAAACAAGAAATTTTCATGAAAAACAATCTGGAATCGTGTTGGTTTCCTTCAAGAATTCTGTCAAAAATTATTTTGATGAACTTTGTTCCAACGTGTAGCAGGTAATTTGTTTCAAAAATTTTTGATGGATATTGCCTTGAATTGGATATGATTTTGGAAAGAAATTGCCTACAAATTAGACAAATTTTCTTCAAAAACCCATCGTTTTGTCAAAAATTTATACCAGTGCAGATGAATTTTTTGATACACACTTCTCGAAGCTCATTTTTGACAGAAATTTCTTATAAATGTGTAGACACCTTTATTGAGAAACCCTTGTCAATCGTCCAAGAAACGTTTCGCAAAATCCAAAAAAACCAAAAATTGCATTGCAAAACCCAAAAAATCGAGAAATATTTTATCATGAAGCACAAAGAACCCAAAAATTACATAGCGAAACTCAAGAAAGTCAAAATGGGAATAAGTTACCCCTTGCAATTTTTAGATTTACTAAATAAAATGTATAAAACAAATTAAGGACAATTTTTTTCATAGTTCCAAATCGAAATTTTGACTAATGCTTTCGAATAATTTACTGATTAAAATTACAGTACGACTCCAATAGAGTCAACACATTTGATTCCTATATAGGGGTGACCGGGGCAGAATTAGCCACGTATAGTATTAGATAGTGGAATCTTATAGTTTGCTCGGGAAGGAATATTGAAAAAATCACTCTTTATTCTAAATTATATACTTCCCTTCCTTTTCATTGAAATATTTATCAGTCTCATACAAACATTTTTTGTACAAGTTTAACGCAATGAAAAATTTCATTTGGTGGCTAATTCTACCCCGGTCTCCCCTACCTGCAATATTTTAATTTATTAATTGTTGTATTAACTATTTGACTCGTTAAAAATTGTCTCTGATTCTTACTTAACAAAAGTTGTTTAAAAGTTTAACATTAAACCTGGAATTTTACATATTTTTCACGGTGTTTAAAATTTTTAGGGGTTGACTATCGGAGTCGTACTGTATTTATATTTATTATTTGCAAGAAAATTTTATTTATCTACCCATATTGCACGATACAGAGAAAAGACCAAGTCTTTTACCCATTTTAACGTTGTCCTTCCCTATTTTATCTGTTCTTATCTGTCTGGAGATACAACCCGCTCCTAGTAAATACATAAATTTATAAATCAAAGTAAATAGAGTCTTAAAAAAGAGTTTTTGTACCATCGTTTATTTCCATAAATTGGAAAACCAATTATTGTGCTTTATAGTTTAAACGCGGACTTTTATCTCTCTCTTATCTCTCCATAGTCTTTCACAAGTAATTATTGCTTTTTCACTGTCGATTTTTCTTTTTTTTTCCAATACGATTCTCTGAATCCCAAAGCGACAGGAATGGAGGAAAGAAAGAAAAAAAATGTTCCTGTGAAATTGGGCAACATATATACATGAAATTCATATAATTATTGCAGCAGCATAGCCACATGCAGTGATAAATCTTTTTCCAGCATAGGAGACGCTCTGAACACAAATCACGATCCCGGAAGACGAGAATATGTACAATTTGACGATTTGATCTAGTAATAGACATTTTCCCTTTTTGTGCCATGTGCAAAATCCAACTCTATTTTGCGCTGCTGAAGTACATGTGCATTATAGATTTGTGATGCTATGCTATTTTTTTTTTGTATTTTCTCCCCTAAAATATCCATCAGACACGAAAATGCATCGTCAAAATGGTACATTAGTTACCTCTAGTTAGCTTTTAGTTATAGCATTTCAGCAGGTGTCTATGTGGGATATTTCTCCGTTTTTATTGCACATCAAATTTAGTGTGATTTTGATACGTAAAATCCAATATTTGTATAATATTGTTTTAATAGCATTTATTAGTCATAAAAACGAAATAACATCTAATGGTCAATAAATATTTTAATGCTACACCATAAGTAATATTAATTGAACAGGAAAGATTATTACTGCACATTCGGAGATCAATGAATACATAAAGAAATTTTGCATCATCGTAAAATTTAGTGACTTGGCTAAAAAAAAGGAAATTTCTAAAAATCATTTGGACATTGTTTGCTTTCTGGTCATTGTGTACATAGGCTGAATAAGACGATGATTTATAGATTTAGTTAAAAAAGAAAATTGTACATAATTTCAACTTGGGAGTAAGTCACAGGGAAAAAACGGTGACTGACGGATGTATGATCAACTCTTCAGGTGGTCTAAATATCTCGCTACAAAATACTTCCTAACAGCTCAAGATGCTCAAGATACGTACTGTTGCTTTTGTGCTGAGATTCTCCATCAGTTCTTCACTGCTATTGTGTTTTTTTTAGTTTAAGTTTCAAATAACATTAATTCAGAATTTCTACAAAGATTGCATTGAACTTCATCAAGGAATATACCCAAAAGCAAAGCTACCAAAACAAAATTTTGGATAAACATTTAATAAACATATTTAAACATTCGTTCAACTATCTGGTTTACCAGCACAGTGCTGTAATCAAAGGCATTATACATACTCGTACCGTGCTATCACACTAGGATTTTTCCAATTTGTAAATTCAAATTTAATTTTCAGATAAATTTTTCCTATGCGTTTATTTTTCATTAAAAATCATTTGAATTGAAAGATTTTCGCTTATTTATTGTTATAAACTCATACTTGGCCCACCAAAACATGTTTAAACATGCTAAAATAACATAAATGTGGTTGCTCAATTAAATTTGAATTCAGCAAATTAAAATGTTAAAATTGCTCATTAATTTCAATTTTATTGCAATGAAACAAGTAGTCTTTTGAACCAAATTGTTCTTATTAAATTTATTTACTCGTAATTAATTATTATTTGCAACCAAAAAATAAGTATACATCGATTAGTGATAAAATTGTACGCGAGTGAAGCTTCAGTATCGGGAGTAATTTGCTGAATTCCTCCAAAGCAATTCGAAGGAAATTATTGTGTGAAGAAATTTCAGCTGGGAGTTTCTTCATGAGCTCCCTTGCCTACAACCCTTTCTTCTGGCTTTAAGGATTCTTTTGCATAACAGATAAGTGACTTATAAGACATTTTAAGTACTATCCATACATTTTCCGGAGTCATTCACAATCTAAAATCCCGCAGCACTATTTAAAATTGAGCAAATTTCTTGCAAAATGTGTCCTAGCTGTGAGAATTTTCAAGTAAATTCTAGAAATCTTATAATGCTCAATTGGCTCAATTGAATTTAAAATTAAATTGTGAAAATCCTAATGTGATAGGCGTTATTTGATCAAATGCATAAAATAAGCCCTTAATAAGTACTTATTAAGTCCTTAATCAAGACACATTTTGGGATTCTTCTTCTCCTTCTTTCTATTTACATTTTGGCTGTCAGACACAATTAGGTCCATATAGTCATTTCGTTCACTCACTTTAAATTTTAAAAATTTTCCGTTTATCAGCGTTTATCCCAGCGAACACACTTAGCAAAGAAGGGCACCGTTTTCAGCATATTTTTGCTGAAAACGCTGCCTATATTAGCTAACTGTCCTCGTTGGGATTTCACTTTTATAACGTTCACTGTTTTTTAATTGTTATATTCTCACTTTTTCATTGTTTAATGAATTAAAATATATCTTTATATGTCTCTAACTTTTTTATAAAGTTTTTATGCTCACTTCTTCTTTTTTTTATCCCGGTATATCATTTACTCGTCACTGACTAATGCTTTGCATTAATTCCAATCTCCATGTTAATCTATTTTCACCGTCATATTCCCTATTTTGTGATCTTCTTGAGTTCTTCTGTTTACTGAGCTGTTTTGTCTGTGATCAGAATGTCCCCATTTTTTCTGCAAACAATTTTTCAACTTCTCCCACATGTTTAAAGGCTTCCTCTGGTCTTGGCCACCAAGATTTTCCTTCCGCTCTTTATGACTTTTTGCTCTCAGTTTACTGCTCCCTCTAGTTCTTTTCCAATATCATCTGGTTGTCCTCACATTGAAAAATTTGCAACACTTTTCGCCGGTGGGGCTTTTTCTGCCTGCTTTTGTATGAATTAATTAGGGACGCCGTCGTATTTAACCTCAAATTTTATTCCTCTTACTGATTTTTTCTCTGAATCTAATTTTCTTGTAAAATTTCTTTTTAAATTGAATTATTCTACTTTAACTTTCATTTAGGCACTTAATTTATATGATATAATATTAAGTTTTATCATGAGTCAATTAAATCAGAAACATTGAAAATTTCAGGTCCTTAATACAAACTACCTAATTAAGGACTTTTATACAAAGGTCTTAATTGAGTACTTAGTGTTAAGATTGAGTCATACCATAGTACTTTCGCTTTTCCTCACAAACCGCTGTCGTTTGTATCATTTTCATTGCTCAAAAATGTTTAGAATTCTTAAAATTCGAAAATATACCCAGAATCTCTCACTGCTAATTCTGCGTTCGGACGGTGAACACAGGGAAAAAACTGATTAATCTTTCGGATATTATTATTTGAGTTTGTAAATGTGTTTTCTCGTTTTTCGCTTTTATTTATTTATGAATTAATGAATAAAAAAAAGTGAACGTCCCTTTGCGCATAGCACCATTAAAATTTAAAGATCAATTTTAAAAGTTCAAGCTGGTTTAAAGCTTTGCTTCCGCTTGAGCTTAGAATGAAATTTTATGTATTAAGCTAAACAACTCAGATTAAAATTAATATATTAAACAATATTTCTATAAACCATTTTTTGTATTACTTAATCATTAATTTAAAAAAAATTTGAATTATTAAACATTTTAGTTATGTACTGAGAATCGTCAATCAGAGCAAATGACACTCAAATCATCCGGTTTTTTCGCAGCGGAGATAGGAAAAATCCCTGCCTCCACCCAGAATCGAACTGAAGACCTCTCGTCAACTAGACGAGTGCTCTAACCAACTGAGCTATTAGAGGTTACGCTCTGCTTGACTTGCTGCACGACCTTAACCAATTGCATTGTGCACTGCAATCGCTTATTCTCGGGGTTACGAGATTTGAAAACGGTATGGTGCGTACAATTGAGCCGGCCAATTTTAGTTACCGAATCATTAAATTTATTTACAGAGAATTCTCAACACAGAATTTCTTTCTACAAAATCGTCTGTGTTAACTTCTTAAATATTATTTTGGACATCCAGTTGCTCTATTACTTAGCTAAATATTCAGTTTACAATTTAACTAAGCAATAAGTCAATATATCTTTCACATGGCGAATGGTGTGAAATCTCCCAGGAAAAAAAAGAAGAACATACGCATTTCTTGCGTGAGGTGCGATTGAATTATGGAGGATAGAATCTGTTAGAGAGAGTTATGAGAGGAATTGTACTATGCCTTATGGAGATTTGAATTATGGTATTCGCACGCGCACTTATTCAATTAAATCACCATTATTTCGCCAGAAGATACCTACCTGCTGATAGGTAAAGTGTCTGCCATCATGGGCAACAAATCGCACGTCTTGTGCACTAAAAGAGCAAAGGAATACTTATGCTAATAAATTTATAAAACAACAACAGAAAGATTTATTTATTGTATTCAATATTAAACCGTTGGACTTTTCATTTTCACCCATTCGCGCATCAAAAATTATTCGCACATTGTCAAAAGGGTCAGTAAATTGCATTATTTTTGCATTGGAAGAAATTGTGGTGCTAAAAGGAATCTTTTGCAATAATATGTACATAATAGAGAGGATTGTAAGAAAACTCACCAATTGTTGTTGCTTTAAGGGATTATCTCGACAAAAAGGTATATAGGTAGTATATTTTGCAGACTACGTTATCAGCAGCAGCTTCGTCTTCTTTCTTTGCTCTCTTCGCCACAATTCAATAATTCTCCACATCGAAATTATTCACAAATAACGCCCTGTAATACAGCACATGAGAGATGATTATTGAGAAATTGTGATACACTTTATTATTCGACTTTATCTATATGTCTTATCTCTATATTACAATGTTTTTTTTTTCTCTCCGAGGATGTTCTCTTTAGCATTTTTTTTTTAAAGTTCATATTGTGTTAATGTCTTACGGCAAAAATATGGTTTGGTTGTTTGTACTCGTGTCGCGCCATTTGAATTTCATAAATGTAAATCAAGCGTGCAACTCAAAAATTCTGCTCTTATCTAACTTGTAGATTATTGGTGGAGAATGGTAGCCAATCGCGACACAAAATGATTAAATTAATAATTGAAACGAATTTGAATAAGAATGAGGCATCGAAGAAACACAGCTCCGTACAATGAAGTTACCAAATGAAACACATCTCATACTCAACATTTAAGTAAATAGCATCTATTTAGCATTTTCTTTTTGTGTGCTAACTCTACAACAAGAAGGTATTTGTAGAATCATATTGATCCCACCTCTATTTTTATGGCGATTTCAGCGCCACAAGCGGCATTTAAACAAAGGCTAAATGTTCTAGAAAGACCTAATTTTCCAAAAAAGCTGCTAATTCGCAAAAAGTAATCAATATTCTGTAAGCAAAACCGATATGCCACGAGGGATACTTTGAGGTTATGTTAAAGGTAAGGAAACGACAATACCGCCTCTACCGTTCTTTCGGAAAAGTTCTGATGATTAACAGAGTTAAAATTACATAGATGTTGATTTAATATACTTCCAAGGCTAAAATCAAACTATACCTGCTGAGAATACGCAAGAAAGTTACTTTAAGGTTATATTTAGGTCATACAAGTAACAACAGAGCCTCTGCTATTACTGTAAAGAAGCTCTGATAATCAACAGAGTCACAAGAGTTTACATGTTAATTTAGTACATTTCAGAGACAAAAATCAACCGATTCCTGCCGAAAATATGCAAGAAAGATGATTTGAGGTTATGTTAAAGTCATACAAGGGACAACAGAACTCCTACCATTACTGTAAAATACTTCCCATAAAATCAACAGAGTCACAAGAGCTTACATGTTAATTTAGCACATTGCAAAGGTAAGAATCAAACGATTCCTCACGAAAATATGTAAGAAAGATATTTTGAGGTTATATTTAGCTCATAAAAATGACAACAGAACTCCTACCATTACTGTAAAAGACCTCCGATAAAACAAACAGTCACAACAGCTTACATGTTAATTTAGTGCATTGCAGAGACAAGAATCAAACGATTCCTGACGAAAATGTAAGAAAGATACTTTGAGGTTATCTTAAAATCATACAAGGGACAACAGCGCCTCTGCTATTAATGTAAAAAAGCTCCGATAATTAGCAGAGTCACAAGACCTTACATGTTAATTTAGTACATATAAGAGACAAAAATCAAATGATTCCTGACGATATACAAGAAAGATGATTTGAGGTTATGTTCAGGTCATATAAGGGACAACATTTCATTATCCTATCATTACTTTATCATTTCATTATCCTTCATTATCCCTATCATTACTGGAGAAAACCTCCCATAAAATCAAGAGTCACAGGAACCTGCATGTTAATTTAGTACATTGCAGAAGTAAGAATCAAACGATTCCTGACGGAAATATGTAAGAAAGATACATTGAGGTTATGTTCAGGTCATGTAAGGGACAACAGAACCCCTACCATTACTGTAAAAGACCTCCGATAAAACAAACAGAGTCACAACAGCTTACATGTTAATTTAGTGCATTGCAGAGACAAGAATCAAACGTAATCGAAAATATGTAAGAAAGATACTTTGAGGTTATATTTAGGTTATACTTTTATCATTATTGTAAAAAATAACTCTGATAATCAACAGAGTTACAAATCAAATGATTTCAACCAAATATATGCAAGAAAGGTACTTTTAGGTTACGTTTAGGGTACATAAGCGACGATAGCGCCCCTATCGTCATTCTGAGAAAGTTGCAATGTTTAATGAAATT
The DNA here is from genome assembly GCF_024763615.1 of Phlebotomus papatasi. Classification (NCBI taxonomy): domain Eukaryota; kingdom Metazoa; phylum Arthropoda; class Insecta; order Diptera; family Psychodidae; genus Phlebotomus; species Phlebotomus papatasi. The sequence continues at coordinate 1,650,105 of NC_077222.1, read as the reverse complement.
TAAGTATATCACTAGATATTTTCTTAAATACAAAAAAAGTACTGTCCTGGAAGAGATTTGCAAAGTAGTTTTTGTAAGGTTATGTTTAGAATGATGAAGTATCCCCAGCGCCTCTATAGGAATTCTAGCAGTTTCGATGCTCCAAACAGTTTTAAGCAATCTCTTTTTTTCCATCAAAGTTCAATTTAACCCCAAACCCTATCAAAATTTTGAAATTTCGTGCATAAATGCTAGTACTTTAACCAAGTCTTTCAACAAAACTGCCTTAATACCTCCCCCAATCCATCCAGACACACAATGCGTTAACGCTAAAATGGCTAAAGTGAAGCTTACAGTACAAGTGAATTTATTGAAGAATTTCTCTTTTAGATATTACTCTCTCGCAGTCATCATAAGAAAAGATGTTCAATATTCTTGTTGAGGCGTCACACATTCTCGAATAATTATAGTGTGTAAATTGCAATTGGCGCGTTCACTCAGCACACACTAAAGATCATATGCACAAAAAACGCTTTGGCATAATTTATTATTAACAATATAATGGAAGGAGGATACTTAAGTGGAGGAGGATGCCACAAAAGATCAAAAGAAGACAAAAAAAAACAACTACGACATCTCTTTGCTGAGATTAGTTACATTGTGAAAAATAGCACGCATTTCTGGGCATTTCACTGCAAACTGAATATTACGTAGCTTTTATTAGGCTTTAACCCTTACAAGATTATAAGGTGACTTCTCGAAACTGAATAAATTGAAAGTGCTGAATTTCGAAGTTTCAATAATGCGACAGAAGCGCTGCTTGCGGTTGTCTGAAGAACTTTGAATATTTTATAAAGTTAAGTTTACAAAAAACCGACTTAATTTGCTTAGATTGACTTAAACTGGTTAAAATATGTATTTTAAACTTTTTTCGAAAGAAATTTGGATAAAGAAAATGCCCTTACATTTGTTCCGATCGACAAAAATGTAAATAAATCACGACTAACAGGACTATTTTCTTAACAGAGGGAGCAATAGTCAAGGATTCTACAATAGGCCCTCTAGCGGAAAGGTAAAAAATGAAACATGTTCTGGAGACTTCTAATATGTCCTTAAAGCTAATTATTTGTCATAAAATACATCGCAAGGGACAAGAAAATTACTGAAGAGAGCGTTAACACTAAATCTACCAAGACCCGGTCAAATTGATAGGTTTAAAAACTTTTTAAAAGTAACACATATTTAAGCGGTACAAAGTCGCTATTAAACTTTATTAACAAATTTTATGAATTTCTTAAAATATACATGCAATATATTTTTCAATGTTTAAATTTTAATTCTTCTTTTTTAAGAAATATTTGTTGATTATCCTACCCTACCGTGGTCTGTCATTTGACCGAACGCGCTAGGAAAAACGACCAAAAACGGTTAATTGGTTTAGTGTTAATAGTGCTATTCGAATGAAAACTGAAAATGGTTAACTTTTCTCTTGAACATATTTTTTAGTACATGACTATTCTCAAGTGCTTCTACATAATCGGCTTTTCCTTGTATTGTTTCCTATCAGTCACGACTATTTGGTAGTTATAGAACACGATGAGGACTAGGGAAAAATGAAATAGGTAATTTTTTTCCCAGAAAATTTTTTTTAGTACATGGCTGTTTCAAGTGCTTCTGCGTTATCGTTTTATTTTTGTTGGTTTCTGTCACGGCTATTTGGTGGTTTTAAAATACAATTAGGACTGGTAAATACCGTCATGCCAGGAACCAATATAAATAAAACTCGATAATGCAGGAGCACTTAGGAACAGTCACGTACTAAAAAAAATGTTTAGGACAAAATATTCCCCTTTTTCGTCTTGGAATAGCACCGTAAAATTTTATGGTTCTATCCCAATTTAAATTGAAAAGGGGAAAACTTTTGCTTGAACAGTTTTTTTTTAGTACACATGATTGTTTCATGTGCTTTTGCAAAACCGACATTATTTCTGTGTTGGTTCGTGTCACGGCTGTTTACAAGTTTTAAAGACAACGAGGATTGGGAAAAACAGTTTTTAGCGGAAATTAAAAAAAAAACTCGATAATGCAGAAGAACTTGAGAACAGTCAAGTTCTAAAAAAAATGTTCAGCAGAAAGATGTCCTCTTTTCGTTTTTCACTGGAACAGCACCATAAATTTCTATGATGGTATTCCAATAAAAATTGAAAAGGGAAAAACTTTTTCCTCCACAGTTATTTAATACACATGATTGTTCTCATGTGCTTTTGTAAAACCGATATTATTTACTGGGGAAAACAGTTATGAGCGGAAATTAAAGAACACTCGATAATGTAGGAGCACTTGAGAATAGTCAAATTCTATAAAAATGTTCACCAGAAAGATGTCCTCTTTTCGTCTTTCACTGGTATAGCACCATAAGCTTTTTATGAATGTATCCCGATATGGAAATCCCAATGTAGAAATCTTTCCCCTGAAAACTTTTATTAGTACACATGATTGTTCTCATGTCCTTCTGTATAGCCGACTTTTTTTCTATGTTGGTGCGTGTCACGGCTGTTTGCTTGTTTGGAACAGTCGTGTCACAAGAGCAGTTATGTACAGTATGACTGTTCTCATGTCGAAACACATGAGAACAGTCATGTACTAAAAAAAATGTTCAGGAGAAAGATTTCTTCACAGTTTTCATAGGAATAGCACCATAAGATTAATCTTGATCAGTGTTTTCGTTCTTTCAAAGACCAATTTAGAGAACTTTTGCAATTGCTACAGAATCAACACCTGAGAGGGTTAACATTAACAATAACCATGTAGCTAATTTTCTAAAAGAAAGCCACACATAAACATAAAATAAATATCCAACAAATGCCGCAACTACAATATTCGCGAGGGAAAACCAATGCTCAACATAACTGATTATCATAAACATGAATTGTTTTTCGCTATTTTCAAAATGAGAATTAACATGAAAAACGTGCCTTTGTCTATGTGCACCAAGGTTCAATCTATGTACCCAACTTCTTATCATGCCAATATACAATTTTCCTTCGTTAATGTTTTGGCATTTGGTGGATTGTTAAATTTGGCGCGATTTGTCTACTTAACCAATATCATTTAAATAATACATGCATTTGAACATAGGTTTCTCTCCAGCCTAACAAACGTGCTTCAAATGAAGTATCCCATTTTAATTTACTGTATTCTCTTCTTAGGGAAAATATCTTCTCAAATTGCCATTAGAGAAATGCGAAACTTTTCACCGATACTGTGAGAGGAAATCTTAAACCAAATGTGATTTTTCACATGTTCTTTCCCCCTTTTTTTCTGCATCATTGCCAAGAAATAAGGTATTTAATCCCTTATAGATGTTAAAGTTAATTGAAGGTATTGCATGGCTAATAATAATAATAATATGAAATTATTCTTTCCCACAAATAATGCTAGAATTAAATCGAAATTTCCAATTCAATAGCTTTGGCAATGTGAACCCTTTTTGTATTGAATTCTTTCTCTTTTTCACCAAAAAGGTAAAAATACAAAATGAATTATTATTTCTCATATTGACCAGAGAGTTTTGGTTGCCTCCCTTCAATTAATAAACCTGGTATAATGATATATAGAAAGTATTGTTTTCAGAGTCATCAACATTAAAACAATATATCCCAAAGATACAACACACGGTTATAAATTTATTACATTTGCTGGGGCATTGGATTTGTGAATTGAAGTGAAAGAAAATGTGATACAACTCTCTACACAAATCCTAATTATTGCTGCAAGAACAATAGTTTGTTCCATATCCAAAAGCTCAAGCAAAAGCACCTTAGCTAAAATTGTGAAGTTTCCCAGTTTAAATTTAAAGTGATATCAAGTGGAAGTTGTATGGGAAATTTTCCTTTATTGCCAATTTCTCCTTTTAGCAACCATCCGAAATAGTATCCAAAGAATATTGGAGGAAAAATAAAATAATAATTTTATGGGACAATTAAAATACTTCGCAATTACTGGTTAAAAGAAAAACGTATGTAAGAGAATTCCCCAAGACAATCCTACACCATTTGAGGTACATAAGATGTGTGTATGGGAAGTTTTAAGAGCTCTAATGAAAAGATCATCTCACTGAGGGATGCCCTGGCTTATATACCTTAACATATATATTTTTTTGCATAAAGTTATGTGTGTGCTATGTTGTTTTTCAAGATTGTAAACCCATGATAAAGGGTATTGATGCACTGGTGGTACTAAATTCCGCCATCTTCATCATTGGACGAAGGCGCATATAGCACCAAGAATGCCTTCAACATTGCAAAATTCTTCAGCAACCCAGAAGCGAAGCTTTGAAAAAATATATATAGTAGAGAACACCCATAGTAGAGGCAAAAAAAAATCATTTACGAATGGCACTTAAATTTGTGGAACACTTTTTTTCTGTAGGGAAGATCGGGGCTAGAGCAGTCATGATTTTTGGAAAGAAAATGCTAAACTTGCGTAACGGTGCTTGCTATTTCAATGAAAAATGAACATTTTTTTTAGTACTTTACTGTACTCAAGTGCTCCTACATAATCGACTTTTCCTGGTATTGGTTCTTGTCCCGACTATTTGGTGATTTTAGAACACGGTGAGGACTGGAGAAAATAGTAGAGAAAGGAACCAAAACAAAGAAAAGTCGATAATGCAGAAGCACTTGAGAACAGTCATGTTCTAAAAAAGTATTCAGCAGAAAGACTCTCCTTTTCATTTTTATTGGGACAGCACCACAAAAAAGTTGTTTGTATTCCACAAGATACACTCACGGATATATTTAATAGAAAAAAATGATAAGTTCATTCGCACAAGAGTACTAAAAATCTTTCTTTCGGGAATCACAGTTCTAACAATAATGTAAAATTAACACATAAAATAAGTTACTACTGTGATCAGCTGATCTCTCTTTGCATAAACACTTAGACAAATAGGGTCGAAGGAACACATCTTCGACAGAAATTAAAATTAAAATTTATTTATTGTATCTAATAAAATGTAAGTAATATAACGTTTCATCATTAATCTGCGTTTTTTGATAAGGATAACTGTTCAAATTTCATATTCCAAATGAAACAGAGTAGAGTGTCAATAAGTCCTGACACGACTTCTTAAAGTATCAATAGGTGTTCCTTTCTCTCTACCATGCAAAAAGTTTAATTTTTTAGTCTGCGTTTAAATGTAATTTTTTCTAATATATGGATCAAAATATATACAAAAAAATGCTTATCATTTTGATTCTGCGAATGCATTTTAGGTAAAATCGGTTTTGCAGAGAAAAGTTATCGATCTATAAATAGGTGACAATTCTCCAAAAAGACGAAATTAGTAAAACCGGCACCAGAGGCGCTGTAGTCTCATATATGTAAAAACCAATAAAAATTTTGCATTAGAAAATTTAATCAAAGATATCTCGAAAACTAAACCTGTGCCTAAGGCCGGCTTCAGACCTGAGACTAGCGCCACTTCCTCGCTAAGACGGTTTTGTTGGTGATTGAGGATGAACTAGAAACGTATTCAGACCTAAATTGAAACGGCGGGCTGTTAAATTACATTTTCCGAAAATATAAACAAAGTACGTTCTCAAACGTTTATGCATAAAATTATTTCTCTCAATATGGTGGAGAAATTTCATATTGTACTTTTTTGGTATATCAGTTTTTCGTTCAAAACATCATAAAACACTACGAGAATACGCGTATATTTTTTTTCATCTCTGTAATGACTGATTCTATGTTTCACTGTGTGTGTTTCACTGTGAAACCTTCGTTTCAACGAGGACTTATACGGGCTTCAGACCTACGGCTTAGCCATATGGCTTAGTTCCTCTAATTCTTTATCCGGCAAGATATTTGAGGAAATTGTTGCTTAGGATTAAACATTAAGGACAAACAATCCATTAACTTTAGAAAAATCATCAAAATTGTTTGTTATTAAGATTTTTGAGACTTCAAGAACTGGACTAAAGCTCTAGTCTGAAGCCGGTATTAGCTAAGTCTCCAAGTTTTTGGGTTTAGCAACAACGTAACATTTTTAGACTATATAAAGCAATCTTCAGACTAGAAGTTTAGCCCAGTTACCGAAAGGATTCAAAATCTAAAATAGCAGTTAAATTTATTGGTTTTTCAGAATGTTGTTGATCTTTTTGCCTTTGAGAATCCAATCTTAAGTCCCAATTTTCCAAAAATTCTTGACTGATAAAAAATTAAATAATTTAAACCATATGGCTAAGCCTTAGGTCTGAAACCCGTATAAGTCTCTAGTCAGAAGTCTGTATAATACGTGCTTCAAATCTAAGGCTTAGCGATATGGCTCAACTGCTATAATTTCTTATCAGTCAAGATTTTTTGAAAAAATTTAACATAGGATTAGATTATTTAGGCCAAATGATCTATAGATTCTGAAAAACCAAAAAAATGATTGCAATTTAGGATTTTGATACCTTCGGAAACCGGGCTAAACCTCTAGTCTGAAGACCGCTTAAGGATCTGTTTTGTGGGTTTGATAGAGTATTTCATAAGCTACATTTTGTCCACATAAACTTTTTTGTCCGGTTATTTTACAATCCGATATAAAGGTTTAAACAAAATTCGAGTATTCAGTGTAACACACTTTAAGTGCTCCAGAAGGCGATCTAATCATTCCCCAAGGGACTTTAACATTTAACGATCAACCTTGGTAAACTACATACACAGAGCTCTCCGATATTCGGCTCTTTGATATACGGTTGACAACTGTCAAACACACAGGAAAGTCAAAAATATCCCTTTCTTGCGTGAGTTCTTATATGTTATGTTCAATCCAAATCAGCCGAATATCGAAGACCTCTCTGTACCATAATATCTAGACTAGGACATCAGTTGTTTAAGAACCACAACTTACACAAATCTCAGCTGATTATTAGTTACAATTTTGTTCATTATTTGAAAAATAATGATCAGAAATAATGTAAAATAACGAAGATATAAGATGCACCATCTACCGAAAACTTTATAGCGCCATCTCTTGGATATAGACAATTTTTAATTGAATTACGAACCAATAAGCATAATCAACATTATGTGGTAACACCCAAAAATCGTTTTACATTTTTGAAGACTCTTTTGTACTCTGATCTCTGATTAAATAGGGATTTCCTCAAGATCCCTTCGAAGGTAATCTAGAATATTCATTATTTAATTTAGCCCGGGCTTCCCCTATATATTTGCTTCTTCAACCAACATTCTTATAACCATCAGAAAGTACTGTTAAATATGAATAAAAATGATAAATGTATCTTCTCTACTTCTGATTGATTGATGATTGTTTGAAAGCGATTGCCAGAGTTCTTCACAATAAGACAGTACAACACTGAAGAGGTAAAAAGATGTTGAAAAAAAAGAAAGAATCTCGACTACAATCTTCCTCTCCTTTACTAATAATGGGTATTTTTAATAAAAAAAAAATTCTTACTCGCATTGAAATCTCTTGTCGTTGATATTAGCTCCTCAAACAAATTCAACAGAAACACCATTTGAGATTTTAATCATGTAAAACTGAATTTTGTCCCTTGTTAACAATATTCATGGGAAAACACACCAACAATAAAAAAAATAAACTAAAACCCAACGAAGAAACAAGATATCGAGAAATTGTAACACTTCAGCAGGAATTCTTAAATTGCGCTTATACAAGAAATCTCCAATTGTTGCAGAAAGAATTGAATCACTCTGCTTGAAATTTATCTTGCCATTGTCATCACATTAACACTACTTCTCAGCCAATATATCAATTTGTTTTGTAAACAGGATTAAATTGAAAAAGTGATTTTTCACTTTAAGAACTCCTCCGGAGAGTCCAAGACAAATCTCAATGGTTTAAACTTCTTCTCAATGCAATTCTTCTATACCGGTCAAGTGATTGAGCAGAACTGAACGCAATGCTTGCCTCCAGAACTTGGAGAAGCCGTGTATGTTCTGGCCTTTCTTCCTCCCAACACATCTACTTCCACATAAGAGACCATAAGCGTCACATATTCCGCCCTGTTTTAAATGTATACGTTTTGTTACCTACTCTCTAAGTAACTCTCTTGGCGATATTCAATGTTCATTTTCTGTTCTATATATCGTGGACTGTTGGTGAGGAACATAAGAGATGCCAACTCTCGAGGAGAAATCATTGCTTAAAGAGTGAGGAAAGATATTTTGATTACACCCAAATACTTGTTGGATTGTTGTGTTAAATTTTTATATATGTATTTACTTGAACACTCTCAAAACATATAGATTTATCAGCAACATATATACATAACATCCAATACTTATTTTCTTGCTTAGCATTCAACATATGTTCCACATTCAAAATGCGTACGCAAATTTTCGCAATAAAATATTTTACAGGTAGTGCATGGATGATTTAAATAAAACTGACTGAGAGGATTCTCCTAAACGTCAACGGCGCCACTAGCGTGAATTAAGAAAAGCTGGTATGTACTGTTAACTTGTCTTTTTCTTGATTATAGTAATAATGCTACAGAGATATCAGAGGAATGAAACTAGTTTATTTTGGAGAGATAAACATTTTTAGACAGAAAATAAAAACTGATAATAGGGTAAGTGTGCCAAACTTCGGCATAGTTGCATGCAAGCGTCAAAGTCTCAAGTTTGACATGTAATATTTTAAATTCAAATTGATTTTTTTAATTCTTTCTCCTTAAAGAGTGCTACTTGGAACCTTGTAAAGAGTTTATCGTCTTTATTAACTCTAAAATCATTCTTAATACATTTTAAAATGTATAAAAATATACACATAGCTTTGGTGCCCTATTTCGGCCACCTTCATTCTCATAGTTCCTTGCCCTTCGGGAATTCTTCCAATATCTTTTTCACGTCATCTCGTTTGTCAAAGCTACATTTTTTTGATTTTTTTTTGCATTGTATAATCTCTAGAGTACGTAAAATCTAAAAGTTCATGGAAGTTCGAGGAACAAAAAAGGTGGCCGAAATTGCAAGCTGGCCGGAATTTGGCACACTTACCCTAAATCACTTTAAATCAAACCAATAATGACAAAGCGGTCAATAACTTCTTAAATGTCTCATTGTCAACAATATTTCAATGCTTTTGGTCATTTATAATTTATGATTTCCGTTTTTTTAACATACTCTCAAAAAAAAAATGTTTTGTCAAATTGATAAAACTAGTTTGTAACAAGGATGTACTTCCATACAAAATATGGTAAGGTTTTGTCAAATCGGCGGCCAACTAGATCTTGTTAAAAGTTTGTCAAAAGGGTGTTTTCCATATAAAATGCAAGAAAAATACTTGCCAAATTGGTAAATAACATCCTTTTGACAAAATTTCAACAAAATCCATTTGTTCGTTTAACAAAACATTTTTTTAGAGTACACAGAAAAAATATGCAGTAAATGTTTGTAAAATCCTTCTGGAGACTTACAAAATTCTTGTAAATCATATAACCACTAAAAAGTTCGTAAAAGCTTGTACTTTTTCCACAGAATTTGTTCGTAACAGAAACGCTTGACGAGCACATTTTGTTATTTTACAAACATTTGCTCGTAAATGTTCGTAAAATTTTGTCATTTGTTCGTAAAGTTTTTGCCAGACAAACAAAAATTTACAAAAGATCAAAAAAGGCTTATCAAGTGATAATGTGATCAGTACAGTATTGCTCGTAAACTGATCACTTGGCCAGATTTTTTTGTTTCGTTTATCTGGCAAAACTTTAAGAGCAAATTACAAAATTTTACAAACATTTACGAACAAATAAATACTCAAGTAATCATTTTATGTAGAAGGTTCGTGAAAAAAGTACAATACTTTTACGAACTTTTTAGTGGGTTTTACAATTTACGAATAGTTTTTTAAGTATTTTTGCCTGTGTACTGAAGAAATTTCATTGCAAAATTTCATTTGACGCAGTCTTTTTTGGAAAATATTATTTAGTTAAAAACAGATAAATATGATATAGAAAGTTTGCCAAAGGATGTATTTTTTTAAGTAAAAGTGTAGTTTTTGCTATTAAGTTGCTGGCAAAATATCTTATCAATTTGGGTTCGAAAATCTTCGGAAGTGGAAATCACTCAGGGAAAATGCGTCAATTTTTTCAGAGCTTTCGGCTCAGCCTCCAAGCCTTTATCAGTGATCAAGTCTTTAAGTTCTTTTCTAAGTTTCGTACAACTTGGTCAGACTTATTTAGGACCGGGCATATGTAGGGAATATAGGGAATAGTGACACTTTCTTACTAATTTAACAATTTTCATTACTCTAGGTAAATAACAAAGTAGTAGTGAAAATTGTTAAATTAGTAAGAAAGTGTCACCATTCCCTACATGTTCCCGGTCCAAAATAAGTCTGACCAAGTTGAACGAAACTCAGAGAAGAACTTAAAGACTTGATCACTGATGAAGGCTTAGAGGCTGAGCCGAAAGCTCTGAAAAAAATTGACGCATTTTCCCTGAGTGATTTCCACTTCCAACGATTTCCAGACTCCCATTGATAAAATTAGTTTCACGTCGGTTTTTTTACAATGACAAAATATAGTTTTGAGAAACTTTCAACAAACAGCGTTTTGAACTTTATCTTTAAGAATATTCTAAATTGAAGAATTTGTAAAGGGCTTCAATCAGGATATGAAATCCGAAATGACAAAATGTTTTGTTAAAAGTAAGCTTATTTGGTTTTTTTTTGTTAGTTTTTCAACGTTTTTACAAATCTTTACAAACAAATAACAAGAAAATTATGTTATTCGTTAAAGGGAAAAAAGTGTGTTACAGTTCCAAAATATTAAAAAAATATATATATATTTGAAATTGTATGGACTGTATATTTAAAGGGAAAAAAGACAGAGATAGATGATGGATGACAAATAAATTACATAAAAGTTCCACCTAAAAAAATCGAGTAGGGGAAAGTGCCCATGCTTGATACCATTGGAAGCTTCGTAATGACTAAATTTTTCTTATGTTTCTCAATAAATGTACCTTCGCAATATATTTTAAAAACTGGCCACTTTCCCATAGTTTTTAAAATATGGTTGCGATGAGTCACATATACATTGTGAAACATAGAAAATTTAGTCATTACGAAGCTTCCAATAGTATCAAGCATGAGCACTTTCCCATACTTTACAAGTTTTTGCACATTTCCTTATTAAAACTTTAATACTTCAGTGAATAAAAGAAAACGATCTTTCAAAATTGTTTCCCTTTTCCTCTCAATGACCATTATCTTACAAATTCCAATTTAATGACCCCTAATGATTCTCTTTCACCAAAACCATTCAATATTTGTGACTCAATGATTGACAATCACGCTTAGAGGCATGAAAAAAAACATAGTGAAATAAAATAAAAGATTTTATTTAGCAACACCCGAGATATTTTAATCAATTCCAGAGCTGTTTACTTAATAGCATTAGCCCATGTGACAATGGGTATTTTTTTTCTCTCCGTGTGTTTCATCAAAAGAAATTTATTAATTTATGCACACAAATGCTGAACACAGAAAGAAGGAAGATTGACGAAAATAAAAAAGCGATCGGGACTTATTGTCGTTATCATTTAAATTGCAAATAAGCTTGTGAGCTCCACATATAGCTCCTTGTGCCACTTCCGGTGTCTTTTTCTGGATTATTATTGGTGTCAAAGTCTGTTTGAGACGTAAATGTGCATCAAAAAGGTGAGGAAACTCTCTTCGGATTCACTTAATTACTTATTCACTATCTTTCATAAGCCCATAAGGGTGGACAAAATCTGTGAACAACTGTTAAGTACCTATAATTTATTCAACCTATTCTATAACGACATCCTGCAGGTGAAAGGACACCAAAATGGAAAGGAATTAGAAGATATTTGAGCGTGAATGGGATTGAAAAATTTATGAGATTATTGAAAACTAACAACAACTAAAGTCTTATTGAACTACTTCAAATAATAGGGGAGATTGGGGTTATTTTAACCTTAGGATAATAAAATACAATATTGTTCTATATAAGTAACAAAATAGTAAGTTTATCTTTTGTGTGTACCGTTTGTATACCCAAATAGCAAGATATGATAATTTTTAAGTCAATTTTACATTTAGCCATACTTATTGTTTGGTGCACCCATACTTCATGTTCTTGAAATGGAGAGTACTCTTTACTTTACAAAAAAAGATAATTGCTACAATGACTTACCATATGGTAAGTTCACTTACGATAGTCTTACGTAATTTATTGTCTCTCGCAGTTCCGCTTTTTTTCGACTGATCACTTTGATAAAATATGAAGAGATATACCGCACAGTGAACTAAAAATAATATTGTAATGCAGAGATGAGCAAGAACCGTTTGAAACCGAACAAATGACAAATAAAAATTGTACGTCAATGATTAAAACGCTACCTCTAGGGGAATTCTGTAACGACATGACAGTGTCATATGACAAATTTTCGTGATAAATTTGGGAATAGGACAACATTGAAAGCCAATGAGCATCGAATTCAGTTTCAGTTTCTTTTTTCCGAATTAACCACATAAAAATTTTTAAATTTGTCACATGACATTGCCATACTGTTACAGAATTCCCCTCTTGGACAAACTTATTTTGACGTTTATTTGGTTTCAAACGGTTCTTGCACAGCCCTGTTGTAATGGCTATAATGTTCTGTCACAAAATAACATATGAAAACCGTCAGGAGTATGGAGTCTATTATCCATAAAAATTTTTCATATGAAAAATCAAGCCGGCAATCTAACAGTGTTAAATCGCTAATATTTGTTACAGTAGGGAGAATTAGTGACATTTACAGAAACTAAAAGATAAAATAGTAATTTGTTAAAAAAAGATTTCAAGTACGTTACGGATCTAGTTTTAAATATATTACGTAATATTCCGGAACAACACCGATTGAATTGAACATCATCTAACAGCACCAATTAGATTGATAGGATTTTATTCCGCCTGGGACTTGACAAAAGACATAACCTAAAACAAAATCGTAAGAGCTTTTGCCGAACTTTTGTTATAAAAAAAACTAATTTTCTTCTTAAAATAGACGTTAATGTCCCATCTGACACAAGGTAAGGGGACCCAGCCATTAACACTAAACCTACCAAGACCCGGTCAAATTGACCGGTTTAGAATTAACACAAATTTAAACGGTACAATGTCACTATTAAACTTTCTGAATTTCTTAAAATATGGATGTAATATATTTTTCAGTGTTTAAATTTTAATTTTTTGCTCTTTTCCAAGACAAATTTGTTGAATATCTTACCCTACCGTGGTTTGTCATTTGACCGAAAAGCGACCAAAAACGGTCGGTAGATTTAGTGTTAATTAACACCGAGCTTTAGGCACTATTATAGCCCTTATCGGTAAGATTCGAGTGATAGGCCCAAATTAAGCACTGAATCTTGCCACGTACATCAATGGCGATGAAATGAAACTATCAATTGCTCATTCAGATTTCACTTTCGAATTTTACAAAAACGACAGAAGCTACAGAGATAGTGGTATGTTTAATTTAATCAGTATGAACGATTTAACAGTTTAGAAAAACAAAAACCATTGTGTAAAAAAAAATCTCTCCTAAAAAATACCCCTAAAAGGAAATAAAAACTCGTATTTTAAGGTTGGAAATTTGTTTATAGTTATCACTACACTTTTCTCTAATATCTTTTGAAATAATATCTACACAGAAAAAAATATTTTGTAAAAATGTTCGTAAATGTTTTTGAATTCTTATGGGAAAGTTACAAAATGCTCGTGAATCGTATAACCCACAAACAAGTTCGTAAAAGTTTGTACTTTTTTCATAAACATTGTTCGTAACATGATCATTTGACGAACATTTTTTGTACTTTTACAAACATTTGTTCGTAAATGTTAGTAAAATATTTGACAGGAAAACAAACATTTACGAACAAAAATATTTTCAGGGTTATTTCAGGGGAAAAAAATGTTATATTGAGGTCAAAAGAAGGAATAGAGCGCTAAGAAACATGGAATCACTTTCATACAAAGTTACTTTGTCTTGACCTAATATTTACATAAAAGTAATATCTTGCTGCTTGGGTATAGATGTAATTATTATTTTTGTAAGTGACTTGACACTTCTTTTTCAATTCTCCTTAGTAAAAAAAAAAGATTAAAAAGGCTATTAGAAATTAGAACATTATTATAAAACTAAGGAATATCTATAAAAAAAAAATATTGTTTACACAAAATATTGTGTCAATTTGTCATAGTTTTTTAGAATCTCTGAACTTGTGATTGCAATCCAATGCTAAAATAACCCAACCTTCCACTACAGAAAATTGTACAGTTTATACAGAGACTCGAATTGAAATAGAATATTGATGGAAAATTATGGAAATTTTCCGAGAAGTAGAAGGTGTTAAGTGCTTATGATGCGCTGCCTGAAATATGTGTAATCAGCACCGAAAACCACATCAATGCGTGATACATAGATAAAAGCCCCCGGAGGGGTCGTGCCCAACAATTCTCACACCGTTTCTTCGGCCAAGGAATCCAATTCCAATTTATCAAGATTGCTCTTCCTGATGTTTTGTCCGCAAAACTGATTAATTTATATGTAATATTTCACGAAAGGCGGCGGTACTTTATGAAAATGGCAACTTTGAGCGTTTTCTATTCACCCAATAGAACTTCTACCATAAAATCCACCTTCAACACTCTCCCAATGCAATTGCCATCTGTTGCACATTTGTAAGGAGACATTATTCGACAAGAAAACAATAATAGGAATTACTCACAGACAATTTAACAATATTTGGAGAAATAAAATGTTATTACTTTTTAATTCAGAGTTATGACGTACTCATGAAAATTCATGTTTTATAAAAATGTTTTCGAAACACACAGTAACTTTTGTTTTGTAAAGATGTTTTCGGAACTTTCTATGAGAGTGAACGAGATGACTAGGTCTAGATCTCACTCACTCTCATTAAAACGTCAAAAACATGTTGACAAAACACAAATTATTGGGCGTTGGGCAGTATTCCCAGCGTACAATAATTTTTGTTTGTAAAAATATTTTCAAAATTTTCTTTAAAAGTGAGCGAGAAAAGTTTCGAAATGTACAAACCCACCATTTGCTTCTCAAATGATATAAACTCAAAATATAACCGGTTTGCATTAAGTTGATTACATATTCTGACCATTTTGAATTACTTTTTCAAATGAGGCAACAAACTTTTGATTCCTGAATAATGATCAACTTTTGGGAAAGAATTATTTTTTATATGAAATAAAATTGTTTATTTTTTTTTAATATATACACAGTAAAAAAATATTACAACTAAAATAGTGGGTAATTTTTTGCATCACTATTTTAGTGGTAATTTTGAAAAACGTGTAATTTTTGAAAAGTGTAATTTCCCGCGTGTAATCTCTTGCGTGTAATATGCAGAATGTAATCTAGAATTCTGTGTAAAGTGGTGAGTGTAAAATACAAAAACTTGTAATTTCAAACGTGTAATTTTATTTATCTCAAATCTTTTCACAAAATATAAATTGTTATTTTCCCGCTCTTTTTCTTGCTCCATAATTTTTTCTGTTTCCAACAGATGATGTCCAGAGTACTAGGGATGACTTTTTTGTTGATGATTATGAGCGAATCTGTAAAAAAGAGACAATTTTTTATGAGAGATTGAAATAGAAAATTTGCTGTTCCGGGAGCGATATTAACACGATCATGAACATATACTCACGAAAAAATAAGAAAAAAGCTGAAACCTTAAGGGTGCTGCTATCTTCCTTCACTGCTCCACCAGGTATTCCTCCTTCACGTCCTTACAAATTGCTGAATTTCGTTTTCCTGTCATTCCGTCAGCCTCTTGATTTTTATCCCGTCTTGTTGTCCATCCCCGTAATGTTTTCCTCTGTGAATAGAAAATAAACCAAATTGTATAAAAATGGGAATGACGTGAACCCTTGATAATCAGAGATTCTCTGTAGGGAAATTGTTCCCGGAATGGCAGAAGTGCGACTGGAGAAATTCCATAATGAAAAAATGAGCTTAAGATAAATCAGTTGAACATGCGGGGATCACTGAGGGATGAATTTTGAACTCACTAAAACCACAGGAGAGCACTACAGGACAGAACACCGAGAGAAATCGTCTGTTCCGGGAACAATACATGAAATTTTGACAAGTTTGGAACACGTTCAAAACCTGTTGAAATAAATGCGTTTTTTCACCGTATTTTTAAGGGTGATCATCACTGTAGGATGATGATCACCCTGGGGGGCTACTTGGGGGGCCACCAGTGGCTAAAAACTGCCCTTTTAGACAAAAAACTTGTGAGTCAAGTGACGCCCCGCAACCAAGCATTTCACACTGGATTTTTTCACTATTTTTCGCAATAACACTTGAAAACCCGCACTGAGGAGATGCATTTTACTTTTTACTTAAGAGATTTGGTCGTTTTTAAACAAAATTAGGGCGTAAAACTCGAAAAACAAAGGGAAATACTCACCGAAGTGGATGCTTCCTGCAGCTGTCAAACTGTAGTGGCGAATTTACACGTTTTCGATTACACGCACCAAATTTTACACGCAGTGGAATTTTTACCACTTTTTTAGTGACACAGTTCCACTTGAATAATGGTAAAATTACATTTTTGAATTACACGCTGAAAATTTTTACACAAATTATTTTTTACACAAAATTTACCATTTTAATAGTGGTAAAAATTAAAATTTACAATTTTTTTAGTGGTAATTTGGAAATTACACGTTATTTTTTTTACACGATTTTTTACTGTGTACACAGTAAAAAAATATTACAACTAAAATAGTGGGTAATTTTTTACATCACTATTTTAGTGGTAATTTTAGGAAACGTGTAATTTCTTTAGCGTGTAATTTTCAGCGAGTAATCTTTTGCGTGTAATTTTTTCCGTGTAATATGTAGAATGTAACCTTGAATTTTGTGTAAAGTGCTGCGTGCAAAATATAAAAACTTGTAATTTCAAACGTGTAATTTTATTGCCTTGTAATTTTTTTATACAAAATATTAATTTCATTTACAATATAACAATTTTGATACTGCCGCTCTATTCCTTGCTCCTCCATTTTCCATTCCCTTCAGATTCCTTCATTTAAAACAGCTGATGTCCCGAAGAAGATGTGACTTTGGGGGCAAATCTGTAAAAAAAAAATATTACAAATATAAGAGATTGAAAAGGAAAATTTGCTATTCCGGGAACAATATTTAAACGATCGTGAAAAGATTGAGACAAGACGAACATTAAAAAAAAAACTATTACCTTAGGGGGCTGTTGGCTGTCTTCACTGCTCCACCAACTATTCCTCCTTCACCTCCTTAATCATTGTTGCATTTCGTCTTCTGCCGTTTAGTCAACCTTCAGACCCTCTTCTCGTCTTGTGGTCCATCCCCATGATCCACTTTGCTCTGTAAATATAAAATAAACTAAATTGTATAAAAGGGTATTTCCGTAGAAACCGTGGAAGTCACAGATTGTCAGTGGTGTGCCCCACAATTACGGCTTTAAGGGAAATTGTTCCCGGAATGACAGAAGCGTGATTGGAGGGATTCCAGATTCCACAATGGAAAAATAAGTTCAAGATAAACCACTTAAATATGTGCGGATCACTGTGGGATGCATTATGGATCCACTAAAAGATCACAGGAGTGCTCCACAGTACAAAACACTAAGGGAAATCGTCTATTTCGGAGAAAATATGTGGAGTTGTGACAAGTTGAAACATGTTCAAAATCCATTGAAATAAATGAAAGTTTTCGCACCGTATTTTTAAAGGATTTCACTATAGGAATGATGATCACACTTGGGGCTACTTTGGGGGCCACCACTGACCAAAACATGCCCTTTGAGACAGAAAACTTGGACAAAATACGGACAGAAACACTCAAAGTGACGCCAAGCACCACGGTATAATTTCACATTGGTTTTTTCCACAATTTCTCGCAATAACACGTGGAAATCCGCACTGAGATGATGTATTTCACTGTTTTCTTAAAGGATTTGATCTTCTTTACTCAAATTAGGGCATAAAAACTCAAAAAACAGGAGAAAATACTCACCGATATGGATGCTTCCTGCAGCTGTCAAACTGTAATGGTGAATTTACACGTTTTCGATTACACGCATCAAATTTTACACGCAGTAGAATTTTTACCACTTTTTTAGTGACACAGTTCCACTTGAATAGTGGTAAAATTACATTTTTGAATTACACGCTGAAAATTTTTACACAAATTATTTTTTACACAAAATTTACCATTTTTATAGTGGTAAAAATTAAAATTTACAATTTTTTTAGTGGTAATTTGGAAATTACACGTTATTTTTTTTACACGATTTTTTACTGTGTAGATAAGATCTATAGATTACAAGGACATCACTTGCAAAAAGAAAAATTTGGAAATGTAATTTTTTTCTATCATTTTTTCTCTTTAGTTTCTCAAATATACTTTAGGCAAGAAACTATTCACATTGTATATTTCTATGCTTAAAATTTGATTCACTTTAAAATTAAAGGATATTTTGATGAGTTATTCACTTTTATGGTTAAATTACACTGTACAACGATGATTTTGTCCCTGGGTTCTCATGCTATTTTTTTTTCTATTGCTAGGGTCAAATGATTTACGAAAATATTTATCATTTTGATTTCATTTGGATTTTGCGCCTGGTATTTAGGAAAAACCGTTTTTTCCGTTTTTTGATACCTGGATGCCTATATCTCCGATTCTGCTGAACCGATTTATTTCTTGATATGGGAACATTTGTTCTCCTTTATATGCCCGATAAATGCTTTGAACAGATGAAGTTCGTGAAACCGATACCAGGGGCGCTGTAGTCTCTTATATGTCAGAAAACATGGAAAAATCGAACTTTTTTGCAACTTTAATCAAAAATATCTCGAAAACTAGGACTGTCCCTAACAATCTGTTTTATGGGTTTGATAGAGAATTTTATTAGCTACATTTTCGTCCATGTACAACTTTTCTCTCAGATTGTTTTTTAACCTCTAAATTGAAGTCCAAAGGAAAATCGAGCATTTATGATGTGATAAGAAATAATTCAAAGAAAAAATTGCTGCAATAATACAAAAAGGAACTATTGACTGACGAGTATTGATGAATGTGATTTTTTCTAATCGTTCTAAGAAAAGTAACGTTATTATAACGATTTTTTTCGTTTTAAAAATTATAGTTAATATTTTGTTTTTTTTTTAATTCTTTAAAAATAAATACCTCAATATTTTGGTGAAATATGCTAAATTAAAGAGAAATTGCTAAATAAAAGGAGGATATTTTTGGAGCACTTTATATTGTTTATCACATTTTTTTCTCTATATTTATTTGTTTGAAAATGTGTGACAATTCATCTAAATCCTAGATATATTAATTTAAGTACAAAATTTGAATTAATTTCAGAAATTTTATTCCAAATTACTGCATAGTAATTTACTAAGTTCAGCTCTAAATTGAATTTGTGTGAAATCCGAGTTTTCTCGCGTTAAGAATCTTATCGACTGCAAGCTTATGTGGTCGTATCTGTCCATTTGTCTCCTACACTTCAATACTGCTTTCTCTGTCTACCACATATGTATATATTTTTGGACAACTGAATTCTATACCAATTTATCCTCATTACAACATAAATCATCTTGAACTAAACGATAATGTAGCTCGTTGCTAAATAAAAGGCATTTTTTTGGTTAGAAATGATCATATTTTGGAAGAAACAAAAAATAATTTCCAAATGAAGCTGTCAGAAGTGTTTGACATTAGATGGCGCAGTCATCAAGTCTCCATGTGTTATCATAACACACCATAAAACTCTACAAAATCATTTATTGGGAATTGCTCGGATGTGTTATGAGCAGGGGGTGACATTATCTCTGAAAAATGCGACTAGTTTTAGTGTAATATTTTCCCTGTTTTCGTACACATTTCACGAGATATCTCCAAAACTACGCAGGTTACCAATTAAGGGTTTTCGGTTGCCTCCTTGTTATTAAATTGGTTTTTATTTTGTATTACTATTATTTGCTAATTCATTCTACAATGACAGAAAACAGCTAATAAACTCGAAAGGTTTTTCAGCTCGCTAGAAACATATGGGAAACATAAGAAATTCCGTGCCCCTGATTATGAGCTTAACATGTGTTAAGTGTTATAATAACACGTGTTACAATAACGCATAACACATTTTATTGGGAATTGACCCCTAAGTATAAGAACTACATTTATGTGTATACACCGCTTCAAAAACTCAAATTACAAATTGAATAAAAATATTAGTTTTTCTATAGTATTTTTCCAATCCGATTAGAAACAATTTTTTGCATTTTATAAGATACTAACCCCTTTATTGCATATCTCAATTACTTTCCATTTACATTTATGCTTCTTTATAAATGATTTTTAACATATCTAATTGATTATTCATCGACAACCCCTTACCCCCCATTAGTTATTGATCCGGGAAGAGAGATTCCGTGGGTGGGATAGGCGAAGAGAATTGATTAATAAATTGACCGGAAGAGAGAAAACTATGTCATAGTAACGATCAGAATCCACTAATAGAATTATTGTTCTTATTATTGTGATTCATCTGGTGAGAGCTTGCTCCCTGGGACTTAATATAGTCAATTTAAATTAATTACGAGCCATTTGGGGTCAGCGTGAAAGAAGAAGAGAACCCAACATAAAACAGCTCCGCATACAATTTTTATGTAGTCGCCCCATTCATAAATTGTATCATGATCATGACTTGAGGATTTTAATTATCAATTATCACTATCAAGTGTAGTACTTTAGCTTTTCTATATCAAATACACTAAATCAACTTCTTAATCCCAAGATAATATCTGAGACTTCTTTTGCGAAAATTGTGTTATCGCTAAAAGGCTCATTTATCTCTAGAAATATATCTACATTATGCATAGATTGAATTAAATCTATCTTCTGCACACCTCAGTCTACCAATTAATCAAAGAAAAAGGCAATTACCTGCAATAGTTTAAGGGAAAAACAAAGAAAAATAATAAGAAAAATAAAGTCACAACACTTTGATATCAACAATTTTTTGCGAGTTTAGGTTATGTTTGACACATATCAGCTGGTTTTAGTGCCATCTTCTGGAGAACATTAAAAAGATTTTTGTAACACACGAGGTATAACAAATTCAAATCCTAAATTCAACATCACTTGCATGACATTAATTTGAAATTCATGGTCAACGAAATTGTGATGATAGTGTAATAATCTCGGTAATAATCATAAAATTCTGCAGTAACTTGGAAATCAAATATCTCTTGAAATATAAAACCATCCGTTCAAGGATAATAGTTTTGTTATAGCCTTGCGTGTGATAATAATTAATACACGGTTCGTATACATTTAGAAATGTGTCAAACTCAAATTATTAATTTTTACCCTTTGTACGCTTTGTACTGCAACTAATTGAAATCGGGCGACTTTATTAAAAAATATAAAAATGTCAGAATATAGGGGAGACTGGGGCAAAAACTCACAAAACAGATATTTTATTTTTTTAGAAGCTACTCTAGCGCCCCAGAAATGTCTAATCAGCGCACTTTTATAGGAAGTTTACCGCTCTACAACTTTGTGAAAGTAATTTTCCTCTATTTTGTATGGAAATACGTTTATCGAGCTAATTTCTAAAAGGTAATTTTGTGACTATTCTCAAAAATGCTGGGGAAAATAGTACCAGACATTGGGTATTATCATATTTTGATTCGCTTCATTACGGGCTTCCGTAAATTTGAAAAAATACCTAGAGGACATATTTTCATAGAAAATTTATTCATCTACATCTACACCTTTGTAAAACACCGTTTTCTCTGCGAGAAAAGTGAGAAAACGAGAAAAGTGCTTTTCAAGCTATTTTAGAAAAAAAAAACACACAAAAGACTGCAAATCGTTTGACCAATGCAAACAACAAGCGGCGAGACATGGCAATGACGTTTCTTTTCGCCGTGAGACATCAGAAATTGCTTCGCTTTTTTTTTTGTTATTTTTTGCTCTATACCTTTTGTTACTTTTTACCCCAAGTGGCCATTTTTAGTAAAAGGATTTCTGGAGAAAAGAATCTCTGTAAAATTCTAAAATAGATAGCGGATTCGTATTCAAAAAATCCAAATTATTTAGAAAATATTCACCAGTGCATCAATTTTGGAAAATAAGTAGGTAATCATTGTTATCTACTGCAAGGAAAATATTTCAAAAATAGGACTAAAAATTTCGATATTTTTTATTTTCTAAATTCCTTGTTCGAATTCTAAGAAACTTACGACATTGAAGAAGGTCTATGGAGGCTATCTATAGAAAAAAATGTGAGCTGCTATCTTTTTTTACCTTGGAAGATATTGAATTTTGAAATTTTCGATTTCTGACTTTTTGCCCCAGTCTCCCCTATTGTCTCATTAAGACAATTTATTGAAAATTATTAATTTGACAGCAGAAAGAATTGAACATGTCAGGCAAGAATTTTGGAATGGCTAGAATTTTACTGTTCTGTAATGCGAAAAAGATTTGAATTGCATGGTAGAATACCTGAAAATTGAAAGACTCACAAAGAAATTCTCACACTCAGCCGCTATGGCATTGATCGATCTCAAATTTTAGTATGTTATAGCTGGACCTAAGATCTTTCGATTAAAAAAAATTAAGCCCCCCGACCCTCCTGACCCGAGCTCGAAAGGGTTAAAAATTAAATTTTCAAATGGCCATATCTCCTGTTCTAATTATCAAAATTTGAAAAAATTTGGTGTTTTGGAAGGATCTCGTAGACCGTAGAGTACTAAAACCTTATTGACATTGAAACTTCATGCGATTTAATCAAAGGTCCGATTAATCAAAAAATCGATTCTCAATTAATCGATTTCGAATATTTCGAAAACTAGACGATGCTTTTTCTTTAAATTTTAGTATGTTGTAGCTGGGGTCGAGACCTTTCCAACGGTGGGTCGCACTCCTCTCTCAATGTTCCCTGACCTGAGCTATAACCAAAAACGTCTTGACCGGACTGCATTTTTGGTGTTTCTGAAGCGATTTCGATAAAATTTTAGTCTATATTATATCTGAGAACAAGATTTTTCTAATGATGGGTCCCATTCGTCTCTATCCCAACCCACTGTACCCCGACCCTTACTATATCCATATGGACCGGACTCTATCTTTAATATTTATTAACCGACTTTAATGAACTTTGTTTACTTTTGTTCGCCTTTTTCACTCGGACTATAAAATAGAAAATGACCAGTGATAAGCCCAGATTTAATTTTATTCATTTCGACGGACAAAAACAGTTTACTCGACGCGATTCTTTACCTTCAAAATTCGACTCACAATCGAATTTTCACGCATTCAGAGTTGCAAGCACCCCGAGTTGCACACATTTCGAGGTCACCTGTAAAGAATCTCAGCTACCATAAGCGTATCTGGGTTTTTAGCCGTTAACAGTTAACCTATAGTTATTGATAAAAATCCACTAATCTTAACTAATTTGAATTCTTTTAAGATTGAATTTCACTGCAACTCTAGAAGTATTAAAAGTAAAAAAAAAGACGTAAGATAAAGCGCTCCTTTTGTGCAGGGCTTGCATTTTTATTATTGGCCCATGAGTGTCAAAAAGAAAGAAAAAATCAGGGGGTGTTCCCTGAGTATTATAAGTCGTTATCTCACACCGTTTAGCCTCTAGAACTGTACGGACGGACTATCGATTTAATAGTAATGCGATATTTTTCTCAAAACTTCGTCTATCTACAAGCCAGATTTCGTAGTACTGGAGAGTACAATCTTTGAGGTTATGTTTTAAAAGGTTTTACGACACTACCTCCTCTATTGATGTAACTGACAAAGATAGTACCTTCTACTATTTTTTTTGTATGTAACAACTATTTTCATATAAAGTCAAAATATTCAAAATTTCCCATTCAGGAATAAGTTATTTCATTAGAACATTCAGTATTTCCGCGCAAAATTTATTTGTTTTTTGTTTATTCAAATAAAGTATAATAAAAATAGTATAATTTACCATTACTGATGATGATCGTTGGTTGATTGTTATGCTCACTTTCGTGCTATTCACAAAATTATATTGATCTGTGTGTTCTTTCACAGCAAATGGACTGTGTGTGCATGGGATATAAGGAAAATCAATTATGGTGAGCAAACACTTTTAATATCGTGATAGGATTAAGCTATTTGAACAGTTTTATAGATATAAGTTTTCAAAACAAATCAATGTGTTTTTCCATCAAGAACCCTAATCACATTAAGTACTCTATCGAATTACGGACGTTTTTTTTCTACAAAATTAAACATCAAATGTAGCTGCAATATAAAGAAATTAAATGAACATCTTGCTGCATTTTCTCCTGACTCAAGATAAAAATTTTTCCTTGATTTCACTGGAAAATTTTCTCTTCTCAAACATCGTAATGAATTTTGCAAAGTTGGTGGGAAAGCAAGAAGAAAAGCCAAATGGAAGACAAATTCAGTTATATTACATTGTTTGAGAGTAATACTATGGGGAATATTGAAAATGGGGGTAGGTGAGATGAAGGAAGCAGAAAAAAAGGACATTTTCATCTTGAAGAACAAGAGCAACTACACAACCTGTTTAGCCAGATAGAAAGTTTTTCGTCTTGTTTTTTTTATTTTATTTTTCTTCTTTTATTCAACACCGTAAAACACGGTGAAATGTATTTTCTAAACGAAAAGATGAAAGCACGAAAGCACAAAAACGTCCTTAAGGGCGCACAATCCCATTTTCTTCCTTCTCAAAAAGGGAAACAGTTGCGTGAAATTATTAATTTAAAGTTTTTGATATATAAATTTAGCAGGAGGACTAGTCTGCAATTTTTCGCCTTTCTGCGCTAGTCCAATCCTTTTACATTGCTCTAAATTTGATTTATTTTTATTGTATTTTAAACTCCGAGCTTTGCGGTACTTGCCGGAGATTATATTTCAGCAATTTCTTGCTCAGGTAACCTCGAGGCAATACCTGAAAATAATTTGGTTTTTTCTGCTCAATTTAACTTACAATTTAATATATGAATTTTAGAAATTTCAGAGGTGTTTTCCTTGAGGAGTATTTTCCTCAAATTTTTCATTGTGTACCAGGACGCTCTTGCAAGTGAGGGACTAATTTTCATAATGCCACTTTTTCAATTTTCCTAATAAATTTATTGAAAGCAATTATGCGCCTATAAAAATTCCTTATCATATTGATTTAATTTAAACAAAGCCTATATTTAAAGGCCATTGCTCTAAGCATAGTTTAATTATGGCTTTTATGTAGGGTCATGTCACCACTAAATACCATCCTCTGAATAATTTTGATTACGCTTTATGCGATCTGTTATCAAAATCAACGTTTAATAGTTTTTATTAAGAAAAATATTTTGTGCTATATTTAAATTTAAATCTAAATTTAAATTTTAACTCAATTTAATATTGTCTAAAATTTTTTTTGAGCTTTTAGAAAGCTCTAAAAGCTCTAGTACTTTGCTCATTTATTTTAAAATGCTTGCTTATTAAAATAGTTTTAGAATTACAAAATTATCGACAAAAACCGAGATTCGAAAAGTAAACAAGAGATGCACTTAAGGCACTATAAGGCACTAACTTGAATAAAATGAAAATTCTAAAATAATGAGAAATGTGTACCAGGAGCAAGAATAATTGTCATCTTATTTTTTACCTTTCAAATCTCGCATGTGTCTACCGTATTCATATTGTTGCTTCCAACCTCAAAGACCAAACGGTGAAATGTCCCATATCTGGTTGTATATTTTGATTTTATAACATGTTTTACATTTTTAATAGGGCTAGAGGTTAAATTACCGAACGTAGTCAGTCCTTACAGGCTACTGGTTACTGTCTATTTCATTGGTCGATTGCATGGTTTATCGTAAATTTAGCCATGGCTAAAACCAATTATCTGGTACAACACTCCATTTTGTATTAATCCGAGATACTTTCCCTTCTTTTAAGCAGTGATGCAAAATTATCTTTATAAAATATTAACTAGTTAGTCAAAAACTTATCGTTTCGCTTGCGAATTTTGACTCTGAAGCCGGCAATATGCTCTTGATAGACTAAACCACTTGACTTAGTAGAAACATATTGGAAATCTAATTTAATTATTATTTCCACAATTTTACATTATTTTTGTCTAAAACAATTACTTCAGAACTTACCAAATAAAACTGCCAGATAATATTTAATTCAGCGTGATTTTAAGTAAGGGTAACTGGGATTAGGGGGTGCCACCACCGTATGTATCCAATTGTTAGCTTTTGTGATTCTACCAAATTCAATTTTGCAAATTACTCCATGTCCAGCTTCAAAATGGTAAATTTAGCAAAGGCATTTCAGGAATGTTTGAATTCGAATATCAAACGCAATAAAATTGATTTTTTTTCCATGTCTCACATGAATATTCTCTGTTGTATGAGGCTTATTGTTCAGTAATAGTGTCAATCATATAATTTTCTTTTCAATTTATCATCTCCAATTGAAAGGGGATAGTTGGAAAAAATTACTCCTCAATTAGAGATTTTCATGGAGGTGAATATTAAAATACTTCTTCTCTCTCGACATTTCATCGATAAATATGCAAGTCACTCTGTAGTCTTTGAAATTGCAATCAATTTGAGCACATCACTGTGGCACGAAAAAGAGAAAGATTAATAATTGTAAGAAATAGTTGATGGGGACTCGTTAAAATTGGTGGATGGAATACAAAAAAAAAAGAGAAGACAAGTGAAGACTATGAAAGATTTGCATAGTTAGGGCTTTCTATATTATCGTTCGTTGGCGAAGAAACGTTTTTACTATTTTCATTCTACTATATATTGCTGATAAGACAATAAAAGAAAGGGATATAATTTAAACGACTTCCCATATTTTCGAACCAAGTGCATGAGGGTCTCTTAATAAGCTGGTCACGTTCCCTATGAATGCAGAAAGGTGGTAGTTTTTCTGTCTTTTATAGTTTTGATAAACTTTGGAAGCTCCCTACTGCACACGTTTTCCCTTGTACATTTTATAAATTTTATATAATATGAATAAAGACATAAAGATATTTTACTACCATTCAGGTACATGGGAATAGAATGAAATCAATAGGATTCTGCATCCATTTGCAGTCCCACGGAGTATCAAGCTCTCTCGAGGATATAAGGATAATAAAATTGATACCTTGTGCTGAAAACCTAAGCTCATATTATGCTTTGATGCTTGATGTTAAATTACGCGATCAATATTTTGTGAAAAATACAGGAAATTTCTACGAAATCTAACTTTCAAATGCAAAATTTTGGTGAAAAAAAACTTTTATTGAATATGCAAAGTTTGTGGAACATTGTTAGTTTGCCGGAATGACACCTGAGGCGCTAGAGTCTATCTTAATTTCTGAAGAAATCCCTAGGTGTGTTAAAGCCTTATGATCTTACATAAATTTTTATTTAAATTCCAAAGTACAGCTTAAAGCCACATTAATTAATTAAAGTTTTGGAATAGTCAAATCGAAATATGACTTTCAAAGTTCTGCCCTGATATGTGAAAGCACTTAAAATTTTATAAAGTAACCCCTTCATTGAATCTTTTAGGTTATGTCATACCTAACCTCTAAAATTTAAAACTTATTTTAAATTAAGAAATTTATTGTTCTGTTTCTCTTTAGTAAAACTTCATCAATAAAGTATAGGCGCGACTAGTAACTGATTCAAGAATTCTTAAGAACTTTAATGCAACTAAAAAAAATGAAGGAGAATAATTGCTTTTTTAAATTGGTTAACCTCGAATTTCTTATATTCTCTTTACTTTATAAGTGAATTAAAATAAGAGTTAGACTATTCGCTGAATTCTAAATTAATCGGGATTTTATTACTTTATTTTCCACAAGTTCCGATTGAAATTTATTCTATTTTAAACTTCAAAAATGAATCTTACGATCGACTTTTATATTCAACCCCATAAAATACGTATGTCTAACCATTTTTTTAAATTTAAAGACTCGTTAAAATTGAATTATTTCTAAATGCAGCCGACTGGTGCTAGGGGGAAGTGGGGCACCTTTGAATGTGGGGTACCTTTCAAATTGGGATTTGTCACCTATTTTTAAATAAAATTGAGCCTCATCGAGATATAATTCAGCTGCACAAACAGATTGAGAAGCTAAATTACGTTATAACATGGCTCAATTCAATTTAAAAATAGGAGAAAAATTCCAATTTCAAAAGTGCCCCACTTTCAAAGGAGCCCCACTTCCCCCTATACGCCATTGAAACTTGAAAGAACCCAAGAAGATTCGTTCTTAAGATAAAGTCTCCGTGCTATTTGGTATAATTCACTAGAAACATTGTGAAATTTTAAAGAAAAAGGAATATTTCACTTGGCATTTTATGTAAAGAAATTTAAATAAAAAACTAATTTATAAGGTTGTATCATTATACCAGATGATTAATCGTTTAAAAAACCAAAAGTCGATTGTGGTGACATTTTCATTTATAATAAATATCATAGGTTTTTCGTGTACCTTTTAAGTGTATTCTTTGTGTTTATTATGACCGATTGAGGCGTGCAAAGTGGGCAAAGTGGAATCAATTGGAGGCAGCGGTCTCGCAAGAAACCGCCCTAATTGTAATCTAATCTAATCCTTCTAATACTTTATTATTATTATTAATCTAATGGGGTTGGGATATATTTATTACAATTCAATCACATTGTCGTATATCCCGTATTGGAAGAATCGACTGACCGTAGATCGCCCAGGAGCGCCTTCCCTACAATGTGGATGGTTCTTTCATACTCCTAGAGTTTTTTTAGGCAGAGGTGGTGCATTGTTATTAAGTTTTATTCCATGTGAAAATGTCTCTTTCCGAACATTTTATTATAATCACCGGGTGGAAGTCGTATTCACAACTTTGCAAGTCGAGTTAGAGATCGCACCCGACCAAGACCAAACGGTCTTACCTATTGCGCCACTGACATCTCCTTCTAATCCATTGACTGAATATAAGCTGATTGCCTAAAATAGGGGAAACTGGGGCACCACCAAATACGGGGTACCACCAAACACTGCGATTTTTTAATCAGATATTCGACTTGAGAGAACAAGGCTTATAGAAATTTATAGGCAATATAGGGATGCTTTTCCACTGAAGAAATGATCGAGATAGTCCAAGTAGTTTAAAAATAAAAATTAGTGTTTAGTGCTACCCCGTGTTTGGTGGTGCCTCAGTTTCCCCTATAGATTTTCAAAAACATTTCAAACACTAAGCTTTTTAGATTTGATTGTATCCGCTAAAAAGGTAGGCAAAAATATTACGGGAGAAAGCTCAGTGGGGGATTTTTATTTTGAAAAGGAGATTTCAAACATCAAAATCATCAAAATTTTCTAGTTTTAATTTTTGTCTAATGGCTCCGGCATACCTTTTAGATCAAGAAAATTTAATGAAGTAATAATTCATTTCTTTTTTTCTCAAAAGATTTGCATAAATCTATCTTACTCTTCCGGTCTCACAATTAGACTGATCTAAATTTAAATTGGTGTGATGTTCAAAAGAAGAAGAAGAGTGCGAAAGAGTAAGATAGGCATATGGAAAGCTTTTAAGAAACGGATGTGAATTTCGATTTCATGAAATTTTCTTGATCGATTTAAAGTATTAAAACTTAAA
Organism: Phlebotomus papatasi; assembly: GCF_024763615.1. Taxonomy (NCBI): domain Eukaryota; kingdom Metazoa; phylum Arthropoda; class Insecta; order Diptera; family Psychodidae; genus Phlebotomus; species Phlebotomus papatasi. The sequence continues at coordinate 1,620,394 of NC_077222.1, read as the reverse complement.
GTTTTATCTCAGAATTCAGGAGTATAATAATTTATTGAGTTACTAGTCTTTTCATAATGTCAAACTTTAGTTTTATTACATTACATAAATTACTTAAAAGAAGTAAGTTTCAGGTATATATTTGTTAAGTATTTTAACACAATCGTACCTTCGATAGGAAAAGTCAGAGAATACGACAAGATAGTGAATAAAAGATACTTTATCCTATGATATATATAATTAAAAAAATAAAATAAAATCTTATTCCCCAAAAGTGCAGAAAAAGAGACTGATTTTCTCCGGTAAATGTGTAATTCATGATATCTGCCTTACAATCGTTGCATACATTGAGTACATAAGATGCGACGTGACTTTTTGCTCATGGGAGAAATGCCGAAAGGCGATGAGGAAAATCCACCTTGATGGAGGCGTTTTATGAAAATTGAAAAGTTACAAAGTTTCTCTTCTTCAGAAACTCCATCTTTCCTCTCCCAATCCTCTTCCGATGATGCAAATTTATTGCTTCCAACTATAAATGTATAATAAAATTAGGTACAGTTTTTATAGACTGTTCCAGGGCAATAAAAAATGCAGAAACTGACCAAAATTATGGTCGATGGGAAAAGCTAGATGAGGAATATAAGCCCAAATGTGAGTTGAATTTCACACTTTAATCCGGGAAAATGAATGAGCCAAATATGGGCAGAGAAAGCTTTTCCTCCCCCTCAGCTTCCGCCATGGGAAATTTTCAACTATGCGGCTTATTAAAGTTGGATAATCCCTAGCACGTCCTCTCCCCAATGATTTCTGTACAATGAATGGTTCTATATATAAATCAAATTAACTATATTCTAATTTTCCACCCACTCACACAATTGTTGGAATTGCCATGAGTTTGGGATCGTCTTTCTCGCCTTGTCTCTTGAGGGAAAATGCAGCAGATGTGCGATGTATTTTATTCTCCACCACAACTGCAACTATAATCCATTGAAGGCAGGTGCTTTTAATATGAGAATCGCCAAACTTTTCCACCTATCTCGGAATTCGGTACAAAATACCTGGCGAAAAATGTTTTAGCTACATTTCAAATTGTGGTTTTATTCACTCCCTCAGCTCTTTGTTGGAATGTGTGAAATTCGATTTTGGCCAATAAAAATATCAATGGGCATATAGATTTTCCACCATAAAATCATATTCCATTGCATTTTCAATTTTAGGGCTCTTTTATAGCTTTTCACTTTTCACTACATCCACACTCAACATTTTCCAACCATATTTTTGACTCTTTCAGCAACATATTTTCGCAATGAACAATCGCAAGGAAGCAATTAGAACAAATGTCACGGCTTAGTACTTTGCAGAATGCATATAGAAAGTTCTAAATTTTACTAAATGTTTTCTTCTATTATTCTAATTATTTAATTAGAAAACTTGCTTATGAAAGGTGAATTTTCTTCCTGGACTAATTCGAAATAAGCCCTTAGCAATGTCTGCAGAAAGTTTGAGCTCCAATTCTGCAATTAATTCACGAGTATTTAGTAAGCAATTTAAAATCTATTTTGTTTACCACACTTTGCACTTCATCGTAAAGCCATTATGGATTAAAGATTCACCAGCAATTGAATTACTTAATTTCTTTGATAGTTTATCATGCAATTTTAATGAACTCTTTTAAAAATTTAAGAGTAATCTTTGCAGGGCTTTTCAGGACATTTGAGGTTCGGTAAACCAACGCCAGAGGCGCTCTAATAACTTTTTTGTACTTACGTTACCAACAAAAAGCGAGATTAATAGGGGGATTTTGTAACAATATGACAAAGTCATATGATAAATTTTCGTGGTAAAGAGAACAGAAAAAAATAGAGAGGGAAGTGACCACTGAATGACCATTGCAAGGATTGCAAGGAACTCTTTTAATCTTTTAGGGGGAAGTGGGGCATTTTTGAACTGAGACGGCTTTAACCCTTTAAGGACGAATGGGACACCGGTGTCCCAAATATAAAAACAATATTTCTGATTATTAAATGTGTTTTATTCTCTAAATAGTCAAAAAAGGGTTAAAATTGAGTTTCTTTTCTTTCATGTTTTCGGATTAGGGCAGAATCACATTGACAGTAAAATGCTCACCGTATTACGTTAATTTACGCATTTTCATTGCAATTCTTACGCAAATTCTCGATTGCCGTATTATCTTATCTCATACTCGGTTGCACTAGGTGAAAATACTACAAGAAAATTAAAGAAATAAAACGAAAATCCGATAAACGGTAAGCAAAAAAAACACGATTAATTTCTCTCGCAGTTTTTTCGCTTACCGTTTATCGAATTATTACTTTAAGTACTTTAATTACTTTTATTATTTTAATTTTCTTATATTATTTTCTCCTAGTGCAACCGAGTATGAGATAAGGAATTACGGTAATGGAAAATTTGCGTAAGAATTGTAATGAAAATGCGTAAATTAATAAAGTACGGTAAGGCTACGGCGTGCATTTTATTGTCAATGTGATTCTGCCCTTAGACTAAGCCTGGTCATTCTATAATTCAGCTTTACAACTCCTTTGTGAACCTAAATTATCTTATAAGGTGCAGTTCCATTTAAAATTAGAAAAAAGATCCTATTTTAAAGGTACCACATGCAAAGGTGCCCCACTTCCCAAAAATTCAAATTTGTCATATGACAATGCCATACGATTCCAGAACTGTAAAGGAACCGACACAGTAAGGAATTTCTGATTGTCATCATCAATTTCAAAACCGTTCAAAGTTTAAACTATATGGAATATAATAATTTATACTCTCAATAAAATGTCATATTTATTTAATTCCTTATGATTTTTTTCTCCTGAAGTATACGCTTAAGTGTAAATTTTTCTGAAAGCGTTAAATTAATTAAAAATTTAAAAGTATCGCTGGATAAAACTTGGATAATTATTGGATAAGTATCGCTGGATTTAAAGTACGTTTCCGCTTAATAAAAGTAACTAAAAGATTTTTCGTTTATTATCCAATTTTCCATTTAGAATTTTAAAATTTTAAACAGGTATATAGAACAGTTTAAGGTGTACATTAATTAATCATTTTGAATTTAAAGCAATTCAGAAAATTTATTGGATATGCTCAGCAAGTTATTTCTAAGATAAGTTCTATAATTCCAAATGGAACGTCTCCTTTTTACTGCTCGAACTCTACGGTGAGAGCAGTATATAATATATAATCCCTCGATTTTTTCACCCCCCCCCCCCCAAAATTTCCACCTTCCACCCCCCGGAGACCATTTTTCTCAACAAATTTTCACATTTCAGATGATTTCTGAGAAATGTCGTCTCGCTAATTGTCCGTTTGTCCGTCCGGCTGTCGACAGCTCTAGAGGCCAAACGGTAAGAGATAGCAACTTGGTACCTTCGGGGGACGAGAAATATAGCAGAACTTCGTGTTTACTTCAGTCCTGTTTAGATGTGGTGAAGTCGGTGAAGTACTAATAGTTTTTCTTCGTTTTTTTTTGCGTGATATTATTAAATAATCATAGAATTTATTCATTCACTTTGAACCGCTTCTCCCTATTGGGGTCGCGGGCCCATAACATCCAATCTAGCAGCCCACGTTTGTCGATCCTCCGCCAGTTCAGGAAGATGTTCGGGTTCGATCCCGAGGCGCTCCCATGCAAGATCCTGAATTTTATTCAGCCACATTGTCCTAGGTCTGCCTCGAGGTCGAGGTTTAAATCATAGAATATTGTGTATATTCACGTTAATGGTGATTTGCACATTTGACCTGAAGTGTCAGGTGCCTGATAGTCCTTATTTTGGACAAGTGTTTTTTCCTCGAAATTTCGTGAATTTTTAGCTTTTGTAATGAGTAGATTGTATAAATGCTTGGAACAACAAAGGAGCATCATCTCTATGAATGAGATGTAGCGAGAAAAGCCTTGAAACACTTCCGGAAAGACCAGGGAATGTGTGAATCAGCGCGTACTTAGAGTACCGAAGTCAACTCACTTTAATGAATGATATGGAAGGTTCTCGGGCTTCTTGTGATACTCTATGGTTCCTTTATATAAACAGGAAGACGACTTGGTGAGATTGGTTTTTGAAATGGGGAGCAATGGGCATCCTATTGAAATGGATTAGCTGTCCAAAATTAGAACCAAAGTGTCCAAATTTACGACCAAGGTTTCCAAATTTTGAATCAAAGTCACCTCTACGTATCAATTCATTTTTAAGGGTATTAAGACTATTTTTTTTAAAATAAAGACGATAAAAAACTAGCCAAGTTTCTAAACAACCCTTTTGCAAAGAGAGTAACAAAAAAATCAAATTAGTATTGAAATTATCGCACTTCAAACTTAGAACATTGATGCTTATAAGCACCCTGTCTGAAATTATAAGCCTTTGCCATAATTCATAATTTTCAGACAAATTTAAACTGAATAAACCATTATGCGTAAATAAATCTGTAATATATTCAATAGTAACACATTTTACCGTCACGGTTATGATGATGGATTTCCTCAGGTCAAAGAAATACCAAATTGCTCATTTCCTAAAATGTTAAAATATTTCGGTTTTTTTGTGTCATTTTATCCCCACACAATTTCCAAAATTGTAAGGTGATTCAACGTCTCTCGGCATTATAAATTTTGCACATTTTTCCAAGGGGTTAACGTTACTGTCCACTTTATGTACTCTGACGTGGGTGAGGTGAGTTTTGGGTGAATAAAAAGGAGTGAAATTGGTGTCATGAAAGTCTTATACAGAGAAGATTGGATATGGCTATATACTTAGTAGTGTTCTGAGTGAGTTAGGGTGGGATATTGCCAACGACCGTACAATTTCCGCCACGATATTCAATGTGTCACGAAGGCATCGATTTACCATAAATTCCAGAATTGTAAGTGAAGGGTGAGGGGGGTGGTGTTTGGGGAAAATTTACTCAAAATTACACTCACAATACGCGTCTGTTAAATAAACTCTCGACCTATGTACAAATAATGTCTCTATTGGTATTTTATGTGTATATAATTGGCAGAAAGGGGAAATTAAAATCAACTTGCCGACAGATTTTAAATTTGAATAAAAATGTGATCTGACTTTAAATTGCAAATCAACATTTCATGCGTTATATTTTTGCATCAAACGGGATTTTAAACACATTAACAGAATTCTTTTTCAACCATAAATTGCCAATATGATAAAATATTAATTTAATTGGAGTGCATAAATTTATATTGTTTGTCAAAAGACTTTTTTTTTTTAATGTAGTATATTATGATATTTTTCCCAATTAATTAAATAAATGGCATTTTTCCCCGAAAGATAATTTTTCCAATTAGTTTAAAATAATTATAAAAAGGGGATGTAATAAAATAAAATGTTAATTAACTATTTTTTTTTCTAAAATAATGCAAAAGGAGCTTTAAGTAAGCAAAGGAGAAGTGGTCAGCCTTTATTAAGAACAAAATTTTTCATGAATAAAAAAGTAATATTCGAAGGTTAACCGACCTTAGCCTATGTCTTTTTCAGACTTGCGCGCCATCTAGAGAAGCCTTTCAGACTTCGCACAAACTGTGGCTTCTAACACTTCATATTTCTCGCATTTTTATGTATGAAACTTTATGGCAATGTATTTTAATAGCTAAAAGTAAGTGACACATTTCCTGTGAAAAATTAAGTCAGATTCATTAAAGGAATATGGGAAAATACAAAGTGTTCGAAGGCAGAGTATGAGCGAAGCCTGAAGTCTTTCCCCATATCCGAACATCCGAAGTGAGCAAGAACCGTTTGAAACCGAAAACGTCAAATAAAAATTGTACGGCAATGGTGAAAACGCTACCTGGACAAACTTATTTTGACGTTTATTCGGTTTAAAACCGAAACCGAATAAACGTTCAAAGCATACCCCTCCTCTACCCCCCCCTACCCCATTATTAGGAGGTTTACGGAATCTTTGTTTTTTTTACATTATGTTTTTTTACACTTTTGTTTTTCCCAGTTTGTATTTGGAATCTTTGTCTTCGGTAATCTTTGTTTTTTGGTTTTTCTTTGAAAATCTTGTGTTTCATATATTTAAGGGAAACTTTCTGTGTTTCAGCAAGTGTTTAATTTCGTCCTTTGGAGCAAAGGAAATTTTCTGTGTTTTGGGAAGTGTTTAGTTTCGTCATTTGGGGCAAAGGAACATTTTCTGTGTTTTGGGAAGTGTTTAGTTTCGTCCTTTGGGGCAAAGGGACATTTTCTGTGTTTCGGGAAGTGTTCAGTTTTGTCATTTCGGGCAAAGGGAATTTTTCTGTGTTTCGGGAAGTTTTTAGTTTCGTCTTTTGGGGCAAAGGGAAATTTTCTGTGTTTCGGGAAGTTTTTAGTTTCGTCCTTTGGGGCAAAGGGAAATTTTCTGTGTTTCGGAAAGTGTTTAGTTTCGTCCTTTGGGGCAAAGTGAAATTGTCTGTGTTGCGGGAAGTGTTTAATTTCGTCCTTTCGGGCAAAGGGAAATTTCCTGTGTTTTGGGAAGTTTTTAGTTTCGTCCTTTAGGACAAAGTGAAATTTTCTGTTTCGGGAAGTGTTTAATTTCGTCCTTCCGGGCAAAGGGAAATTTCCTGTGTTTTGGGAAGTTTTTAGTTTCGCCCTTTTTGGTAAAGGGAAATTTTCTGTGTTTTGGGAAGTTATCAGTATCTTATTAACTGGGAAAAAAAAGTTTAAAAAACATAGATTCCCGATCCCTTATTAGGAAAGATCAGTTCAAAACACAGTTTACACAGGGAATTCTATAAAATCATGAATTCAGTACTCTGGCAAGGTCCTGTGCCATATTTTAGCGCCATCTACAGCCTTAAACCTCAGTCCTAATTTTTTCTGAGTTATTTGATTGAGAACTACAAACTGAAATATCAATCACAAAAATCATTTTGCGCCTTTTCAGACTCGATATATTGCCCCGATAGTTACCAACATTTAGACAAGGTTTAGGGAAACAAAAGAATGAGTTGTTATGTTGCGTGCTGGAAAAACATAAAGTAGTATATCCCTTAGCTATAGTGAGAGCATCGTCGCCAGCAAAACAACTCAAAGTACAGTATTATGTATAAGTTTTAGGCGGCAGCCCTTTTTTATCGTGTTCAACTACACATTACAACTACCTTTTTATTTATTATCCTCATTTTAATTACATTAGCCCCTCAATATTAATATTGCTAATTGATACTTTAATTCAGTATTGTTCCTATTATGTCAAGTATAAGTAGTTTTTGGGACATTTAGTGCCCACTTTTCAAACTGTAACGAAAATCTCAAAAGGAATACCTTCTGGATTTATTGTTTTGGAAATAAGAAAAAAGAAACAGGATTTCAATTCACAATATTGATCGATATTGTACACCCCTTATATATTTTTTTTATTATTTCTGTCTGGTATTTACACCCTCAAATTCACGTTAAACCTTGTGTATAGTATTTTCACTTAGTATTTATGGGATTCTCTTTGATATGTTATTATATTTTGGCGAATATGGCACAAGAAAAAAACTTTGTAGCACATAATAGAGGAGCCCTATGTCGTATATAATCAGTAACGTGATGTTTGTTTCAGATTCAGAAGGTATAGTATCCTAGTATAACCCCTAGGAAAAAAAAATCATTGAAACTTTTCCCATATACTTGGAGGGTTGTAGCATGTGAAGGTGAAAAACGCAATGGTTTTTCTTCTCGTTTTCTTTTATGAAAAGTGTTCTTGCCCAAGTACAATTTCCTCTCTTCTGTATTTTTCCGTCCTCCCCCAAGTTAATCTGTCCAGAGGTTACACTGCAGCCCTCGTAAAACATAGTAGAACAAACATTCCAATACACTTTGTCCATATTATTGGATCTCCGGTGGAATTTAACATTCTGGACACATGGCCATTACCTTTGTTTCTCGAATTTTAATGCTACAGCATAACACAAACCGTTCTTCGCATTTACACATTCTTTCCACCCAAACTCCCCCAATATCGCAGTGAAACTTCATCTATTTCGAGGGTTGAAGTACAGGAAAGTGAAAAAGGAATACACTCTCTCTCTGGGTGACCCTCGTTTTCATCTAACACTTGCTTTAAAAATTATTTGCACATTCTGCTCTCCTACAATCTGACTAAAACAATAGAGTCAATGCAATAAAATATTATAAACTCACTCTATATTATGGAAATACAAAGCACATCCTTGTTAGAGAACTTTTATTGGCCAATGCAATGCTAAAATAATTATCAATTTGAATTCTAATGTTTTATTTGGATTTGTTAGTTTAATTTTACAAATTAGGTATGTATATTAGGATTTTGAATGAGTTCTGACCACTAATGGACATATGGTGTTATCTTAGTCTGTTTGTATCAGACAACACTATTTCTGACTACATTTAACAATAAGGGGAAGGTTTTGCAGCTTCGTAATGTTGCAGCTTCGTAAAAGTTGATTTTTCCAAGTTACTAAATTTATTTCATCTATGGTAATATTCTAATAGCTAGTCCAACATCTCACATTTCCTGACAAACTTGGAAGCCTAGGCTTTTTTCCTAGGTACAAAAGGCTGCTCTTTTTAGAAATCAGGTAAGGGAAAGTGCTCTCCCTTCGAACGTCCATGCCTTCGAATAATGTAAATTTTCTTTTAGTTTTCCTAAGAGACTTACCCATTATTATCGCGTAATTATCAATAATTGATGATATGCTAACTAAAATTTTATAGAAATCTGAAAGTCTCTTAGGAAAAATGAAAGAAATTTCACATTATTCGAAGGCATGAACGTTCGAAGGCAGAGCACTTTCCCCTATGTCCGAAATATGTTCTGTAAGATCGATTGGAGGGATTGGAGGTGTCAGAGAAAATCTGAGGATTACAATAGGTGTGATTATGAGAGAATCACATCTAACCAAACACTTAACTGACTGTCAGAATGCAGTGCAAAAATGGGTTTCCTAGTGTCACAAATGTATGTCTTAAAAACATAGCATTAAATTGATTTTTCACTGCATTACACCTTTTCTACAAACGGTCAAAAGAAGTAGATGAAAGTTCCATCTAAGCAGTGATGTGCAATTTTTTGTGTCTGGTGTAATGTTTTCAAGGAAAATGAGACCTACATAGGTGGGCAAAATGTTGTACGAAGTTAAGCAAATTAAGGCAGCTTCGTAAAAATTGTCACTAAATATTGATTTTCCTGTAGAGGAAATCCAAGGATTTCCAGGAATTTTGTGAGGTCGAATTATGAACCTAATAAGTAACAGATTTTTTTGACATAGTGGTATTACTGATTCGGTTTGTATGGCATTTAGTAAGAAATCTTAAATCTTGGATTTTTCCATACGAGGCTCCACAACCCCCCCCTCCTGACTTCACTAGAAACAGTATTTGCGGAAAATGGTTTTCTGCTCCAACTTGAATAGAATTGAAGAACATCGTTTACTTGAGGAAGCATATGGTAAATATTAATCATAAATCAATTCGAAAATTGATTAACGCAGAAGGAAGAAGGACCAAAAAATTGAGAACGCCGATCTGAAAGCTTGACATCGTGATCATGATACGCAGGTGCACTAAACATGATATGCCAAGCAAAAATTGGTGTTGTACGAGTTAACATTTTGCTTTCACAGCATAAAAGCATAAGTTTTTTCCATGCACGTGCTGTATATTTGCCATCAATATTAAGACGGCGGTGGACGCTTCTTAAACTACAGCTCATATTGTAATTTTTCATGTTGCACATCACAAATGAAAAACCACTAAATAACCATGAAAATCTATTTCTCCATAGGAACCACCACTAAAGAAAAAAGTCGTTTTGTAATTCGAATCTGGCAACACTAAAATAAAATCGGAGATGTTGCATTGTATAAAAATGCTTAAAAATTTTAGCCACTTTTGAGGAATCGCTCTTCCCTAATGTTTTAGAAAGAAGAACAGGGGAAGAGCTCATAATTTCGGACAAGGTGCTTTTAAGCATCAATGTTTTATATTTGAAGTGTGATATTTTCAATACTATTTGATTTTTTCTTACCCTCTTTTTAGAAAGGTTGTTTAGAAACTTGGCAAGCTGTTTATCGCTTTTGTTTTTACTAAAATTAGTCTTAATACGTTTAAAAATGAATTGATACGTAGAGGTGAATTTGATTCAAAATTTGGACACTTTGGTTGTAATTTTGGACAGATAATCAATCTCAAGAGGATGCCCTTTCTTCTCCATTCCAAGAACCAATCATACCAAGTCCTCTTTCTGCTCATGTTAGGAAACCGTAGAAAGTCACAAGAAATCCGGAAAATTTCCAAATCATTCATTAAACCGAGTTGACCTCGTTACTCTAAGTACGCGCAGATTCGCACATACCCTGGTCTTTCCGGGAGCATTTCAAGGATTTCAAGGCTTTTCTCACTACATCTCGTTCGTAGAGATACTCCCTTAATTCTTTATCTATTTATACAACCTAGTCGTCCACAGAAGCTAAAACTTCACGAAATTTTGAGAAAAAAACACCTGTCCAAAATAAGAAGTATCACCTCACTGGTGAATCTCTGAGAAAATTGCTCATATTTCATTTTATTTTAATGGTTTTAATGAAATTTATAACAGAATTTACCGTCTTGCGTACATTTTTCCGAGCAAAACAAACACTTTTCAAGCCATTTTTCCATGGACTTTTTATTGCAAAATAAAAAAATAAAACAAATAAATATTTAAAACTGTTTCCAAAATACTCTAATTTTCTATTTCAATTCACAAATTATCAATACTCTACACGAGTATCATAATTTTCCACAAATTATGGTTTTTTATAAATTATTTGTCCTTAAACTAATTCTAAAAACTATTTTATTTATGTTCACACATCAACTTTTGTTGAAATTTTATCAATTTACTCCTAAGAATTGACTTTAAAAAGCAATCTTGGAGACCGTTTGTTTTCAAATCCTGGCGACTACCACTAAAACAAAAAAAATAAAAAAACGACAGTATCTTTATATTTTTCTTCCCTGGTAAGGCTAATTTTTTACGCGATTTCCTTAAATTTGCTTTTTTTCTTGAAGATATTAAATCTACAACCCGGCAGTATCGATTTCAATCAACAAAAAATGATTAATGACCGCAAAATAATTTTCGTTTCCTAATTTTCTTTCTATCTGACCATAATCTTGTCCTCAGACTAGAGGTCAAATAGTCAAAGATACGGATTTCCGTTCTTCGAATACCCCCACTCTCTAAAGCCAAAAAAATCTAGACATGCTTTTTTAATCATTTTCCCCTATTTCCTTTAAAAAAAAACCTTTTTGGTTTCTTCAAAAACGGCTCTAGCGACTTACTTAATTTTCGAATACACTGAGAGAGAAAAAAGAGGGTGCGATTAACTTTTTTTCCTCATAACTTTAACACTTTTTAGGTGTAAAAATATATCAACATTTTTTAATGTTAATTTTACATCTTTTTAAGGGTAAAATCAACATGAAAAAGGGTAACTTTAACCCCCAATACACCTAAAAAGAGTAATATTTACACAGATTTTGGATCAATACTGAAGGGTAAAATCAACATTTCCGGAATGTTATTTTAACTTTTTCGGATGTCTCTCAGTGTATGAGTTATAGTCTTTAAGAATTTAATATATTCCTAAAATTGAAAGATTTGTTTTGTGGTAAAAAGTCACTGAATTACAAAACGCAAATCACTACGAATTTTATATTTTAGGATGATCTTTATTTACGAACCAATTTAAAAGTAATGCAAGCTTTTATAGGTCCAACAACTGTGCGAAAAGATAATTCACGGAGAGCTCTAATTCGTGAGTTCGAGTATTCTGCAAAAATGAGACGCTTTACCATTTTTGTTAAGAGAATTACATTAAATCTGGAAGCTGTTCCACCAAAAGAAACTTTTAGGGTAGAGCTGTGGCTGTGTAATGACGAATCCATGATATATTGCTCTTTCTTTGAGTTTGAGCAATAAAACTGTATGAATAATTTTGAGGCTGACTGTACGTAGTTAAGCAATAAATATAACACGACATATATCTAATAAGAGAACTGTACCCTCTGTGAAATCCAAATTCCCTATTTGGCAAGCCGACGGTTTGTCTGCTCCAAAAAGGGGTTTGTTGTTTGGGGAGACTGTATCAACACCCTTGGAAAATAACACACATTTTCATTTAATTGTGGACATAAAGAAAATTAACCAAGAAATGTATTGTCCCATCTTTGAACTTGTTGGCCAAATCATCCCCTTCAATTTCCACAATTTCTCTGATACCTGAAACTTCCGTCTATATCGATATTTTCGGAAACGAGAAAGGGAGAGAAATGGTGGGCAATTGATGACTTTTGGCAATTATCATTAAATAAATTTCACTTAATTATCCTCATTCATATATTAGCATGAATGTCGTAGTACCAACAGGGCTAAAAAATCAATACAACCCCCTATGTATTGCATTATATGTTTCAACTTTCTTAATTGAAGCAGCTACACACCCCTTTAATGAACACCATTTTTATCTTTTTGAAATATTTACCAATTCCGTGTTGGACACAAAATACCTGTAAACAATAATTTTGGCCTTTTATATCAACAAAATTCACTATGTAAACCGAAATGTAAATTATAACCAAAAGCACAAAGGGAACGAAAAAAAATTAATTATTCTATCAAATGATGTGAATCAATTAGGCTTTTGTTTTGTCCAGTTTTGGCGCATGGCCAAAAATTCAGTCCGGAAAAGTACATCAAATAAAAATCTCGTTTTAAAATTCCACTTGCCGTGGTGTTTAAATTTTTATGTAAAATCGTTTTTCATTGTCTACACACGTCGGGGACTGAGAAGGAGTCCAGTCAAGTAAATAAAGAAGCATTTAAGTCATATTTTTCGCTACACATACCATTTACTAAAGGACTGTGTTTTGTTATGTTTTGCTTGGAAGATTTTCTGTATAGATTTAGAGAGAACTTTAACAGAATAGACTACAATGAGAGAAAAATGTGTGTGTTGCTGGCAACACGAAATAAGTGTAGTGAAAATACTGAGATCAACACTTTTTTTAAACTTAAGCTTCAGAGGCATAATTGATTCATTTGTGGTTCAAACTAAACATTAATAAGTGTTAAAATTAGCGTAATTTTACTCGTTTTGCTTTCTTTGAGGCTACCAGAAAAAATATTTGCAAAATAATAAAAATAACTCTAAGTGAAAAAATAATGTCAAATCTACACGTTCATAAGTGTTATTCTAACACTGAAGTGTTTAATTTTAACCCTAAAATTTCAATTTAAATACTAACATGAATTACAGCACCGTAGGTTTATTTTTTATCTCAATATCTTGGATAACACAAGGTAAGGTGTTACTAGCGCAATGCTATAATCAAAGGCATTACCCATAGTCTTAAATAAGAGCTTTGAGTAAGTGCATAAAATAAGTCCTATTATAAGTACTTATTAAGTCCTTAATTTTTTGAGCTAAAATAGAGAAATATGACGGCAATGATTGGAACTTGTGATCCTTAAACATAAATTGCTAGCGAGCATCCTATATTCTAATTTAAATCTTCCCTTTAGCTCGTCATCCAGGAGTGTAAGTTGCCTACAAAATTCCCAAATTGCAGTAAATCCTCTATTTAGTCCTACAAACGCATAATCCGGGAATATATACTTTCCCTTTGGTTCCAAATTCATGTTCCGGAGGTTTATATTTCACTATATTTTCGACACTACATTTTTTTAACCGATTTATTTTTTTGTTCCAGAAGCATCTGGTCACACATTTGCAAAGATTGTCCGGCAGTAGGCGAAATTTGAGCAATACGTACACTAAGAAAAAAAAACTGTAGAGTTGAAACAACTCTATCGCCGAGCTGAATTAACTCGAAGAATATCGATGTAATTTGTTACTCTTTTCCGTTGTAAATTTCAGTAAGGTAGAAGGAACACCTCTTCGATAGGGAACCCCTATTGACACATTTATCGAAATGTTGAAATTTATTCAATATATCTAATGAAATGTAAGTATTATAACTTTTTTTCTGTAGTATACCTATTCTTATAAAGAGAGATCTTCGAATTTCATGTCCCAAATGGTACAGAGTAAGGTGTCAATAGGTCCTGACACGAGTTCTTAAAGTGTCAATAGATGTTCCTTTCACCCTAAATATAGTTGAAATAACTCTTTTTGCGAATTAAATTAATTCGTCGGATATCGATGTAATATATTATTCTTTTCGATGTAAAATTTCATCTCGACTGAAGTATATGCTTAAGTGTTTTCGTTTCATGAATATACTTCAGTCAAGAAGATTTTCATGAGACAAAATTCATATGGAACATGAACTAGAAATATGTCTAAGAGTGTTTCATGAAGACATGTGCGTGCATCATACGTGATATTTAGCTCGTAATATAGGAAACTTGAGGTCAAGAAAATAATAATAAAGAAAATGATAAAATAAAAAAAAAAACAAATAAAATTGTAAAATCTATTCATTTTGGGATTTGTAAGAATTATTTTAACTATAAGAAAAGTCTTTTTTTTACTCTTGAAACGAATTATTTTTACTCTTAAAACGAGTTATTTTCAGTCTTAAAAAGAGTTATTTACACTCTTTTATGTACATGACAAAAGAGTTAAAACAACTCTTCCGAATATTACACCTAAATAGAAGTAAAATCAACTCTAAAATATAGTTATAATCGGCAATCACAACGAAAAACAGTTAATTCAACATCGATTCGAGTGAGTTTTACTCGATTATTTTTTGAGTGTACATTTTGTAGGGGAAACAAAAGTAAAAGAAATTGTTTATCATTTAGGGTAGTTACTTAGAAAGTGCTTAGTCTAACTACTTAGTTAAGTACTCTAACAAAGGCCTTAATTAAGTACTTAGTGTTAAGATTGAGTAGGGGAGACTGGGGCAAAACTTGTCAAAACGCATATTTAATTCTTTCACGAGCTCTGAGAAAACTTAAACGTTTTATAATAAGCATATTCTTATAGGAAATTTACTGCTCTACAACATTGCAGAAGACTATTTTCCTCTATCTCGAAAGAAATGTGATTTTTGAATCATTTTCTAAAAGTCGATTTTGTGAAGATTCTCAAAATTGTTGGGGCAAATTTTGTCAGTCTGCAGATAATTTGTAACGTTTCACTCTCGCAAACGTTAAAAATATCAAATAGACATATTTCTATAGGAAATTTATTCCTCTTCAACTTTGTCGAAGATAATTTTTCTCTGTCTTAACTAGAAATGTGCTTAAATTGAGCATATTTCACTATATATTTCAACATATTTCATTATTTTTTATTTTACATAATCCTTCCTCGAATCCCCTGAAACTTTGTAAGTTTAAGAAGGAACACGAAGGCTATCTATAATAAAAATTTCAAGCTTCAATCTCTTTTATTTTAGAAAATAGTGAATATTGAAATTTTCGTTTTGACAAATTTTGCCCCAGTCTCCCCTAACGCTATCTTGGTTTCATTATTCTTCATAAAGCGCTGACGTTTGTCTGATTTTCATATTTTTTTCAGTCGATAGATATTATAGCTGATGCATTAACAACGATAGGTGCTTAATGTGTTACCTAGGAACTAACATTTCCTAGGGAGGTTAATTAAATTAGTAAGCGAATGTGATACACAAAGGACATAGTGTCTAATTCTTATACTTTTAATTAACTTTCTCACAGCTCCTCAATATTCACTACATTGTTATGATAAATGAATAATAAAACATAGAAAAATAAATAATTATCAAGCAAAACTTTCTAATTTAGCCGAGACACAGCTGGGTGTATTATAACAGAGCAAAGACAATTTATCTTAGAAACCAACAAATGAAAATTTTGCAAGACTAGATGGTTTATAGCCCAGTCGATGTATTTTTTAAAATTTGATAAGGTGACTGATTATTTTTTATTGCATTCGCAAATTCCCTAATGGATAACAGTGTCCGGATAACATAAATCTTTCTTATTTTTCTGTTTCATTCTTCTATATATTCAAAGGATTGTTCTCTTCTGTATTTTTGATTTTTCTTTTATAATTTTGCAGACCAAATAAAGAGGACAACCATCTTTGAAACGTTGTAGAAGAATAAAACAAAGATAGACGTGATTTACGCAAGAATCAAACTTTAAAAAAATGGGAAAGGTCTAAATTTTCGGCCAATTGTCAGTTACATCCCATCAGACTTCATTCCAGACATGTTTTACTTCAACACTTTTGAAAGGGTAATATCAAAACTCATTTACGCAGGTTTGTGTTAAAGATACACATGATATTACATTTAATTTTCTATTGCTTATTTTAGTCCATTTGTGAAGAATTCATCATGTAAGCGTGTTAGTAACACTCATTTAAAGCATACAGCATTTTTCCATTGTGCATTGTATTATATATAATATTTTCCCAATTCCTAACTCTAACACTTTCTAACCCTCAGGGATTATTTCATGGGACTCTATTGATATCAAATAATCATAAAGTTATGAAATATATTGGTGAAATGTTCAGTGAAATAGCAATTGATATTTTTCGCCACATTTTATATATCTTTATTCCATTTAACGGCAAAAAGCTTCCACTGAAGCTTTAGCACTATAAATTCAGGATGTTCAAAAAAAAATAGCAAAACAAATCCCTAGTTGAAACTTTCGCCACCAGAAAATATTCCCATAAATCTTTTTGAACGTTAGTTTCTAATTAAAGAAAAAATTCAATTTGCGGTTAAAGTTTAGGAGCATTTAGCAGACACACTCTCACTGGGCGAAAAAATCTGGAAACACAAAATGGTATATACTAAATTTCCTTCCAGACGTCTTTATTGCATAAATAAATTATGTGCTTTGTTTCTTTCTCTGTTACCAACTTTGCTATTGCTTCTATTCCACAAATTTTCTACATTTTTTACACCAAAAAAATTGATTTCATATAAAAACGGGATCGCTTCCTCCCTGGCAAAAAATACCATTTTTCATTCAGTGTGTACTTAAAAAAAAATGTTGTTTTAAAAGAAATTTTGGTCAAACCAAACAGAGAAAATGGCATTTCCTCAAGTATCTTGTGGTGAGAAAAAAAAAGTTTATGCCATTGTAACAGAGCGTTTTACCTCAATTTTTAGTGTTATAGACATGTTGTGTTAGCTTAAGGCGTGCAAACAATGTGCAAAAAAAAAAGAGAACATCTTCTTGGTGAGATGAGTAAACTCCAGAGTCTCAAACTCACTCATGGTGTCTTATATCAACAGCTATTCCTTCCAGCCCACAAATAAATACAAGACGCCAGGAACTCCAGAGAAGCTACTCTACTCAGTTTGTGGGAACACTTCAAACTGGTTTCCCCTTTTCAAATAAACTTATACCCAAAGGATATGTTCAATTATCAGAGAAATATCCAATTTATCAAATAGTCTCTTACTCTAGAGAAATAGGCACTCTAAAAATCGACCATACTGAATAATTAATATTGCTGTTTCACTTTTATTGCTCGAACACCGCGGAGAGAGCAATATGATCTCTCTAAGACCGTTTTCAGACTAGAGGTTTAGCCCAGTTTCCGAAGATTTCAAAATGCCAAATAAGCAACCAATTTAATTAGTAGTAGAAATTAGAGAAGTTGTGCCTTATGACTCATGAGATTTACAAGCCAAACGGATTGAGATAGACGTTTGGGATCTTCGAGAGGACCCCATTGAAATCTATTGAAAGAAGCGTCTCCTCCTTATGTATAATTATATATATCCTTTCATCGGGGCAGCAAAAATACCGAAAATCAAAATCTCGAAAGATAAAGCGTGATAAAGCGTCCCAGACTGCGAAATATTCGAACTCCCGAGATGGAGCTCTGCCTTATATTCTTTTATGGGATCCTGGTCAAAATTCCGAAAGCCAAAATCCCGAAAGCCGAAAACCCGAATGCCTAAATTCCGAAAGCCAAAATTCCGAATTATTAAAAGTGTCATAGCTACTCCCACGATTGAATCTGCGCTTGCTGGAGGCAAAGGGAAATTTTCTGTGTTTTGGGAAATTATTCTAAACATCTTCGATAACTTTATCCCTTTCAGGATTTTGAATATTCGGAATTTTAGCGTTCAGTATTTTGGCTGCCTCCGATTTTATGCACAGTTTTTGGATTCATATAAGATTAACGTCGATTTAAATTTGTCAATAAATCATCGTAAAATCATTTCGAAATTGAAAATGGTTCAAGAAGAGGGTATATTGAAAAGATGGTAATTTAGAAGATTATGGAAATTGCTCTCTCGGAGTTCGAGTAGTTAAAATCATAAATATTTTAATTAATTAATTAGATATGACGAAATTGAGTGTAAATTACTTTTTGCCCTTAATTAATTCAGGATTGCGATTTAGGCGATGAAAAGTGTCTAAAGCGGTCTTCAGACTAGATGTTTAGCCCAGTTCCCAAAAAGGTAGTATTTTGAGAATGTATAGGTCTACTGTTTTTAATAATCCAATCCTAAGTTAAAATTTTCCAAAAAATTGTAAAAATCGGGCGAAATGTTCACCTGGACTAACAACAAAATATATCCAAAAATAATGGAAAAATTATGAAAATAGTTAGAAAAACCTAATATTTGACGGATTTCAGCGGATTAGCCAAGGAACGCAAAGGGAGAGGGGAAGATGAAGAGATTGGTCTCGATATAATACCATTTTAGGAGGGTCATCGAAAAACAGGAAATTTTAGCGAATCAAAAAACTGGAAAAAAAACTCGAAAAACAGTATTTTTAAAATAGAGCTAAATACCATTACTTTACCGATCCATCATCTATTATGACCGATGTAGCCCGGCTCTGAATTTCAAGATCTCTTAAAAAAGTCTAAATATAATCAAATCCGTTAAAAATTAGGGCCCTCAGGTTGTTGATCTTTGATCTTGAATAATTCAAGATGACTATTTTTCTGCCGATAGGTGTTGACGTCGACATGTTCAGCTGTATTACCATATTCAAAAACTAATGAAATCGTCAGGATCAATTTTTTGAAAAGTAAGAAACACATATTTTAGAAGGGGGTGGAAGGAGTTAGGGTAATTTGGGTAAGTTAGTTCGGTAGAGAATGTTGACTTGTGTGTGGGGGGGTCACCGAAGACCGCTAGTCAATATCTCTCGCCGTTTGGAAGCCAGAATGGTAAAAAAAATGAAAAAAAAGATTGTGGAAACTGCTCTCTCTTGGAGTTCAAGCAGTTAGAATATTTTATCGATTTTCGAATGCATTTCGGAAGATACAAAGACGAAAGCAAAGAAGCGCAGAGCAGATTTGCGAGCGCTCGGGCGAACATCATTAACGTTTAAGAGCAGTTTCTCTAATTCTTATTTTTACGAATTTGTTGAATTGGCGGAAAAAATAGCAAAACAAATTATTGACCGAATGAAACGAATTAAGGTTTGTTCTATTCGGAATCTTTGAGTTGCATTTAAAAGATCTTTAAAACACTTTTTCCATGTTTTACATATTAATAAAGTCAATATTTCACCCAGAAATATTGATTTTATCCACCATTATTTAAGCACTTCAAATATGTTAAAACAGATTCTAAAGATTTCACGAATATTGATGGTTTCCTACTCTTCCAAAAAATCGCGTAAAACAGCTGAATTTTGGTCTTCTAATTTAGGCTGCCTTCTTAACAGAGGATTTCGTTAATATACGGCAAAAATTCTAACCTTACCTTGCCATTTTAGGGATTTTTCACGGTCAAAGTTTAAAACAGCTTCGGAGAGCATATTTCTTTACCGATTTGAACAATTTTATATTCAATTGAAAGGTCTTTGAATTCTGGACATATATGAATCCGTATCAATTGATTAGAATTCAATAAAATGAATTAATTACGAATTTTAATTTAAAATTAATTCTAAGGATTCTAATGGAATTTTGAGCAACATTTGAAATTTATGAATGAAAGTCACGAGCATTTCGCAAAATTAAGATGCTTTGTCACCCTTTTCCTAAAAAAAACCCTTTAAAGGGTCAATGGGTAAATATGGTGTAACTAAGGAGCATTTTAAATAGTTGAGCTACTTTAAAAAAATATATAATAAGCAATGAAAAGAGTTTAATTAATCTACAAGAAAACCAACTATTTCCTCACAACGTTGAAAGCAATAAATTACCCGAGGGGCTATTAATGTCAGATAAAAAAAATGTATATACGACTTCCCTTTTCGTAAGAAAAATGCTATGATTACAATTACTGAGAATGTAATACACATTTTATGTTTTCTTAAGTGCTTCTCTCCTACTAAATTTTGTCTCTTTTTTTGCTCTCTAAAGCTGCTGCGGAGAATCATATCTTTATGAAAATGAGAAAAACATATGAATTCATAGTGAAATTTTGTACAATAGAAAACCCTCCCAAAAAAAATGTTTCAAAGTGATTAGCATTTCTCAGAATTATTCAAAAAAATTACACATTTCTTTTTTATTTGTCTATAATTGGAGTTTGAGTGAAATATTTTTATTTATTCAGCGCAAATTAAATACAATTTGCATGTAGGCATGCTACAGCACAAATATGCGGGAAACATGAAATTTTGTCATATTATATATATGAATTATGCACGGGTAAAAATATATGATGACATTAAATGGAAATATGTATTTTTGGAAAATTTTATTAAAAGGAAATAAATAGGTACATATTTCAAATATTTTCATCTCAGGAAAACAGGGATTGTATTTTAGTAAAATTTTGGAGAAAGGATTTATGGATTTCTCGAGTGTTTGACAGCTGTCATGCGGATATCGGACAACTAAGTGTGCAGCGCCATCTATCTCAAAATTCGAAGCTCAAACTTTGTAAGCTTAATTCTCAAACTTTGCAGAAATTATATTCAATTAATTTATTTATTGAAAATTTACAAATATAAACAGTTTGCGTAAATTTTATATATTATTTTTGTACGATTCTTTGCAGTGTAGTTTAGCGACTTATTGGTTGGTTCCGTTGAGAAAACTATCAGGTACTTGTTATATAATAACACGATAATGAAAACGGTGAGTTCAAAGAGTGCATAAATATTCTACCAAGTGGAGAATCACCGATTCCATGGAATTTACTTATTGGCAGAAATATGCTGAGTGGCTTTGCTTTTGATAACATACTCTTCCTTCCATTGAGTTACAAAAGTTATCGAGTAAAATTATCAGAGAAATTCTGTGTAATACAGATTATATTTCCTCTTTGTACCACAAATGAATTTTCCCAACTTAATAAACTTGCTTAGAGGGAAATATTCAGAGAATTTGAATTATTTCATATTTGATGAATGCACAAGACTAAATACTAAAGGCTTGTATATATACATTGGGGGGCTGTAAGACATTCAGAGTATTTAAAGTTATGCAGGCTGTTTGATAGGAATTCATAAGAAAATTTGCTATTTCATTGTAACAATTTCTATTGAGAGTGCTTAAGATTTTGCATTGTCGGGCTTCATTTAACTTTATCAACAAGTTTATTCCTCGACAAACTCGCCTGAGATATATGACAAATACTCAACAGCATATTGAATTGTGTAGGAAGATAAATTTACAAATAGAGATGAATGAGGGGGATATAAAGTATATTTTTCAACTCAAGTGAAACTTCCCTCGTCTTCACATCTCTCAAGTGTTCAACTCTCACACCATGCAAAGTGAAAGAATTCACATGTAATTTGTTTTAAGACAAAAAAGTAAATATCTGTATGGCGTCAAACTGTGAAACCTTGCATGATTTTACAGAATATTTTGTCTCAAGATCTCTTTCTTTTTATTCCTTTAACTTTAGCCGTTTTTTTCTCTTTAATATTCAAAAGATATTTTACTCGTCTGATGGTTAATAAATTTTCCATTTGCGCTCTAAAATCTTTTGATATAGAAATCCACTTATAATTTTCGTGCTTTCAGCAGTTTAAGTGCCTTTTCCCGTGCACGCAATTTTTCACCTTTTGTTGGATAAATCAATATACATGAGATGGTACAATTTTTGCAGATTAAGGCCCTCTAATTTGATACACACAATAAAGTTGCGAGAAAAATAACAAAAGGAGGA
This sequence comes from Phlebotomus papatasi, assembly GCF_024763615.1. Classification (NCBI taxonomy): domain Eukaryota; kingdom Metazoa; phylum Arthropoda; class Insecta; order Diptera; family Psychodidae; genus Phlebotomus; species Phlebotomus papatasi. The sequence continues at coordinate 1,598,357 of NC_077222.1, read as the reverse complement.
AGAAAAAGGAATGAATAAAGGGGGAAATATATGTATAATATTTAAATTTTGCAAATTATGGCAACAACCCAAGTGGCATTTGATGACCAAATATTCTATATATCAAATATAACCATTACACATTTACCGCTATCGTTATACTATTAAATATTATATATATATTTAAAAAAAATCAATTATATTTCAGAATATTTCAAGAAAAATGACTGAAAAACGTATAGGAAATGTAAGCTATTTTCTTATAATACTCCCTCCGTTCCGAAATAAGTCGTATACTTGGGAAAAAACTAGGGATTAAGGAATGGTTTCATAGAATGATTTTGTTATTTGCAAATATTTTATGTATGAACTATCCTCCATTTTCAGTAATAATATAAGAATCCAACCACTATGGTAAGTTGAGGAATCGATGTTGCAATTGTCCATTTTTCGCGTTTTTTTCAAAGAGCTCCGGTAGATGTAATTACTAAAAAATGGATTGTGACTAACATTACAGACTAGAATTTGTTCTAAATTTTTAGTATGCACAAGTAGAACTCAACAGTTGTTACCGATAGAACATTTTTCATTTTTCAAATTTTGCAGAATGAACAATAAAAGAATATCCTCTTTTATGTGTTCGAATATTTCGGTTTGGGTGTTAAATGGTTAGGGATAGGGACTTGGAACCTTCGGCTGACCCCCCCCTATAAGTTGATAAATAAAATACACAAATTGTATTGTTAAATTGTAGTAATTATTTCCATAAATCAGTTTATTCACATTCAACTTGTGCTCTTTTTGTATGACACTGGGAGATCGTCAAAATTTGCTTAATAATCTAATAATAAAAATAAAATACAGTTTTTTAGACGCATGGTAAAATCTTGGTATTCTTTTGGTATTTTACGTTTAGTTAGAACCGATACATTTTTCCTCTATTCAATAAAAAAAATGTAATCATCAGAATATCTGCGCCTGACATTTTCATGTATTATAAAAAAAAAATATGTAGTCTTCCAGGGGTCCCGGTCAAAATCCCGAAAGCCAAAATCTCGAATTTTTAAAAGTGTCATAACTACTCCCACGATTGTACCCGCGCTTGCTGGAGGCAAAGGGAAATCTTCTGTGTCTTGGGAAATTATTCTAAACATTTTCCTCCATATAATTTCAATCCTTTCACGATTTTGAACATTCGGGATTTTGGCTTCCGGAATTTTGGCCTTTTCGGGATTTTGGCGTTCGGGATTTTGGCGTTCGAGATTTTGGCTTTCGGGATTTTGGCTGACACCGGTTCCAGATCAATTTGCTATAGCTAACAGTCATTACTACAAGTTTATAAGAAAGAATGTCCCTTGGGTACATTACAAAAGGGCGTAGGGACGTTAGCCCCCTGCACGATATTCAAAAAGTCAAAAAAAAAATAAAAATAAAAATAAAACCAAGAATAATTCAAGAACATTAAGATCTAGCTCACCTTAAGACCCATTAAAATTTAGCTAAAACAGCGGGGGCAGCTATAACTCAAATTTGAAAATCTTTAAGCTCTGTATCTCTAAAATATGTTGGAAGAGTACAAGCTCAAAAGCACTTTGAAATACAAATTGAAAATTTAAGAACATTTTAACTCAAAACGCTTTCACTGTCTTGAAATGTCTTGATGAATCTTATTAGACTTCCAATACGCTCCAATTAAAACATTTTGGATTAAAATAAAAATCGAATTAATGATGATTTGCTTTAAAAGCATTGCACAAAAAATAATTTTTGAATTTTCAAGCAAGCTTATGAAAGAACTTTTGGGAACTTTTTGATCAATTTTATCAACGAAAACTATACAATGTTGTCTTCAATCATTCATTCAAAATGTTTTTGTACTTCATAGAGTATTTTTATTCAATTTTTGATCCATTTCTACTATTTTCTTTAAGCAAAGGTATTCTTGATAGCTTTAACTAGCGTTCAGCTTTCAAAATTCGCTAAAATCTTTAATTTAAATTAATTTTTTTAAACGTAAAATAGAACATTTCTTTCACGGAATCTCCACTCTGAAAACTCATAAGATTTATGCTGATTTTTCTAGTATAAAGGGTCTAAGACCGTTTTTAGAATATTAAACTCGAGCTTAAAATGCAATTTTCTCCTAGAAAAGCTACTCAGATCGATGAGAACGTTTTTGTACTTTTGTCTAATTTTGTCAAAAGCGGCGTAGAAATGGTAAAAACAGAATTCCCTGAATAAGCGGGTCATAAGTCCTAACAAACTTTTTTGAAATTAAAATAAGTATAGATTAAAAAAAATGGAATTCTTGTGAATCTTCAAGGACACTATATTGTTCTTTGCGATGAAAAAAACGCTTTCTTTTGTGGATAATCTTTAAATTTGGCTCTCCTCGTACTAAAATTCTGACTACGAATTGCCTAAAAACGGTATCAAAATCTGTTAGCTTGACGGCTTTTGTAGTGCATTTATTGGGATCGTAAGGGAATCATCCACCATGAGCTGTTCCTATTTCGAGTAATACACTGAATTGTGTGTAAGTGCAACGAATTAGAAAAGAATCCCTTTGACCAACAGCGTCCAGAATTGGCCAATAAGACGGAAAATGGTTTCTATCGTGTAAGCCTTGATTGTAAGGCAATTAAATAGTGGAATTTCTTCCAAACTCAGTAGAAATTCTGTTCAAATCAGTACACGGTTTCTCAAGTTCCTTCTACCATCCACTAAAGTCAAAAATGTAAGATTAGAGATACATCCCCCTTGGGGAAGAATGCTCAATTGGATGAGGTTGCCATTATCATATAAATTCCATCATTTTGACTCCTGTTATGCACTGAACCCACTGAACGATGAGGACCAAATACTAAAGGGGACTTCATAGGGCTCAAGTTGATGTACTCCTATAGTATCACTGGTGATCATCTACATGTCAACAGCATGTGCTTCCTCTCCCAATTTTCTGGTACTTCAGCACTGAAGCATCGTCAGATGCGTCTCTGAAATTTACACCTAATTGATTTTACCCTTATACAACCCACACGGTATCGATTTTCCCGGGAAAGTGGTCCATTATTGACTTTCAAAAAAAAACTATCTTCAGTACCATCAAAAGGCTAATTTAACTCGAAGGAAAAACATCATTAGAAAGAGATCTATTCGCCTTTTGTGTTAACTTCCCTTAAGGTACTCTTTTTTTTCGTCCTCTTCAGTTCACTGTGGAAAAGTTTTCCCGGTTTTCCCGGTTTTCCCAGAGATCGAATACATCAACCCACCACCCCTATCGTCCTCAATGACTGCGAAAGACACAAGTACATATTTCACTGATGCACTTTTCTTTCCTTTTATGAAGCAAACTCTAAGAAACTTTGTAATATAAACTCACCATTTCGTACCATAAATCCGCATGTGGAAAAGTTCCCACTTCTTTTCCCTCAACCATCGTACTATTTTCCCATAATTGAGCGTTAGCAAACTATCGTCAGACAAGCAGTAATTAACTTTGATGGAGTTTGGAGAAAATCGCTTTTGTTTTCCCTCTCTCCAACACTATTTTGTATTAAGTGAGATTCTCAATAATCTCACCTACTATAATCCTAATAAAATTTTATGTCCCTCGAATGGGCTGAAACTTTGTCAAATTCTTTATGGCAACTTCCTGAGAGGAGTGAAAAACATTCCTAAGAGGTAAATAGTTTCGATTTGAAATATTAGAATTTTATTATGGACGTAGTAGATTGGAATAAAGAATAAATAAGGAATTTATGAATCAAGATGATATCTTAGTGAGTTTTAATCCACTCTGATCAATTAGATTTTCTTACTGTATAGAAAAATATATTGGGTGAATTTTTTAGTAAATGTTTGTGAATTTCCACTGGGGACTTACGAAATACTTGTAAATTGTATGACCCTCTAAGAAAATTCGTAAAAGTTTGTACTTTCTCACAAACTTTGTTCGTAACATGATCACTTGACGAACATTGTTCTGTCTTTTTATTGGATGATTCCATAAGTTCGTGGGCCACTTTCATAGGCTTGATTACAATGTAACCTATAGCTTATTAGTAAAACGGAACCGGAATTCGTCGGAAAGTGGAGTCAGTCTTAGAAAAACGGCAACTCTTCCCAAAGCTTTCGGTTCGGTCTCCAAGCCTTCATCAGTGGCTGGAGCTTAAAGAGAGCCTTCTTTATTTCCTTTTTCAATTAAAAATTTTTTTCCTTCTGTACAACAATTTAACACTTACTCGAATTAATAAAGAAATTTCCAGAGTTTTGTCTATCAATTTGTCAAAACTTTACAACTAACGTCGATTTTCTCACAATGATTGCATCTCCTATAGCTTATCTTTGTTATTTTTGTTAACTTTTTTGCATGCACTGGAAAGATTATAATGCCTTACATCCCTCTAATGTCAAGTATCCTTCAATTAAGTCGATATGTCCTGTGGAGGACTTTTCCAAAATGTGGAACAAAAAGGTGCATTTACAACATTTAATATTAGGTGAATTTTGGGAAGGTTCAAGTGAAAGACTTCCACGGAAAAGCATTTTAGCAGTTTATTTAGATCGTGTTCTTCCTCTTAGAATGATTAAAAGGTGTTATGGAAAATTTTGAAATAGAGGTTTATCCTTCGAAAAATCATCTCCATTTTGGACAGCCACTTTGTGGATAACATTTGAATAGATTGTTAAGATGTTGGACAACAATAATTTCATCGTATTTCGCTATTTAGAAAAGCTTTGATATGTTTAAAAGCTCGATACATGTGTGCCATATTTTTTTGACTGAAATTCTTAAGGTGAACCGAATGAATATGGCCCTTTTTCTTTCTTTTGTTATGATAAGAACTCTTTTTTGGACCGATTGGAAACAACTGATGGAAAATGGATCTAATACAGCAACATACAGTCGAAAGAGTCCCGGAAAAACAGTCAAGCCTGCTGCAAGAGCTGAACTGCATCTCACGACGGTAATGCTGCAAGTTTGATGAAATTTCAGGAAAATTATTCACTTTAGGCTGGCCAAGCTCGACGAAACAATCATAGAAGACAAGAAATGTGAGCATTTTGTTAGTTTCGATGAGTATTTTTAAGGAAAAATCCATTTTTGGGTAAAAGAAAAAACACAATTTTCGAAGGCAATAATGCGAAATTGTGAGTCTCATAAGAGACGTTGTAAAAAGACCAAGTAGTGGGAAATTCTTCAGCACCTAGAATATACTTCATGTATTGAGCCTCCCGATTATCATTTTTTCCAATTTTTATAGAATAGTTAAATGTGCAAAAACATGAATTTCCCAAAAACGATCTTTCGAAATATCTTCAAGAAAAAAATGTATTTTCCTTAAAAAATTGAACTGGTAAGCCTATATATCTTTGGAGGACAAGTGCTAAGATCGATTGAGGCTACACTCTCAATTATATAAATTATATTTCTGAAAAAATTAACTGTTGAAATTTGCATTTGGGTGGCCCACGAACTTATGCAATCATCCAATACAAACATTTGTTCGCAAATGTTCGTAAACACACGGAAATATTATCGTAAAATTTTGTCATTTGTTCGTAAAGTTTTGCTAGACACACGAAAATTAACGTGCAAATGTTTGTAACAGGATAAAAAATACTCGTCAACTGATCATGTTACGAACAATGTTTGAGAGTTATATGATTAATAAGCATTTCTTAAGTTTCTAGTAGGAATTCACAAATATTTACGAACATATTTACGATATTTTTTTTCCGCGTGGCAAAAATACAATAAGAAGGTCAAGGAGATGAACTCCCTCCGGATGCATCAGGGGGTGCAATCCTTTCAGGACCGGAAAGCACCCCCTGACGCATCCGGAGGGAGTTCATCTCCTTGACCTTCTTATACGAATTGCCGTCAGTAATCTACCCAAAATACAATATTTTCTTTATCAAAATACAATATTTCACTGATCACAAATATCACAAATTTTGCTTTCGATTATTAGGATAGTAGGACACAATTTCGGACAGCCTTTAATATCGGACACAACGACGACACTGTAACCAAATTGATTATAATTATGAACCTTTTTCGATTATCGTTTAAAAACTGATTTATGGTGATCAATGGATAATTTTACAAACAAATTTGTTAAGAACCACAAACTTGTTAGTGGTTTTGACTAACCATTTAGAATTTTAGACCCAATACGTTACGAAATTTCAAATCTAAATCTAATTTTCAAGCACTTCTAGATGTCTAACATTAAGAATCTCACTTATAATAAGGTAGTCTAGGCTTATTAATAAGCTTTTCGCTTCGCGATGAAACAAGTTAATTGGAAATCATTTTTCGTTGACTGAAATTGTCATTATCTGGGAAAAGGTAATTGGGGAAAAAGTTAAATTGTTATGGGAATGTCTGATTGGTAAATACTAGCCAAAAATGCAATAAGAGATAAAATTTCAATTTAGGCCAGTATCGAGAATCTCTGCATTTGGCTCCCTGGGATTTCATCAATTAAAAATGCAGTATTTTAATAATGTGTCTGCTGTACCAGGATAATATCTGGATCGTAAATTTTAGAAGGAGAGAGAGACGCAGAGAAATACCCTTAATGTACACTGCCGTAATTAAATCGTAATTCTGAAAATGTTTCACTTAACAGCATAAGCCTAAGCTGTAGTCAGAGCCAAGCCATACCTAAGCAAACATACACATAGCATTTGTCGAGAATATAAATTTTCTCGAATCTAGCTAAGGGTGAATGGAGCTTTAAATAGAATAAGGAGCTTTAACACAGACATGGTGTAATCTATACCCGGGATGCTGAATTGCTAAACCAACGCGGGTGTGAGATTCATGAAAGGTAAAAATGGCGATATTTCTCTCAAATTGTTTCTATATATTTTTTCCCAAAGAATTTTCCAAGCTACGAGGGACTCTCTCTACACGAAATATTACACTGTCACACAATTCTGAGGAGAAACACCATATGCGCATTATTGCTAGATTTATATTATCAAGACCCTTTTTCTACCTTTGGAGCTTTTTTTTCCACCGATGAAAACTTGTATTATTCGCTAACATTTCCGTAATCTTGCAAAGTATATACTAAAGCACTAAATTTTAGTGCGTTTTCGAGAAAGTTAAACACAAAACCAAAGCACATAAATGTTTGAAAGAGTTTTATAATAGGTTAATAATTCTTTGTTATGTTGTAAAATGAGGTTATGTTGGTAATAATCCCAAACTAACTTATTTTAAGTGTAATTTCAAGTTTGATTATTTAGAAGGTTTACAAAGATTTTAATGCATTCTCTTCTTAATGGACGAAGGATTTAAACAAAAGAAATACATGAAATATTTGAAATGTTTTATGAACCTCTAGAGAAATTGTGAGGTTATTTTTCAACATAACCTCAATTTATAAGTGCTTTTTCGTCTGGATATTACACAAATTTCATTGACAAATAATTTTCCGAGTCTGACTTTAGAAAAATGTTTCTTTTTCAGAAGGTAAAGTAAGGTTGGAAATAAAACATTGACCAAAGGAAAATTTATTTCTGGAATATCTGAAATTTGTAAGCATCTTTCCGACATAACCTTATTATACGGCATATTTGTTGACGTTATTTAAGGAGTTCATTTAAAAGGTTTTTGGACAAATTTTATCTACAGGATTGCTCTTTATATCCATTCAATACTTGAAACTTGAATAATTAATTTCGACACTGTACATACGAGCAATGAAAAAAAATTAGGTTCCTCAGTAAAAAATCAAATTTGATTAGTACTCAATTTAGAATTTTATGGCTTCGGCACACCTTTTAGATCAGGAAAATTTCATGAAGTTGAAAATCGCATCCCTTATCTTTCTCACATGTTTTGCATATGATTATCTCATTCTATTGTACTCTTCTTCTTCTTTTAAACATCACTCCAAATTCAATTTAGCTCAATCGAATTTGCTGTGCGAAAGAATGAGATAGTCATATGGAAAACATGTTAGAAAGAAAAGGATTCGAATTTCGACTTCATGAAATTTTCCTGATCTAAAAGGTGTGCCGGAGTTATTATGGCTCTGGCATACCTTTTAGCTCGGTATAATTTCATAAAATCAAAATTCGCGTCCCTTTTCTTTTTTTTTTGAAAAGATTTGCATAAGTCTATCACACTCTTTCGACCTGAAATTCGACTGAAATAAATTTAATTTAGTGTGATGTTCAAGAGGAGAAGAAGAGTGCGAAAGAGTAGGATAAACACATAAGAAGTTTTAAAGAAAGAAAGGGATGTGAATTTCGACTTCATGAATTTTTACCGATCTAAAAGGTGTGCCGGAGCCATTATGGCTAAATGGATAAATGGCTTTATGGCTAAACCATTGTGGCTCCGGCACACTTTTAGATCAGGAAAACCTCATGAAGTCGAAATTCAAATCTCTTTCCTTTTCACACGCTTTGTATATGCCTTTCTCATTCTTTCGTACTCTTCTTCTTCTTCAAAGCATCATGACAAATTCAATTTAGCTGAATCGAATTTAGAGTGCGAAAAAATGAGATAGACATATGAAAAATATTTGAGAAAGAAAGACATTTTTTTTTAATTTCGTGAAATTTTCCTGATCTAAAAGGTGAAGCGGCCGAAGCCATTAAAATACAAGGAAAATTATCACGAAAGTTTTAGTTAATGGAAAATAAAGAGCCTTTCATTTTACTTGTAACTATCTTAAATGTTAATGGCACTGGCACATATTTTCAATTTACTGAATTTCTATCGATTGAAATTTAACCTCCTACTTTTGCAAACAGAAATTAGATATATTTTTCCCTTTCAATTGAAATTTTACAAAAATTCTCTTTCTAAAGTCTTTCTTGTCAAACGAAATCATTATGACAGTAGCACACCTTTTCAATTGAGTGAAATTCAATCGATTGAAATGTTACCTCTCATCTTTCAAACTAAAATTAAATATAGCTGTCTCTTTCTGTCAAATGAAATTTAAAATTGAAACTTCAATTTTCATTTGGCAGAAAGACACAAACATAAATTATTTCAGTTTGAAAGAGTGTAGGTAAAATTTCAATCGATTGAATTTCACTCAATTGAAAAGGTGTGCCAGCGCCATTAATTATTGAAATTGAATTTTGAAATTAAAATTGTATTTAAAATTTCAATTTGAATTTTGTTGAGAAAGAGAGAAAATGTATCTGATTTTAGTTTACAAGAGCAAGAGATTGAATTTCAATCGATAGAATTTTGCTAAACTGAAAAGGTGTACCAGCGCCATAATTATTTAAATTAGACCCAGACCCATTTTTGTAAATATCTGGGTTTTTTACTGACCAAAATTCAAAATTTTTCGGATAAATTTTTTGCTAATCATATAAATTTTTGTTACTGATGAAATTTAATTTTGTACAGTCATTATTTTAACCAAAAAAAATTTGTAAAATTCTACTACAGTTTCTATTTTTAATTTGCACTTCACAGAATTTAAATTTTTGAAGTTTATAAATTAAAATGGCCTCCCAAAAACTTTCTGCTGTTATTGAAAGCTTTTCTTAAATACACTTTGCAAATTATATAATTTTATCATTTCATTTTTCAGTCTTTTGACTTATATAAAGTTCAAAAGGGACGAGATATTGACTTCGGGTCTTCGATGAACCCCCTGACTTAAATGACATTATATCTAGATTAATCTTTGCGCTAGAAAAGCACAGTTTTTACTACAACTTTTCACACTTTGCAATTTCTTTGTCACATTCACTGTACTGAAAAGCCATGGTACAGCAAAAACTTTGGATATCTCTCCTTTAGATCCACAACAATACTTTAAAAAAACAATAATTCCTCCCCGTCAATTTTTTTTCGGTGTTTATGAGGGTAGCTCTGGGCTGTGAATAGCCCAGAGATAATCAATAAATCTAGCGCGAAATTTCTATTATTGCTAGAACAAGAGCAATGATATAACCCAGCACCATTGCTATATTCATGTTAGCAGCCAGACTAGGAATTATCCTGGCAAAAACAGAGGAAGTCAGAAATTGAGATTATAAAACTAAACCTGTGAATGAATACAGCATAGTATTTGGGTTGTATATTTCTGAAAAGGGTGTCCCATCGTCATGGAAACGCATCATCGTCTCTCGCTGTGAATTCAGGAGTCCTCCAGGGAGGCTCCCCCAGAAATATTTGTATGTTGTGTGCTTCCTAATATATATTACACACCACACTGTATTATATCCCCACTCAACAGTCACCAAAATATACCTCCAGCAAATGCCTATATCACCTTATGTACCTGAATCCGAGATAAATAGGGAGGAAAAGCACAAGAGAAAGTTGAGTGATTTTTCTTCAACGATTTTGATGCCAGAGGTTTTAGTTCTTTTTTGTTTCTTTTTTTTGCGAAAGCAGTAATGTAGGGAAATGCATTTAAATTAGTAATTATCTCGTTTGTTAGTTCACTTGCATAGTGGAAAGATGGAATAATTAAAGGAACCCCTTTATATGAGCAAAACATTTTTTTCTTGTAATCCTGTACTTTGCAAGTACAGTGACCTTCCTGAGTAAGCTTTACACAAAAATAACTTTAAGCCACACCCCCTTCACTAGGTATGACTACCTAAATTTTGAATTTTAGTATTTTAAAGCTTAACAAGAGGATACTGAAGGCAGCCACTGGACAAGTCACATCTGCAAATTAAACTGTGAGTATAGCTATCAACGCTCCGCCCCTTTATATTTAGCCACGCCCACTGACACACAGACTCTTATACGAGCTTCAGACATAAGGCTTAGCCAAATGGCTTAGACTGTCTTCAGACTAGAGGTTTAGCCCAGTTCCCGAGGGTCTCAAAACCTTAAACAGCAACCGATTTTATTGATTTTTCCAAAAAAATCTTGACTGATAAGATATTAGAGAAGTTAAGCCATATGGCGAAGCCTTAGGTCTGAAGCCCGTATTAATTTCTCTAACTAGGTAAAATTTTGATTTAGGAATTAATACTGAGAATAAATAATCCATAAGATTTTCAAAAACTGAAGAAAATAATTGCTATTTAGGAATTTACAACTTTCGGGAATTGGGCTAAACCTCTGGTCTGAAAAACACTTTATGGTGTGTACACACCAGAAGCAATTTTCATCAAAAATTGCCTTTAAAAAAGCATTATTATTATTAATTGTATCGAGATATATTCATTACAAAGGGAATCATTTTTACAATGTCCGTCCATATCCCGTGTTAGAAGAACCTGCTAATCGCTTGAATCTCTAACTACTCAAAAGGTGCTTAGTTGAAAGTTCTCAATTAAGTACTAGGGAAATTACTTATTATGTCCTTAATACAAACTACTTAACTAAGGACTTTTCTAATGGCCAAGGGGGAGATATTTAGGTGAAAATGTGTACACCACTTCCAGGCACTTCCACGTTTTGTATGGAAGAGGTCTTCGCACTTCCAAATTTCGCAACACTCGAAAATGTGACAATACTTCCAGCACTTCTTGCACTCCCATGCACTTCTCATACAAAGAAATCAGAAATTTATTTAATCTGATGGACAATCTAATTAGGAAAACTTTTAAAAAATCAAAAAATAAATAAATTTTTACTTATATTTTAAGGATTTTTCATATATTTTGATTTTCTAGCGCCAGAAGAAAGGGTCTATTAAGGGGTATCAATATATTTTGAATTTTCCTAAGAGACTAGTGATGCTACTTTTGGAAAATAGAGTCTCTAAAAAAAATGTAATTTCATATGTAATTATTTAAACTGTGCTGAAAAGTCTGCAAGAGTCTAAAAGTACGAGTGCAACAACTAAATCAGTACTTTACACGTATCTTCAATTTTTGTTAAGCTTGGTTCTTACTCTAGTTTCAAAATCCTTTAAAATTAAAAGGAACGGTTTTTTGATGATTTACTAATAAATTATTGCAACAAACTTGGCTATTTTTTCTGGATCTTTTTCGCTATTGCTATATTAGATCAATTTCTCATCACCTTTCGACAATCGATCCTGAAAAGGTTCTTCATTGTAACATAAGGGAAGTGTCCCAGGGGTCCCAGGGATCGGAATGTTAAGAGACATGCTCCCATATTTAGCTGAAAATATTAGACCCAAAATACTATTCGGTAGTTTTTCTTATGACAGTTGATACATTAGTGATCCATTTAGCTACTTCCGTGAATTTACACTTTTTTTATTTACGGAAATTACTAATATGTCGGTTTAAATTTGAATACAAGGATGCAGTGTGTTCTGTGGATCGAAAGGGGGTGAGCCACGGATTGGCTGACGTTCTTGATGAGTCTTCTTCTGCTTTCTTGGCATACAAATCGCTCAAATAAATGAAATTTTCACATCCAAGCCTTTCTAAATAGCGGAAATACGATATAATTATTGTTTTTCAACATTATACCCAATTTCTTCAATTGTTATTATAGATCTTACCAAAATTAGTCTAATATAAAATATTACAAACGCATCTTTTCGTCCTTTATTTGGCAAAAGTCCTGAACTGAGTGTTTCCTCGGAAAAATTACAACATAATTAAGCTAATAATAAATTTGAGTGTATTTTGCACTCCCACTTCCAAAGACTTCTACGCACTTCATTTTCACCTGTACACCACTTTCGACCTTAATGTTTCCCCCTTGCTGATGGCCCTATTTAAGTATTTAGTATTAAGGCTGTGTCATGCCATATTAGTTTCGCTATTCGCCACAAAGGGGTAACGTTTGTCTCATTTTCAAATAATATTTATGTAATGGGATTTCCTCTACAGCTCCTTAAAATTAAGTCATTGAGATAAGTACTTATTAAATACTTAATAAGTACTCAATATGTTAGGTGGGTTAATCAATAAGTCTAATACTGTTTCCCAGCATAAAGATTTCTTTTAAACATTATGATAATTTAATTTGCATGAATTGATTATCCATTTATCCAATTCATGGAGGTCAGCGATAAATTGTTGAAAAATTTGCCTAAATTTCACAAACATTCCCCTTTTACCCCAAAACGCCCATCATTAGATGATATTGCTACAATTTAAGCTGAAAAAGATTCAGCAAAAAGCTTTGCAAGAACCAAGCATTTGTGAAGGTAATTTCGATAAGAATAAAGTGAAACTGATAGTAAGAAAAGGCATAATGGTGGGGATATAAATGGGGGGATCCTTTTCGTTAGATTTGCTGGTAAGGATGACAGGCAAAAACTCACTTTTACTGGGTAAGAGGAGTCCGTCCAAATCTTTCTTTTTCTCCCGGCAAATGTCTAAAATAACATATGACTAGGATTACATAGAATTTATTGCTAATACTCCCTCAGTGAGTTAAAGCATATGAGAATGCTCCTTTTTACGTATACATAAGGATATCCCCAGGATAATCGCATTCAATAAAAAATCCATTCAATATTGATTGTTTTTCAGTCTCCCCAAAAAAAAAATTGCATAAAATCTCATTCAACCAAAATATCCCAAAATTATGTTACCGCGCTAAAACCAGCAAATTGCTAATTTTGGGTAAAAGCTCAGGAGAGGACAATACATAGTTTTTGGTCATAATATTATTTTACAATTTCATTACTTTTTCATCCAACACTCTCTCCCATTGAGATTATACAGTATAACCGTGTTCCCTTACCCAGTATAATTAAAATTCATAACCATGAATGCTTTTGGTAGTGTTTTCAGTGGAACATGGGCAAAATTTCATTTAAATAAATTATGTACAAAGTTGTTATTTAGTACAGCCCCCAAAGCAAATTAGATTAATAATTTATTGTCTCTAAAATGATGCCTTCCTTAACGAGTCTGTTTATTCTTAGAAGATGCGAACTCCAGCTTTTATATATTGTTCTAACACAATTGCCATTATCACACCCAATATTATTTTGTCACATCCAATAACCTCTCAAGTGTGAACTTTTGGCACACGGAATTGGAACGATGTATTCAATAGGGGTTTCACTTATGTCGCTCCTTTTTAATTAAATTGCTCATTTTTTTTCTCTGCCACTGCGAATTGTGGCAAACGAGATGATGTATCTATTTTTTGATAAAAGTCGTGTTGTTCGTTCTTCTGGGCATTCACTGTGAAATATTGTAAATTATTTGCTTGGTTTCATAGCTTGTACAATGTACACCTCAACCTGGGAATTTATTAGAGGATTTCAGAACATAATGCTATTATTTGCGCTAAAAAACTTTCATGGTTTGTAGACTGTAGAAAGTTATATAGCAGCTTCTAGAGCTGACCAAGAATTGGCTGAATAAGTTTCCTTGATAAAACCGTTTCTAAAAATTTAATTTAGGTAAAATTTATTTTTTTATCTTCAGTAATAGATAATTCCATTTATTATAGTTCCTCGCACCTTTTATGTAAAATTAGTCAGATACGACAAATGCATATGGTTCATCGCTAATTGTAGTACACAGAATTTTGTATTGAAAGGAAAATTTGATATCTTTGTCAGAGGCCTTTAGATCTGTTTTGATCAGTATCCATTGTTGAAAATCCTTTAAAAACAAAATACATCCATGAAAATGGATACCAAAATAATCAATCTATAAAATCGATTCCTGAGAAATTGTGAGAAAAAAACAATAAATAACAAAGATAATAAAAAAAAGCTTTGTCCAAGTACATGATATAAGTCCTTAATAAGTGCTTATTAAGTCCTTAATTAAGGCATTTTTTGGGGGACAGTAGCGACAAGTAGAGAATACGATGTACATGTTAACCTTCTTGAATAGAACGAGATAGAAAAATATGATACTATTCAATGTGTATCTGGCCAGAAGGGGAATTCTGTAACGCTCTGGCAATGCTATATGACAAATTGGCTTCGAATCTTAGGAGAGCTTTTTCGAAAATGCGATTCTATAGCTGTGATATTGCCATTTCAGCTCACGTCGTCGCATTGTCAGAAGTCACATATTTGAGATTTCTGGCAATTCAAATGGCAATGAATTTTGTTAAACAAATCAACCAAGACGTGCTGTATTTTCATAAAATCATCAAGTAAAGGGATTTCATTAAAAAATTAATGAATTGCATTTTCGAACTCATATGATATGACAAAAAAAGCTCGATTGGCATTGTCAGGTTTCGAACTCACGCGTGACAATGCCACGAAAATTACAGAATTCCCCTACAGTTCTACGTAGTTGCAGCTCTTCCGGTGTTCGCCAGAGAATTCGTTTCTTTTCAAAATGAAAGACTTCGAATTTTTACCAAAACTTTCGACCCTTGGTGTGGGTCTTCCTCAGTGGGTCAATTAAAGTCGTTTTACAATTTGAAATTTCGTCTTTCGTCTGCTAACAATTACACTTTGCCACTTAAACATTTATTTGGGACTCTTTTTCACTGGTATTTTAATGTATTACTAAAAATCTTTTAACTATTGGCGTTCTCTACGTTGGACGGTCTTTGTTTAAAGACCTGTTTTTCATCATCAGGGTTTTTCTCCCTAAAATCTCCGATGACTTCAACAACGAGAATTAGGGTGGAGTCTCTGGAAAAACTACACAGCGGAGGTATTGACATTTTCCAAAGAGATCCCTTTAAATTCCCTTGAAAAATTTAATTGACTCCCAGTGAATTCAAAATGAATTCAAATGGAAATTTTATGGGGAAGTTTCTACAGTTATTCTTGGGGTTTTCAAGGGGGAATTTCCTCCTAGTGATTGGGAAAATTTCCTGGACATTCTTAGAGGATTCCTCCAAATTTTCCGAGGAAAAGTCTTTGAATTTTCCAGACCATTCTAAAAGATTCTCCAGGGGAATCAAGGGGAAAATTCTCCCCGGAAGAGGAAAATTCCTTCCGGAGATACATGAAAATTCCGTAGCGAGTTCAGGGGAAATCCTGGGTGAAATTGTGTAAAAGTTAAGCTTATACTTCGGGCGAAATGGTTTTTTTTATAAAGTATTAAGCAAAAAATAGCAAAAAGATCACAGAATTGCCATCTGCAATCTAATTTTGTGTTCCTGAGCATTCCGATCGAGAAGATCACTAATTATTTTATTATACGAATAATTTAAATCGAACTATAATGGATATCTTGAAGTTTTCTACATTCACATCGAACAGACTGGGATTTTTTACATGGTCATTGCTTTTTTACTCCTTCATTGCTTTTTTACACTTGGAAAAAATATCCAAAAAATTGAGTGATCAAACCAATTTTTGCATCAATTTGATCTTTTTCCGTTCTCTGAGACAATATTCTGTAAAAAGAAAATGATATTTTAGTAAAATTAGCCGAATTTAAATACCTTGAACAAAAAGCAAAAAACAATTGCCCGGTCAATTCCTTTTCCTTGACATTCTCTGTTTAAATTCACTGTTCGAAATTTCATCGACCACCCCACCATCGAAATCAGCTGATGCCAGAAAAAGTCAAAACAAAGGAAATTTTATTCATAAAACTCTTGTGAACACTTTTGAAATGTATTTAAAATGAGTCTAGGCATTAGTGAAATTAAAGTTTAATATAAAATACATGTGAATAATGTGTTTTGAACAACTTAAAATATTTCCCGCCTTGTACATTTTGCTTACACTGGATGGCGCTGTTCTCAGTGAGTTTTTTAATCGAAAACAATGAAGGTGTCATATTCACTTCTCCATTGCTTCTTTGAAAATCGATTAAAAGAGCAATGGCCCAGTCTGTTCGATGCTATTATGTTCATATGCGCGAAAGTGTCCTTGAGTGATGCCTAATAACAGTTTTTCAAGGTCAAAACTTAGAAAGTCTCTAGAGAGCTTATTTTTCAACAGATTTGGCCAAATTTTGGTTCATTCGAAAGGTCTTGGAATACCTGACAAGTCTAAAGTGGGTTTATTTGATTTTATGAACTGGTAATATTAAAAAAGACAAGTCTATATTTTGTGGAATGCTCAAGATCGTAACCACGACTGTTTTCGTATGACTTACTCCGTGAGAAACTTTAATAAAATCGATCTAAGCTAGGAGTGAACTTTTCTGAGCATTAGTCGATCGACAAACTACCGCAAGCGTCCTTTTCTATAATTTTAACTTATGCTCCATATCAACAAGCACCAAATTATCACAGCCCGGTAATTTTTTATAACAAATTTCTACGTAGTATTTTTTCTTATCTTTAATTTTTTTTGGGAAAATCATTGGATGCTCTGTGATTTTGATACAAAATACAAAACGCAATGTAATGGTGACCAAGACCTTCAGAGCCAATTTAATCTAATTCTCCGGCTCTTATCATTATCTTTTTTTAGGTTCAAGCAAGGAGAACGTCATTCATGTTGCAAGTCTCGTATAGTTCACACATAAAATAAATTGGTGTCTCTCTATAATGTTTCTGACTGCAATAGTTATTATTTGTGGGCTAGTGTACCTGTGGCAAAAGTGGAATTATTCATTTTGGAAGAGAAATGGGGTTCCTGGGCCAGAACCATCATTTCTGGTTGGTAACATTGGTCAAGTAATTGCCCAGAAAGAACATTTGGGCATTCTGGCTGATGGTTGGTACAAGTATGTATATGGGAATAAATAAGAAAACACCACACAAAATGTATCTAATGGTTTCTTTTTAATTGCTAATTCAGAAAATACTCAAATGTTCCGTATGTTGGTTACTACAAAGTCGTCAGTCCGGCAATATTGATTCGCGATGTAGAATTGGTGAAGAATATATTAATCAAAGATTTTACATCATTCTTTGAGAATGATATAGCTGAATCGAGTGATGATCCCAACAACTTATTGTCTGTAAACCCATTTATCCAGAAAGATGAACAGAAATGGAAATTAAGTCGTGCAGTGATGTCTCCCATGTTCACAACATCTAAAGTAATGGAATATTCATGGCACTTTCAATTACATTTCATGCTTGATTCATTTTATTCTCCGCCTTCTCCTCAATTGATTGATTTTGTTATGTAAATAACATCTCTTTTGCAGATGAAATCAATATTTCCACTTATGCAGACACCATGTGATAAATTGATTAAGCATATTGAAAGACAGACCACTGATACGGATATTGACTCCAAAAGTGTAAGGCTTAGATGTAAATTAATTGGCACTATCACTTAAGCTGAAGTATGTAATCTTTCTCATTGCAAATACTTCACTTATTTTCATTAAGGATCAAATGAAAGTTCTCTTTTGGATACTTAAAGAAAACTTTAGTAACGTAAAATATTTTGAACAATAACCTCGAAAATTTTCCTTAACCCTTTAACGGCGTTATCACACTTGCACATTAAAATTTTAATGTGATTCACATTAATTGTCGCTTGTGAGCGTCCAAATATGTTATTTGTGTCTTTGAGTCACTTAATATTTGGGGTTTTTTCTATTTATTGATAAAGAAGTGGACTTGGCCTGCAAAAATGAGTTTAAATTTACCTAAAGCATAAATATTTTTCACATTAAAAAATTGAAGAGAAAATCGCATTAATTATTCGCATTAATGCTATAAATCAATTTATATCAAATTTTGCGGGCCAAGTCTACCTTTTTATCAACAAATAGATCAAATTTTGAATATAAAATGATTCAAACACACAAATTACACGTTTGGACTCTCAGTAGCGATAATTAATGTGAATTATATTAAAATTTTAATGTGCAAGTGTGATAACACAGTAAGAATGAGAGGGCCAAAAATTTGGGGTTAGAAAAAAAATCACTTTTCCTGACCTTTTAAAGCCATAGGACATTAGAAAGCCATAGGATTTTTTTTTAATATTTAATATTAAAAACGTTTAGGAATCGTTAAAATATTGCTAAAGGAGCAAGGATGTACATAACCTCACACTTTAAAACATAACCTAAAATAATTAAATCATTCGTAACCGATTTTTCATCCTACTTTTCTTCTAAAATCTTGCTGTATGTGACAGGTATCACAGAATACTGATACCTCCTTTATCAAAGCTTTTGTCAATTCAGAGTTATCGGCGATAGTGCCGAATACCGTTTTTAACATAACCCTAAAATGGAAATTCCAGAAAACTTTTAAAAGAAATTTCTTTGATTGCTGAACCCATCAAATGTAAAAACATTGATAAATTAACTCTAGCGATGCTTGTAACGTTTTTCTTTTAATAATCTTTTAAACATAACCTTAAAATTTTAAATATTAAATATTTTTCATCCCTCCTGTATACTTCTAGTAAATCTGTTTTTCAATGAAAAGTTTCATTGGATATTCTTTTCATTTTCCACATAAAATTTTAAATATTCGTTACTTTTCCACAAAATGCGCGAGCGTGGAAATGATATCTTGAACATAACCTAAAAATACTCTAGCCGTTTTCAAGTCTTTTCGCTTGTTTTTGTTGAATTCGCATTTCTATGGAAGATTTTCACAAATATTTAATCAACAAAAATCCAAATTTTATTATAAGAGCGTTAGCTGCTGTAATGGTGTCTTAACCTTTTAAACATAACCTCAAAATATTAAATCTTTTGTATTTTACATTATAGCGATTTTATTTTGTTAGTCTTGCCGTTTTGATTGAAACGTTTCAAAGAGTCTTGATAGTTTCTGTGAAACATAAAATCTTTATCATATTACCACTAGAGGTGCTCTAATATTAAAATTATCACCATAACCTCAAAAATTTGAATATCTAACTCTATATAAAAATTTCACTTTACTTATATATGTTACCAACAAAGACTTTACAATAAAAATGTATAGTCTTTAGTATGTGAAAGTTACGTAGCAACAGAGCCAGTTCCTTAAATTGTTTAAAACATAACCTCAAATATTTGAAATTGAATCTGGTTTCTTCTATTTTGACCAAAAATTTTATAACATTCCAATTAAAATGAATATGAAAAAGTATCTTATCATTGTATTAGTGATTTTATAAGACATATCAAAGCTCCTAATCGAAATTCCATTTATTTTTCTTTTTTCTGTTTCCAGCTTTCAGCAAAATTCACAACGGAGAATGTTGCTTCTTGTGCTTTCAGTTTAGAAGCCAATTCCTTTGATGATCCAAAAAGTGAATTTAGGACAATGGGCAAGAAAATTTTCCAGCCATCGTTTTGGATGGGAATCAAATTTATGATAATATTCCTCCTTCCATATCTCGTGAAAATTTTTTCCGTTCAATTGCTGAGTAAAGAAGTCGCCCAATGGGCCAGAAAATTGATCAGAGAAAATGTCGAATCTCGTCAAAATAGGAAACTTCCCAATGAGGATATGGTACAAATAATGTTGAGTTTTCAGGACAAACACAATTTGACGCAGGATCAAGTGGCAGGACATGCAATGTCATTTTTTGTCGATGGATATGAGACTTCAAGTAGTGTTCTTGCTTTTGCACTTTGGCAAGTTGCACGCCATCGAGACATTCAAGATAAACTCCATGGTGAAATAGTGTCAGTTTTGGACAAATATGAAAACACTTTTTCTTACGAAGCAATCAATGAGATGGAATATTTGGATCTGGTGATTCAAGAGACACTCCGAATAAATAGTATTGGATTGACACTGCAGAAAATATGTACAAAACCTTATGTAATGCCCAAATTGCCGGGACAGAAGGAGCCATTAGTGCTACAGCCTGGAACACCAATTCTCATTCCAATATACGCTATACACCAGTAAGTATCACATGTCAGCTTAGAATCATGGAATTTGCTAAGCAATTTGTCAATTTGCAGCGATCCCGAAATCTATCCCGATCCAGAAACATTCAATCCACTGAGATTTACCGAGGAAGAGCGACAAAAGCGACCAAAATGCTCATTCTTGCCTTTTGGTGAAGGTCCAAGAATTTGTGTTGGAATGAAATTTGGTCTTTTGCAGACAAAATTAGCTCTTGCACATATTGTGAGAAATTTTAAAATAACCGAATCACCCAATTGCAAACCATTTGCTTTGGATGTTCGATCATTCCTCTACCAATCACGCGATGGACTTATTTTGCGATTTGAAAAGAGGCAATCAAAATGAAGTGCAACAGAATGGGGAGTATTTTGAATAAAAACTTTTTAAAAATAAATTAAAATTTGGTTAGTAAAACCAAAAACACATTCAACTGGTCAGATAGTGTCAGTTATTAATTTGAAATGAGCATTAGAAATCCAATTTGATCGGAAAGAATCAATTCTGGTTAATAATGGCTCCGGCACACCTTTTAGATCAGGAAAATTTCATGAAGTCGAAATTCGAATTCCTGTCTTTCTCACGCGTTTTGTACGTCTATCTCATTCTTTCTACTCTTCTTCTTCTTCTTTTAGACATCGCAACAAATTCATTTTAGCTCAATCAAATTTGAAGTGCGAAAGAATGGATAAACATATGCAAAGCGTGTGAGAAAGAAAGAAATGTGTATTTTGATTTCATGAAATTTTCCTGATCTAAAAGGTGTGCCGGACCCATAATAATGTAGATTTTGGTCAAAAAAATTATAAATTTTGATTAGTAAGAATAAAGATTTCAGTCAGTAGAAATATTGTAATTTTCTAGTTAATCAATCAATTTCGATCAGTAAAAAATTCAATTTTTGTCAGTAAAAGAATTAATTTTGTTCATTAAAAATTTCAATTTAGTTCAGGAAGAATATCAATTTTAGTCAATAGAAAAATTGATTTTAGTCAGTAAAAAAACATTGTTATCTGTGAAAAATGCAATTCTGATCAGTGATGCTCAACGCACAATATTTTTTGTTTATAAACATAGGAATTTTTCTTTACTTTTTTTTTCTTTACTTTTTTTATCTTTTTATTTGTACTTAAATTTAAACTTCTGAATTTATTAACTTCTTCTCTTTTTAATAATTTCTTTATCTCATTTTTTTCTTTTTTTTCTTTTTTTTTCTTTCACAATTGTAAAAGGGTTGACCCTATTTTTGTGAATAAATAAATTATTATTATTATTATTATTAAACATGTTTTCAAAATTTCCTATGAGATAGAGCGAGATGACTAAATCTAGATCTTATTCACTCTCATTGAAATGTCAAAAACATGTTTACTAAACAAAACTTTTTGTGCGTTCGGGATAGGAATATTGATTTTAGTTAATAGAAACATCATTATTTTCAGTCAGTGAATGAATTTTGAAGAGTAAAAAAATCTAATTTCGATCAGTGGAAAATCGATTTTGTTCAATAAAAAAATAAATTTTTCTTAGCGAAAAAAAATAAAATTGGATTAGTAAAAAAATGTCTTTTTGAATACAAATTAAAACTAGAGTTAATTTTACTTTTAAAAGTTTAAATTAAAAGTCAATTTAAAAATTCCTTTTGTGAATAAAAAAATATTTTTAAGATTAGTAAAATGTTTTTTTTTCATGCAATAATTGCCTAACAATCACAATCTATGTCGAAAATTTTGCATTTACATTTGAAAGTATTATTTTCTCCCTATATTTGATCGTGATAGCTCTACACCTTTTAGATCAGGAAAATTTCATGAAATCAAAATTTATATTCTTTCTTTCGAAAACATTTTGCTTTACGTCTACCCAACTTTTTAGCCTCCTTCTTTTTCTTTGGAAGATCACAACAAATTCAATTTAGTTTAACCAAATTTTGAGTGCCAGATAGCGAGACAGATACAGAATGTATCAGAGAGAATGGGATGTGAATTTTGCATAAATAAAATTCTCCTATTCCAACATGTTTTCCGGAACCAAAAAAACTACATTTAGTCTGTAGAAAAATTAATTTAATGGCTCCGGCACAACTTTTAGATCAGGAGAATTTCATGAAATCAAAATTTACATCCCTTCTCACACGTTTTGCATATGTCTATGTCATTATTTCACACTCTAAATTGAAATTAAATTGAAGTGTGAATCAGTTCTAGCTACTTATAAATTGGTAAAGTGATATTTTATCACATTATCAAGATAATTATTTATTTTATTTTGGTAGATAAGAATTGTTCATGCCTTATTCAAGGAACTGGAAAGGAGCGTACACTAAACTCCTTTTTAAAATAGAAAAGACACAGATTGACAAAGATTTTCCCCAATCAGGAACTATCAGTTTTGTAAACACGGATATGTACGTAAAATTGTAATTGATAGCTAGAACGTTTAGCAATCTTTATCTATTGCAAACTTCACATAAAATTATCCTGCGAAGTATGCACTGTAATCAAGATCAGTGACATCAAAGGCTCCAGATCTAATGCTTTTTACTGCTCAAACTCAGACCTAAAAAAATCGCCACCTGGAATTTTTGAAGAAAAAAGTTTTTACTACCTTAGTGGGTCTGTTTTTCAACAGATTTTGGATAAATTTAGATTTTTTAGCAAGGTTTTGAAATTTCCAACCCGATTGCATCGGTCGAAATCGGTATTGATTCGGATAAGTACCCGTAAATTACCAATTTTTTTGAATATTCTGTTTTCTGTCTGTAAACTTGTTGCATATCTAGAGGCGAAACGGTAAGAAATACGAACTTCGGATCTTCGGTTTTTTTCTTCATTTTGGAATATGTTTTGTAGGAAGTCAAGGTGAATTTTCATCCTTAGACACCTAGGGGAAAGTGGCTTTGCTTTGAATGCGGCAGCCTTTGAACATTTCAATTTTTCTCTTATTTTCCAAAGTAAAAACCCTATTCTCTAAACTATAGTCAACACAACTAACCATTTTCTACTAACTTCGAATAACAAAATAGGACATATGCTTTGAAAAATAAGAGAAAAGATTAATATTTAAAGGCTGCCGCATTCAAAGGCAGACCACTTTACCTTATGTTCCAAAAACATTTCGATATCGAATTTTCGAAGGCCAAAGTTTAACCTCTTTTGAGGGCCTAATTTTCAACCGATTTGCTTAAATTTGATTCATTTTTTGGAAGATTTTGAAATTTCCAGCCCGACTGCATCGGACTTAATCGGTTGTGAATCGGTAGTATATCCGTAAATGATTGACATTTCTTTGATTTACTTTTTTGTTTGTTCGTGTGTTTATTACTCATGCCAAAATATTCCAAAACTTACTTTTCTTAAGCAGTTATTTTATTTTCTGAATGGTTTTTTAAATTTATTTGAAAAGTTCGAGTAGTCCGCAAAGCTGGGATCTTTTTCCATCTTTTTTTTCAAATACAAAAAGCTCTAGAAAGCACATATTTGAACCAATTGTCGAAAGTATATATTCACAGGAAAGGTCTTGGAATTCCGGACAATTTTGAAAGGTTTTAAGACCGTACAGAATTAGTAATGAACCGGAAATCGAAATAACCGATTTTAGGCATTGCACAAAGCCAAAAAGCTTCATCTGCCTTTTTTTCTGAGTGTAGAAAAAATGAAATTAATAGAGAATTGTCAGGGGGAGAAAATGTATCGTATATTTTGTAAGAAAAATGCATTCTGTGTGTGTTTCCTCCTTCCATGGGATGGTTTTCAATATTATTTTCTCAGTGACAGAGAAAGAGACTTTTTCTGTGGTGGTGAAACCCATTGGTAATGCAGTTATATTGTATGCCTCCGGATATTTACATTTATTACCAGAGTTGCCTAGCACGGAGCTCAAAAGATGCCGATTACTTTGAAGATTTACATTCACGCAGACCTTGCACAGATGAACTTCAGTTTAGTCATTACATTTACACGACAGGAGAAAAATCAACAAGAAAGGAAAAAGACAATTTACCAATTTCGTTGTTCCAATCCCCACAGTCCCAAAGAACTGACGAAAAATTATGAGTAGGAGATGGCAAAATTTATTTATTTTACTATCTTCGAGAAAATAGCCTTCATTTGAAACGCAATAGTAGGAAGCGTGAGACATTTAATGGGGACAATCAATTTTAAATTTAATTGCATTGCAATATAATTGTAGTTATAAAGAGATTGACCAGCCGGAGAATAGGCTCATGCATCACCTTTTTCACGCTCTCAAGAACGACACATCTCGAACGGCCAAGAATAATGTCTTCTTTGTGGGAAAAAATCATTGTTGTCTCACCATGCAATATTTTATATTTAGAACTACCGCCCACTTTTTTGCATAATTCCACTTGAGTTGTGAATTTACTACAAAAGGCATTTAAACATTGCTGAAAATTAGTCGTCTTGGAGTATCTCCTAACTTGCTAATTAAAAAGAACTCTTCACTCTCAGTACCACACCCCACAAGACTTCCTATCGAGAGTCGGCAACTCGGCAACAGGTCTTCCTCAATTTTCTTATTTCAAAACCTACGCCTGTCTAACTTCATACATTTAAATTTGAAATGAATAAATATTCCCATCTCAATCACACGTATATAATTTCAGATGCATAATTTCTGCAAATCGCTGATGATAAAATACTTCGGCATCTGTATTTTAATACAAACCAATTTCACTATGTAAATTGTCAGGTAGAAAATTTCTAAATAAAATAAAATAGGGAAAGTTCCTCTCTTTTCGAATGCAAGTTTGAGAATTAGGAATTGAGAACAGTTTCCAGCGCCACCTTGTGAGAGAAATCAGCGCCCCCATGCGGAAGAAAAGATTTCCAGTGTCAGTGAATGAGGGCTTACTGCTCTTTTGAAAAGGTAGAATAAAAATATTGAAGGTAGTGTATATTGATAAGCCCTGTGGGGGAATTCTGTAATAGTATGACAATGTCATATGACAAATTACAAATTTTTATATGGTAAATTCGGAAGAACTAATCGAAAACCCGATTTATATGAATTACAAAGAGTTTCCATAGAAGAGCTTCTCGCAATGGACATTCGATGCTTACTATCCTTTAATGTTGTCCTACTCCTAAAATTAGCATGAAAATTTGTCATATGACATTGTCATGATGTTACGGAATTCCCCTACTTATAAATATTCCCTCTGTTCCAAAACAGAGTCGTACATTTAGGATTTAGAAATGATTTCTAAGAACTCTTTTGTTCTTGCCAAAAATCTTAAATAATGTCCTGAAATTCAAGCATCATTAAACTCAGAAAGGTTCCTAGTAAGTGTTTTTTGGGAGGTTTTTAAACATTGAAAAAACAAATATTAAAATTTTATTTTCATGTAAATAGACCATAAATTCGTTTATTAAAATTGTCCCCAATTGCGGAAAATCCAAGGAAATAAAAATAATTTTTATTATCTGAAAAACATACAAACAAATGCATTTTAAGTAGCTGCAGAGGGAAGTGCGTCAGAAAGAGAAGTGAGAAGTGTACCAAAACTCACCCCAGAAGACATTTAAAAAAACTTCCATATGCTTCAAATGTTCCAAGAGCAGAAGACACACTAATAGCCAGACTGAAAATTGGACAAACTCAGCTAGTACATAAATGTAAAATATAGAAAGGAACCATCCACCTATATGTGATTTATGTCATCAGGTTCTAAACGTTCTTTTTCGTGGAAAGTTTGGCCAAAGAAATTCCATCCTTGGGAGCTAGTTTGAACAAAGTTTCCAGCGTCATCCTTTAGGTCACGACAAAATTTTCGACTTCTGAATAAATGGCAAAGCGTCCCAGCTTTGCGGAATGCTCGAACTAGTTTTTCGTATGATCTACTAGAGATCGAATTAATTTATAAATCTTAAAAGCACTTCAAAATCAAAAATTGGTAAAAACAAGCAGAAAATGTAAACACGAAAAACATAAGTCACTCAGGGATATTTAACCGATTCATTACTGATTGCAAGACCAGTTAAACTTTGACGTTCGTAAATTCAAGAATTAGGTCATAGGTATGTTTGGACGAAATGTGCGCTTGAACCACCTCTAAAACATATCTAAAAATAAAAGAAATCGTAGGAGTTGTTTTCGAAAAAAAAACATGGTTTTGAAGAGGTTGGAAATGGGTGGGGGAGAAATAAAAATCATTATAATGTTCCTTGGGTTGCCTTATAGGGGGTCCTCCGAAGATCCGAAGTTCATATCTCTTACCGTTTCGCTTCTAGATAGGCAACAAGTTTACGGACAGGAAAAATAGTATTTAAAAAATATTGGTCATTTACGGGTCACGGATACTTAACTGATTGATTACCGATTGCGACCGATGCAATCCGGTTAGAAATTTCAAGACCTTTCCAAAAAATCCAAATTTATCGAAATCGGATAAAAAAAATAGACTCTAAAACTAGCAAAATCTTTTTCCTTAATAAATTCAAGATGGCGATTTTTTCAGGTCATAGGTATGTGCGGACCAAATGTTCGCTTGGACCACCTCTAAAACATATCCAAAAATTAAAGAAATCGTAGGAGCCGTTATCGAGAAAAACCAAAAAATAAAAAAAACAAATGATTTTGTAGGGCTGTAGGGGATGGAAGCACGTGGGAGGAAAAATAAAAAAAAAAACGTCTAGAGATATCGTTTTTTTTTTAATTAGGGGTTACCGAAGACCGGAAGTTAATATCTTTTACCGTTTGAGTTAGAGTAGTAGGGTAAAGCGCGCTACCTTCGGTCGATTTATGCTTCGCACAAATCTTTCTTTTTTCAATGTGTTATAAATGAATTTGGCTCATCATAATATTACGTTTTAATAGCTAGTCCAATGCTTCAAATTTTCAGAAAAGAGCTATGGGTGAAATCCATAACGAACATAGAGAAAAAATTGAATTGTCCGAAACTTGAGTCGTCCGAAAGTAACACGCTTTCCCATAAATTGGGATAGATTCACAAAGATTTCTAAAAGCGCCACTGTCTGAACTGAACACCCAAAATATGTAATCGAGGAAATAAAACATTAACTAATTTCTTCAGAAAATTTTAACGCGAAATTTCACACACAAAAAAATAATATATGGGAAGGTGGGGCTACATTGAACTGAGGCTGCATTGAAAACGCTATTTTTCGCATATTTGTAAAGGAATATGGATTTAGACATAAACTAATTTAGAAACCCTGAGTTCTCATTAATGCAATAGGGATGATCGGAAAGACCCTTCACTGAGAAAAAAAAGAGGGTGCGATTAACTTTTTTTTCCTTGTAACTTTAACACTTTATAGGTGTAAAAATATATCAACATTTTTTAATGTTAATTTAACACCTTTTTAAGGGTAAAATTAACATGAAAAAGGGTAACTTTAACCCCTAATACACCTAAAAAGGGTAATATTTACAGCGATTTCGGATCAATAATGCAGGGTACAATTAACATTTCTGGAATGTTATTTTAACTTTTTCGGATTTCTCTCAGTGTTGGGTCTTAGGCGGATGAGATCTCTGACTCGACTGTCACAGTGATGAGTTCGAGTCCCGCCCGGTGCAAATGATTCAAACGTCTAAAGGGACATATTTCTCATATAAATTTGTAATAATAACAAAAAAATATATAAACCGAACAATGTCCAAAAAGGCAATAAAAGTTTATGAACAACGTTTATAAATGCGAAAAAGCGTTTTCAATGCAACCCAACCTTCCCCTAATGCACAATAAATGTGAAACCAAACATAACTTTAAATGCATTAAATTAAAGCGCAAATTTCATTAAGCACACAAAACCCAAGGCGATATTAATAAAGCCATAAAAGTTTAATAATAATAATAATAATAAACTTTTGCAAGTATCTCTCAGAAGCTTTCACTATCTCGAGTGGCATTTGAAATTTTAAAACGCAAACAATCCCAGGAAATTGATGAGATTGAAGGTAAGCTGTTTCTTTTATGACGATTGGTCATTAGGAAATCTTGTGACAAGCGACAAAAGAAAGAAAATTTCTTAAGTCTTTCAAAGACAACTTTTGGTTGTAAAAATATAAAAGTGTAACATTTCAATGTTAAGTTTTGGACAAGGTTTGGAATCTAGGAAACCACAATTCTGGACTTTCATTCAAAACCTTCCAAAACTTTCATTGTTTTATATTCAGTTGTTATTGGAGAACAAAAAAAATTAACTCATAACAGAAAACC
Source organism: Phlebotomus papatasi (assembly GCF_024763615.1). Classification (NCBI taxonomy): domain Eukaryota; kingdom Metazoa; phylum Arthropoda; class Insecta; order Diptera; family Psychodidae; genus Phlebotomus; species Phlebotomus papatasi. The sequence goes on along the minus strand of NC_077222.1, from coordinate 1,569,567 downwards.
AGTCGTTTGAAAAAACTTATGTTTTACTGACGTTAATTTTACCACGCGAAAATTACTTAAGTCTAGTAAGCATAATTTTCGGAAGATTAACGATATTTTTTGGTCAGTTTGAACGTAATTATTTCAGGAAAAATAACGTACTTTTGAGGTAAGAAAGTGGCTAGATCTTAGGACTACTCCAAGTTATTTCAATTACTCGCGAATGACGTTATCATGACGTAATTTGATCGAATTTTTTGAATTTAGAATGGCCATTTCGCCTTTTCCACCTTTCACAGTCCAGTGAAGCGTCTTTGCTCATAACTTAGAAATTGTCTTAAAAATCACATTTCTTGACAAGATGAGAAAAATCATACGTAGCAAAGTTTCAAAATGATTAAATTTTCTCTCAAGATACAGTGTGAGTCAATTGAACTGTAACTAAATTTACATTGATATTACTTCGAAACCATTCGGGACAGCATGCTTAAATTTTGCATAAAGTCAGTTCATTATATTGGTTATAGGGTAAATTAAGCTAATTCAAAACCTGCTGCAAATGGAAATTTTTCGCTACTCCAAATGGAAACGTCATTGTTTTCATGATAAATACAGTACTAAATTATTATATTTATATATTTTCTACACCACAGTTTCATTATCTAGTTAATTTTGCTCCAAATAAAGCGAAAATCCATTCATATTCACAAATTTTAGTTTGTTAATTTCTCAGAAAAATTAAAAGTGTACCTTTTCACCATCGAATTTTTCATCAATCGACCATGTTTTCCAATGAAAAACACAATGACGTGACTGTTGTTTATTCGTTTTGTTTAACATTTATGTCATATTTCTTGCTAATTTTAGTTAAATTAAGTGATAATCTTTATTGCTAATGGTACGTTAAGTTTTCAAATGAAATAATTGCCTATTTCGTGAACAAAAAGGGGTTTTCTGAAGTGTCTGCAAATGCTTCAATTAGAAACCGTGGAAGTATGATTTTTTTGGAGAGATTTTCTTATTGTTTTAGATGTGAAAGGAGAAAAGACCAGGAATAAGAACAAATCCTGCACTCAAGAACAACTCAACAAAGTTTTGGAAGCCTTCGTCGCGGCTTCACTTACACTGTTTGTCTCCAATTAGAAACTTTCCCTTGTCTCCATTTGGATTAATTTGTTTTCAATATAAGTATTTTGCACTCGCGTATTTTTCTTGTATTTAGGAAGTTTTCAAATTATATTTAAATAATTTTCACTAAACAGTAGCATTCTAGAAGAATCAAGGAGCAAATTTATGTAATTCTCTTCAGAAAAAATATGAACTTACTGTGTTGAATCTTCTGTCAAAGTTAAAGCATCTGGAAATGGTTTTGAATTAGGACATTTACCCTAAGTCCACAAAAGCATTTATGAAACTTTTTGTGATTTTTTTCTTTCGGAATGGAACTCAAACTTAACATTGGAATAAATTACCCCCTAATTGACAATATTTTTCTCAGGGTAAAGTGAATTCGTTGCAGAGTTATGCCCCTGTTACTTTTATAATGAACCTAATACACTTCAATTTTAAGAGTTTAGCCAGATCCTTCGTTTGATCTCAAATTACTAAGAACTTGTCCATCAGAAACCGAATTTCTGATCATTTTTACACCGTGGTTTTTTTTCTACCTTGACGTAATTAATGGAGAAATTAACAAAGAATGGAGTAATTTAACATAAGTGCTGCAGACTTTGCAAAAAACTATATGTACATACTGTCGCCACTAACATTTCATTACGCCTTTAAGTTTTTCCCTCTGAAAATATCACGAAATGAAACTTGTAACTGGATCATGTAGGATGATCGACATTTATTCACTTTATTGACTTTTTCTCTTGCACACTGTCTGAGATTATTTTATGGTATTACGCTTTAAAGTGCCCATACATTCTTTATTAATTATCTCTGGGATATTTTCTCAAGAGACAAATTGATTTTGATGGGAGAAATTTTTGCAAAAAAATGAAAACTTTGCACACAGAGAGAGAAAATCAATCTTTTGCTTCATTAAATCTCAGCGATATCAAAAGTTCACCCAAGTACATTAACGAAAAAAAAGTGTTCCTATTACGATAACAAGAAGGACAGCGCACAATTCCTTCTTTTCCAAAGTGTCTTGAAGAATATTCAAATTAGAATGACTTCAAAATCACAGCCATGAAAGAAACATTGCCATTGAGATTAAAAGGAGCATAAGTCCAAAGTTGGATTTTAATTATGTAAATAGTACCACTTTATTATTATATATGTAAAATTGTTAGAAAAGTAAGAGATTTACCCTATATATTTAAAGCTCAACCCCCTGACTTTTATGTATTTTAATAATAAAAGGAGAATACTGAATTTCGAGTTTAGTTGAAGGAAAATGGAAGCCCCATCTCTCTTGCTTTTAGCACATAATGTCTCATAAGAATATTCAATCTCTCGCCTTTTGTATTCAAAGAACAATGGATGTTCGTAAAAGTCTAGGAAGAGAGACCAAGAGAATAACAAAAGTAACACAAGACTGCGTATATTTTTCTCGTGCTCAAATGTTACTATTCCCTCTTTTTTCCTTATATTAAATATTGATTATGCGAGAAGAAAAGCACATAAAGAATAGTTATTCAATTTCGCATTTATTTTATATCTATTCGACAATTCAGAATAGAATAACATAGATTCTATTGTGTCTAATTAATTTCTTCTCATTATAGAAGATATTATTTCATTTGATTGCAATTATTTAGTAGAATTGGAGTGAATTCATTTACCTTATTCATCATCGTCAATTTCGAAGTCCATGAACTTCTTTATAGCCTCGTCAACATTGCCATTCGTGAGAAGGTAAGTCCTCAAAACTTCATAGGCGCACCTTATTTTGTTCCTGACCAAATGTGGAGCCTCAAAGTCAGCAGAAGAATTCCTAAAAGCACAAAATTCATCTATTAGTTGTTTTTACGAAGAAAAATTGTAAAAACAACTAATTTCAAAATTTAATTCCCTATTTAAATTTTAAAATATTAACTGAGACGAAAAAACTGAAATTTGTGCCACAAAAAATGAAAAAAATCAAGCTAATATAACAATAAATCGCCTTAGAACATATTTAGTTAGGGTAAGTGTGCAAAATTCCGGCCAGCTTGCAATTTCGGCCACATATTTGTTCCTCGAATTTAACTCTAGAAATAATACAATGCAAAAAATAACAAAAAATGTCCCTACGACGAGCAAGATGATCTGAAAAAGACATTGGAAGAATTCCGGGAGGGCAAGGACTATGAGAATGAAAGTGGCCGAAATAGGCCACCAAAACTATGTTTACATTTTTATTCATTTTGAAATATATCAAGAATGATTTTAGAGAAAATGAAGACGATAGACTGTCTACAAGGTTCCAAGGAATACTCCTTATAAAAAGTTAACAAAGTAATAGCCGTACTCACTATGGCGCTGTTATCTTGTAATATCGTTATCTCGTTATCTCGTTATGTTCTCGTAATGTATTTTATAAATGAAAAATTATAACAAGATAACAGATAACGGAGATTACGAGATAACAACGCCATAGTGAGTACGGCTAATTCAATTTATATTAAAAATATAACATTTCAAACTTGAGACTTTGGTGCTTGCATGCAAACCATGCCGAAATGCTTAAGCTTAAGTTAAAGTTTCAAATCAACTCAAAGGTTTCAGTGATATTTCACACTAATCTTGACAGTTTCCAGAAGTATTACGGGCCTTCTAGATCCCGTTTCAACGATGAAGTATCAGACCACCCAATTTGGCACACTTACCCTAATTTTACTGATCTTGCATTTAAAAAAATAGTACAAATAACCTTAAGGAAAAATAGGAAGACAGACTACTGCAGAGGTGCGCAAGAACCCGTTTGAAACCGTACAAACGTGAAATGAAACATGTACGTCAATGATAAAAACGCTAACTGAACAAAATTATTTTGACGTTTATTCGATTTCAAACGGTTCGTTCCTGCACAACCCTGGGCTAATGAATTTAACCTATAAATTATAATTAATTAAAAGGTTATGTACCATCAAACAAGTGTTTTTTGAAAAATTAGTAACCTTTACAAATAGATAATGTTAAAAAGTAAAATCGAAAATAGTAGAATCGTATTGGAAAAACAGTAAAACGAGCTATTTTCTTGGCTATTTTCCGATTTAAAAAATTAGCAACATTAATTAAAATATAAATTGATAATTATAAATAGTAAAATTAACAAAGCAGAAATTTCGACATCATGAAATCTATTGCAAACAATGGAAAAAAATTGTTTTTTGAAAAATTATTCAAAATAAAAAAAAGTAAAAACTTTAAAAATTAGTAAAATAAACTAATAAATAAATAAATTTCTGAGAAAGGTAAACTATTTCATAAAATTCAATAAATTTTGGGATTTCCAAAATTAGTAGAATCAAAAAAGTAAAAGATCGGCCACATGAAATCTCTCTCAATCAATAAATAAAATTATAATTTAAAATTGAGTAAAATGAACAAGGTGGAAGTTGAGGGACTCTAAAAACTATTTAAAATAATCAGAAAATGCTGCAATCACGAAAATAGTAAAATCAACAAATAAATTCTGCAAAAAATTAAGAAGTGTTTAATGAATCTGAAAATTAGTAAAATTAACAAAAAGATAATTTGATCAACTTTATCAAATTGCTTTAAACCTGGAATGACCAGTATTCGATACAGGAATTGTTATTTAAATAATTAGTAAAATTAACAAAGTAGAAATTTCGGTCACATGAAATCTGACACAAGAAATGAAAGAGAAAATTTTGCCGTTTGGAGACTTAATAAGTCCCTCAAAGAGGAAATTTATAGACTATAAATCCTTTTTAAATAAATAAGAAAATCACGAAAATTAGTAAAATTTACAATCTGAAATTTTTTTAAATAAACTCGCGATAAAAATAAATAAAAGCTTGTTGATCTTGAATTTAGTAAGCAGAACAATTTAATAAGCTTGAAGTGAAAATTCAAAAATTAGAATTGCAAATGTTACTATTTCAAAGAATAAGTAAAATTAACTAAGAACAAACTTTTTTTCGCATGAAATTTCGTGGAAGTAGCCAAGGACAAAATTTTTCTATATGTAAAAATTAGTAAATACAATTATTCGTCTATTATCATTAATCAATATCTCAAATAATGAAGAAAATGCCCCAATTACGAAAATTGGTAAAATAAACAAAGTAGGAATTTTTCAAAACCATGGAAAAGGAAATTTGACAACCTTTATAAAAATACAATAAATTTTAAATGGGAATTCTTGTCATTTTGAAAATTAGTAGAATCAACAAAGTAGTAATATCAACAAAATGAGTAGTGCTGTAAACAATCAAGAAGATTTTTTTCTATTAGAAAAATTAGTAAAAAAAAAGTGACAAATATTATCAACAAATAAGCTTTATCAAAAAATCAAGAAAAGAATGTTATTTTAAACATTAGTAAAATCAACCAAGTGAGTTTTCGAGGAGCATTAAAAATAGTAAAAATGACAATGTTGTAAGTTTTACTATGTAAACTCTGAAAAGAAAAATGTTTTATTAAATGAACAAATGAATTTTGTTGAAATTTTGTCAAAAGGATGTTATTTAGCAATTTTACAAAACTTTTTGTTGAATTTTATTTGGAAAAACGTCCTTTTGACAAACTTTTAACAAAATCCAGTTGCCCACCGATTTGACAAAACTTTTCCATATTCTGTATGGAAAAACATCCTTGTTATTTATTTATAGATTACATTTGACTTTTGAGACACAAATCTCTTGAAAGTGTTCACCGCCGTCTTAGCGTTGGTGACCAACCTCCAGAACAAAACGGTGGAAAAGCTCTTCCACTTGAACTCTTTTTTTTTGTCTTTTTTTTACAAACTTGTCTTGTTAATTTGACAAAACATTTTTTATTAGAGAAAGTAAATTTAATCAAATTTCTCTGTCAAATAAGTAAATAGATAGCAGACAAAATCAATGGATTATGTATTGCTTTCATTCTGTCTCCTGCTGAGGCAGATAGCAATAAAGGCATTTCAGTGACAATACGTACATTTTCTGGTGAATCATCTTGACACGTTCGTCAGTAAAGGTCTCCTGATTCTCAAGGGATCTCCGGATGTTGTGCAATTCATTAGCATACTGCAGAGGACACCTCCCATCGACAATCTTATGTGTTGTCTGAAGCCTTCCACTGTCATCAAAAGTGCTCTCAATGGTGATTTCCTTCACCATTTCACGTGACTCACACAGATCCACAATGTCCAGATAGTGAGTGGAGAAGAGGGTAATGGGTGCTGCTGAGCATCTCTTGGATAACTCTTCAATACACGCCACAAGAAGGCTTTTTCCCTCATTAACATTGGTTCCACTGCCAAATTCATCAATCAAAATGAGACTTCGAGTTGATGAGTTCTCCATAACATTTGCCATTTGATGCAGATCATGAAAAAATGAAGATGCATCTTGGTGTATGGACTCTATATTGTGAATTCGGGAATAGATGGAGTCAATGATGCTGATTTCAGCTGAAGTAGCTGGTACGAAGCATCCAATGTGCGCTAAGTATACAATTATTCCCACTTGCTTCAAATAAATGGACTTTCCAGCTGAATTTGGTGCTGTTATTATTGTTATGAGATTCTCCATGGATTCAGACACATGAATATCATTTGGGATAAAATTAACGCGTTCCTCCATTAGGGCATGGCGTCCCTGGTGAATTTTCAGTAATTTATCTGGAAGCATTTGGGGTCTAACATACTTCCGGGCACCCACAACTTGGGCCATTGCCATATAACAATCCAATTGAGCACATCCCTTAACAATACTCACAAGTTTTGCCATATTCTTTGCAATGACACCAATTAGATCTTTGCAAATTTGTTGTTCTCTCACACATATATCATTGTACATATGACCATATTTATCATTGAGTTCCATGCAACATGGAGTGCTATAGTAGAAAAGATCATTGGTTTGAAAGAGAAATTTGGACCCCATTCCTGGTCCACTTGATGAATCACTTGGACTTGCCATGGGACTCTTAATAGCTATAACAAATCCCATTTCTGGCACCATCGTATACTCACAGCTCTCAAAAACCGGAAAATACTTCCGGAGTTCGGCTTGAGTGGCATCCGGAATGTTCATTTGAATCTTCCGAAGATAGTCTTTCTGATTGTCCAGTTCAACATCAAAACCCTCCTGTACGATAAATTTATTCTCCTGCATTCCCTCATCAATGTCCACAATTTCAGTGATTGCCATAAAAACCACCATAATCTCAACCTGATCCTTAACAGCTTCCCCCAATTCCTCAATCAATCCACTATTCTCCCCCTCCCGGACACTATCCCGGCACAATTCACAAATTTTATATGCATGTGCAACACTACTGCGAAAAATCTTCCAAAAGTACATCTTATCGGGATTCTCCAAAATCTTCTTAAAACACCGACTTATCTCATAAACCTGCTTCATCATTCTCTTCAATCGCACAACAATGCTCGTATTCTGTTGATTCAAGCACCACTCAATGGTATCATAGCGCTTATTTAGCTCAGAAATATCATTAGTTGGCTGCTGCAAAATCATTTTCAATTCATCAGACCCAATTTTCGATTGGCACTGATTGAGCAATCGATAGAGCGAAAAGCCCATCTGTTCAGCACCTTTGAGGCCCTTCATGAACCCCGAAGGATGTGTGGCTGTACTGAAGATTTCCAGTGCCAGATAAGTTGAATCATCGATTAAAACCTGACTTTTCAGCGAAAATACTTTGAGAGATGAAATGATTGGGGGCATATTGTCTGCTGAGATGGCTTTCCAATTTGTATCCATATATCTCAACAAATTGCCCGCACTCTGAATCACCAATTTCTGATGTGGCTGAATGTGGGTTTCCAAATACAATTTCTTCTCCACTTCGTCCTCAAGACCTTTTTTTTATACACCGCCCCCATTCAAGCAGGCCGATGAAAAATTACAAAGAGTGTGATTAATTCTTAAACTCCAATTTAGAAAGCTCTAAAGAATAATTCAGTGGATTTTTCTAAATCGTATTTTTCCCTTTCAGTACATGGCGCCATTGGCGGTAGTGTCCCTTAATCTCTAAATTCTAAACATAACTTCAAAAAAATTTAAGATTGTTTTCTTCAAAATATTCCCCTTCGAAAGCTGAATGAGACACAAAAAAGAATAGGGACACGGTATAGACTACTTTTCCGGATATATCACTGCTGAGTCTTCACCAGAACGTAATAAAATTGAAAGATAACAATTATTCTGTGGATGAATACAAATAATTCAAATTTCTGCAGTAGGTATTTTAAATGGGTCCCGGTCAAAATCCAGGAAAAGCCAAAATTCCGAAGGTCAAAATTCTGATAATGGGTCAAAATCCCGAAAGGATCGAATTCCCAAAAAGGCATGATCCCGAAAAGCCACTATTCCGAAAAAACTAGAATCCTTAAAAACCAAAATGCCAAACGCCAAAATCCCGCGAAAACTAAAATCATGAAAAACCGAAATCCAGAAAAGCCAAAATCACGAATGGGTCGAAATCTCGAAAATAAAAAAAATCAAACGGGTCGAAATCTCGAAAATCCGAAATCTCGAGAAAAAAATATCTTGAAAAACCAAAATTCCGATAGAATGTGTCAAAACCCCAAATAGCCAAAATCCTGAATGAGTCAAAATCGCGAATGAGTCAAAATCTCAAATGGGTCGAAAGCCCAAATTCCGAAAAAAAAGACTTTGAAAAACCAAAATCCCGAAAAGCCAAAACCTCGAATAACCAAAATCCCGAATGAGCTAAGAGCCAGAAAAGCCAAAATCCCGAATTAGCCAAAATCCCAAATAAGTAAAAATCCCGAATGGGCCAAAATTCCGAATGGGTCGAAATCCCGAAAAACCAAAATCTCGAAAAGCCTAAATTCCGAAAAGCCAAAACCTCGAATAACCAAAATTGCTAATGAGCTAAGAACCCGAAAAGCCAAAATCCAGAATTTGCCAAAATCCCGAATAAGTCAAAATCCCGCCGAATGGGTCGAAATCCCGAAAAGACAAAATCTCTAAAAGCCAAAATCTCGAAAAACCAAAATTCCGATAGCCAAAATCTTGAATGAGACAAAATTCCGAATAGATCGAAATCCCGAAAATCCGAAGTAATGAAAAGACAAAATCCCGAAGAGCCAAGATCTCGAATGGGTCGAAATTCAGATAGCCAAAACCACGAATAGGCCAAAATTCCGAATGGATCTGAATACCAAAAATCCGAAATAACGAAAAGACAAAATCCCAAAGAGCCAAAATCTCGAATAGGCCAAAATCCCGAATGTGTAGACACCCAAAAATCTAAAATTCCGGAAAAGCCGAAATCGCGAGAAGCTAATATCCCGAATTAAAGTATCATAACTACTTCTGTGATTTCAATCGCGCTTTCTGGAGTTAAACGAAAATTCCTGTGTTTTCTGAAATACTTCCACACATTATCCACCGTATAAGTTAGCCCCTATCAGGATTTTTTTTAGCCCGTTCGGGTGTTTGTATTTTCGGGATTTCAACATATTCTAGATTTTAACTCTTCAGGAATTTTTCCGGCATTGATTTTAAATTATTGAAAGAAAAAAGAAATTGTGATGTTTTCTTAACTTCTTGACAATATTAAAATACTTAGGCTTCAATTAAATGGGTGTATTTAAGCATGGAAATTTTGATTCAAAATCTCTATTTCGAAATATAATAAATGCCCCTATGCTTATGTTCGAATATTTTGACATTCAAGCGATTTTAAATTAGCTTTTTCGCTTTTTTTTAAAAAATGTTTCTTTCGTAAATTGTTCTTGATACTTGGACAATGCCTCGTACTACAGTTGTTAAATGAAAAATGTAATAACAAGTTACTCGACTTTATTTCGATTTAAAGACAGTTCAAGATCTAAAAGATGTATTAAAAAAAGTCAGTGATAAGTCTAAATGGGCTTATGGTAGGTGAGATTGACTCCGTTCAGTAATAACCTTATTCGAAAATCTACCGGAAGCCTAAAGTGCAAATTCACGTACTGGCCGCTTTAGCACTGATTGTTCTGCCATTTCGAAATTGGGTATCCTTGACACTTCTATCGTCAACAAAGTGTGCAAATTAAATTGGATATTAATAAATGTCTTTTTGATGAACTTTTCCACTTTTGTGTAACTCGTCGGTTTTAACGTTCGAACTCCCATTGGTTTTTTAGGTAAGTTCTCTCTGATATATCTTCGAACTGCTAAAGAAAAACCTCAACCGGAAAGAGCTCTCAAATCGGGAAGGTTATTACGAACGATAGGAATCTGTCATTGCAAATTCGATTTGGTGGTAAATTCGAAGTTCTATCTAAACGTGTCGAAAAAAATGGAAAGTCTGCCAGATCTTGTATTTTAGTCGTCAGGACACATTTGGGGGAATTATAACAAAAGATGCAGAAAATTTATGTCAGGTACGAAACACTGAGAGTGAATTTTCGAAACTCATCGGATCATAGCACACTGAAGTGTTTTTCGAAATTTCCCCGTTTATAAAAAATATTAGTCGTTTAGTAATTAGCTTTCGGTCGAGATATTTTGGCTATCAGACCATCAGGGAGGAGCTCGAACTGAGAACTAAACTCCTTCACAGGGATTTGAAAGCAGCCTGATAATATGAAAAAGGTTTTTTGGAAATGCATTGTAAATCCGCAACGAAAAAGAGCCATATTGTGCTACTCTTGAAAAAAAAACATGACATAACCTCAAAAGGATAAACTCTCCGTTCATTTTTTTTTTAAACTTTTATATGCCTGTCTAACTGCGTTATCACACTTGCACATTAAAATTTTAATGTGATTCACATTAATTGTCGCTTGTGAGCGTCCAAATATGTTATTTGTGTCTTTGAGTCACTTAATATTTGGGTTTTTTTCTATTTAATGATAAAGAAGTGGACTTGGCCTGCAAAAATAAGTTTAAATTTACCTAAAGCATAAATATTTTTCACATTAAAAAATTAAAGAGAAAATCGCATTAATTTTTCGCATTAATGCTATAAATCAATTTATATCAAATTTTTCGGGCCAAGTCTACCTTTTTATCAACAAATAGATCAAATTTTGAATATAAAATGATTCAAACACACAAATTACACATGTGGACTCTCACCAGCGACAATTAATGTGAATCATATTAAAATTTTAATGTGCAAGTGCGATAACACAGTAAGGAATACCGAAAGCTTATAGACCATTCAGACGTTTTCGATAACGCTGATAGAGTTAAGTACTGAAATAAATCTAAAATCCAAACATAACCTCACATTGTTAACCTTTAAACTTAACCTCAATTCGTATTTATTTAATTTATGCATTTTTGAGTGTAACAAAAGTGTCTTCATGGTCTTCATGAATTACAGAACTGACAAATTTAACACGATACAATGAGAATGTTTTTCTTTTCTTCACCAAATCACACATAAATAAGCTCCGAATTACATGAAATGTAATGTTAACGTGCCTAAGAACACCAGCAATCATCACAACAATTTCTGCATCGTTAAATTAGGTAAAGAAAACACACTCACCTGATATCTTGATACTCCACAAACGCTGACGATTATTCAGCATGGACTTCTCACTCTGTGGGAAGACCATAAAGTTATTTGGCTCAGACGTCCCATGGATGGCTGTAGCGGTGTAATCTTTGGGATTGGCATCCTCAGGTAGCTTGAGTAAAGTCATTACTTCACGCAGGAAACTTTCATGACCACTTGCCATCACGGCAATGGGATTGAGTTGGCGAAAGAGATTGTGAGTGTAGGAGAACATTGGACGGAGATCTGTTATTTCGGGCACAATAAACATCTCCATAGTTTGGATAACATAGAATGATGCTGATAGTGTTGCCGAATCCCAACACAAGGACAGCAAATGCTCATATTCCTCTGATAAATCTTGATTAATCGCCAATAAACTCTCATTTTCCTGTCTCTTAGAATCCATTATTGTTTCAACACATTCAGCCATAATATAACACTTTGCTGATAATTTGATAAATTAAGTTCAATTTTCGGAAATGTCTCTTGTGTCTCCTAACTCTGATTTTGGCATGTGACTGAATATTCCCCTGGAAACAACAGGAGATGGATCATTAAAGTAGAACTTTACGAGATTTTGGCGCCACCATTGGCAATTAAAACAACTTCACATGGTTTGCAATGTCAGGGAAATCATAAAATTTTCTTCTAAAATTCAATCAAATATTAATAAAATTCATTCACATTCAGCTGTACCAAACCCAAAATTGAAATTTTCATTGAGAAATCCACAAGCAGTTTACTTATAAAATCTAATAAATAAAATATTAATCAAAAGGGGAGTTGAGCATGAATTTAGGATACTTATTAAGTTATAATAACAGTCCATTATAGATACTTAATTTATATGTACCTACACGTTGTAATGAGATATTTTTTCGTAGAATTAACATACTTCAGCAATAAAGAATGCATAAGAAAGCGCTTAGGGCGTCAAAAGAGCCACTATACGCATATTTTAATATGCAGCAGGATTTTTTTTATGTTGCATAGAGAGAAGGGTTCAGTGATCGGACTGGGGGGGAATTCAGGGGGATAAAAAATGAGATATAAAAATGTGGACGAGAAGATAAAACGGAAACTATCCAGAGGCAACAACATAAAACTGCATAAGGTATATAAACTTCACTAATACCAATCCAAAGCAAAGTAAAGGAAGATTCTACTTTCGAGGAAACTGTATTCTTTCAATTTCAAAAGAGAGAGCAATATTATGTACATATAGTGCGACTTCAATAATGTAAACAAATTCAGATTAAACCCATATACACTAACGAGTTCTTTTAAGTAAAGAAGTTCAAAATCAACGCTTAACGGTTTGAGATACCAAGTTCAGGTTTAGAGGACCCCCACATCCTAAAAGTCAGCATTCAAAATAACAAAAGCCTTAGCAAATCCCAGCATTTCACTGTCAATAATCTGGAGGATTATCAATATCAATGATTATTTAATAGTCCTTTGGGAAAGTGTATAAAATAAGTCCTTAATAAGTACTTATTTCTGTCGTTCAGTAATGACTTCCCTTCCCCGATTTAAGAGCTCTGTCCGGTTGAGGTTTTTTCTTTACCGATTCGAAGGTATATCAGCTATATCAGAGAGAACTTACCTAAAAACTCATTGGAAGTTCGAAAGTTTAAACTGATATGTTCCACAAATTGAGTAAGTTTATGAAAATGACGTTTCTTTGAATGAAATTGCAATTAAAACGTTCTAACATCCTGAAACTCCACAAAATTACACAAAAATTAACTTTTTGCAGCAAAAATTTACACAGTGTTGATATTCGTTGACAATTCAAGTGTCAAGAATACCGAAATTCGAAATGGCAGAACAATCAGCGCTTAAAGTGGCGAGAACGTGAACTTGCACTTTAGGCTTCCGGTAGATTTTCGAATAGGTTTGGCTTGGCTTTGGAGTGTCTTTGTCCCTTGGAAAGGTTATTAATGAACGGAGCCATTAAGTCCTTAATCAGGGCATTTTTAAAGCTAAATTAGCAACATCTGGCGTCAGAGATTGGAGAACGGAATAGAGAATTAGATGGACATAATGTTAACCATTAGATAGAATAAGATGAATCAATTTGACATGTCTGAAAACAAAGCTTCAAAATGTGTATAGGGTTGAAAGAACACCTATTGGCGCTTGGGTCACCGGTGACCCAAAAATGAAATTTTTCCTACGGACTTCTAAAGTTGTATTTTGCTCTAAAAAGTTAGAAAAAATGATTTTTTCTGACTCTCAATTTTTGACCTTCTCGTTCTTAAAGGGTTAAGAATTCGTGTCAGGACCTATTAGCACCCCATTTTTTACCACTTAGGATTAAAATTTGAACATCTATCAATATAGGAAATGGTAGATTTATGAAAAAACGTCATATCACTTGCATTTTAATAGATTCATCAAATAAAATGCTATATTTTGACGAAGTTGCTAATAAGTGTTCTCTGCCGAATACGTGTTCCTTCGACCCTAATCATTTGCAATTTTTTAAACGAACTAATTTATAAACTGGGAGCAGTATGTTAAGGTGCATTTTGTTAGGGAGGCAAAAAATATTTTTAGCGTTTTTGCAAAAAAAGAAGACCCGAGAAATTAAAAGAAATGTTTTATATCCTTAAGGATTATCTACTTCGAAAGTACTGAGTCATAAGCACTTAATTAAGGACTTTAACTTACTTAATCAAGGTCTTAATTGAGTACTTAGTGTTAAGTCTGAGTCATGCTGTCTTTTTTTCGCTATTGACAAAGAAGCACTGACTCTTGTCCCATTTTTATATAATTTTTAAGCAGTTGGATGTTCCACAACTCCTTAAAATTAAATCATTGTACTTCCCGGCTAACGCAAGACAAGCTGTTACTAGCGCAATGCTAAAATCAAAGGCATTCTACATGCTCTCAAATACTAACCTAGTCCAAGTTCATAAGTTAAGTCCTTAATAAGTACTTATTAAGTACTTAATTAAGGAATTTTTTGAGCAAAAGTAGTGACATCTGGTGGCAAAAAGTTAAAAATGGAATAAAGAATGTGACGGATGCATGTTAACCATTGGATAGAAAGAGATGAAACAATTTTGACATTTCAGAAAAACATAACCACAAAATGTTATTACACACGTGAAATATTTTAGTAAAGTATTCTTTCTTTTAGTGATAAATTTATAAAAAGTGAAGTTCAGTGAAATAAAAAAAGAAGTATAATTTAAAATTCATCTTTGAATTTTGATTTGGTAAGTATAATTCAAACTTCTCTATTAAATATTTCTTTTATGCCCTCAACTTGCGATACGGAATTACTAAATTTTGATGAATCCTCTCTCTCTCCAGTGCCACTAGCGTATAATCCGGGAACTGGGAGCTGATGCCTTTCCTGGACTTCCATAAACTCACGTTTCTGGAGTCTACATTTTAAAACGTTTTGAACACTATATTTTTTTATTCGTCTATCCTATTGTTTTTCTTCTCCTGATGAGAAATTTGAAGACAACAACAGTTCCCTTTTGCCAATGAGGCAGAAATGTATTTTTAAGTCTCTTTGTGGTGTAAAAAAAATTAAGAATTAAAAATAAATGTTTTATATGCATTAGGACAACTGCTTAAAAAGCGCTTTGTTGAAAGTTCTTAATTAAGTACTTTGAAAATACTTTTCATGTTCTTAACAAAAACTACTTATTTAAAGACTTTAACCTTAATTAAGTTCTTAGCATTAAGGCTGAGTCATGCCATATTAGTTTCACTACTGGCCACAAAACGATGACGATTGTCTCATTTTCATATATTATTAAGTAGTTGAATGTTCTACATCTCCTTAAAATTAAATCATTGGGTTAAGAATTTATCAACTACTTAATAAGTACTTTATAAATATCGATTTTCAACCAGATTTTTTCATAATATTTTTTGCAAAGTGTATCTATTGGTTTCAGATACCCAGAATATGAGAAATTTTAGGCCTAATTACATTTCGATCAGTAATAAACAATAACAAGGATTTTTTTTTAACGATTTCTGCGTTGGTAACGCATTTTAGACTTCCATTGCAAGGATTATGTTCGAGGTTTGTCACCACTTAAAATTCTACCGTTTATTTAAATATGCTTTCACGCGAACTTTTCAGATAACCTTTAGAAACATGCTTGAAAATTATGTATAGGTAATAAAAAATACTTATTAATTTTCAGCATAGAATTTTCTCGCAGGAAAACGTAATGGTGATGGCATGAGGTGGTTACAATTGCAAGAAACTTACGTGATATTGACGTTAATTTTACCTCAAGAAAATGATGTAAGTTCTCCCTAACAGATGTTTATTTAAGAATAAATCTTCCGTAAAAATTGCATGCATTTGAAAGGTATTGAAGCTTTTAAAAAATCTGAATGAGTACGAACAGTTCACGAATTGGTTATAAAAAAGTAATTGACGTTAAATGAATAATTAAATTTTACAACTTGCATGCTATTTTAAATAAATTTTATAGATTTTGGAGTAAATAAAAGCGAAAACAAATCTAGTAGATAAATGCTGAGAATGTCTGATATCTTGTGAATTTGAGCATCTTGCGAATTCTTCGCTATTGCTTTTGTAATATCCACTGGGTTAGATGCACCAAATTGAAGAAATGCATTAAAAAAAATAGTGCAATAATTTTAACTTTTATTCGCTAGAGACAGTTTTCCAATTTCCCGGGAAAACATACCACATGAGTTGAATGTTTAGAAAGTATTTTCATCACTAACCAATCTCTAGTTTCTGGGGATGTGCATAAAAAGTGTGGTGAGGAAGAAAAAAAAAGAGGAAGGAGCGATAAAAGGAATTCTTTTTATGTTGAAAAATAAGAAAAGAGAGCAAAGTCAAGGAAAAATCGCCAACGTATCGGTCTTCTCCATCGTTGCTATAGGAAATAAAAATATACATACATATGTATATATCTACATAAGGTGGATTTCTTCTGCTATGCTCTCCTTCTGATACAGTTGCCCCCATACAAAATAAAATTTCGCGAGTTCTCTGATGTACTGAGCTTGGCAAACAATTGTCCAGTGCAAAAGCAGATAATAGTAATTATATGCGCAAACTGCACTATAGTTTCGCGTCTTTTGAGAACACGGATCTAAACAATGAGACCATTAATTCATTGCACATTCACTAGCCCCTCAGCTATGGTTACTATAATGGTATTTGGTTGCTAAAACAGCCATACAGCAGAGGACTTAAATACATCCCGGCTGACCAGTGGTAGTCGATTTTACAGTCAACTGATTTGTATTTAATTTGGAGATATTAGGGGAAACTGGGGCACCACTGTACACTTTTGAAAGATGCGAATTTGACCGCAGGATGTTGATAAACAATAAAATTTTCAAACCATTCTTTTCCCGTATGTGAACAACAACCTGGGGTACCACTGCACACCTTCTGGGGCACAAATAAACATCTCATTTTCGGACTTATTAATGTTATTTTAAGCATTCTCTATAATTTGTAATTATAAAGGAGATAATAAAAATATGACTAATTCTAAAAAAAACACACTGAACATATTTTTAATTGATTTTTTGTTATTTTGACAACAAATGACTTCTTGCTGGTAAGTAGCGCCACTAAATCGCTTTAAAATACTTCGCCTGAATCCTAAATAAAAATTCCATGAAAGAATCCTCTCGTTCAATAATAACCTTCCCGACTTGAGAGCTCTCTCCGGTTGAGGTTTTACCTTTACCGATTCGAAGGTATATCACAGAGAACTTACCTAAAAACCAGTTGGATATTCGAACGTTTAAACCGACGAGTTACACAAATGGACATTTATCTTAATAAAATTGTTGTCTTAAAAAAGTTGTTGATATTGTTGGCGATTAAACTATCAAGAATATCGAAATTAGAAATGGTAGAACAATCAGCGCTAAAACGGCGAGAGCGTGAACTTGCACTTTAGGCTTCCGGTAGATTTTCGAATAGGTTTGGCTTGGCTTTGAAGTCTCTTTGTCTCTTCTAGAGGTTATTATTGAACGGAGCCAATATGAACTTTGGAAATTGATTAAAAAAGAAGATGAGGAAAAAGGAGAAGAAGAAAAATGTACCACGAATTCACAAAATAGGGCTCACCGTAAATTATCTCTTCGCATGCTTTTTGGGTGTAATTCGGTTTATTACTGATTACATTGATTCACAAATCAGAAAACATTACCTAGAAAATTGGTCAGA
Organism: Phlebotomus papatasi; assembly: GCF_024763615.1. NCBI lineage: Eukaryota > Metazoa > Arthropoda > Insecta > Diptera > Psychodidae > Phlebotomus > Phlebotomus papatasi. The sequence continues at coordinate 1,551,734 of NC_077222.1, read as the reverse complement.
ACGTTAGAGTAGAAGTGTGCATGTTGGAATGTTTTTGACATTTTTGACATTAATGGACCATTTCCATTGAGAAATTCCTCAAGAAATTTGTTAGAAAATTTTAACTCTATATGAAAAAAAGTGTGTTTATGAGAAAAAAGTTCAATTTGATTGAACTTTTCCGCATAAAAGCTTAAAAATAATAATTGAGAACAGTTTCCCACGCTGTTCCCATTGACTGTATGAATCAATGTCAATAAATGTCAAAACATATTGGAGGAAAAAACTACTCAATAAATATTAGCGCCACACAGCGGGAAAAACAGTGTAACCGAGTACTTAAAATATTCCAATTCATAATTACTTTAGTAAACACTACAAGAATACAAAAAAAAATCCGGAATGAACGAATGACGAATATTGATTATCTAAATTATTTTCTGATCAACTTAAAATAAATACATTGTCAGCCGGGATTGTACATAAAATTGCTGAGGAATATTTCATAGATTTACAGGCGATAATTTTCTATTGTAAAAGCCATGTCTGAAATAAATAAAATTATATTCAGCATTTGCTAAATAGAAAAATGCTACCACGTATTACATAGGATATTTAGTAAATACAGATTTCGTGACAAAATCACAATATAACACAACTGAAAAACAATAGGATGAGCTATTATTCTCGCGGGGATATAGCTTCCTCCAAAAAATTCCAATGCTCTTTCACTATATTCAAAAAAAAAAAAAACTTCAGCTCATAAAAATAAATGTCTGGCGAATTCCATCAAGGAGAAAATCTAATATTTGAAAGATGAAGCAGGGGCGAAAAACAAGGGACTCCAAGCTTTCGATAGAAGCTAAAGATTGAATGAAAATTTTTCGTGAGAGCATTGGTATTTTTCTCATAGAAGAGTGAATCACTTCCGAGTACTTAAAATCCTGGCACGTACTCCAATCTATATTGATATATGTACCTTTGTACATTATGTAATACTTGGATTACATACACAAGTCAACAATGGGCTAGAAAAACAATGGAGGTATAGGGAAAGAAAAAAATCAACCTTTAATTTGATTTTATATTGCTGAACGAGAGAAAGTAATAAAATCTTTGAAACACTTTTACGTGAATAATGTAATATTTAATTAGTAATAAACTTTCATGCACCTCTCATCGAAGATACTCAACAGGGCTTAGAAAAGAAATAAAGGTGAAGGTCTAGGGCTGCACGTTCGTAGATATTCCATGGTGATTAAATAAAATTTTATGTTACAAGGCACTTGATAGAATATTTAGGGGGAACAGAAGCGAAATACTATAATTAAATGAAACTTGTAGTAGGTTTTCTTGCACAGAAGCAAGTTTCTGCGAAAATTTTTAACTCCATTGAGAATACAATGAAAGGTTAGGAAAATATTCATGAACACTTATTAAAAATTTGAGTAAAAATTTGAGAATTAGAAATTGAGAACAGTTGCCAACGCCACCTATGGAGTGAGTGAGAAAATTACAACTAAATACTGCAAACACTATCTAAACTTTGAAGTAACTTTGTAGTAAATAGGACCAGTAGAAGATTAAACTTTCTATAAAGAGTAAAATTGTATATTTACAAAACAAAGGCAATTGTGTTTTTCTCATAACAAATGTTACACTTACAAAACAAAAGTAATTCAATGTCGCTCATTCGACACAAATACTTTTGTTTTGTAAACATCTTTTTGAAATGTATTTTGTAAACACGTATCCCATCCAATTTATTTATTTTTCAGTGATCAATTTTGCAAAGTGTCGTTCCAAGTTTTTGGCACATAAAACCCCCAAAACAACCAAAAAACTTTTCAAGTGCAAATGCTTCACTTTTGTTGAATAGGTTAAATATGCCTAAGGCTTAAATTTTATAAACCTCCTTTAGAAACTTTTGGAGTATACCAACTGAGCCGAAAAAAAATTGCTAAACAATGCCTCAAATTGACAAGAAAATCCCCCCCGCAAATGTAATCTTTTATGAATGACTTCTGGAATAGCTTTTCTCCACTTTTTCCTGCAAAGTGGCGCTTCAGCAATAAATTTATGATATAGCAAGTTATCAGATTGTCATGTCAGTGTGAAAACATTTTACGAAATAATTCGCTAACGTCGAGTAGTCTAAGAGATTATGCTTATGGTATTACCCCTACTAAATCCACCAGAGGTAGAGAAACGTCAGATAATGGTTTTGATAAGGAATTATACACCGGTTGAAAGACCAAGAAAAAATACTCCTACTCCCGTTTAGCTGGATGTTACAAAAGGTGACGAGACAGGGATAAAATTAAGATTTTATATATTGAGGAAAAAGTAAAGAGAAGAAAAAAAAAGAAATGGTTTGGTACATAAGGCCGGGTATATTGGGTGCATTAAGCAGACTTTACAAACATCTCGGTGGTGTTATTTATTGCAAAATTGCTAAGAACGGCCCACGCAAAAATATTCTGTTTCAAAATGATAAACAGAATCAATGGCATTTTCATTTCATAAAATCGTGGGATTTTATTTAAAAAAAACCTTTCTGGCAATAAGAGAAGAAAGACATATTCAGACCAGAAGCGTAATATTCAAACGTATACCACACCGCGAAAGTAATTTAATTTAATCGCTTGCTAAAATATGAGATCTGCAATTTTGATTTTTCTCAGCGCCTGAGTACCAAGAGAGATCATTATGGATAATCCCTTGAATTTTCAATATCTTAGGATGAAGATTGTCACACAGAATGTTTCCGGCTAACACAAAGTAAGCTGTTACTAATGCAACACTTTAATTAAAAGGGCATTGTTCATGCCCTTAAAAAGAGCTTTGTCCTAGTACATAATAGCTGCTACATATTGAAAGCAATTTTCGTCAAAAATTGTTTTTCTTAAACAATTTTGACATTACCCTTTAAAGTGATAAGGGAAATAAGTCCTTAATAAGTACTCATTAAGTCCTTAATTAAGGATTTCTTTCAGGCGAAAATAGTAACATCCGGTGGCAAAAAGTGGAAACTGGAAAAAAGTATAGAGTTAAGAACAGTTACTAAAAAATGAGAACAGTTGGTATGAAAAGTGAGTTTTTGGTCCAGAATATTTTTAATTTTGACTTTATATCAGACTTCCATAAACTTTTGTAGAATACATTAAACATACTTCTACATATATTATAACTTTTGTAATTACTAATAATATTATATGGCAAAAAACAACGCAGTTAAAATTTAAATGTAGTATAGTTGTTGGTAAGAAACACTTTATTTTTCCTTTGCACTTTGAGACTTACATTATGATATCACTGTTTTAAATGTCTCCGGCACACATTTTAGAACAAGAAAGTTTCATAAAATCGAAATTCACATCCCTTTCTTTATTAAAAGTTTAGCATATGTATATCATACTCTTTCGGACCCAAAATTGAACTGAACTAAATTAGATTTGATTAAATTAAAATTTGACTAAATTAGATGTGATGTTCAAAAGAAAAAGACGAGTGCAAAAGATTAGGATAGGCATGTGCTGAACTTTAAAAAAAAAAACAAAGGGATATGAATTATGATCTTATGAAATTTTCCTGATCTCAAAGGTATGCCGGAGCCATAAATTTCTAAATTTAATACTGTTCAAATTCAAGTTTCTCTGACTAATGACTCCATTGAGAAATTTCTCAACGAATTTGTTAGAAAATTTTTAACTCCTTTTGAAAAAAGGGTGCTTTTATGAGAAAAATTTCAATTTGTTTGAACTTTTTCGCATAAAAGCTTAAAAATAAAAGGGAACAGTTTCCCAGGCTGTTCCCATTGGGAATAGCGCCATCTATCGAATGTTCATCTGACACTTGCATGACAGTGAGTTGTCAGCTAAGAAAATTCCCATAAAAAAACTTGTTTTCATTTCACAGTGAAGGTGTTTTTAGATAAATTTCAAGTGATTGTGGTTACTTGGAGGGTAAAAATAATGCGTACAGTGAGGGAAAATTCCTGTGTGTGGGATACAGTATCGATCTAAAAAAGAATCGTTGCTGTTTTTAAGTGTTAATGATTAGAAATTCCCTTTATTATCTTTTTCAATCCTTCAATTCGCATATAAAACGACAAAAGATATCCTTTAGCACTGATTTCATAAAGGTTTCGGTTGTTTAAATTTATTTCTACGAAGCAGCTACATCAAAACTACCAAATGTCAATGAGATATTCGAATTCAAAACTGGGATTTATTGCGAGTCTTTGTGTGGATTGAGAATTACAAAAATCTGAAATTTTTTAAATGGAAACGGCCTATAAAGACCTCTACACACTGGGAGCAATTTTCGTCAAAAATCGCATTTTAGACAGAATTTTGACGTTTTCGCCTACAGCAGTGCAGACAATTTCGACAATTTTTGACGAAAATTGCTCCTAACGTGTAGCGGCCATAAAACAATTTTAATAAACAAAAATCAATTAGACTAAATGTTAAGACCAAAATAGACTCTCTCTAGAACTTTAACCCATTAACGACGAAAGACTTTTTACGGAATGAAAATCAATAATAAGAATTAAACTGAGAAACATAATCAATGATAAGTTTTACATCTAACCTTGAAAAGTCCAACAGAGTCTAATTCGGTATATTTTGTGCTTCTATGAACGATAGGGACAAAAATAGCCCAAAAATTCAAATAATTTTTCTGACAATACCAATGAATAATATTTTTCGCTTTAATGAAAAATATTACGTATGAGTATTGAAGTTTTTATTGTCAAAATGGTTTTGCTTAAATTCGCCATTTTTGAGTTTAAATATTTACTACATAGCAAATAGCTACAGACTTACAAAAAAATATTCTAGATTCCTTCAACCTTCTACTTTACAATTATGTACAGACATAAGAAAAAAATAACTTTAGGTAGTCACGAAAAATTATTTTCTTTATGGGACACCGGTGTTCCAATCGTCCTTAAAGGGTTAATCAATGATCTGTAGTCCTCAGTGTAAATGCTAAATATTCCCGAGGATCAGCCTGAGTCTATATGAGCTTTTAGACAGCATGGCACTGCATACAGGTTGAGGGAAAAATTAGGAACAGTCACGGCGAATATAGAAACAGTCACGGCGAATATAGAAACAGTTACGGCGAAAATAGAAACAGTCGAGGCGAAAATGGGAACACTTGCTGCGAATGAGGAACTCAATGTTCTTATGTCATTGTAAATTTAAATTTTCTTAGCAACAGGATTATTATTAAGAAAGTTTCTTTGTTTGGAGGATTCAAGCGGTGTGTTGCGTATGTTGATATATCACGAAATAGCAATACGGTTGTCCATCTTAGTTATCAAGTTAATGGCATTGTAGTAGTTGGTCCCCAGCTAATAGATATATCCCCAGAAATTAGAAGTTATCTTGACAACAATTAGTGTCCTGAATTATATTTACAATGCTAAATACTAAAACAAAACACACGATTTCTAGTATTTTGACCCCTTGCACTTCTGCGCATTACCCACTGCGCTGTTGATGCTACTTCAGCGATAGATATTAACACTTTTCAGCACAACATAAAGTCAAATACACACACAAATTCCCCTCCAAATGCCCGTGAGTCTCTCAATAGCAAAGGTTGTGTTCTTCTTGTGCCCGATTATGCGTTTTGTTCTCATATACCAACGCATGTTTATGTATCCAATTCGCCCCTGGCCCAACTTTATACTCTCTCAAAACGCGGTCTCCTTTCCCAGAACTGGAACCTTCGTTTCAGTTCGCTGTGGGATTCCACTCTATCAAGAGGTGCGCGTCATGGATTTACGTTAGATCTCACTAAATAGTTAAAAAGAACTGTTTCTAAATTATCCCGTGAAGAGAATTCTATATAGCTATATGGAGAGAATGGATATGAATTTTTAACAACTCAGACCGGACCTAAAATTAACAGTGTTACTTAAATGTAAAATTAGTTGTTTTATTTATTTATTTTTTTTGCCGCGAAAAATAAAGACTGAGAATCACCGGATATATCGCGATATAATCATAAATGTGTGTGGTACAATTTAATTTTCTGTGCAATTACCTCCCTTTTTCACAAGGGAATTTTCAACTCTACATTCTTCGCAATCTTAATTAGGATACACAGTTTCACCCTTAATTAAGTGAAACATTTCTGGCTCTTGTGGAAAAATCACAATTTTTGGAGAACATCCAACATAAATTTTAGCTCATGGTGGCTTGGAATTATTTTCAAAATATCAGATAATCTGTGTGTGAATGGAAAGAAAAAATATACTTATAGAATTTTCACTCAATATCCATAAATTTGGGATACGCTTGTGAAGGAGGTAAATTGAGGATTTGTGCCTCTATGGAATAATCCGTAAAATATGTGAGCTCAATATTGTGATAGAGCTATAAAGGTATACAGATATAATAAGTATATTTATATGCAATATTTTAATCTTTTGTCACTATTTAACAATTTAATGGGAATTTTATGAACACTCACCATAATAGTGAAAATATAAATATTCTCTCAATAACCATCCGTTATACCCATATTTCATCAAAAATTTCAACAGGGACTATCTACTGTTAAATTTCTTTTTTTTTATTGCTCGAATTGGAAGAAAAAGGTCTATAATCTATGACTATAATATAGGCATCATGTTTAGGTAGAATTTTGAATTTCTGAAGTTTACGGAAGAAAATGTTTTCGGTATTAGTTCGTTTAGGGTAAGATGGGGTAATTCGGAACAATTTTTATTTTGGAATTTTGAGATTTCCTAACAGGTTTAGATGACAAAAGAAGAAACAACAAAGAAGTACTCTCGAATGTAAAGTCTTGAACTTTTTCATGGTTTTCTTTTTCTTTTTGACCATCTGAAACAGTGAGAAAAACTCCTGTAGGCCAAACGGTAACAGATAACGATTTCCCTCTCCTGTCTTTATTGTTCAAACTTAAACTGTCTTCAGATCTAATGGCCTCTACACACACGAGATAAATTTACATCTATATTAAAGTGTTTTTCCAAAACAAGCGTAGGGAATTTGCTTCAATAATGGACATAAAGTTCTCTAGTGTGTAGAGGCCGTAAGGCTTAGGCATACGACTTAACTTTTATAATTGCATATCCGTCAAGCTATTGTGGAAAGTTTTGTTTTATGATTAGATTATTTAGTGCAAATGATCGACTATAGATAAATTCTAAAAAAAACAATTTAATTGGTTTCTATATAGGATTAATGAACAATTTGCAAACGAGGCTAAACCTGTAGTCTTATACGGGCTTCAGACCTAAGGCTTAGCCATCTGGCTTAACTCCTCTAATTTCCTATCAGGCACGATTTTTTAGAAAATTGTTGTTTATAATTGGATTAAGGGCAAATTATCCATTAGATTTCGAAAAATCATTAAAATTGCTTGTTATTTAGATTTTTAAGACCTTCAGGAAATGGGCTAAACCTCCAGTCTGAAGCCGGCATTAGGGCCTTGACAGACCTGAGGATTAGCCGACAGACGGCTTAGCGTAATTATATTAGAAATAATGGTCATACTACATTTCCATCATTTTTCACTAAGTCGTCTCTCGGCTTAACCCTTTAAGGACGATTGGGTCATCGGTGATCCAAAAATGAAATTTTTCCTACGATCTTCCAAAGCTAAGTTTTGCTCTAAAAAGTTAGAAAAGGTGATTTTTTCTGACCCCAGATTTTTTACCTTCTCGTCCTTAAAGGGTTAAGTCGTAAGTGTGTCTAGAGCATTACGAGTTTGAAGACAGCTTTATGTATGATCAAATATATTCTTTTCCCTTTGTAGATATTTTAGGAAAAAACAAACAGCAAGTCCGAACATTTTACTACAGAGAAAAAAATATTATGTAAAATCAGGGGCATGACATTTCCTATGTTTCCCATATGTTTCTAGCGAGCCGAAAAAACTTTTGGGTTTATTAGCTGTTTTCTGTCAGTATAGAATGAATTAGCAAATAATAGTAATACAAAATAAAAGCCAATTTAATAACGATGAGGCAACCGAAAACCCTAAATTGGCAACCTACGTAGTTTTGGAGATATCTCGTGAAATGTGTACAAAAACAGGGAAAAATTTACACTAAAATCGGTCGCATTTTTCAGAGCTAATGTCACCCCTGATGTAAAATTTCGTAAATGTTTGTGAACCCCCACAGTTTTGATATACGTCAAAATTCTGTCAAAATTGCATTTTTTGACAAAAATTGCTCCAAATTTGTAGGGGCTTTTATGAACTATCTCCGCTTCTATCTGGTTTAATTCGATTACATAAGACGCAAATAAAGGAATTGTAAAATACCTGGTCTAAATAAGGTTTTGTTAAGTGTAATTATAATTTGTCAAAAGGATATTGTTTACCAATTTGACAAAACTTTTTGTTGAATTTTAGTTGGAAGAACATCCTTTTGACAAACTTTTTGCAGCTCCATTTTTGTGGAGGGTGTCATGCTCTGGAACACTTTGCCCAGAGAGCGAAAGAGGGGGCTTATCCTGAGTCATATGGCCTCTGCAGGCTCCTAATTTACCTTACTTTATTATATAAGGACATTTTTGTACAGAGGACCGTTTGTCCTATTTTAAATTAAATAAATTGAATTGAATTTTTAACAAGATCAAGTTTGCCACAGATTTGACAGTTTTTTTTCCATATTCTGTATAGAAAAATATCTTTGACAAATTTTTCTTGTCAATATGACACAACTTCTTTCAGAGTACACATTTTAGAACAGTATTAAAAATAGCAGATTAAAGGAAAGAGCGTTCTTGTTGTAAAAATGGCATTGAATAAATAGTGATATTAAATGTAGGGGGAAGTTGGAACCCTTTGAAATTGGAACTGTTTGTGCAACTAAATTATATCATGATAAGGCTCAATTTTATTTAAAAATAGGTGAAAATCCCAATTTCAAAAGTGCCCCACTTTCAAAGGTACCCCACTTCCCCCTAACAAATTATGATTATATATAATCTATCAGGGGCCCATCAAGCCTAATAAAAAGTGAAGATATTTTTCACTTGTCCTTGTAAAAATTTTCCAGATATTGCACCGCGACTTAAACAAATTTGCTCGTAGTCCTTGTATTATTTCGGCGAGTATTATGAAATATGTATTTTTCGATAGCTTTTAATGCATGATTTCGAGATATATTAAACTGATAAGTCAATTCTCTTTAGGAAGAAACTTGCTAATAGTGTTCAGTGCCTCTATACAAAAACGTATGGAAAAATGAAATGTCGAGAGGCCCCTGAAATCTATGTTATGGATTTTCTGTCGTTTTCCGAAAGAGATCGGTTTTGGTAAGTCGGCGGTAGACGCAATCAAATATTTCATGAACTGAAATATCTAGAATCCTAATCGATATTCTGCAAGAATTCTCATTTTAAAACGAGGTGCCGAAGTTGAAAAGACTTCGCAATGAAGTATCGATATTTCTAGCATAATGCCAAGTCTTTTCTCACTTTCAACAATTTTCTTGTGTCATTTTCGAGAACCTTTTTTCCTCAGAATTTATTGTATGACGAAATACGATAAAAAATTGAGGTTCTCTTCCAAATGTAATTTTTATAACTTCCATTGAGATGACTGTCTGAATAAAACATTCACATATTCGCTTTATAGAAATATTTCTCTCTATAGTGTATGAAAGACCTATATAATATAATGAAGATTTTATGTAAATCATTGAAATGAAAGCCACTATTTGGTGGTATGATTACCTTATTTCAGAAGTACCTCATTAATCATACACAATCTTTGTTTTCAGCTCACATAATGATGAACAAATTTAGATTTATGACTATCTAATTTGAGTGTAAAAAATTCTTGGCCATTTGTAATCGCCAACTTCTCTTGCACTATTCTTTGTAAAATATCCCAGAAATCAATAGTTTATCATTTCCAACAATATAACAATCAAATTATTTTTCACTTTGCATAACTTTGTGCTCCAACCTCGGTATCATTTTTCTTGTTGGACTTCTCTGACAACCCAAACGTACAAAAAAAAAAACAAACCCACAGAGGATTGGCAAAAAAGGAGCCCCCTCAATGCAAAGAATTTTAGTGTAATCGAGAGAAGCCGACGAATTTCTAACACAAAGAAAAATTACATAGAGGCATGAGTCGTGCTGAACATAATTGACTAAATTGGATGTTCTCCAAAAGATAAACTCTAGGAAAGTGAAAATTGTTTTAGTTCTTGGAACAACAAAAATACTGCATATTGTTGGTTTAATTAAAGGAAATACTATGTGATACATAGGGCTTTTATACACAATACATTGTATAGATACACAGCCCCTTCTATACATATTCTACCTGCATATCTCGCGCATATCGCACAAAACCACATTCTGACAAATGTTTCGAAAAGTCCTATTTATACCCCCAATATCATTAACTAAATTAATATAATTAATCCCCATCCTAATTCATTGGGCGCGCAATTGTGTGTTGACAATATAATGATATGTACGTAAAATAATTTATCATTCTACTATATATATATGCATATATATATATATTTATTGTTATAAATTGTGGTATAGGAACAAAGTGCAAATACAAAAGCTCCTCAGTCTAAAATGGATTGGGAGTATTAGTGAAAATACTTAAGAGTTGCTGATGCAAAATCAATATTTCAAAGTGAACATACTGAAGCACCTGCATAACCCTGGATTAATTGTGTTATATTTAAATTAATGTGCAATTTGTGAGTGAAATTGTCTGCAAAAGGAGAACAACAAAAGCACCCCACTCCCCCTACAATGGCTGAACAAATTTGAAGAAATATACCGTCGGCATTCATCAACTTTAGGAAAGCAAAATAGTCAGAAAAAATGAACTTAAATTTATCATTCCTGATTATTTGGTGCAGACTTTTCATCCACATTAATGGTAAGTATTGACAATTGGTATTTATAGACCAATTTTCACCCCACCCTCTCAATCTCTCTTAAATTATTACTTGTCGTTTAATTGTTTATTGCAAACAGCTGAATTTTCCCAATCTAGAGCTCTTGAGTAAATAAATAGTTTACATATAGTTATTTGTATATAATGGGGCTTGTTTGTCAAAACTATTCTCGCTATTTGGAGTGAGAGAAAAAAAGGAACGTCTCATTCCAGAAAAAGACTTGGTCGAAACATTTCGTTTCTCTCAACCATTTGAATTTTATTTTCTTTTAATCTTCAAGAAGCAGTTATGTCTCGTACAAGAACTCACAAAGAAATCAACCAATATGTCGTGAATCTAATTTTGATATGTTACTCCAAAGAACAATTCCTTTTAGTTTCCACTAATACTTGTCACATTTATTTCTCGTTTAATTTTTTACGTTATCACGAACGACTGGAACGAAAGGCACATGCTATTTGCAATATGCTTCCCTACATGGAATTGCTTTTTTTTACATTAGAAGAAATTTGCCAACATTTACAAAAAAAAATCGCGAAATTTTAGATTTGTGTTGTACAAAAAAATCTAGGAGAATAATGCGCAACGCACAATACTTATCATTTTATAAACATCTGTTTTACGTATTACCGAGAGGGAATAGTAATGACTTAATCATCTCTTTCGCACTTAGGGCGGAATCACATTGACAATGCTCACCGTATTTCGTTAATTTACGTATTTTCATTGCAATTCTTACGCAAATTCTCGACTACCGTATTACCTTATCTCCTACTCGGTGGCATTAGGTGAAAATAATATAAGAAAATTGAATAAATAAAACGAATATGCGATAAACGGTGAGCAAAAAAGCTGTACATTTAATTTCTTTTACAGTTTTTCTTGCTCACCGTTTATCGTATTTTCGTTTTATTTCTTCGATTTTCTTATATTATTTCCACCTAGGGTCACCGAGTATAAGATAAGGTAATACGGTAATTGAAAATTTGCGTAAAAATTGCAATGAAAATGCGTAAATTAACTAAATACGGTGAGGCTACGGCAAGCATTTTATTGTCAATGCGCCATTATACGCTTTTTCGTAAATATATTTATTTATCAAAAAATTAAGTAGGAACTCAATTAGTATTCAGAGCAATAAATAATTTTCAGTTCATTTTGAAATGTTTTTAACATATCACCAAAAATAAGCGAAATATAATTCTATATTTGTCTCTTTTCCTCTCATACACAATATCGAAAACATTTCCAAAATGGCAATATAAAAAAATATAATATAAAAAATATATAAAACCAGTAGAAAATAAAGTACAGGAACTTCCGCTTTGAAAGAATTTGTCGGGAACGAAAAAAAGCCCGCGAATTAACTCCAGTGACACAGTAAAATTGCATATCTGCAGGAGACATCTTTGGGATAAGTTATGGAAACATCGTAGTGTATGCAAGATATTTCCGACGACAATTTTTCAGCCTATCTTTAGCGCCAACGGTTCATAAGAAATGTATTTCAAATTTTCCGTGTGAAAAATATTTGCATTACTTTTAGGGGCGTTTCAAAAATTATTTTATAAATCAGCTCCCAATAGTAGACAATTAATATCAAATTCTTTCTGTCCGTTTTCTCTCAAGCCGGAACTCCCTGTATTTTTTAGATATAAACGTCGCGTCGTTGAAATTGTGAAAGCTTATTTCGGAAATTTTTAAGCTCTTATCGTTGAAAAAATGCTACTAAAGTTTACCAAAATTGTAGACTAAATCTGATTTTATTATATAACCTTTCTTAGTTAAGGTTATGATAGCAAAATGTAAACATTACGAGCAATAATAAGGAAAATGTCTTCAAAAATATTACGAACATCCATATACTTTTGAGTTCCAAAAATCTATTGTACAGAACTTAAAATAAATCTCAAAATCAAAACAATTTAATCAAATCAAAAACAAAATTTAAATGGGTACTTAATGGCTCCGCACACCATTTAGATCCGCAAAATTTCATGAAGTCGAAATTTGAATCCCGGTTTTTGTCACACTTTTTACATATGCCTATCTCATTTCTTCGCACTCTTCTTCATCTTTTAAACATCACAACATATTCAATTTAGCTCAATCGTATTTGTAGTGCGAAAGAGTAGGATAGACATACGCAAAACGTGTGAGAAAAGGAATGTAAATTTTGATTTCAAAAAATTTTCCTAATCTAAAAGCTGTGCCGGGAACAATCGAAAAATGTTCAAATGATTCCAACGCACCTTTTATATCAGTAAAATTTCATGAAATTAAAATTTTCATCCCTTCTTTTAAAAAATTTGCATAAGTGTTTTCCATTCTTTCAGACACAAAGTTGGGCTGAACTATTATTATTTTATTTATTTCGATGTACCGGGCTTTCATTGCCATTTTGTACATTGTTCAGTTTACAGTTTATTATTCAGTTTACAATGTTTGGTGAAAAATGTCCATTCAGACGCTTCAATCATTTGCACCGGGCGGGACTCGAACTCACAACTGTGACAGTCGAGCCGGGGGTCACACCGCCCAAGAGCCGAACGCTCTTACCAATTGCACCACGGACCCCCTGGGCTGAACTAAATTTCATTTGGTGTGATGTTCAAAATAAGAAGAAGAATGGGATGAATTTTGACTTTATGAAATTTTACCGATCTGAAAGGCGTGCCGGAGCCATAAGGATATGAAAACTATACGAATGTTTAGATATATCACTTGGTGAAAGGCTTAGTTCCTCTACAGGAAGTTGTGCCAGCATAATTATTCATAAAATCTCTTGAATCCAAAATTATGTTTAAAATTGTACTTCGCTTGAAATGAACATAAACTTAAAATGACTTATTGAGCCTGCAAATAAACTGCAATGCCGTATAAATCTACTTTGAAAGACGGGTCAGAAGCGCTAATTAATCAAAATAAATTTTGCAGACAAGTATAGCTTGGCAACATAACCTCACTTAACCTTACTTACATTTAGCGAAATTCCATTTGGCGTCTATAATATCCAATTTAGAGTAACTATGAGTTTACTCAAGAATGCCATTCTGTTCAATTTTTTTTTCTTTACGATTTTTTTCTTTGAGGTTACGCGCAATGAGATGAGCTCGAATGGGTAAATATAATGTTTCTACACCTTACTGAATTAATTTCGCTGTTTCTTGTGACAAATTAAAGATTCGGTTCCGTTTAAATATATTAATAATTCGTTTACGCATATCATGTATCACTGTGCCTGTTTGGCCACGCTCTGGGAAGTAATCGACATTTTTCATCTCTTCAAATTGCTTATTCCACTTAAGTATGAACTATTTTAGGTTTTAAATGTCCTTATCGGTCACTGCATGTGAAATTTTTGGTCTTGTGGGGTGAAAACTGATAAAAAGAGCCTTTTAGAGCGACGCTTTTTATGCACTCATATCAGATAACGTATTTCTAAGGTTCGAATTTGACGTCAATTTAATATTTTACGACAAAGTGTCCACGACAATAATGTCATCTATCGGTTCACATCAAAATATTAGTCCGATATTTGAAGTCAACACCACTTATGCCGGTCATGCTCTTACTTTAATTATTAATATTCTGATTTGCTCTATTTATCTTTTCTTCTTCATTTTATTACATTAAAACAGGTTGAATGGCTTACCATGTAGTACACTCTTTCTGAACTGTATGTTCCTAAAGATTGAATAAATTGAATTGAAATTGAAAATTGACTTAAGGGCCCGTATGCTTCAAGGATTTACTTCAAAATCCTCAATTTTGACAGACATTTTCGTCAAAAGAAATTTCTTGACGAATTCTCGTCAAAATTCAGCATTTAGAAGCGTTTCACGTGCATATGTCCAAGGGATTTACCTCAAAATCCTCCATTTTGACAGACATTTTCGTCAAAAGAAATTTCTTGACGAATTCTCGTCAAAATTCAGCATTTAGAAGCGTTTCACGTGCATATGTCCAAGGGATTTACCTCAAAATCCTCCATTTTGACGGAAATTTTCAGCGAAAGTAGAAATTTCGTCAAAATTGAGCATTTTGAAGCGGTTTGCGTTTATATGTCCAAGAAATGTACTTAAAAATGCTTCATTTTGACGAATATATTCGTCAAAAGAAATTTCGTGACGAATTACCGTCAAAATTGAGCATTTTGAAGCGTTATACGTGCATATGTCCAAGATATTTACTTCAAAATTCTCCATTTTTATGGAAATTTTCGTCAAAAGAAGCAATTTAGCCCAAATTGTGAATTTTGAAGCTCTTTAGTTCAAGGGATTTACTTCAAAATGTTCCGTTCTGACGAATTGTTTAATGAATTCCTAGTTTTCAAATTTTCCTATAACCAAATTGAGGTTCAATTTATCTACTATTTTATAAAACATATCAGTCAATTGTAGTAATTTCTCTTCCCCCTCACGGAAGTGGAGCTATAAAATAAGAAAAGAAAACACAGAATTTCTTCTTGACTCTAAATTTTAACTGATATTTAATTAAATTTCCACCTCCAAACTAAATGTTTGTAGTAGGGAAACGACAAATTTTTGTCTGTCTTCAGGAAACTATCATAATACATTAAGCTCAGCTTATCGTTTTATTGTATATACAGAGAACTATATGCACAACACGTATATATTTATATACCTTTTGACTTTTCATTAAATACATATCTTTTCCCCATATCCAAAATACCACACATATTTACAAATATGGTGAGTGATTTATGACTTCTGATATTTTAATGTGACTTTTCATCAAACGACGGGTTTTGAGCGACAGTTTTATGATATCAAATTGATATTTCTTATTATGGACTTTTATAGTTTTTATCCCCATTTCGACTAAAGTGAATTTCGCTAGTTTTTTTTATTTTAAATTATGAGGTAACAGCAAGGTGATACCACTAATAAAATTAGCAAATTCGGATGAAGAAATCAAGTTGAATAATATTCGTGCATTAGCATTTTCACCATATTCTGCACATATAGAAGCATGTGTGAGGGGAGAGAGAAATTATAAACAATTCACTGCATAAACTTCACTGTAAATATCTTACTCAGAGATTTACGAGTAAGTACATCAACTAAAAAAAATATACCATCTATGAACTTATATTCCATGCAGACGATGATTCAGATCATATCGGCAGATCGTCTTTCAATGTTGCTGGGAATTCGTGTAAATATTTATCATTTAAACTAATTAAATTTTTTGTTTTTCGTAATATTCTCCCTTCAGCTCAAACGAAGCAAAAGTTGCACAGTAATATTTCAATCTGCTGCAGTTTATTTATCCTCCTGAGTAAATGGTCTTATTTTCACGATCAAATGATTATTTAACTAAATTTTTACTTCAATCTTATATACATCTGTGCATAAATGCTGAAATATGATGAATTGAGAACTTTCCTCTCTGAGAAAAAAAAACGTTGGATCTCACCATAAAGATTATTTTTCTTTGGTTAAGACTTTTTTTTTACCATCATCTTTTATTTCGGTCTAACCCGAATTTTCGGGGCAAAATGTGCCTTATGTATATTGCAAGAATAAACCACAAGTAATCTATTATGTGGCATGACTTCAATGTAGGAGAAAAAGCCAAATGCATTAACATTTTCCCTTTAAATCAACTCAAACGTGATTCGTGATGATGGGAAACATAATTTTTCTGGGGAACAATATAACCATTAGCGACACCAATGGCGATGATAATTACAGATAATTATTTATTCCTGACAAGATGTTGGCCATTAGGCAAAGTGCGAAATATAATTGAATTTTTAACACTCAATGTCTCTATGTTTTGGCTACATTTCTTTTAATTACAGAGACAAGAGCGCGGTACTTCTCATTAGAATTATACCGTATAAAATGTGACATTTTCTTAAAGCACCCAATATATCAAGGGAGCGAAAAGTGCTGTACCTTATGTATAAATAACGCAGAAATGGTACGCTGGGTGATACCGATAAACAAGAAGTAACATTGCAAAGGGGGGAAACCATTAGACAGAACACATTTAGTATGACCTGACGAAATATATTTTCTCAAGTATTACACGATTCACGGTAAGATGATATGTTAGGACTTTTGCACTATATTATCAACAGAAAATATTGTTATGTTTTTTTTTTGCTTTCTTCCAGAATAAATGCACGAAAATATTTTATATGGGGGGGTTTTCTCTCTCAGAATATTATGATACAACAAATACACAGACAATTTTCCTAGCACTAAATTCTCCAGAGATATACCAAGATATCCACATAAAGTTGTGGAATCACGATTTTTAATACACCTATGACAATCAAAGAGATATGCATCAGAAAACATCTCCATAAATTTATGTAGTTTCATACAGATTTGATTAGTTGATCAAATTATTGAGATGCCGGTATTCTGATACAAACGAAAGCTTTTATAATCAATCATTCTTCCCTTTGAATGCCGAATGATTTTTCTAATTAGTCTTGCCTAAAAAAGATATCTGTCAATAAATAAAAGACTCCAAATAAAATTGAGAATACGAAGTGAAGAGATATAGTTAATATGAGAAATTTAGTACACTTACTCTAAAAGGAAAGGTTTACAATGCTTGAAGGTTCTGTACAAAGGATATTTTCCCATTGAAAATGGAAATGTAGCTTAATTTTTCTTTTGTTAAACATCCTTTGAAGTAACTTTTAATAAACGACATTACACAAACATAATATGTCGTCAACAGCAAAATATTCCAATATTTGTCAAAATTGGTGATAATATAACGAATGTATATTGCTCAATAATGTAACACTATTTGCTTTGTATGAATAAATTATGATTTACAGTGTTCCTGTCGTTTTGCATATTATCGTGTTATGCAAAAATAGGGACAGCATGACCAATGCATATTTTTCCTTCAATTTATCATAACACATCGAGATAGATATATCAAAACGTCCTCAATAGACAATGTATTTTTCAAAATAAGGCACCACATGTAAACCCCATTTGGATACTAGGATGATATAAAACAATTAAAATAAATCAGACACGTTTGCTTGTATCGTTCTTTGTAGAAAGATTTTGGCATTTACCTGAGCGGAATAGAGGTGTATATAGCCAAATAACTTATGTATGCAGTAACATACGAAGACGTAGATCTGTTCTGAATTCATTATTCACATGAATTATTTATAGTTGTATGTTACAAATGAATGATAGATAAATGTGGTCATGAACCATTGTTGAGTCGATATGCTAAAGATTGTCAGTTGCGACTTTTTGATTATTTTTGACACAACAAAACAATATAGAGACAAACATACTTTTTTCTTACGTAAGATTTTCCATTAAAAAAAACTCTGTATTACTCAAAATATAATTAACTTAAGGTGTGGACTGCATACAAAAATTTGCATATATCTTGAAAAAAAAAAGATTATTGAACAATTGTACAGTTTTCTCAAGACACCAACATGGTGTACTTATTTGGAAAGGGTATACCTTGTTTAAAAAAAACTTTTTGGAAATAGAAGTGTACACATAATTGTGATTTGTAACAAAATTACTTCTATTCTAATCTCTAGCGCCATGAATATTTTAGATTATAAAACATGCTCACAATCATGGAATGCATTCTTTCGTGCGCCAATTTACGAGATATATTTTTAACCCATGGTAGTATTGTCGCATGGACAGAGTTATCACACGCGATGCCGAGATTGAAGTGATCACTACTGTTAGGGCCCACCAACTGACATTTTTTGCTCGCGTATGCAACGAAAATGATATAGTGGGTGGCTTCCAAAGCTTATATATCTTGTTTATTCATATGTGACAACATTGCACCGACAGATGCCCTCGTATATTTCATTACAATATCATAATTGATATTCACGGTACGAGTGCCTAGCATATCAAGTTGGGATATCCCAAAACAAATATGAATAAATATCAAGTATACCTGATTTCCCTATCAATTTATGGACATAATAAATGCTATTTAAAAAATATATACACTATTATACAGTATCCCAGGGATGAAAATTAATAATTAATTACCGCCTTGGCAAATGAAAATATTTTTCCGTATCCTGTCATTCCATTTCACTTCGCAGCAGTGCCCGGGAAATGCGTGAAAAGTCGTAATTACTATAAGTATAGGCTACAAAACACCCACTGTATAAAATAGGGATTATTTTAATTCGCTATTCATCTTCCTAAACATACAACACGTATACACAAGCCGTATTAATTTAGCTTTGTTAAGATTGTAACGAAAAAACAGCTGATAAGTAGGTTAATTTTGGATGTAATTCCAACGTGAATACAATTCTAATCTAATTATAATGAGTCATTTAAAATAGGAGGAAAAGTTATTTTCACGAAATCGCTCAGTAGGGTTTAAGGTGTGCACGCAAGTATGATTTTATCAGAAAAAAAAATAACGAGAAAATTTTTCTGTATGAAAAAAAAACAGAAGGGTGTCGAAGTATTTCAATCTTTCTCTTGTATACAGAATTTATGAATAAATTACACAAATATAATCATTTTAACTAAAATTATTTCTTGTTATGAGTAGGATATCTTACAGTGTAATCTTATACAATTTTTCTCTCATACTTTTTCACACATTCTGTTGAACTTGCTGCACAACATCTTAAAACAGAATTGTTTGAATGCACAACAATGGTGCCTGGGTAATCATCAAAGGTCAACCAAATTATGTTAATTAAGTGTGAATGCGTAGGTGCAAAATGCAAATAAAACCATACAAACACATGAATTATATTTATGTGATAAATATTTACTTCACACCTAAATTATTCAGTTATAGTGTTTTATATGGGAGACTATAGTACACATAACCTACATCATATTTACTGAATAACTAATTTATATATATGACTCTATCCACATGAAGTCAAGTGTGATATATAGAGAGCATAGAGTCTTAAAAAAACATAAGTTATATTTAAACAAATATAAAAAGCTTTGTCTCTACGGAAGACATGTTGTATTTTAAATTTTATCCGGATGATGAATAGTGTGACCCATTCTTAATGCAATCTGAAAAGGAAATAGTTTTTTTAGATGCAAAATCTGGCTCGAATGACTAAAAATGATATTATTGATCTCCAGTCAAAAGTTGATTTGCACTCCAAACAACTGCAGGCACTCATGCGATACAATGTGAAAATGAAACCTAGAAGAAAGAATATAAATCATAACTTGAATATGACTGTTTATAGGTTTTTTGACAAATAAAAATAATGTAAAAGGCATTAAAATAAAATAAAGGCAGTGTTAGCAGTTGTTCAAATTCACACGAAATCTTTTTACAATCATGTTAATTTACCGTAGAGACAAAGTTAAAATGACATGACCGATGTACATGAATCCTAATGCAATTTTCGAATTATAGCTCCACAAGTTAGCAGGTTTTTCTTCACCCTATTCGTCTTTAGTGTTTCAGAACACGAGACATACATAGAAATTGTGTATATAGGAATGGTATTTAACTATTAAGTGTTTAAGAGGTATGCTAAAAGTACACTTTCATTTGGGCTCTTAGCCAGTGTTTAAAATAACTACATTGTTTATTTCTGTTTTACATACACATAATGCCACACACCGTATGTATCCTCATATGTACAATTCTCTCAGACATTCTACTTAGCGTAGATTGTTAATTGTCACTGCTCTTCTGAATCTCAATCTTTCACTGAGATAACAACTCTTGCTCACTCACAACATTATGTATTCAAGAGAACGAGTTTTCACTGGGAGATATAGAATTTGTCAGTTTAATTGAAAATTAATATTGATTCTCAATCTCTTTTTTTTTATTCCTTTTACAGCTCAATACCGTTCACCGAGAATCACTGAACATCCCTCGGATATTCTTGTACCAAAGGGGGAACCCGTCACTCTCAATTGCAAAGCTGAAGGTAGACCTGAGCCTACGATTGAATGGTTTAAGGTAATTAATTGAAATAGGTACAATTGATATAATCCTTGAGGGATTTTAATCAAAATTCTCAGGATGGTGAATCAGTGAAGACAAGTCCAAATGACAATAAATCACATCGAGTATTATTACCATCTGGTTCCCTATTCTTCCTACGTACAGTACATGGGAAAAAAGAGCAAGATGCTGGGGTTTATTGGTGTGTAGCAAAAAATGTTGCTGGAAAAGCACAAAGTCGAAATGCTACTCTGCAAATTGCAGGTAAGAAGTCACATTTATTGAAAACTCTTGTATAAAGTAGCTGATCTAATAGATAAAGTGTTGAGCACTTAATCAAAAATTATGCTTATTTGTATTGAACACGATTTTCCAGCCATAAATTCTACTAAATGTCACTAGAGACAAACGCAGATAGACTTGTAATAATAAATATTGATGACAAACCTCCCATTAACAAATACTGAGAAAATATGTGTTAGGAACTAAACGCATAAGCGTATATATACAAAAAATCAGAGTAAAAGTTGTTAGAAGTTGTGTTTTATTTCTATTGCTGTCTCAATAAATTTCAAAAAAATTATTTCCTTACACCGAAAGAGAAGTTGATGTTCTTCGGTTTATTGGTTGAACCGACAACAATGTAAGGTACTCCGTTTATGCGGTAAAAGTCTCAGTTTAGAGTTGGACATTCTGAATCTTACACAGTAAAAATATTTCAGCTACTTTGCCATGAATTTCATTGTAAATTTTACAGAAACATGTAATCGTGTGTACTGATACACATTTGTGTAATTTGTACACATTATGTCTGAAATCTGCGTAATTTGTACACATTTTGTCTGAAATCTGTGTAATTTGTACAAATTTTGTCTGAAATCTGTGTAATATGTATACATTTTGTCTGAAATCTGTGTAATTTGTACAAATTTTGTCTGAAATCTGTGTAATTTTACACGAAATATGTAAGAAAACGTACTCAACTGTGTAATCACTCGCAGTTGGTTACACAGTTTACCATTACGTAAAATTTGAATTACACATTTTTAGATTACGCGTTTTGCTGAAATACATATTTGAGTAACTTTAGAAGAATAATCGTGGTAAAAAGCAAACAGAACGATTGTCCTTGTAATCTGTTTTTACTGTGTAATTTTTATTATGGATGCAAATGTTCTTAACTCGCAATTTCAACTGTCCGTAGCGCCAGGCTGTCAAGTTTACCATCGGAATAACTTTCGTTCTAAGAATAGTTAGCGTATAACCGCGATCAATGAATTTATTTAAATTGACATTACTGGAGTTTATTAATCTTTACTCAGAATTTAATTAGACAAAATCGTGATTGATTAGTTTAACAAAAGAAAGTGAAGCTACTCCTTAAATTTACGTAGTAGGGTAAGTGTGCCAAATTTCGGCATAGTTGCAAATAAGCACCAAAGTCCTAAGTTTGAAATGCAATTTTTTTAATACATATTGAAATTTCTTGTTAAGGGAAGAGCACTCCGGATCGGAACGTCAAGAGACATGCTCGATATTTAGTTGAAAATATAAGCCTCAAAATACTATTTGGTATTTTTGTGCATGCTAATTGGTATATTAGTGATCCATTTAACTATATTTGTGCATTCGAATTTTTAATTTTTACAATAAATTAATAAAAATTAGGTGTAATTGCAAACTTGCAATGCTTACGGAAATTTGATTTTATAAATTAAAACAAAGCTAATGGAGTGCATTCTTGTAAGAGTTAATTGGTAAAAAGTAGCTCATAATTTTTAATTTGATTTGTAGCAACAATACGGTAATAACCTGACGGTCCGAGGAACACTGCCGATCGCTGGTACTCTTCCCTCACTTCCTTTTCGGGAGGGTTGTATGGAACCTTAAAAACTAATTTATCATCTTTGTTTTCTTTAAAACAGTTCCTAAAATATTGAAAAATAAAAAAAATATAAAAATTGCTTTGGGTAGTATTCCGGACACTTTGAGTGTAATACCGACCACCTTGTTTATGACCACCTTTTGTGAAGCAAGGGATAGAAAATTTCAAAACGTCATACGGAACGAGTTTAAAAATATTTATTCTGAGAACTTCCAAGTAATTTGTCCTGAATACCTGAAGAGTTTCCTGAGCTCTTCCAAGGCCTATTCCACATCATCTTATTCATAGAGGCGATGCTTTTTTTCTATGGGCATTGCAAAACTCAGAAATTAAAAAAAAAATAAAATGAATAAGAAATTTAGAAGAGCAAAAGATGATGCCGGAATAGGCGCCATTACCTCACCGGAAAGATGCTCACAAAGTATCTACTTTTTTACACGAAATACAAGATCCATCTGGGAAATTTTACCCGAAATTTAAAGAATGATTCACTTTTACCTTAAACAGAAAGAATCTTGAATGAAAACTAATCAATTTTCATGAAAAACAGCGAAGGAAAACCTTCTGCACTTCACCAAAAATCACAAGACTGCTAGAAACACAAGCGATCTGTCACATTTTTTGTAAGATTCTTTCCACACTGAGTTTCTACAACACAATTTAAATTCAAATTATACCACAAATTTAACGATTTTGGTGTTAATGCCAAACGCACAATAACTTTTGTTTAGTAAACATGTTTTTGACATTTCAATGAGAGTGAATGAAACATAGATCTAGTCATCTCGCTCATTCTCATGGGAAATTTTGAAAACATGTTTACAAACAAAAGCTATTGTGCGCTGTGCATAATACATCCTAGAATGAATAAATATTTAAAAGCAAAATAAATTTATTGACTATTCGAAGATTAAATCCATAATCGTGATTAATTTAATTGCTTGGCCGAAATTACTCAGAGTGGCCGAAATATAAAGCTGGTCGAAATTTGGCACACTTACTCTATTCACCCTGAAGTCTATACCGGTAATTTAGTATGTTCAGCTAATATTCTATCCTGATGATTGCAGTGCTAAGGGAAGACTTTCGAGTGGAACCCAAAGATACACGAGTAGCGGCCGGAGAGACGGCCCTATTGGAATGTGGGCCACCAAAGGGGAATCCCGAACCCACACTAATTTGGAAGAAAGATGGGATGATTTTAGACTTAGATACGATACACAATAACCACAACTTGCCATCGTTCCGGATGCGAATAGTGGATGGAGGAAATTTGTTGATCAACGATGTGCGCCCACTTGATGAAGGACGATACCAATGTATTGCACAAAATGTTGTAGGTACAAGGGAAAGTGCCTACGCCAAACTCACTGTACAAGGTAATACCCCCCTTTATACAATATCTCTCAATATTATTTCACAAAAATATAATAAATTGATATACAGAACATATTGTTGACTTTAACATTTAAGATTTTTGATGTCAAACTTGGGTTGTATAACATGTGTTTTAAAATATTCACTTCATTTTCAGTGAAACCCTACTTCAATAAAGAACCCACGGATATCACTGTTCTAAGTGGACAAACTGTTCAATTCCACTGTTCCGTAGGTGGAGACCCTCAACCTCAGATTCTCTGGCGAAAAGATGATGGAAATATGCCTGTGGGAAGGTAAATGGTCTTTTTCCTTCATTTTTCCCCCCATCCAATATATACCATTAAACGAAAGTTCTTTTCATCATGACAAATACCAATTATATTTTCTATATACTTCCAGGGCGGATATATTAGAAAGTGACAAGAGCCTAATAATAAAGAATGTGGCACTAACGGATGAGGGCATGTACATTTGTGAGGCACACAATAGCGTGGGACAAATAAGTGCAAGAGCTCACTTGATTGTCAATTGTAAGAGAAAAATGATTCTTTTTCTGTAGCAAAAATCTTGCTTGCAAGATTTATGAATCACAACAACAATTTTTGCCTTGTAGCACCTCCGAGCTTCTCTGTTCGACCACAAGATAAAAAAGTCGGCCTCAACGGCATTGCAATGTTTGAGTGCCTAGCAAAGGGGAATCCGCCTCCATCGGTGTTCTGGACAAAGGAAGGATCGCAAATGCTAATGTTTCCTGATAATTCATACGGACATATACATATCACAACGCAGGGAACATTGCAAATTCGTGGGGTACAGAAGGAGGATGCTGGATACTTTGTATGTTCGGCCCTGAGTGTTGCTGGATCAGCAACAACACGTGCTTTCTTACAGGTACCATTTGCATATTATGATAATCACTTCCCCTTCATTAAATATGCACTGCGAAAAATTGTGGTGAAATTAAAAATGCGTTCATTGAGGGAATTTTAAGGACTATGCACAATTGATTTTATTCTGGTAGGACGAGTATGACATTTTCGAAACACTCTTGTTTATGCAAAAATATGCTGTGGCGGTCGAAATAATAATCCCACCCATGCAAAGACAACTATTTAACTACCCTGTGTAATTTAATTCATTCCAATTCTGTGACAAAAATTTGATGTACTTCGAAAGAAAAAGACAGTAAAGTAACAAATGGATCCTGTTAAAATTTTGTCAAGAGACTTTTGTTACAGTAGACTCTCTCTCAATCGGGAATATGGGGCGAAATGTCATCTGGTTTATCGATAGATTTGGGCGTCAAAGCCTTTGTAAATTCCACAAAAAGCGCTCAATTATAAAGAATCACGATAAAATAGGAAGAACTACAGCGAATTTGAACAAATTAGCTTCATAATTAAAAGTGAAAATTGTCAACAAAATTTGTCTCCCGATTTAAAAAGAGACGATTGAGTTAGAGTCTACTATTTCCCCTATTTGACAGAACATTTTCTCGCATTTTACATGGAAAAGCATCCCCTTGACAAACTTTTAACAAAATCTAGTTATCCGCCGATTTTTATCAAAACTTTTTCTCACTTTCTATATGCAATAACATCCTATTGACAAACTAGAAGAAAAATTTGTCAAAAGGATGTTCTTCCATATTGAATATGGAAATGTTTTGTCGAATCAGTAGCCAACTGACAGTGGTGTCACGAGTAACAGAGTAACAGAGTTTCACGAGTAACAGAAAGATCCATGGAATCTATCTTCTATTTTTCCTCGTGAGCTTCCGTGGAAATAAACGCTAAAATTCCGCTTGAAATTCTGCAAAGTTACAGTAGAATCTTCTAAATTCGAACGCTCGGGGGGTATTTTTGACATTTCTCACCTCCCAAATTCGAACGATTTTTTCAAAACTAACGAAATTTATGTGAGATTAAATTGTACTTTGAATCAAATTTCCGTACTTTCTAACAAGTCTTGGTGATAACATCATTTTATACGATCATAATGTATGTAAACATTCAGGAAGAAGCACATAAATATGATTTTCATCCATCCAGCCAGAATACGAATTTTTTAACATAACCCCACAATTGAGATTTTGAATCCAAACGTCGTCGTTCGAATTTGAGAGACTCAGATTTGAGAGACTATACTGTATCAGTTTTTCTCGCGTGGAATTCCTTGAAAAAAAAATCAGAGGTATTTTCTTGCAAAATATCTCATAGCATTGTCTGAAAATTGATTCAAAATTTCTTTTGATTATTCTGAGTATAATTTCCTATCCATTTCCGACTAAGAATCCACGGAAGTAAACACTAATATTCCGCACTTGTTTTTCGCCCTAACGCTATAATTCTTGCGAGCTAGACATACTCAAATGTACGATATATGGTATCAATATTTTCAACTGAAAAGTAGAACAATTGAGTGATTGTCTGATAAATGAATACTCTCTTAGTTCCAATGTACCAATTATTGGCACTGATCCTCCATTTATTTGTGGATGTTTTTTTTTGTAGAAATTTTCCATTAAAATTCCACGCCATTTTTAATCAATTTTAGTAATTATTTTTTAAGAAAAATTAAAAATAATCTACTGGAAAAGTCGTGGAATTCCGCAATATTAAACCATGGAAGCTTCTAAGGCTGTTGCATGGAAAACTCCGCGGAGTATTTCGTGGAAATAAAGAGGATTTTTCCGAATTTTTAAAGGGCTGACTGCCAATTATATCGCTAATAATCCATAGGAAAAGACGTGAAAATATTCGTCGGAAAAATCCATGAAAACTCGCGGACGTTTCTTATTAGACGGTCCACAGAGTTCTGCAAACGTCCATGGAAAACTAGGAGGAAATTTAGCGTCAAATTTCTTCTCGGAAATCCACGCGCATTTTGAGCGGAAAATCCAGGGAACTCTACGCGGCTTTTTAATTGTAAAATCTTTGGACTTGATAGAAAAGACTGCTGGAAATCCAGTGAGATTGCCGCGACCATTGGATATAAAGAATTTATATCAAGATGAATACTTTCTGAACTGCGAGAATGGCAAAAAACGATAGTAAGTGTTATATCTTGTCTCTTTCTCGCATGTCCCCACTACGTACAAAGTTGGCAGCCATACAATCGCTCGAAAACTGACCGAATCACTGTTGGTATGCATGGAAAATTGCTCGAATTGCCAGTAATACGATTCAGAAAACAATTAATATGAACAGTAATATCTTACTCATCTTATTACTCTGTTAGATTGTGCTCTTTCTAAAACACGTGATTTTCCATTTGAAATTTTGCTTACTATACACCTCTCTTTCGGTCTTTTCTTACTCTTAATATTAATCTTATAAGTGGCACCACGGTGAATCATGTAAAATGTTTGTCAAAGTTTTGTCAAATTGGCAAACATCATCATTTTGACACAATTTTAACAAGATCCACTTGACCATTTAACAAAACTTTTCTATTTTTCAGAATAGAAATGTTCAAATTTGACATAATAACCTTACGACGAAAATGTATTGGTTTTTCCCGTAGAAGTCTCTATTTTTTACAGAATACATCAGTAATTAAATTCTGTTTAAAAACTACAATATAGGAAGATTATGACATTGACACTGACAATCTGTTCCTCCGCGCGAGGGCACTGTTTTCTTCCGCAAGTGGCGCTGGCAACTGTTCTCAATTGTTAATTCTCAAGCTTTACTAAGACCTTACTTCTCTTTTTAATATGCAATTGTAAACTTTCATACAAATCCGAATGTAGGATATAAATATTTTATTTGGAAAACACGTCAATGTCAAAAAATCCTCCCTCAATTTTTGCAATATTTAATAACTAACGCGAGCGTATCAAACAATAAAAAAAAATCTAGACACCCCTGTCATATACTATTATATCTAACTCTTTGCTCCCCAATTTGCTATCCGCGGGGGTTGAGCAATAAAATTATGACATTCACTGTTTCATACGATATTTACCCTGCGGAATGACAATGAACATTTTAGGGAGGAAATGGTGTACACCTAATTTGCTATTTTGTTTTTCACATATCCAACAATATGACACTAATGGACTAATCAGTGTATCATTAATTATTCCAGGTGACATCAGTTGATGACATACCACCCCCAATTATTCAAATCGGACCAAGCAACCAAACACTGCCACTTGGAAGCGCAACTCTGATGCCCTGTCAGGCCATTGGAACACCACCACCCACCATAAAATGGTACAAAGACGGAATGGCTATGGCAGCGGGGCAGCGGAATTTTATGATCCAACAGAACGGATCCCTCAGACTAACGAGTAAGTTTGCTGCATTAAATGGCTTTTGGGTGGGATTTTTTTATCCCTTAATTAATCAATTATAACGCACATTTCAGACTTGCAGTTGGCCGACTCAGGACTCTATACTTGCACAGCATCGTCAGAGAGTGGTGAAACATCATGGTCAGCATCCCTAACAGTGAAGAAAAGTACATCACCAATATTTCACAGAATACCCGACCCTAGCAGTTTTCCAGCACCACCCTCAGCACCCAGAATCATTAATATCACAGAAAATTCCATAACACTGTCCTGGAGACGAAATCAAAGCGAAGAAGCGTCCTCATTAATTGGGTAAGTGTCCCACATCAAAATCCTTAATGTACATAATGCATTAAATATTGGCCTAATTTGTCTGAAACACACATACGCACTCAGGGCTACTCATCACGCACTCAAAAACCATTTTATGGTTAAACTTTTTAACGAGAACATCCCAGAACTTTTGGAATACCACAAACTGAACCTTCTCCCCTATTCTATCATTCTTTTTTTTTCTCCAAATTTCAAACTCTGCCATAACTTTTTACAGTGGTTTAAACTTTTAAACGATTCCCATTTCATTTTGAAATGTGCTATTGATTTTAAGCATATAACATCGTTCTGAGATTGGCTTTAAAATTATTGCACAATTTTAGTTTATTGCTTGAACTATGCAGCACCTTTCTATTGGTAGTCAGAGTTGTACAAGGGATTTCATAACTTTTCCAAACGGAGAGATTATAAATTAAAAGGCTATTTTCCACCGTTTGTGTACTAAATTTTTTACTTCGTTTGATACATAATTTTTTTAGAGCAATTATTTTCGGCTGCAACAGCTTGGGCAGGTACTTTGGTAAAAATGGTCAATAAAAATTAAATAAATGAAACCATAAAATTACAAATGCCTAAAAATAGAGAAAAATATATTTTTTTCATTTTCGGTTCATTTTGACTAATCATTTTTTTACTCGTTTTTTACTCCACTTAAAAATTTGGGTGAGAAGTTAAGAATAATTGACAGCGCCGTCTAGCGATAGTTTTCTGCCAATAGTGGCGCTAGTGGCAAGGACATAGGTTTGTCATGCAGTGTCAATGAATTCCTATCTATTTAGTTTTTTGTTTTCACTGCAAAAATATATTTCCGTAAAAATTACACCAAATAATTCTTTCGATATAGAAATGTTGAAAAAAAAATGGGAAACAATTTAAGGTGATTTCCATTTACCTTTCGTTAAGTATAATGGTATTCGTTAAGTAAAATTAGTATTCGATAAGTAAATCAAAACAATACTCACTGTCAGTGAGATATATAAAGGTTATTGAATGTGTAAGCTTTTTATAAGCTTTTAGACTTTGAGAAATTCAAATTAGATTTAGTCTTGTCATGTTTTTGAATCTTGTAGGAAATCTTTTTGGTTTTTCGAAAGGCGTCATGACTAAATTGATCTTGATTTACAGTGGCTCTGGCACACCTTTAGATCAGGAAAATTTCATAAGATCAAAATTCACATCCCTTTGTTTCTTAAAAGTTTAGCATATGTTTGTCTTACCCTTTCGCACTCTTCTTCTTCTTTTGAACATCACATCAAATTAAATTTAGTTCAGTCCAATTTTGAGTCTTAAAGAGTGGATTACACTTATACAAATCTTTTGAGAAAGAAAGGGATGCGAATTTCGATTTCATGAAATATTATCGATCTAAAAGCTGTATCGGAGACATAAGGATTGCCAGAAAATTAACAAATAGGTGTGATTAGAAGGAATCACACCTAAAAAGCGTAATTTTACTTTTAAAGCTCTTGTATTGGGCTCAAACTCTTTTTGTGGGCGTAATTTTTAAGCAATGTGAACAAAATTAAATTCGTTTGACAGATCTTGAAATTCAAAACAAAATTGGATCAGTAAATATTAATTTTAATACCTCCTTTCCAGCAGACCTTTTAGATTTACATCAAGAAATTTTCATAATATCCAAATTCACATCGCTTTCTTTCTAAAGTTTTGTATATGTCTTTACCACTCTTTTGCACTCTTCTTCTTCTTTTGAACATCGCAACAAATTCAAATTAGTTCAAGCCAATTTTGAGTGCGAAAGAGTGGAATAACCACTTGCAAAACATTTGGGAAGAAAGAAAATGTGAAATTTTCCTGATATAAAAGATTTGCCAAACGCATAAATTATTATTAATGACTCTAGTCCACTTTTTATGTCAGGAAAATGTCATGAAATCAAAATTCACATTTCCTTTATTTCTAAAAAGTGTTGAGTATCTTATTATTTCACACTCATCTTCCTCTACTTTTATTCATCATAGGAAATTCAAATTAGTTCAAGTCCATTTTGAGTGCGAAGAGAATGTGAATTTAGATTTACCAAAACTTTCTTGATCTAAAAGACTTTTTGGAGAGATAAATCATTATGTCTTCGGGACACCTTTTAGCTCGGTAAAATTTCAAAATTCATGTCCCTTTCCTTCTCAAGAGGTTTGCATAAGTCTATCCTACTTTCCGATCTCAAAATTGGACTGAACTAAATTTAATTTGGTGTGATGTTAAAAAGAAGAAAAAAGAGTGCAAAAGAGTAGGATAGAGATATGCAATGCTTTTAAGAATGAAAAGGATGTAAATTTTGACTTTATGAAATTTTCCTGATCTAAAAGGTTTTTTTTTTGTTTCCCCCCCTTTTAATCCCGGTTAGGTCTTATGGCCTCTACACACTAGAGAAATTTATGTCCATATTGAAGTAAATTCCCTACACTTGTGTAGGAAAAACTCTAAAATATGGACATAAATTTCTGTAGTGTGTAGAGGCCATTAGGCAACAAGCCTATTTTTACTGCCTGCCCGATAAAAATAAATAACTAACTAAATAAATAAATAGATAAATAAATAAATAAATAATCGCTTAATAATAAATAAATGAATAAAACATACTTCGTACATATAAACGATCTAAAAGGTGTGCCGGAACTATTAGAAACGAATGATTGAATTTGAAATTAAATTATTATGGCTCTGACACACCTCTTAGATTGAGAAAATTTCATCTAATCGAAATTCACATCCCTTTCTTACTCAGAAGAATTGGAGAAGTCTATTCCACTCTTCTAATCTCAAAATTAGACTGAATTAAATTTAATTCGGTGTGATATTCAAATTTAGAAGAAGACTGCGAAAGAGTTAGCAAGTCATATACAAATTTTTTAAGAAGGGAATATGAATTTTGATTTTATGAAATTTTCCTGATCAAAAAGGTGAGCCAGAGGATTTATAACTCTGACACGCCTTTTAGATCGAGAAAATTTCATGTAATCGAAATTCACATCCCTTTCTTTCTCAAACATTTTGTATAGATCTATCCCAGCATTTTTGACTTTCTTCTTTTGAACTTTACACCACATTAAATTGAGTTGAATCGAATTTTGAGTGCGAAAGAATAAAATATCTATACGCAAAATATTTGTGAATATCAATCACATGAATTTTTACTGATCTAAAAGTTGTGCCGGAGCCATTATAACTCTGGCATACCTTTTAGATCAGGAAAATTTCATGTAAACGAAATCTGCATCCTTTTCTTTCTTAAAAGCTTTTCCTAATCCTATCCCACTCCTTCGGACTCTTCTTCTTCTTTTGAACGTCACAACTAAATCAAATTACTTGAAGCCAATTTTGAGTGCAACAGAGAATGATAATTTCGATTTCATAAAACTTTCTTGATCTAAAAATGTTTTCAAAGGCATAAATAATTAAAAACGAATAATTAAATTTTAAATCCGAGCATTGTGCAAATAATTAAATTTTAAAAACTTTTCCAGATACACGGTGGAGTATTTTAGCTCAGATTTACAGACTGGTTGGGTGGTTGCGGCTCATCGTGTGCCAAATCAAACAATTACGGTAAGTCTGAGCGACAGGATAATTGGTTATTATTTCCGAAAAGGACATAAAGAACTGTGAAATTTATTTTCCTACAGATAACCGAATTAAAGCCAGCAACTTCCTATGTATTTTTGGTACGTGCCGAAAATATCTATGGACTGTCTATCCCATCGCTATTGTCTCATACTGCCAAGACATTGGGAGCCAGAAGTGAAATAATACCACAATCAAAATTAATTGCAGCTCGTGCTGTTCTCAGTGAAAAGGTGACATTTTAACCAATTAATAATTGTGGTGTTGAAGTCTAGTGACGGGAAAATTTTGTGCTTGATTTTCTGACAATATTTATTATGTCTTTTGCAGATTGTTGAACTTGTTAATGCAGTAGCTGTTAATTCAACATCCATCCGTTTGGACTGGAGACTTCATATCACATTCAATGATGAATATATTCAAGGGTTGTATTTGCGTTTTCGTGATGTTAGCAGTGGTTCACAGAACTACAACATCATCACAATTATGAATGCCAAATTGGAAACTCATGTTGTGGCCAATTTGAAGAAATTCACAAAATACGAATTTTTCATTGCACCTTTCTATCAGAGTGTCGAAGGTCAGCCTAGCAATTCGAAAGTTGTGCAAACCCTTGAAGATGGTAAATTGGGCGGAAAACCTCTTGATGTAGAAATTCACCCACCCTTAACCACAATATTTCACTTTCAGTCCCATCTGCACCACCTGACAGCGTTCAGACGGGAATGTTGAATCTCACGGCTGGTTGGGTACGCTGGCTACCGCCCCAGAATCAGCATCACAATGGCATAATATTGGGGTACAAGATTCAAGTAAAAGCGGGAAATTCATCGAAAATTTTGGCACAAATGACCCTCAATGCTACCACAATGTCCGTAATGTTGAACAACCTTACAATAGGAGCCACTTACAACATCCGCATTGTGGCCTACACAAGGGTCGGAGCCGGACCATATTCTCAACCTGTCACGCTCTTAATGGATCCATCCCATATCATTTCACCACCTCGCGCTCATCCAAGTGGATCAGCCTCAACTTCTGAGGAGCCCCAGAAAAGGGATATCGTGCATGAACCCTGGTTCATGATCCTTCTTATTCTTATGCTTGTGACAATAATTGTGGCTTCGGGAACGGCAATGATATTTTTCCGAAAGAAGCACAGACTTAGCAAGGGAATAAATCATTTGAACGGTCAGTATTTCCTCTTCATTTTGCGATTTAAAAAACCAAAAGCCCTAAATACTTTTTTTTTCAATTTCAGTCCCTACTGTTAACGCCAACGACATCACAGCTCTAGCTTTAAATGGGAAAGAAAGTATTTGGATAGATAGAGGCTGGAGAGCTGGAGATACAGACAAGGATTCTGGACTTAGTGAAGCCAAACTACTAGTCAACTCTTCCAATACGCCTGGATCTTATGGAGAAATAGGAACAGATTATGCCGAAGTAGATACGAGGAATTTAAGCACATTCTACAGCTGTCAGAAGGTAATCCAATCTTAATTAGCACCTTGGAATTACCAAGTCATAAATTCTAACATTCCCAAGCTTGTACAAATTCTTAATACAGTAGACTCTCTCTCAATTGGGAATATGGGGCAAAATGTCATCCGGTTTAGTGATAGAATTTAGCGTCAAAGCCTTTGTAAATTCCACAAAAAGCGCTCAATTATAAAGAATCACGAAAAAATAGGAAGAACTACAGCGAATTTGAGCAAATTACCTTCATAATTAAACGTGAAAATTGTCAACAAAATTTGTCGCCCGATTGAGTGAGAGTCTACTGTACACTGTAAGCTAAAGGTAAAGAGTTAAAACAACTCTTCGGGCGAGTTATGCTGCTGGTTTATGCTGCAAGTGTCTCTGGTTCGAATCCCCTTTAAATCATCAGCAAATTTTCTGGCGTTAAAAATGTTTCAATTGCAACCAGTGAGCTTCACTACTCTTGATCAAAAAGGGCATAGGATTGGATTGACAATCCTATCCTTGTATAAAAAAAAATCATGATAGATGTCCAGAAAATCTGTCGATTGCGAGAAGGCCTAGTTTCTCTATGGAACGTTAAGAATATTAAAAGTAAAAGTATGTATGTAAGTAATATGAAATATTTTCATTTTATGAATAAACTTCAGTCGAGATGATTTTTGTTTGCCAAAGTTCGTCCCATCAACTAGAAATATGCCTTAGTTTTTTTCAGTATATAGAGACCTCGAGTTCAAACAATAAAGATAAAACAAATTGAGAATAGTCACAAAAAGAGATGGCAATGCGTCCCAGCTTTGCGGAATGCTCGAACTCACGAGATAGAGCTCACCGTGAATTAGTTTTTCGCATGATCTTTTGGTGCTTACTGGTCTACTAGAGATCAAAATTGATTCAAAAAATCCCAAAAGCATTTGAAAATAAAGAAATCGGTACATAACCGATCACTGGTAAAAATAAAAGGGTCAAATTGACTCTTTTCAGAAAAAAATGGATCATATTTGATCCTTTGAAAGGTTCACTTGTATCTCTTGAAATTTTGCATGCACATATATCACGATAGATTATATTTTATCGTGAACTTATTACTGATACCATATATCTCTTATCTGAGTGAACACTAAAGATGATTCTTTCATAGTTTTTATCCACTTAATCCGGAGTTTAATAGGTGTCAAAACGTGGACCCTTTCAAAGAATCCTCGGTGACCCTTTCATTTTTACCAGTGATTGATTGCCGATGAAGACCGATGCAGCCGGGTTCGAAATTTCAATACCTTTCCAAAAAAATCCAAATTTAACCAAATCGCTTGAAAAATGGGCCTTCTAAAGTGGTTGACCTTTGACGTCTTTGACCTTCAATAATCTAAAATGGAGTTTTCCGGTCATAGGTATATTTGCAGTAAATGTTCGCCTGGACTACCTCTAAAACATCTCCGAAAATCATTGAAAAAGCTTGGGCCAATTTTGAGAAAAATATGGTTTTGCAGGGGATAGAGAGGGAGTGGGGAGGTTAAAAAACGTCTCTAGATATATTGTATTTTTTATTGATGGTCATCAAAGACCGGAAGTCGATATCTCTTACCGTTTAAACTTCAGAACAGTGACAAGTTGGAAAAAGACGATTATAACTGCTCTCTCTTTGAGTTCAAGCAGTAAAATTATAACAGTAAAATTGATCCATTTTCTGATGTGTCAGAAAAAATACGTTTTTTTTTTATAAAAGATTACTTTAACTTGTATTTTCTTAGAACAAAAAGAGTAAGAGTTACTCTTATGCTCAGCGCACAAAAGTTATTGTAAATATGTTTTCAAAATTTCCTATGAGAGTGAGCGAGATGACTAGATCTAGATCTCATTCACTCTCACTGAAATGCTAAAAACATGTTTACAAAACAAAAGTTATTGTGCGTTGGGCATTAAAAACGTTGAAACAACTCTTCTAAATTTTAATCTAAAAAGGCAAAAAGCAAACGAGCAGTAAAAAATTCAAAATGGGCAATAAAAAATTAAAAATCACCAGTAAAAAACTTAAAACTTTACAGAAATGGGTCTAATTTATGTATTTAACATTTAAATTATTGCAGATAGAATGAAAAGCCCTTTGTTTTCCCTTTACCAAAATTTTAACGATAATAGCCGTACTCACTATGGCGTTGTTATCTCGTAATCTCCGTAATCTGTTATCTTGTTATAATTTTTCATTTATAAAATACATTACTAGAACATAACGAGATAACGATATTACAAGATAACAGCGCCATAGTGAGTACGGCTAATATCAATGTTTCAATTTTTTGTTACTACTCAATTTTAACTTTTTACTGCTCATTTCTACAATGCCATCTAAAAATAACTCTAAAAAAGAGGTAATGGGAAAATTATACACCTTTGAATTGCATCACCTTTGAAATAGTGCTTTTTCTGGTATAATTTCGCACCGCAAACCGATTCTGAGGAAAAAGTACATAATGATAAAGTGTAGTTTACTTTAAAAAATTTCAAAATGAAGAAATTTTAGGATCCGTTTTTAAAATAAATTTAAAAAAAAACATGATTATCGCGGTGAAAGAGGGGTTGAGTGGAAAAAGGAAAAAGATCATCTTAGATAATATAGATTTTTAAGGGAAAGGGGTCATCAAAGACCGGAAGTCGAAATCTCTTATCGTTTGACCTCTAGCTCGGGCAAATAAAAGAGACTTTTTGCAAAATATTCGAGAAAGACGTATTGCTCGTGAACTCTTTAACGATTATGTACCGTGATCTACAACTAAGGAAAATTGAGTGGTCATCCGAACGTCCGGGTTACGATATAGGGGGGAATACCCTCCCTTCGAACGTTCATGCCTTCGAATAATGTGAATTTTGTTTTAATTTCCTACACTAAGAAAAAAACAGGGGTGCGATTAACTTTTTTCCTCATAACTTTAACACTTTTTAGGTGTAAATATACATCAACATTTTTTAATGTTAATTTTACACCTTTTTAAGAGTAAAATTAACATGAAAAAGGGTAACTTTAACCTATAATACACCTAAAGAGCATAGTATTTACACCGATTTCGGATCAATGCAGGGTAAAATTAACATTTCCGGAATGTTATTTTAACTTTTTCGGATTTATCTCAAGTGTAAGAGACTTACGGCGTTATCACACTTACACATTAAAATTTTAATTTGATTCACATTAATTGTCGCTTGTGAGCGTCCAAATATGTTATTTGTGTCGTTGAGTCACTTAATATTTGGGGTTTTTCTATTTATTGATAAAGTGGACTTGGTCTGCAAAAAATAAGTTTAAATTTACCTAAAGCATAAATATTTTTCACATTAAAAAATTAAAGAGAAAATCGCATTAATTTTTCGCATTAATGCTATAAATCAATTTATACCAAATTTTGCGGGCCAAGTCTACCTTTTCATCAACAAATAGATCAAATTTTGAATATAAAATGATTCAAACACACAAATTACACATTTGGACTCTCACCAGCGACAATTTATGTGAATCATATTAAAATTTTAATGTGAAAGTGTGATAACACAGTTATACATAATTATCTTGTAATTATCAATAAATTGATGGTAAGTTAGCTTAAATTTGAAAGAAATGTGTAAGTGTCTAAATTACACTGGCAGCATAGGAATTTTACCAACTTTACATAGCTCTCCTGAAAAGTTGCAACTCTGAGATAGCATAGTATGGAATGGATGCGTCGAATATTCTTTATCCGAATAGGTCAATAGTTTTGACAAGGGTCTGATATATGGGTTATTCGAAACTTCTTCCAGTCACCTGAAAATCCGACACCTTATGCAACAACCATGCTCATCAATAGCGGCAATCCGAGTGGAAGTAGTAGGTCATCGAGTGACACTTGCACAAAACGGTCAAATTGCAGCCGAGAACCTTATTCATCAGGCGCTTCCAGCCCCACATCAAATGCCATTCAAGCCAAGCCCCAACCATCGATACCCTACACCCCATTTCCCCAGAGTAAGTCAAGCGAGAAGATGTGTTCAATTGTGTGTAAAATGTGGAATAATATTTACAGTAGTTCCTAATAATTGGACAGATTTCCTGCCACCACCACCCGAACACCCACCTCCAATACCCGGAAGCACAAATCCGGCACTATTTTACACAAATGACAACATCCCAATGGATAGGAATGGACAACAAGGGTCTAAGTCCTGTTCTGGATTGTAAGGATTTCCTTCGATTGTTCAAAAACCGAAATATCGAGATTGTGTTTGAATTTATTTCAGAGTTTCCGGAAATAGTGGATCATCGTGCGGAAACTCAATCTCGAGCTACACTCCTTGGGATGTGCATCAACAGATGAATAATACAGAAAATATATACAATAGCCTATTACCCTATCCGGGAGCCCAATATCAAAAATGCTGCCAAAATGTAGGTCATTTTACATGTTGTGTATCAAATATGCCAAATAATCACCATGTTCCTAAAAAGCAATGCCATCAACATTCCGACTATCAGCGGCACAATCAACAGCAAAGTAATTGCTGCAACAATTCTCAGTGAGTCCAAACTTTTGGCACTTTATGCAATATTCAAATTTTCATTGT
Organism: Phlebotomus papatasi; assembly: GCF_024763615.1. Lineage (NCBI taxonomy): Eukaryota > Metazoa > Arthropoda > Insecta > Diptera > Psychodidae > Phlebotomus > Phlebotomus papatasi. The sequence goes on along the minus strand of NC_077222.1, from coordinate 1,513,316 downwards.
TTATTTTCTTATTCCCAAAAATGGAAATTTTCAGTAGCTGCGATGCTCTGGCATCTCATCAGCAAATTCTAAATCCAGACTATCAGCACAACATAATTTATACATGCTCATCGGAATGTTCTGAGCATTCACTAAGGCAAGCCATTAGATGTCCAAGGCACTATCATCCCAAGAAGAAGAAATTGTCCGAGGTGAGCGAACGAGGCAGAGAGAATGCACCAATAATTTCCACAACTCATGAATATGAATACAATCGGAATGACGACTATTCGACAAATGATAAACTTATTGAACAAAATAGTGACTGTTATGCTTCGCGTGAAGACACTGACACGTGCTGCTCTTGCAGCGAAGAAAGCTCTTGTGTTTATGCCGAGACTAACGATCCATCGCAATAAGTGTTCCAAACACGACAAATTTATATATATATATATACATATATTTCTGTAGTAGTCTTTTCTAAAATGTGTCTATGCGAAAAATCTCTAGTCATTTCTCGAAGTAACTTTGTACTAATAGGGCAAGTATCACAAAAAATAGGAAAAAAAATCAAATAGATCAGTAGGTGAAAATATGGCTAAAAATATTCTAAATAGTTAAGAAAGTCGTCTTGTGAGTAAATATTTAATCCCTTTAAATTTTTCAGTTCGATCGAGTTCTCTGATTGGCTAGAGCTTAAAAGTTTTCAAAGCTCTCAAAGCTCTGGCCAATCACAGAGCACGATGGAACTAAAATATTTCACGGGATTAAATATTTAATTACATGTGGATATTGTTTAAAAAAAAACAGTGATGTTAAATTTATTTTGCTATCTAACATAGCATAGCAGTTTATCAATCTTTTATTTCAGCGACCTTTATCTTTAATTTTCTTTGCGACTTCAGCGCTCCTTTGCATTTTGCTTTTTAGACAAAAATTAAAATAGTCTACAAACTACTAGATTTAGTAACGGCTAACATTTGAGACTGAAAATAGAACAATCGAATAGCTGAAAATGAAGATAAATCGAAATTTTGATGCATTTTCACACACAATTATAAAGAAATAATTAAAAATTATTCTCAGAAATTAGATAAAATTAATTCACAAAAATTGAAGTCGAAAAATACCTGAAAGCTGAACTGTACGATACGTAGAGGAGGCTGGGGTAAAAAGTCACAAAACGGATATTTTATTTTCTTACAAAACTGAGATAAAAACAGGGGTGCGATTAACTTTTTTTCCTCATAATTTTAACACTTTTTAGGTGTAAAAATATATCAACATTCTTTAATGTTAATTTTACACCTTTTTAAGGATAAAATTAACATAAAAAAGGGTAACTTTAACCCCTAATACACTTAAAAAGCATAATATTTACACCGATTTCGGATTAATATTGCAGGGTAAAATTAACATTTCAGGAATGTTATTTTAACTTTTTCGGATTTCTCTCAGTAAAGTTACCAGAGCGCTCCAGAAATCTCTAATTAGAAAATTTTTATAGGAAATTTACCACTCTGCAACTTTGTGAAAGTCATTTTCCTTCTTTTTGTAAGGAATTACATTTATCGAGCTGTTTTCTAAAAGTTAATTTTGTGGGCATTCTCAAAAATGTTGGGGAAAATAGTACCAGACATGGAGCATTATCACACTTTGATTCACTTTATTACGAGCTTCCGTAAATTAAACAAAATTCCTAGATGAAATATTTTTATAGGAAATTTTCTCCTCTACACCTTTGGAAAATACCTTTTGCTCTATCTGATTGAGAAAAACGCTTTTCGAACTATTTTAGAAAAAAAAAAACACAAAAGAGACTGTCCGTGGTGTCACATATCTCAATATCTCAGCTTTCAAATCATTTTATAGAGATTTTATCGGGTTCAGTTTCTTAGTGCCAATTTTATTATTTTGACTCAAAAGTATCACATTCGGGGCTCATTTTTAAGGAAAATAAATCTGAACTGAAAATTTCGTCTCCTAAAATGTTGTCAAAAAGAAGTTACGACAAATGCTGATTTAACTGACGATCTGTTTTACGTATTACCGAAAAGGAATAGTAATGACTTAGTCATCTCTTTCGCAATTATACGCTTTTTCACATATAAGATTAATATTAATATTAAGAAAAGCCGGAAAGAGAGGAGTATAGTATGCAAAATTTCAAATGGAAAATCACGTGTGTTAGAAAGAGTACACTCTAGTGAAGTAATACGATGAGTAAGATATAACTGTTCGAGAGAGAGGCAAAATAAAACAATTGCTATCTTCTTTTTGGTATTCTCGCAGTTCAGAAAGTATTAATCTTAATATTAATATTATATGTGACATGGTCATGTAAATCGTTTGACCAATGCAAAAAACGGCGAGACATGGAAATGGCGTTTATTTTCGTCGTGAGACATCAGAAATTTCTTCGGTTTTCCTTACTTTTTGCTCCTTACCTTTTGTTACTTTTTACCCCAAGTGACCGCTTTTAATAAAAGGATTTCTGGAGAAAAGAATCTTTGTAAAATCTAAAATAGATAGCGGCTTCATATTCAAAGAATCCTAATCAATTTAGGAAATATTCACCAGTGCATCGATTTTGGAAAATAAATAGGTAATAATTGATATCTGCAGTAAGGAAAATATTTCTAAAATAGGGCTACAAATTTCACAATATTTTATTTTCTAAATTCCTTGTTCAAATTCTAAGAAACTTACGAAATTGAAAAAGGTCTATGGAGGCTATCTTTGGGAAAAAAATTAAGCCGCTATCTTTTTTATCTTGGAAGATATTGAATTTTGAAATTTTCGCTTTGTGACTTTTTGCCCCAGTCTCTCCTACAATTAATCTAACTATTTAGCCGAGACACAAACTTCTAACACTGTTTTTTTTCATTATTTCCTCTTCCTCTTAATTCTTCTGCTATTTCTTATTACTTTCTTCTGTTCTCTCAGAATATCCTATGGATACATTTATTTATTGCTAATTTGCCTGAAAATTGCGAAAAGAACGCGTAACTCTGGGAAAAACGGCTGTTCTTTACAGTAAGTAGTAAAGATCGCAGTAAAGAATGGACCGTGTCGGTACTAACAGGCTATGGGGAATTCTATTGGAATTCATATGGTATTCTCTTTAAAATTTCCGTCGTAAAATTCCACTGACTTTCCATGAGATTTCTTACATTTTTTTTTAATTTTCTCATGTTTATTTCACTCTTCAATTCCATTTCAAATTGTGACCCTAAAACTCTGTGTAGTTTCAGCATAGAAATATCCATTTTGGAATTTTCCCTTTAAGGCCTATACTTCAGTCGAGATGGTTTTCAAAGGGTAAAGTTTTTATATTCCTCTCTGTTTAGTAAAATCAATTTTTTTAACATCACTGTTGAAAAATTATCTAAACGACTCTCAATAATAGGCAAAACATTTTCTAAAAACTATTTTAATATCCACTTGAAGACTTACATCTTTATATAAACGTACATATTACATGTATATAAACCCCATAACAATAATAAACTAGTATCTAGGATCCAGATTAATTGTTTGCTAGTCCATTTACTGACATGTACGTAGATTTTCCTAGAATTTTTTCGAATTTTTCACCAAACAAAATGCATACAAATTGAAAATCAAGATGAAGAAAAAAATGTCTGTACAGATATGCAATAACACCCACTCCCCCCCTTCTTAAGACTGAACAATAAAACTTTTGCTATGTGAGGTACATTTAGAATTCGAAAAACTGGCAAAATGCTTTATAGAAATTGCTTGGAAAAACTTTCCATTTAAAATTAAGTTGTTTTCCTGAATAATTTAAAATTCAAAAATATCATTTGCAGAAGAGCAAACTTCAATTTTGGCACAAAACAATTTCCATATGAAACATATCTTAAAATTCAACAAAACTTTTTGCATAAATCATTTTCTTGAATAATTTAGAATATCTGACTTCATATCAAATATGAATGTTTTAGTCCAACATTGCAATAATTTCTTCAATAGAGAAAGTGCAAAGAAAAAAATCAAATTAGTGTGCTTGTACATCTGTGTACCATAATTTTTTTTTAAATAATTTATAAACTAATGCAATATCATATCTATTATCTTTTATAGATTATTTAAAAGAATTTATTTAAAAAAAAAACGTAAAACGTGGTTATTTGTAAAATATAATTGTTTTTTATTGTAGTTTCAAAAGCAATCACAAAATCGAAAAAAAAATTATTAAACTTATTCTTTCTATTTTTATTGCTATTGAGCCCAATTGACTTAACAAATCCTGTTGGATAGTAATTTTTAAGTGTATTATAGAAGTTGTTCTACAAGACATAAAAACGTAAAAAAAAATGTAGAAAATATTAAAACTTTGCAAAACTGTGATATATTGTGATGTGATATGCATAAAATATGTAATTTGCAAAAAAAAATCATACGGTAACATCTGTCTCACTATGCGTACTCCATACAATAAGAATCATTATGAGAAAGTTGAAAAACTTTTTTTGTGTGTATGGTGCATCTAGAATATGACGAAAAAAAGTTTCTATAAACGGCAATATATAGTAAGTTTTGTACAGATAATAGAAGAAATTAAAAAAAAAAAGAAGAAAAAACGAATTAAAAAATTGCAACCCATTCACGTACACAACAATTTATAGAAGCATAAAGAATAACTTCAAGAATCATGGATAAATTCAAATGTAAATAAAGTAAATATACAAAAAAGTCAAGCAAACATTTTGGAACAGCCCTTTAAAAAAATGTTTTAATAATAAACAAATAGTGTATACTTTGAAAATAATGTCGAATATAGAATAAACCCTCCAAATTGCCTTTTTATTTAAGGATTGCAAAGTTTTCGGCCCTAAATTGGACGTGGTATTCTGTAGTAATATGACAATGTCATATGACAAATTTTCATGATAGTGTCGAAGCAGGACAACATTAAGGCCCAATAAACATCGAATAGCCATTCAAGGAGCTCTATGAAACTCTTAGTAATTGTTATGAGTCGGATTTTCAGTTAGTTCTTCCAAATTTACCGTATAAAAAATTGTAATTTGTCATATGACATTGTCATACTGTTACAGAATGCAAGAATTGCTACAGGTTCACATCAGAACATGCTGGAGCACCCTTCATCGCTAGCCTCCCGAAATTCCGCCCCATTGCCCATTCCAAGATAGCCACGAATCCAGCGTCCTCACTTTAGTGGTAAAGACCGACTGAGGAGCCAATTCGATTGTGCCTTCGGAATAACTCATCAAGCCCATCGAGCACTCTCAACTCCACCTAGCGGAATTATATCGGTATCGTAACTTGAAATTAGCCGCCGTTATAGCACCCCTCAAAGTTACTACCCCAGCTGAACAGTGATTGGCACCGTTGGCTTAACACTTTAAAACCCCAGCCAAAAAATCACGTAAAATACCAAACTGGCATAAAATGCCAGAGCAGATATTCTCAACAAAAAAAGCATTTTTACAATTGTTTTTCGTTCCGTAAGACATCTACAGTAGTTCTAGGACTCATAAATTCATTTTCCTATAAATATTTTCTCGTTTTCTTGTGATTCTTCTATAAGTTTTCAGAAAATTGACAAAAAATGCCAAAGTGAATTTTCACATGTTTTTGTAATAAAAAGCCTTGTAAAATGCCAATTTCCACTCAATTTCCTTTTTTCTAGCATTTTGGTAAGGATTTAAGGACTCATATCAATATATTTTCCTGTAAAAATTTCATTTTTTTATTATATAGTTTGTGCTCTTTTTAGAAAACGTTATATGGAATTTCCAACAGGAATTCGAAAAAGAAAAACAAGACGTAAAGTTAATTTTCACCTTATTTTTCTTGACAATACCACTCTACAACAATTGTAAGTCATATATTTAATTTTTATTCATTATTTTTACATTTCCATGTATTTTTTGCTATTTTTTCGAATCATAACAAAACTCAATGTTAACATTTTTTAGGTTATGTAGTGTAAGCCATTCAAATGTCTATTTCTGATGCCAAACTCCATATAAAAAAGGTGGCATTTTACGACAATTTGGTATTCTACGCCAATTTTTTGGTTTTTGGCTAATTTTTTAATTTATAGAAAAGGTATAGGTATATAGCGGAGTGCTCGAACTCACGAGGTAGAGCTCTTGAAATATCGATTTTAACTCGTTCTTATATTACTAAAAAATCATATCAAAGTTGCCAATTTTTTAATAAATTGCAAACCTTTTAGAATTTAGCCTTTAAAAAAGTAACTTTAACCCATACCAAGTCCTGAAATAATTGTGGACTACTTAAACATTTGACTTTCGAATATTTTTTTGAAAATATAAAAAAAATCTCGCCTAGGCTATCCCTAAAAACTATTCGAAAATAAAAGAAATTGAAGGAGCAGTTTTCTAAATAAATAAATAAAAAATAGTTTTGAAGAAGAAGGTCACCGAAGACCGGAAGCCGATATATCGTACCGTTTGACCTAAAATTAGGTAAAATTTTCGAACAAAGAAAAATAAAATATTGAAGAAAGATTCCCCAGGAAAGCTATGTAAGCCATTGTAAGGAGGCGTCGACCTCAATGCAGACAAGATGGCTGAATCAAATTCAAAATCTTATGCCTTGGATCGCCTTGGGATCGAACCCGAACATATTCCTAAAGTGGCGAAGGATCGACAAGCGTGGGCCGCTAAACTGGATATCATGGCCACGCGATCCCAATATGGATAAACGGTTGAAAATTATGATGACAACAATTTATTACCGATTACAAGTGATGCAACCGATTCAAGACCTTTCGCAGAAATCCAAATTTAAGCAAATCGGTCGAATAATGGAACCCCAGCCACTTCGATTTTCGAAAATTCGATGTCAAAAATATTTTCGGTCATTGGTGTATTGGACTGAAATGTTCATCTGGGTTACTTTCTAAACATATACACTCAGTTTCGGCATTAAGTCCTTCGGGATTATGCACCTGACGGAAATATGCACATACAATTATGCAAGTTTGCCTAGCATTGGGAGTCAATTTATGATATCATTTTTGAAATACGCCTGAATGCATACTATTTTGTGGCGCGGGAAATTTGAAAATATTTTGCTACTTTTTCAGAATAAAACTTTAATTTCTTTTGTTAAGGTAATTTTTTTTTTTTAATTTAGAAAGACTTCAAATAACCATTTATTGAAGAAGTCTGGCCAAAATATACAGTAGAATCCTTTTGTTTGAACAACTTTCACTACGTGCGAAATTCGTTCTACGATCGATTTAATCAAAAGAAAGCCCCTGCGGGTATGCAAATTTTTCTCGATGCGTAATGCCATTTCGCGCGTCTTTTTTCGGTCCCTAAAATGTACATAATACCGGGATTAAGTGTATAGAAATAAATTGAATTGAATTGAACATATCCAAGGAAAGTTGGGGGTAGGGGAACAAACGGGTCAAGACAATAATTCAATTACAGGGGTGGGGAGGGGAGTGATAGCTCTCGAAGACCGGAATTTGATATCTTACTGTTTAAGCTCCCTATCACTTCAAATAATTTTGAAATTAATGCCTGCTTTTGAATAGGTCCTAAACAGGTTTTAGACTAAAGGTTTAGCCCAGTTCCCGGTAGTCTGGATTTTCTAAATGACACGGACTTACAGTGATTTTTTAAAATAAACTATATAAGTCAATATAAACAATGACTAAGCCTTAGGTCTGAAGCCCGTATTATCCCAGTACCCGAATAACAAGCAATACAAATGGTACTTAAATCGTAAATGGATTTTACAATACTCCTGTTCTTTATTTTAAGGAATTTATCTTAAATGGTTTTCAGACTAGAGGTTTAGCCCAGTTCCTAAATATCTCAATATCCTAAATATCAACCAATTTTATTGCTTTTTCAGAATCTAATAAACCACTTGTCCTTAATAATGCAATTCTATGCTTTAAAAAAAATCTAGATTGACAATAATTTAGAGGAGTTAAGCTATATGGCTAAGTTCTAGGTCTGAAGCCTGTATTACTCTTGAAAGTTGTTTTTAAAAAATGTCTGCGGTGTAGCAGTGAGGGTACACGAAATAACAATTTCGCAATTCTGGCGAATAATAGTACTTAACTGAATTTATTAAAACAAAATTTAAAATAAACACTAATCCTTAAAATGGCATTCAAATAAAAATTTAAAAGGGATGAGTCTTTTTTTTCAATTCCCTAAAGTTTAGATTTTTGAATACTTCCGTATTTCTTCCTCAGGAAATCCCTCATAATCTTCCCATTGACGTTCTTTGGGATTTCATCTACGAACCTAATCCCTCCCCTGAGCTTTTTGGTCCCTGAAACTCTGCTATTAACAAAGTCCTGAAGTTCCTCTTCATGCACTGAAGCCTGAGGCTTCCTTACCACTAACGCCATGGGTAATTCCCCTGCCACCTCATCCGGAATCCCAATAACTGCCACATCCCTGACTTTAGGATGACCTACAATTATGGCCTCCAACTCAGACGGGGACACTTGGAAACCCTTGTACTTTATAAGTTCTTTTGATCTCCCCATTAAAAATATCTCGTTGCCTTTGTAATACGCAATATCCCCCGTGTGGAGCCAACCATCCCGATCTACAGCGGCTTTGGTAGCTTCCTCATTTCCCTTGTACCCAATCATTATCTGATCCCCTTTGATACATAATTCCCCGGGGATGTTTGGTGGCAGAGCTCTGCCAGTCTCTGCGTCAATGATCTTAGCTGACAATCCCTTCCAGAGGACTCCATTGGTGTTTGCCTTTTTGGAGAAGAAAGTGGCAAAGAGGGCACCAATTGTAGTTTCCGTCATCCCATAACCATTGCATATTGTTTCCAAACTTGGCAGACGCCTAAAGATCCCCTCAACAGTTTCCTTGCTGAGTGGAGCTGCTCCTGAATAAATGACTCTCAGAGTCTGCAAATTGTACCTGTCCAGGATGGGGGATTTGCTAAGGAACACCATCACGGGAGGTGCTACAAATAACACGGAAGCCCTGTAACGCTGGAGGAAGATGTAATGCTTCAGTTTCCTCCTGGGATTTTCATAAAATCTCAAGATTTCCAGAGATATTTCCCAAAAAGAATTTACCCTAACCTCAAAATGGCGCATTTTTTATTCTAAGCCTAAACGTTCTAATACTTAAAAAATCCGAAGGACATAATCAAGAATACCTTGGCTAGATCTTGATATCCTAACTTGATCAGTCAAACCAGCGAAATATATAAAGAAAAAAAGGAAAAACCCGAGTTTTTCCGCAAGTAACAAAATATTTACTCACTCAAGAAGGGGTCAATTTTTTGGGGCGAAAACTCCAGTACTTTCAATAAATCTTCTCAATCCTTCACAATAAAATAAACACATATCACTGAAAAAATGATTTCCTTGCACAATTTTCACGAAGTTACCTTGAAATATTAATATTTTCTTGTTTTTTCACTGCTGAGGCCCAATTTTTGAAACGCTCACTCGCACCCGCGAGCTCTTTAGTGGCCGAGAGAAATCCACTCGCACACCCCGTAGATTCAAATCCTTCTGTAACGACTTCTTTATAACATAAAGTACTCGTTGCATGTACTCAAGAAGCTGCGGGGTGTGCGAGTCTATTTCTCTCGGCCACTAAAGAGCTCGCGGGTGCGAGTGAGAATTTCAAAAATTGGCCCTCTGTTTTTTTCTTTCAACAATGTAGTAGTACTACAAAAAACAATGGCGGTCATATGGCAACTTAACGAAGGTGCAGGATCGGCTCTCTTCGTCAAGTCGGTGTGCAAATGGTGGGAAAAGGACGATAAAGAGAATAGTCTCCAGTGAAAAAGTGAAAATACAAATTTTTCAGGCGAAAAAAGTGAAAATTTTGCGTGTCAATTGTTTTTTTGGTTGTGAAGTGTAGTTTTTATACAAATTACAATGAATATCAGGAAAGATTAATAGTGTTAATAACCTCAACAGAAAGTGACGCCTTCTCCGCCTTTCTCGAGTGAGTAAAAGCTTTTTTTCCTTTTTTTAATTTACAAAACCGCCCAATTTTCCCAATTTTCTCGTAAATTATTCGTGGAAATTGTCTGACTAGGATCATGGCTAGGTATTTCTTTAGTGGTTGTCTTTAAATTGAGGGTGGTGTTCTTAAATTCTTTATAAACAAATTGTGGCTTCCTCCCGGACGCTTTTGGGCATTTCCGGGAAATATCTCTGGAGATCTTTTGATAAGGTATCTTACCTCAATTGTTTTTAAGTAGAAATCCTCCTCAAAACGTTGGAGTGAGATCATCTTTGTCCCAGATGCTATTAAACGCAGCATCGTCAGCAAGCCAAAGTTGTGCACCCTGTTCCGGAAATATCATTTACATAATTTTGAATTGGAAGGACAGGAAGTGAACCTACCAGGGTGCAACAGTTAGAACAATATCCTTATGTTCGTGGAAATCCTTGAAAATATCCCTGAAAGATCACAAGAAAAATTACTCCAGAATGTTAGGTTAGGTTGCCTTGGAACAGTCGAAAAGCGCGCGAAACCTCCCATTGTTTTTGTTTATCTTTCTCAAGGTCGAGTTCAAGGTCACGTATTATTTTGATTTTTTTAAAGAGCCAAAAGAAAGTTTTTTAAAACTCACATTGTGCTGGACATCCCAGCTAAAACATTTTTATGCGTCATTTGAACAGATTTTGGGAGTCCTGTTGTTCCGGAAGACTGCAGGATAAAGGCAACATCTTTCTCCTTATCTGTTTCTGCCACTTTAAATCCAGATTTTGGCTTAAATGTCTCATCCTGCAATATCTCACTGTAATTGATAAATTCCTTGGATTTCAAGTCTTCATCATTGAGGAAAATTAGAATACTCTCGATGTTCATTCTCTTCAGGACAATCTTAATTTTCTCTGAAACTTTTGCTGTGAAGAAAATAACTTTTGGTTGAACTATCTCTAGAGCAAATTGGATTTCATATTCTGTATAATAAGGACTCAATACGCTCAATGGAGCTCCCGAGAAAATTGCAGCAAAGAGCACAATTGGGAATTGCAGACGATTCTCGCTCAAGATTGCCATAACATCGCCTGATTTTATTCCTTTGCGTCTCAGGAATTCAGTCAAATGCTCAGAAGCTTCTCTCAAGTAGTCCCTGGAGAGTCTTTCACCCGATTTTGCATCAATCTGTTGGATAAATTGTCTAAATTTGAGGTTTCTTAATGTAAAAACTAAAAGTAAATTACTTTTGTACACTAAAAATCAAGGAGCTACTTTTAAAATCTTTTCTAGAATGTCAATGTCCTTCAAAAATTCCTTTTAGAAATTTTTTGAAGGACATTGCGTGATTTACACAACTGCAACGATGTAAAAACGTAAATTTCCGTTGTTAACATTGGGTTTTACATGTTCAAACTTACAATTAGGATTAGGTTCAATCTTAATCTTTAATTCACAGCAAATATATTGTGAGGTTATATGAAGCCTTTTAAAATTAAAGGATTTCAAAACTTCTAAAATAACTTGAATTTACATTTACTAATCTCTGTTTGTATCTCAAATAGAGATATTGTAATATCAGCCATTTAAAAAATTTGAATTTTAGTAGGTTATGTTCAATATAACCTCACATTAACCGTCTTCTTTAACTAAGTATCAAAAGTATTCGTAACAGCATACAATTTCTATTTCAGCCTCAAAAGGAGAAATTGTAATAAAATTTGGATATTGTATTATCTTCCATTCTAAGTTCGAATAACTTTCATAGGTTATGTTCAGCATAACCTCACAAGTATTATTCTTCCTTAGCTAAGCATCAAAAGTATTCATTTTAGTCTACAATTTCTATTTGAGCCTCAAAAGGAGAAATTGTAATAAAATTTGAAATTTGTATTATTTACCATTCTGAGTTGGGATAGCTTTTCAAAGGTTATGTCAGCATAACCTCAAATGAATTATTCTTCCTTAGATAAGCATCAAAAGTATTCATTTTAACCTACAATTTCTATTTGTGCATCAAAAGGAGAAATTGTAATACAATTTGAAAATTGGATTATCTTCCATTCTAAGTTCGAATAGCTTTTCGTAGGTTATGTCAGCATAACCTCAAATTAATTATTCTTCCTTAGATAAGCATCAAAAGTATTCGTGACAGCCTACAATTTCTATTTGTGTCTCAAAAAGAGAAATTGAAATTATAATAAAATTTGAAAATTGTATTATCTCCCATTCTAAGTTCGAATAGCTTTTCGAAGGTTATGTCAGCATAACCTCAAATGAATTATTCTTCCTTAGCTTAGCATCAAAGGTATTCATTTTAGCCTACAATTTCTATTTGTGTCTCAAAAGGAGAAAATGTAATAAAATCTGGAGATTGTATTATCTTCCATTCTAAGTTGGAATAGCTTTTCGTAGGTTATGTTCAGCATAACCTCACATGCCTTCCTTAGCTAAGTATCAAAACTATTCATAACAGTCTACAATTTCTATTTGTGTCTCAAAGAGAGAATATGTAATAAAATTTTTAAAAAAAATGTATTAATCTTCCATTCAAAGTTCGAATAGCTTTTCGTAGGTTATGTTCAGCATAACCTCACATGAATTATTCTTCCTTAGATAAGCATCAAAAGTATTCATTTTAGCTTACAATTTCTAATTGTGTCTCAAAAGGAGAAATTGTAATAAAATTTGAAAATTGGATTATCTTCCATTCAAAGTTCGAATAGCTTTTTGTAAGTTATGTCAGCATAACCTCACATTAACTATCCTTCTTAGCTAAGTATTAAAACTCTTTATAACAGCCTACAATTTCTATTTGTGTCTCAGACGGAGAAATTGTAATAAAATTTGAATGTTTGTACTATTATTCCTTTTATTCAAAGTTCGAAGAACTCTTTTTAGGTTATGTTAATCATAACCTTACTTTATTAACTCCTAACTAGGTAATTAAAACCATTCATAACTTACAATTTCAGCTTCATTTTTGCTATCTTGCAATTTCTCAGCATACAATTCACCAAGAGATTTATATCTCTTTGTCAAATTTTCACGTACTTCACCCCCGTAAAGCACATACTTATCCCCAGCAGTTTCCATTTTATTGCACTAACTTTTCACAAGCTTTCAACACGATGTTTTAATAGCAACTGATGCTTTCTAAATGAGGAACACTAAACAGCGTTATCTGGCCTTTTGGGTGAGATGTGATAATAATTGAGGAGAGTACTTGAGGTTCTGTCATGTGAGATTAATTATTATTTTCTAAATACAACGTCTTTATTAGCATTACAAGTCTCTCTATTACAATTTAGATTTTCTTGAGAGTCTATCTCGCAAGACTCTTCGGAGAATCTTTCCGCTTGGGTTTTTTGGTATTTCCTGGACAAAATGAACTCCTCCACGTAATCTTTTGTGATTTGATACCCTATCAGCAATGAATTCAGCAATTTCTTCCCCTGTTGCTCGATGATTGTCTTTCAATGCCACAAAAGCGGCTGGAAGTTCTCCAACTTCTGCATGTGGAATACCAATTACTGCGCAATCTTTTACTGCAGGATGGGTTAGGATAAGTCCTTCGAGTTCAGCAGGAGCCACTTGAAAGCTATTGTACTTGATGAGCTCCTTCAATCGATCCACAATGTAGAAATTCCTGGTTTCATCGTAATATCCAATGTCTCCGGTATGCAACCATCCATTTCTTATGGTTTCCTGGGTAGCTTTAGGATTCCGGTAGTATCCTTTCATAATTGATGGTCCTTTTATACATATTTCGCCAGTTTTATTCGGCCCAAGAACTTCCCCAGTCTCAGGATTGACAATTTTGCACCAAGTCTTTGCTGTTACCACTCCCACGCTTCCCAAAAGAGGAATTCCGGTTCGGAATCCGAATACCGTGAGAGTTGTCTCTGTCATCCCATATCCCTGCTGGATTTTCCTAATACTCGGAATCCTCTGCTTCACCTCCTCCTCAATTTCTTTGCCCAGAGGAGCAGCTCCGTAGAACAGCTCCTTCATACAGCTCAAATCATAATTCTTGACATTTGGATTTTTGGCCAGGAAAACCATTAAAGGGGGCACCAGAAAGGAATGGGATACCCTGTACGTCTGTAATTGATCATCATGATAAATTAGTATGATCAAATTGAGGTGTTAATGACTCTCAATTCACCTGAATTGCATTTAAGAAAGTTTTCTCTTCGAATCTCGGCAGAGAAACTATTTTAACACCTTTTGTTGTGAGGCAAAAAAGTGTGACTAATCCATAGGAATGAAACCATGGAAGAATACCCAAACTGCAGACATTTGGAGTGACGAACATTGATCTCTTGGTTTCTCTGAAAATATTCAAAGTTTAATTAAATATTACGTTTATAACCGGTTGGAAAATCAGTTGAGAATTGTCCGGAAACCCAAGACCTTTCTAATAAATATATACTTGCTCCAAACGGAAAAGAAATACGCTTTTCAAAGCTGATTAACCTCTGAAATTAAGAAAAATTTGACTCTACGTAAAAGGCTCTAACTGCTTGGTCTTTAGTTCTGCTAACGGCCCCACGGACAGATAAACAGCGTTGCGAAATTTTTCGTAAATCGTAATTTCTTTTGTGTGATGGATGTGGTTATGTAAAATTTGAGGTTATGTTTGGCTTAACCTTAATCAATTCAAAATTATCCGGAATTCCAAAAGCTTAACAATGAATATAGGCTGATTCCAAACGGGAGAAAAATATACTTTTTAAAGCTAATTAACGGCCGGGCAAACAGAATTGCCAAATTTTGGTAAATCGTAATCTACTTTGCAGACATCGTTATTTGAAATGTGAGGTTATGTTTGGTTTAACCTAAATAATTTCGAATTGTCTGGGATTCCAAGAGCTTAGCAATGAATATAGGCTGGTTTGAAACGAGAGAGGTATAGACTTTCTATAGATGATTAACGGATCGACAAACAGAATTATCATTTTTTTTAGTAAATCGTAAACTATTTTGTGGACGTGGTTACTGGAAATGTGAGGTTATGTTTGGCTTAATCTTAATCAATTCAGAATTTTCAGGGATTCCAAAGGCTTTTCAATGAATAGAGACTTGCTCTAAACAGGAGAGATATAGACTTTCTAAAGCTGATTAACAGCCAGACAAACATCATTGCCGATTTTTCGTAAATCGTATTGTTTGATAGACACGGTTCTTTGGAAGGTCAGGTTATGTTTACCTGAACCTTAAAAACAGAAGTTAGGCTATGTTGGATACCCCAAAATTTTTTAAATGGGCATAATTCTAATATTTAACCGAAATAATTATGTGAGGTTATATTCAACATAACCTAACAAAGTTCAGTCTTTAAATTCCGAAATTTTCATCATTAATCGATTCATTTTTAAAATGCAAGTACAGTAAAGTTCCTCAAATATGAACTACTCAAATTAACGACGCGATGGTTTATTATAAATGTAAAATTTGAGGTTATATGAAGAAAATCTTACGTGGAGTTTGTGTTACAAGTAATAAAACCAGTTTTCTCTAGTTTTTCCTCGATATTATGATATTAATATTAACTTATTCGAAAAAAACTTTTATTTAACAATAAATTTTATTAATAAACTCTCTGAACTTATTTTTCTTGATTAAGTTAAGTAACTTAAAGTAAAAAAAACGGTAAGTTCATTTCATATGCATACCGTTACGTGTTTGAAAATGTTTATACAGTGCTGTTTCTCTATATGTCTATATGCATAACGTGTCGATGCACAGCTGCATTCAAAATCAATTTGTTTACATTTTGACGAAGTAAATAAAGGAAATTATTTTCTTGGTAATTAATTTTTCTCGTTTTTAATTTCCTTAATTTTATTTTTTTCTGTCTCATATTATAGTTAAAATATCACGGGAAATTCTAGAAAAATAAAAAATAATAATTTATTAAAAGAAAAAAAACCGTTATTAATTTCAAAAAAGTTGTGCATATTTAGAGAGAACTGTCAAAAAAAGTACCCAAACTCTGCATATAGAGAGACAGCACTGTATTTGAAGAACGTATTCCTCGATTTTTTTTTCAAATTTAATTTTCAAGTTCCTGTTTTAAGTTTTGTTATCAACCGATTTTAACAAAATTAGATTTATTTGAAAGGTCTTCGAATCCACCAATCCCTTATTAATACTGAACCGGTAATTACTTTTTCACGGAAAATTAAACTTATATAACTTCAATTTTTGAGATGATTCTTTATATTTTCATTACGTTTTTAGCGTTTTTAGGGTTTTAACTTACTCTAACGGCGTTATCACACTTGCACATTAAAATTTTAATGTGATTCACATTAATTGTCGCTTGTGAGCGTCCAAATATGTTATTTATGTCTTTGAGTCATTTAATATTTGGGGTTTTTCTATTTATTGATAAAGAAGTGGACTTGGCCTGCAAAAATAAGTTTAAATTTACCTAAAGCATAAATATTTTTCACATTAAAAAATTAAAGAGAAAATCGCATTAATTTTTCGCATTAATGCTATAAATCAATTTATACCAAATTTTGCGGGCCAAGTCTACCTTTTTATCAAAAAATAGATAAAATTTTGAATATAAAATGATTCAAACACACAAATTACATATTTGGACTCTCACCAGCGACAATTAATGTGAATCATATTAAAATTTTAATGTGCAAGTGTGATAACACAGTAAGAGCAATTTCACTTACTCTAAATTAGCCAAAGCTTCCAGAATGTTTCTGTCAGAAAGAACAACTCCCTTTGGGAGTCCTGTAGTCCCCGAAGACATCAAAATGAAGGCATCGTTGCTGTCCAAATCACCCTCAGATGGTAGTTTATAATCTCTTTGATTCATTTTGTATTTTGGATCTTTCAAGATCTCATCAAAAGTCCTCAAGTCACGAGCATTTTTAGAGCTTGAATTGCTTCCAATTGCAATGATCTCCTTGATAGATGGTACCTCTTTGGCCACTTCTTTTATATTATCAATTGCAGATGAAGTGACAAAGATAATCTTGGGTGTTGTAAGGTCAAGAACATGCTTTATCTCACCTGATATTTTTTAATTATCAATTAATTGGCGGTTACTCAAAGATGAGAAGATTGCGGATGTACTTACGATTAACGTATCGGGGATTCAAAGTAGATAGAGTTGCTCCTGAGAAAATTGTAGAAAATGCCACAATGGGAAATTCCAAACGATTCTCACAACATAATCCTATAACATCGCCCCTCTTAATGCCTTTTCCTCGAAAGTATTGATGAAGTGTCAATGCCCTGTCCAAAATATCGCTGTATGACATTGATTCACCAGAAATTCCATCGATCTGAAGCGATTTAAAAGTTCTTTTACTAAAATTTTTCTTGAACTCTAAATGAATTCTCACAAACTTACAATTGCCGTTGCTTTGCCATTTTTCACAAAAGATTTTATCACATGTTCAGTTAAACTTTGATTATTAGTATAATCAATTGGAGCTTCTCCACCGTAAGTTATGAAACTCTCTTCAGACATTCTTCTAGTTTGACTTCTAAACGAAAACTGGATTTAGGAATACGATAGACAGCTCTATAATTATCATAGAAAAATACTCAAAGATACTGCTTATCATTCATGTTGTTGATACAGTGAATTGCGCATTTGTGAGTGACTTTTGCTGCCTAAATAATTTCATTGATAAACCTAGATAAGCTCTTGGTATTTAGTATTAAATTGCATTAAGTGATTTAAATAAAATTTAGTCCTTCTTTAGTTTGAAAAGTCTCAAGGTCAGATGCAGCTTTTTGAACGATTTTTGCGATCACAATGCAACTAGCGGTGGTCAAATAAAGTTCAGACCCAAGGAGCATTTATCGCCATAAATGAGTAGAGATGTCTGATATCTACACGAAAATGATGGTGAAGACTTTACAAATTTCTTCTATATAACCGCATAAAAGAGGCCCATATTCGGGTGAATTGGGAATTTTTATAGCCGAAATATAACAATTTTTATTTTAGAGTTAATCAAGTCATCGTGTACGGTAAAATGTATTGTTTATGACTAAATAAAATATAATCACTCTGTCATACCAATATTATAACAATTGACTGAAGAACTGTCATTTCTTGTCCATTTTTCTTTAAGTCTTGCTCAAATATTTTCCTCAAATGAATGAATATTTATCCTCAACGATTCAGTCACATTTTTTTGTCTCGTGCACTTTCATCGCGTATGAAAGTTTAATGCAATAATTGTTTTCCGTTAGAGGCTAAAATATTAGTGAACATTTCATTCCCGACTTGAAATTCTTAAGAGAAAGCTGAGAAATTAAATAAAACAAATTGAATAAATTTATTGCGTTTTACATTACATCATTTAAAAAACTTATGGTTCTTAAATTTTTACTGCGTGTATTGATAGAATACAGCCCTTTAAACAATAATTTGGACAAATATTTTTGCACTGCAATGTTTTGTGTATCATTTTTCCGTTAATTTGAGTTCGGCGTCGCCAATTTTCTGTATTTTTCCACGCCATAATCTTCTTTTTGTTCTGATAAAATAAAATCAAGATATTGTAACCAGAATAAGTAAGAAAAGCAGAAAATAAAACATATTTATATATTTTAGTGATTATATTTACAAGATGTCGTATATCATATTTACATTTTGTAGACTTCTTACGTCAATAATATCACTACACAGCAAAAATGTCAAAACACTGAAAGATTATGCTTTTGATAAACTTTTTCTGCATTCTGGGCACTCATTCTGCAAATTGATTTCATAACAAATGATCTGGAAGCTGTCCTAACGCTTGTACTTGCGGTAAACTGCAATTAAAGGAAGAAAATATTAGCTCTCACAAACGAAGTGTTAATTCACTACTTTTTCATCATTTGCACTTACTTTGTAAAATTTAATGCCTTTTATCTGTATACTCGATTTTTCTGCACATGCTGGTGCATTTCAGTACTCTAATTATTGTGAGATATCACTTTTTTCACAAATTTTCACTCGCAGATGAACTTTTGCTTAGTAAACAAAGTAGAATTTGACAATCTGGCAGCGTCATACAAAAAGAAGACAAGTTGTATATAACTTGCGTCTTTTATGGAACAAATGTAACTAAAATATATCAGAACATGATGTTCATACAGTTTCACGACATTATGTGAACATAATGGCATGAATATGTAAGACAAATATACTTTAAAAATATTAGACATAGTTTTATACATTTTCACTCAAAAATAGATTATATTATGACTTGTTTATAGATCAAAAATCTTTAGTCGTAATTTTAAGGGAAAATAACAATATTTTAACTGGAATTTATCAAACAAAATGTATTATATGTATTAATAGAAAATAACTGATATTTTTTGTACAATTTTTAGTCAAGTTATTATACTGGCATTCAACGCACATAATTTTCATATAATTTACATTTTTATTATTATTATTATCAAATGCCCCTTGGGGATGTTCTGAAAAGTTGTAGAATTTCTCAAGACCTTTCATTTGCGCCTTCTGTCATCAAATTCGGAAAATGAGGACAGGAATTATCAAGTTTCAAAGAATTTTTTCTAACACCTCAAAATTTATTTATATAAAAATACTATCACCTCATCCGTTTAACAAAAAAAGAATTAACAAAATTTTATAGTTTTGATTTGGGATTTTTGATTAGCTGCCTCAGTTCTCGCCTGAGAATTTTTCCACTTAGATTCTTTGGTATTTCGTCAATAAATCTCACTCCTCCTCGCAATTGTTTGTAGTTGGTGACCTTCCCGGCAATGTAATCCTTAATCTCTTGCTCAGTCACTTCCACATTTGGCTGTTTCACCACAAAAGCCAGTGGAAGTTCTCCAGCAATCTCATCCGGAAGCCCAATAACTGCAGCATCGGCTATTTTGGGATGAGACATGAGGAGAGCTTCCAGCTCAGCTGGCGGCACTTGGAATGCTTTGTATTTGATCAGTTCCTTCAGTCGATCCACAATGAAGAAGAATTTGTCCTCGTCGTAGTAGCCAACGTCTCCAGTGTGGAACCATCCCTCGGAATCAATTGTATCCCTTGTCGCAGCATCATTCCCAACATATCCCTTCATGATCTGCGGTCCCTTGAAACACAATTCCCCAGGTTGATTTGGTCCCAGGATCTTTCCAGTTTCTGGGTCAATAACTTTGCAGGAGGTTCCTATTGCGATAATTCCTACACTTCCTGGCTTGGTTTTTGCTTCCCGCGTAGATAAGACACTGAGGGTGGTTTCTGAGAGACCAAATCCCTGACGGATGGCTTTAAGATTGGGTATCCTGGCCATAACGGCATTTTCCACTTCCTTGCTCAAAGGAGCTGCTCCGCAGTACAGTTCTTTGAGACTGGATAAGTCGTACTTGTCCACCAGGGGATGCTTAGCCATGAAAACCATCAAGGGAGGAACCATGAAGGAATGAGTGGCTTTGTACTTCTCAATGCAACTGAGGAAAAGGCGTTCCTCAAATCTTGGCAGAGATATCAGGGTGATTCCTCCGATTGAGGAAGAAATTAGCGTCATAAGGCCATAGACGTGGAACCATGGTATGATGCTGAGAATGATCAGTTCTTCATCTTCTTCGTACAATTCATTTCGGGAATCTCTGCAAAATCCAAAAAATAAATAAATTGACATAGCTCTGAGGAGGTGAACTAAGTGAATAGATTTTAATACTGAGTGATTTTTAATTAGATGCTTTTTTACGAGCGCTATAACACTTTGCATTTTCATCAAGTTCATTAACTCGTAGCAGAGTTGCCAAAGGCAATTGACTATTTTATCTAGATAATGATAATTTAGTATTATTCCAATTTATATTTTAATTACTTTATTAAGAAATATGCATTTTAAAATATTTTGGTATGAGTAGCAAGCGTACGATTCCTTACCGATTGGGACCGATAAAGTCGGATTGGAAATTTCAAGACCTTTCCAAAATATCTAAACTTAAGCAATTGCTTTGAAAATTGAGCCCTGTAGAGCCGATGACTTTTGACTTTCGAAAATTCAAAATGGCGAATTTTCCGGTCACGGGTGTCTTGACGAAGTGTGCACCTAAACTAGCTATACAACATTTCCGAAAATGAATAAAATCAGTAGGGCCAATTTTGAGATACGCCAAAAAACATGATTTTGAGGTGATAAAGGGAAGGAGAATAGTCCTGTACATTAGGGCGTTTCAACTAGAAAAAAATTTTTTGGCACTATTCTCTCGGTGCTGTATTTGATGAGACAAGAAAGTTTTTTGGAACAAATTTGTACCTTCTAGGAGGAACAAAAAGATACCCAATATTAGTAATGAATTTGTTTCAATAAATAGCTCGTCTAGTATAAAAGCGTATCCCTCCTCTCACACTCAATCACCCGTCACCGAAGTGAGGAGGACGCCAAATGTGTGGCAATTTTTGTACTACATAGTTTCACATTTTTAATTCGAGATTCCCTTCCCCTCCTGCTGCCAGCACTCGCATGAACGTCATGCATTTCGAGCATTTCGTCATGCACGTATCTGTATATAACACTCTTAAATAGATTCTTATTTGATGTTCCTTATGAACTTTCGTCACCGAAATCCATCTCGACTGAAGTATAGGCCTTAACTGTAAGACGAAATCTTTTACGCGAATTTCTTCCCGAATATAAGAATAAAAAGATTCCCATATAAGTAACAATTTCGTTCTAAAAATGACTTCGTCCACGGACACCGAAAATTTTTGGAACAAATATGTATATTACAGATGTAGGAATAATATTGTTATAATGAAAATGTACGAATTTATTCCTGACAGTGGGAGCAAAACAGCCGAGTGCAACAAATTTTATTCCAATTTTCTGGAACAAATTTGTATAAAACGAAATCAACTAAAATTTGTAGACATTGCACCGTATCAAGACGGTTCGAAAAGAAACAAAGATTCCCGATCCCGTTTCTTAAAGGATAGGAGAATGTTTGATCAGCAAAGACATAAAGTCAATATCTTTTGCCGTTTAACCTCCTCGTAAACGTTTTTTTCTAATAATTTGAAGGTTTGAACATTTTTCTAAAATAATTTTTAAAAAAAAGTAAACCAAAAATATTTCTAAATAAGTCAGAATCTTTTATAGTTTGAGGTCAGAATTTAATTTGTACTACTCAAACTCCACAGAGAGGGCAGCACATATAATTTCTCTGTGTCACGTTTTTTGTCCGTCCGGCCCTTCCCACGCCTAGAGGCCAAACGGTTAGAGATAGACACTTGAAGCCTTCGGGGGGCCCACTATAAGTCGGTCGTGGGACCATTAACATGTCCTTGATAAGCCCCCTCCCGCTTCTTCCCTTTAAAAATCATGTTTTTTTCGGAACTGTTCGAAAAAGCGTCGTGTAATATTTTCATTTTGGCGGACATTTCATCCTGATACGAAAATACTTTTAAATCGTTTCTAAACACAATTTTTCAAAGTCAAACGTTAAAAGGGCTCTAGAGAGCGTATTTCTCAACCGAATGGTATCAAGTTTTGGCTTGTTGGAAAGGTTTTGAAATTTCTGACAAGTCTAGACCGTTTCAAATCGACTTTAACACTAAACCTTCTATGACCCGGACAAATTGACCGGTTATGAACTTTTTAAAATTAACACATTTAAACGGTGCAATGTCACTATCAAACTTAATGAATTACTTAAAATATTCAACTAATATATTTTTCAGTGTTTATACTTTAATTGTTTAATTTTTTCCTCTTTTTTAAGAAAAATTTGTTGAGTATGATATCTAGCGTGGTCTGTCATTTGACCGAGTGCGCTAGGAAAAACGACCAAAAACGGTCGGTAGTTTTAGTGTTAAACCGGTAATGAATCGGTAAATGACCGATAACTAATTTTTACACGAAATTCAATTATACTACTCTTGAGGTGTATTTTGAGCAATATTTTGAGTGATTTATAAACCGGTTCAAATCAATTGTGTATCGGCAATGAACCGGTTATGAAACCGATAAGTAATTTTGTTCGAAAATCAATTTTATTACTCTTAAAATTATTTTGCGGGATCTTTTGAGTAATTTACGAATCGGTTTAAATCGGTTCGGAACCGAGAAACAGTAAATTATGCAAAAGTACTTTTTAGATATCTAAGACCGTTTTCAGACTAGGTAGCCTAGTTTCCCTAGTTTCCGAAGGTCTTAAAATTCTAAATAGCAACCAATTTAATTTGTTCTTTTGATTGAAATAGATTAATTCCCCTTAACCCTTTAACGACGAGACACTTTTTACGGACTGAAAATCAACAATAAAAATTAAACTGAGAGACATAATTAATGATAAGTCTTACATATAACCTTGGAAAGTACAACAGAGTCTGATTCGGTGTATTTTGTGCTTCTATGAACGACAGGGACAAAAATAGCCCAAAAATTTAAGTAATTTTTCTGACAATACCAATGAATAATATTATTCGCTTTAATGAAAAATATTACGTATGAGTATTGTAGTTTTTATTGTCAAAAGGGTTTTGCTTAAAAAAATTGGAAATATAAAAAATAAATAAAATCAATTATAAATTTGAGAATTTAAAAATTCGCCATTTTTGAGCTTAAATATTTACTACATAGCAAATAGCTGTAAACTTGCAAAACATATCATAGATTCCTTCAACCTTCTACTTTCCAATTATGTACAAACATAAGAAAAAAATAATTTTAGGTAGTCAGGAAAAATTATTTTCTTTATGGGACACCGGTGTTCCAATCGTCCTTAAAGGGTTAATAGTCTATTTCTGAATCAAAACTTTCCACTTTTTTATAAGTCACGAGTTCGACCACTTCGCAAAGCCTGGGAAGCTTTTCCACCCCTTTTTTCTTAAAGAACTTTATCGCACAGCTTCCAAATGTTCTATATTTCGATTTTGATAACTTGGGATGGATATTAACTTTTAAATAATTAAAAAGAATGTAAAATGCGCTGTATATTCCCAAATAGTCAATACAAAAAAACAGCTATTAGCTTAAAAATATGGTTCATAAAAGTTTGGCAAATTAGTTTTGATAAAAAAAAGCCTCAGCTGGATGAAGATTAAGGTGTTTTAAAGATGATTAAAGCGAAATTATGGAGATTAGTAATAAGAAGAATGAAGTGTGTGTAACTCTGAAAAAAAAAACCTACACTGAATGTCCCAATGTAGCCAGGATATTTGCCTCTGTGATCTGCACTCCTTTTGGGAGTCCTGTCGTCCCTGAAGACATCATAATTAGAGCATTTCTATTGAGATCTTCCGGTGGATTGACATGTTCCTCTTCAGGCTTTGCATATCTCCTGTCCTTGAGAATGTCCTCAAAGACTAGAATTCCTTTAACTATTGGGGTATCTCCGTATTGGATAATTTTCTCAATGAAGGAGAATTTCCTAGAGACATCCTGAAGTCTCTCAACGACAAGTTCAGAACCGAAGATCACTTTAGGTCGTGTTAGTTGAATGGTGTGGTTCATTTCGCCTGAAAAGAAAAGAAAAAAAAGAAAAGAAATTCGATAAAGTTCAGAGCAATTAGCATTGAATTGGTTCATTTCAATTTCAATTGGATTTCTGGTACAAAATGACTTTCAGTGTGAAAGAGAATTTTTCTTATCTAATAGGAACACTTGTACTTTTCCCTGGCTCTATCTTTGCACGCAAACTTACGCTCAGTGTAGAGGAGATTGATTGTGGTTATTGTGGCTCCAATGAGAAATGCTGCATAGATGGTAAATGGAAATTCTATGCGATTTTCACTGCAAATCCCAATGACATCTCCTGCTTTAATCCCATTTTGTCGGAAAAATTCCGCCAAATGGAGGGCTTTCTCTTTAATTTCTCTATAAGTTATTTTTCTCCCAGTCAGTCCATCTATCTGCGTTAAGAGATTGGGAGTGAATTAGCAGGAAAAAAAAACACTTATCAGTATTGAGGTCGTAAATAAGTTATTGAGGGAGATATAGATGGTGAACTTACAATGCCAATTTTATCCTGATTGTTGTTGAGCTGGAAGAAGAGAAGTTCTCCCAAGGATCCAACTAACTTTGTGAAATCTGTCGTTCCTTCTCCACCAAAAACGATTTTATCGTCGTCACTCATTTTTAATGAATCTTAATGCTGCAACCTTCACCAGCTGCTTCAATTCAACTAATACTCTGAGGCCTCTTCAAGAGATATGACTAAAAAAGTATTACTTGTTAGCACATTGTGCGAACGGAGTACGAAGAGCAAACGAAGATTGTACACTTTGAAGCCCAATATAAGGCCATTCATAAAGTTTGCGCATGTATTGGTAGCATCCGATAGAACCTCTGTCAAAAAACATATGAAAAATGTCAAAATCAGGTGTAACTTGGTGAAAGTTCTCCTTAACCCATTCCTTACCATGGTATTATACATCATACGCAAATTGAGTGATTTTTGATGATTTATTTCTGGGCAATTGATAATCCAATTGCTGTCGGAAATAGATTCTTAGTAACTTTAGTTATTCAATTACTTGAGAAAAATAGTCCGACTGAGATGAAAATACATTTTGTTATTGTTTTCTTGCTTCGCGGAAGGTCATGCAAAATTTTTGCTCAAAATGGCGGACGGAAAATTCGACATCCCGTCGAATTTATTAAAATTGGCCTCTTTCCTCTTTCCTGATTTGAATTCTGGTTGCCAATTTGTTTTCTTGAATAGTTACTCTATCTAAAGCAATAGAGTTTGTAATGAATTAATGCACAGAATTTAAATTCAGTGACCGTTAAGACGTGTGTTTGACAAGGGCTCCCCGCGCTCCCATAATAGATAAAAAAAATTTCTTTTCAAAAAATTTATCTACTAATTTGTAGGAAACTAATCCCAAAATATGAACATTCTATCTTAAGTATTTCTGGTACATTGCCTGAATGGGTTAAAAAATCATTTTAAAATTTGGAGTATTTTTCTTTCGATAAATGCCGGGTCCAATTTTTGAAATAAATTTTTCAATTTTCTGCGGAAGTTTTATGTTTACCGGTTCAAAATTACACTGTGCAACAGTGATTTTGTCCCTGGGTTCTCATGCTACTTTTTCTATTGCTAGGCTCAAATGATTTACAAAAATACTTGTCATTTTGATTTCATTTGGATTTTGCGCCTGGAATCTAGGCAAAATCGTTTTTGCCGTTTTTTGATACTTGGGTGCCTATATCTCCGATTCTGCTGAACCGATTTATTTCTTAATAGGGGAACTTGTTTACCTTTACATGCCCGATAATCGTTTTGACAGATGGAGTTCGTACAACTGACACCAGGGGCGCTGTAGTCTCATAAATGTCAGAAAACATGGAAAAATCGAACTTTTTAGCAACTTTAATCAAAAATATCTCAAAAACTAGGACTGTCCCTAACAATCTGTTTTGTGGTTTGATAGAGAATTTAATCAGCTACATTTTTGTCCATGTACAACTTTTCTCTCAGATTGTGTTTTAACCACGAAATTGAGGTTCAAAGGAAAATCGAGCACTTAGCCAGTTAGAGAAAATCTTTACTATTTCACACATTTTGACTTTTTCTTTTCAAATTTAGAAATCCCAGGGTATTTCTTTAACCTGTTTTTGACAACTCTAGAATTTTAATCATTTCTACTGTTTTATAAAGTGTGTTTAGATATAATACAATTTAATAACTCAAACAATTTCTTTAGTAACTATAACTATAGATTTCAGTCTTACTTCAATCTTTAAAAAAAATTATTACAAAAAAAAACATATTAATTGCATATTGCATAATTTTAAATATATTTCTTATTAAATCTATGTTTTCTAATCAATAAGCATCTATTTTACCTTTTACATACCAATTGTTCATGGAAAACTCTGCATTAAAGCCCTTTTTAAAATTAATTTTTTTTTATTATTCTTTGGAAGTTTTTTCTACAATTATCGGCTTTAACCTGATGATTACGTAA
This sequence comes from Phlebotomus papatasi, assembly GCF_024763615.1. Taxonomy (NCBI): domain Eukaryota; kingdom Metazoa; phylum Arthropoda; class Insecta; order Diptera; family Psychodidae; genus Phlebotomus; species Phlebotomus papatasi. Next base: position 1,486,439 of record NC_077222.1, on the reverse strand, counting down.
GTTTCGTCGAAATAAATCTAAAACACAAAACTAACTAGTTTTTGAACTTGTAAGTGTTACTTTGTATATAACATAAGTTAAAGCTTTATGCAAATTTCCAAGTAAAATAACATCTAAAAGTAATTAAAATAGCATGCAAAAATTACCATATTATCGATATTTAAGCATTAAATATTATAATAAGGGCTTGTGTTGCCTAATAGATAGGAAAAGAAATATGAACACCCGAAATTGTGAAGGTTTTCTCTAGTTGGCTAAGTGCTCGATTTTCATTTGAACCTCAATTTCGAGGTTAAGAAATAAATACGAAGAAATAAATACAGTAGACTCTCACTCAAACGGCCCTTTTTCAATCGGGCGACAAATTTTGTTGACAGTTTTCTCGCTTAATTATGAAGCTAATTTGCTCAAATTCGCTGCAGTTCTTCCTATTTTATCGTGACTCTTTATAATTGAGCGCTTTTTGTGGAATTTACAAAGGCTTTGACGCTAAATTCTATCGCTAAACCAGATGACATTTTGCCCATATTCCCGATTGAGAGAGGGTCTACTGTACGAAATAATAATGGGAAAGAGAAGGGAACTGATCTTGTACACGTATCTAAAAAAATCCTGCAATCAATTACGCGGACCTTGGAAAATTCACAAATCTCACGCCAGACCGTCCGGAAGGTGATTCTTCGATTCCTCGTCAGTAAAACCTCTGCTCAGAAACCTGGATGTAGAAAAAATCGGAGTATTGGAGATCGAGATTTGGAGAAAAAGGTGATCAAGTAAAATAAAAATGCCACATCCGTTTGCTGTAAGGTCAACTATTCCCTCTGTCTATACACTTACTTAGACGTTTCTGGGACATCACGCCGTATAATACTGGCTTGATCCTCGAGCGAACGCTTCTTCTTCCTTTTTTGGACTACGGAGCTAAGCTGTTTTTGCGGCGGATAGTGGCACAATTAGTCGTCTTACAGTTTCTTGCAATGATTGTGTCAGGTATATCTGCGGTTCAATGGCAAAATCACATTGACAATAAAATGCTGGCCGTAGCCTCACCGTATTTCGTTAATATACCCCTATTTTTTTTCGCCCAAAAAAAAATCCTGGCCGGAGATACATGGCGCCAAAGATAGCGTCTCACGCTTCATTCGTCAATTGAGATTTTTGGAAAATATTTCAAAATGCTTTATCTCGCGAACGGGTTGAGATTTCTTACTCTTTTTTTTGAAAGATAATTTTATACTCTTTAAAACGATATACGAGTTTTCGTATTATCTGCTCAAGTTTTTTGTAACGGTCTTTTGATTTTTTTTTTAAATTTAAAAATTAATTTTTCTCAAAAACCCCATTTTCAAAAATTTTCAGTTTTTTACTGTTGATCAGTAACTTTGAGTACTACATTCCCTGAAACATTTTCAGGGAATGTAGTTAATAATAATAAAATTTAACTTGAACTGATTTATAAAGGCATTGAATAAATGAGCAGTAAAAAGTTAAAATTGGTCAGTAACAAAAAATTTTGAAACAGTGATATTGTTGTCCAAACTTTGGCAAAGGGAAAATAAAAGGCTTTTACTCTATATTAAATGTTAAATATATAAAGTAGGCCTATTTTTGTAAGGATTTAAGTTTTTTACTGACCATAATTAGATAGTTTACTGCTCATTTTTCAATTTTTTACTGCTCGTTTGTTTTTTGCCATTTATAAATTGCCCAAATAATAACCAAAATGGCGTTGGAGTCAAGTAGAAGTATTACAATTGAATTTCTTAATTAATGAATTGAAAATATTAGTTCAAAATCACTTGGAACTGATCCAAACTTGTCAGAGATTCCAAGACCCTTCCAACGAAACCAAACTTGCCCCAATCGGTTGAGAAATACGTTCTCTATAGCTGTTTAACATTTGACCTTGAAACCCCTTTAGAAGGAATGATTCAAGGTCATTGTATGTATTTTTCGGTTCATAGCGGATTCTTAAAACAAAACTTAAAATAAAATAAATTTTATTAAACACAGATATTTTTTTATTAGTTTTTGTTAAGTTTCATCTGAAAATAAAAGTGGAAGTTAATTCTTACGGAGAACAAACACAGATTTCCAGCTGCCGGAGTGCGTAGTGGTATTTGTGTGATAGGGAATGAGAATTTCTTACATATTGGCTTCATTTGCTTGTACTAAATGTTTGAGCTTTCTTATGTAATTAATTAATCTGAACTCACATTCACATCAATATCAATTTGTTAACAAAAACTTAGAATTTAACAAAAAAAAAAGAGTTACTTGATGCTTTTCATTTACAATTTGGATTTAAGCATTTGATTGAGTTTGCTTCGCAATTCTCTCCTGAGTATTTTTCCGCTGGGATTCTTGGGGATTTCTTCGACGAATTTCACTCCGCCATGGAGCCTCTTGGCCGGAGATGCCTTTTTGGCCACAAATTCAATGACTTCCTTCTCTGTGAGCTGAATTTCTGGTTGTTTCACCACAAATGCAAATGGAAGCTCTCCAGCAGCTTCATCTGGAACGCCTACAACAGCAGCATCCCGGATCTTTGGATGGGTTAGGAGTAGAGCCTCAATTTCAGCCGGAGGTACTTGATATCCTTTGTACTTGATGAGTTCTTTCAGGCGATCCACAATGAAGAATTGTCCCTCTTCGTCAAAGTAGCCAATGTCTCCTGTATGGAGCCATCCTTCAGTATCAATAGTGTCTCTAGTGGCTTTGTCATTTCCAATGTATCCCTTCATATTCTGCGATCCCTTGAAGCATAGTTCTCCAGGTTGATTGGGTCCTAGGAGTCTGCCACTGTCCGGATCAATTACTTTGCCCCACATTCCTGGCCTCAGATCCCCTACGCTCCCAGGTTTCTTAATGTTGGTCTGCAGCAACGTACTCAAAGTCATCTCGCTCATTCCGTAGCCCTGCCTCACGACAACTCCAATCCTATTTGAGACAGCCTCCTCGATTTCCTTGCTAAGTGGGGCAGCTCCACAGATTATTTCCTGAACGGTAGACATATCGTAGTTATCCACCAAGGGATGCTTGGCCAGGAATACCATCAGGGGAGGGACAAGGAACATTTGGGTGATTTTGTAGTTTTCAATGCAGCTCAGGAAGAGGAATTCCTCGAATTTTGGCAATAGTACCGTTCTGATACCCGATAAGGACATTCCGCAGAGGGTCAGGCAACCGAATGCATGGAACCAGGGAATTATTCCAAGGATAACCATGTCTTTTCTGGGCATGTCGATTGTAAAGACTCCCAAACTGAAAGGGAAAATTATGTGTTACCGCAATTTGCAAAATTTCATAAAGATTTGCAAAATTTCGTGAATATTTCCAAAATTTCACAAAAATTTCCAAAATTTCACAAAAATTTCCAAAATTTCACAGTAATATTTTCAGAAATTTTATAAGTGGAGCACTTTTAAATTTCATGAAGTCTCAAGGTATACATCAAGGTGAATTTCATTAATAGCGTTAAAATGTAAATGCAAGCAATAATAATAAAACTAATCTCATTAATTGTTCTAAATGTGATCGTAAAACAAGAAAAAAAGATGCAAAGTTGCAAAATGCTCGAGCTTTGATAGATCTCAACCGTGAAAAACTAATTAAAAATCCATCTTAAAAATTGTCTAAAATTGCGAAGGAGAATTGAATTCCGGGTAAAAATTAATTGATTTAAAATGTTAGGAACTGAGCCAAACTTATCTAAAATTGCAAGACCTTTCAAGTGAATCTAATGTTATCAAATTTGGATAAAAAATACATTCTTTGGAATTGTTTAAAGTTTAAATTAAAAAAAAAAAACTATTCTAAGGTAAAATTTTTCTCTTAAAAATTTTTTTTAGCACATGACTTCTCAAATGTTCCAGTATTATCGACTTTTTTTCGTATTGATTTCCGTCTCGGTTATTTTCCATAGTCCTCGTCACGTTCCAAATGCATTAAACAGTCGAGATACAAACCAAATGAAAGAAAAGTCGATAATGCAGAAGCACTTGAATTCGGAATAAAAATTAATGATTTAAAAATGATTAAGGCTAATATTGTTTGTTCAAAACCGATTTAAAAAAGGTAGGAACTGAGTTAAACTTTTCTAAAATTGCAAGACCTTTTAAGTGAATCTAAAATTATCAAATTTTGATAATAAATACGTTCTTTGGAATTGTTTAAAGTTTAAATTTAAAAAAAAACTATTCTAAGGTAAAATTTTTCTCTTCAACATTTTTTGGCACATGGCTGTTTTCAAATGTTTCAGTATTATCGAGTTTTTTTCGTATTGATTCGTGTCTCGATTGTTTTCCCCAGTCCTCGTCAAGTTCCAAATCCATTAAACAGTCGAGACACAAACCAAAAGAAAGAAAAGTCGATAATGCAGAAGCACTTGAGAACAGTCATGTGCTAAAAAAAATCTTTAGGAGAAAGATTTCATTTCTTTCATTTTTGAAGGTCATTGTCGTGTTTCAGGCTTTATAGAAAAGGACACAAAGGCATATTCGAAGACCCTAAGTCGCTATTTTTAACCATTTGTCCTCTAAATTTGAATTTCGATTAATAAATCTTACCCAATATGTGCTACTGCCACCAGGATGTTGTACTGAGTTAACTGGACTCCTTTGGGCAATCCCGTGGTTCCACTTGAGCATAGTATCAGAGCTACATTGTCCTTCATATTCACAGGTTTTGCTCTGAAGTTCGCAGATTTAGGGATTCGTTTGTTTGCCAAAAAATCCTTACTACACTGAACTCCTTTCAAGGAGAAATTATCCTCACCGAAAACTACTACTTTCCTTATAAATGAGTTCTTCTTTGAGACCTGAGCAACTTTTTCGATAACATAGGGCGATGCAAAAATGAATTTAGGTTTGGACAGATTGAGAGCATGGTTGAGTTCATCTGAAAAGAAATATAGTATTTGTGTAAATATCTTCGAGATTCAAATGTTCCTTAGGATTTTTGTTGAGTTTGTTAAAAGATTTATCATTCTTAGAACATGCGTAGTTCACCAAAATACCGCAAGGGGCGGTGTAGTCACGTTTTTGGATCAAATACACAAGTAATTTTATTTGATTTTGGGAGTTCTACAATTTATTTATATTTGCCACGCCTATTTGGAAGCCACTTCCATTTAAATATCACGCCTATTTGGTAGCCACGCCCACGTATCTTTTTTTTGCCTTGCCCTCACTCATAATTTTAACTTTGAATTGTGCTTCCGAAGAATTGTAGATAATGCAAGGCAAATGGGAAATGTGATAACGCCATGTCTATTTAAAAGTCACGCCTATTCAGAAGCCACGCCCACTTGTCTTTTTCTATTATCTTTATTCGAAATTTCAACTTTTATCTGAGTTTCCGAAGAATTGCTGATAATATTGGCCCAAGAAAAAAAATGTAATAATGCCATGTCTATTTAAAAATGACGCATATTTGATAGCCACGCCCATTTGGAAGCCTCGCCTACATAATTTAGATTAACTCTTTCGCGTCATTAGGGTCATATATAACCCGGGGAAAAACAATTTTTTTTTGACTATTTACATTAATTGAAATCTATCGGTTTGTGCACGACATCATAATAGAAGGATGTAAGATTCTTGGCTAATTTTCTCAAGACTCCAGATATTCAGGAAAAGAAAATATTTGAGATCAAAATTCACGAATTTCGAACTTTGTGAAATGACTTTTCTTTTTCAAAATTTTTTATATTCATTTATTTTTTTTCAGCAAAAAGTTCTTTAGAAACACAAAATAGAACATCCAAAGTTTGTTTATTGAATATTTTGATATAATAAACTACTCTCAATTTTCCAGAAAAGCGTATAGAATAATCCGGGTCATATATGACCCTATTGTCCCCAAGGGCAACAGTGTTTTCGTCCCAAACCTATAGCGAAATGTAGTTGGGACATTGTTTTTCTTTGTGAAATGCAGGTGGGACATCTTACTCCTGGACATTTCATCTTATATCTGATGAATTATAACATATTTTGCAATATTTTAGAGTATTCTGGAAGCGTCTCATATTGTGCAATTGTATTGTGTGTGAATAAATATGTGGATAAGTTTATTTTTGTCAAATACCACTCAAAATATTGTGACAGTGACAGTTCAAGGGATTACCAGGAAGATTCCTTGAACACCAGGAGTACAGTGTTCATCAAGACAATCCAGTTTGCCATGGTTTTGGCCAAATTAGTAACTTCAAGCAAAAAAACTCTTAGAAAGCCCGTAATATAGATTATGAAAATGGTATGTACACTTCCCTTGAGGACAACAGGGTCATATATGACCCGGGGTTTTTCCGAGTTTTCACGCAGTGGAAATTTTTTTTCCTCTCTGAACTATTATATTTGATTATAAAGCATTAGGAAAAACTCAATTTTACATAAATTCATCTGCTGAATAAAAGTGTGACGCGAAAGAGTTAAGTCACGCCTATTCAGAAGCCACGCCCACTTGTTTTTTTCTATTATCCTTATTCGAAATTTCTACTTTTATCTGCGTTTCCGAAGAATTGCTGATAATGTTGGCCCAAGAAAAAGATGTAATAATGCCATATCTCTTTAAAAATTACGCATATTTGAAAGCCACGCCCATTTGGAAGCCTCGCCCACATAATTTAGACTATTTGAAATGTTTTTGTATCTTTGATCTTCTTTCAAAATCCTTTCGTAAAAGATTGTTGACAAAACTGGGCAAAGGGGTAAATTTGGAAATACCACGCCTATTCCCGGGAAGCCCTACCCATTCAGAAGCCACGCCCATTTATAAGTCTCTCTTTTTTCTTGTTTTTATTAACCTAAATTAAACTCTCTGTACATTCGAACACATTTTAAACTGTTATATTTATAAAATTTGAATAAAGAATTCTAGAAGACGTTTTACGCTGATCTAAGCGCCACCAGCGGCGGTACGATGAACTTCGAATGTTCTAAAATGTTTAAGTATTTCATTATTATTCCATTCCGTGCAATATCAGGTCAAATCAGAGAATTATTAATTAATTTTATTCGTAGGTCAGTTTTTGCCTCATAAAAAAAGATTACTAGTTTAATTTCAAGGTTAATTATGTATTTATAAATTCAATATTTTAAATTTTGTTTAGTCACGGTAAAATTGGCAATAAAAATACCTTATCGCTATTATCTTGAGAATTGATAAGGGAAAGAGGGTATAAAGTGTTTCAAAAGTCAATAGCATGTACGTTGGAGTATTAAAGGTGTTATCGATAGAAATGCTGATAGTAAAGGAATTGTGAATTGATAATGTGGCAATAGGGAAATTAGTTGTTTGCTTACTGTCTGAATAAGTCAAATTGAGGGGGGCAACGGTGACTCCCAGGTAGAATGCCCCAAAGAGAACACAGGGAAAGTCCAAGCGATTTTCGCTGCAGAGTCCAATGACATCGCCCTCTCTGAGTCCCTCTGCGTGCATTATTTCAGCATACCTTATGCTACGTTCTTTCAGTTCGCGATACTTTAGCTCCTCTGACGTCACTCCATCAATCTGCAAATATTCTCAAAATGTTTGCGTGTCTCTCAAGCTAAAAAGATTTTTTTAAAAGTATTTACCAAGACGATTTGTTCGCTGTAGTGAGTGCAGCGTTTAAGGACCAATTCTCCCAAGGACTCCTCTCCTTCCGTGATGTCAGGATCTGGTCCTCCGTACAGAATATTCTTGTTTGGGGAAGTCATTTCTTGATTGGCACGAGAGAATACCTTTCCGCTAGACGTTGCTGTAGTGACTGAAGCAGCACAATGCTCTCTGTGAACACCTCAAAATCTCTGAAGATATTCGCAAGAAAAAAATATGTTTTTTTGTTTATGATCACTCTGTAATTCTTTTTTATGGCGTGAGCCTCTTTCACGGATATTTAATTTTTTGTAGAAGCCTATTACATATTTATTAGCTATTTTTATTGCTAAGGATACTACAAAAAATAGGAATCTCCTCTTACCTGTTATGTAGTACTTTAGGCGCAATAGCAATCAATGAAAGCGATATATTGATAAATGATTTGTGAAGCCGAAGCGTGAATGAATTATTGATAAACCCGGTAAGATACCCTCTAACTACGCATTCTCCAAAGTTACGTTTGACTGGGAAGTTCCATGGAATTGTCCGGCTTTTTTATCCGTTTATTTGTTAAATTTCTTAGACTTGAAAAATAAATTGGAACCAATCCTATTTTATGTACGATATGATTGTTCTTATTAAGTAATCAAAATTAGTTATTAAATTTATTCTTAATTTCCCAAAGTGTGAGTGTTAGGTCTGTTTAGTTTCCAATGCTTAATTCTTTTTTCAAACTTCATTTGGTTTTTACTACAAATTTTCTACAAGATTTTCACCATAAATCCGTTTTCACGAAGTTTTTAATGACCTTCAAATTTCTGTAAAGACAAAAACATTTCCACCCAAAAATTCTGTTAAAGAAAAATTTACTTATGTGTTGAAAAAGTCAATTTTAATCCCTATTTTGATAACCGTGAAAAAATTAATACCTTGAAAATTTGTCAAAGGCACCGAGAAAAATTTTTCCTTTTAAAGAAAATGCCAGATTTGATAAATAAATTGAATTGAAAATGCTTTTTTAAAGTCTCAGAGGTTTTCGACAAAAATTGCCGGAAAACACGTTGCCAAAAAATCATGTTTACCCAATTTTCAATATTTTGATCTTGACCATTTTAACGCAAATGTGGAGAATTTGAAAATTTTCTTTAAATATTTATCAGACAGTCATTGCAGCTTTTCTTTGAGAAAAGTTGGTCGCTTCCCCAAATCTTCACAAAAACTCTATTCAAAGTTTTAATAAGAGGTTTTGTGCAACATAAAAAACAATCACAAGAAATCCATTTTTAATCAAAAGTGAAATATTTTGGAGGTTTAAGAACCTGATAAGATTTAACAGTTAAAATTTCAAAAATGTTGAGAAAATTGCTCTTGTATTGTTTATTCTATTTTAGGGTAAGTGTGCCAAATTTCGGCATAGTTGCATGTAAGCGCTAAAATTTCAAGTTTGAAGTGTAATATTTTTAATACAAATTGATTTTTTTATTCTTCGTTCTTAAGGGGTGTTACTTGGAACCCTGTAGGCAGTATTATTGTCTTTATTTTCTCAAAAATCACTCTTAAGAGATTTTGAAATGATCAAAAATGTAGACATAGCTTTGGTGCCCTATTTCGGCCACCTTCATTCTCATAGTTCCTTGCCTTTCGAGAATTCTTCTAATGTCTTTTTCATATCATTTTGTTCGTCGAAGCTATTTTTTGTTATTTTGATATCTTGATTTATAAATGTATTTTGAAATATGGAATATTATGAAATATATTTTGTTATCTTTATTAATAAAAATTTATCAGAATTTGTCGTGAATTCCATTTTTGGTGAAGTATACAACATTTTCTGTAATTATCATTTGACGTAACTTTTTTTGGTCGTTTGCGTGGCTTGTAATTTGCAGCAAAAATGTAATATTTCTCATTGAAACGTTCAAAAACTCTTCCAAATATCCAAAGACAGTGCGAATAATGCAACATTAAATAATTTTGATGCGATATTTGTGAGAAAAAAAAAGTGAGGAAAAATATCTGCCCATCTGTCATTAATTCAAAACTAAACAAGTGATGCGACACACAAATATTCAATAAAATTTATGAAATAAAAGTTTTTGGGGTAAGGATAACAATTTAATTGCGTGATTTAATCAAATTAAGGCGTTTATTATCACTAGAATAATTCAAATTGATATAAGGAATTTTAGAAAATTGTCGTAACTTCTAAAATCTCGAAGATATAAATCAAAGATATTGCAATTATTATGATTTTCATGCCAAATTTTCACTTTTTCTTGAGTATCAGCTTCATTAAATTTTCCGTTTCAGATTATTTAGAAATTTTGGTCAAACTCTTTAGATTTCATTCAGAAATTTAGCTTAGAATTCCGCGGAATGTCTAATGGGATTCCCACTTCCTTTAGTTATGGGGCTGTGTTACGTCACAGCAATTGTAAACAAAACTTCTAACCTAATTCCATTTGCGGAAGAAATTCTTGTAAGTCGAATTTTCCTGGACTTTTCCGAATTTTTCCTTAAGAAATTATTTTACTCTAGTTTCAAAATGCTTTTGAAGCGTTTTTTCTCCACGTCCGGGGGCCAATTACGCAGATTCTCAGCCCTGTATCTCACAGGCGATAAAGCCAGGGAAGAGTATGCCTCAGTGCATCCGTACCTGGATTTCCAAGGTGTCCTGGGAAACAGAGAAGCTCTCCAAGAAAGCCTCGAAAAGAGGAATTGTTCAATAAATCTCCAGGATCTTTATTCCCAATGGAAAAAGTATAAAAACATTCAGGAACAGAAGAAATCAATGGAACAGAGAAGGGAAGAGATTGTTAGGATCCTAAAGGAATCGCCTGGATTAAAATCAGACAATGTGGAAAGTCTGAAGGCTGAAGGAAAGCAACTCAGGAATACATTGACGGATTTGAAGGAGAATTCTTATGAATTTGAAGAGGAGTTTATTAATAAGTTCCTAGAACTTCCCAACTTGATTCAGTCTCAATCCAAAGATAGGGTCATTTACACTTATCTGACCAAGGATTCCTCAGCAAAGCCATCAGGACTAAGTTCCGATTTGATCTGCAAGGATTCCATTTACTTTTCAAAGGGGGATTTAGCAAAGTTTGAATTCTTTTTTCCCATTTTCTGCCAAAAATTTTTCAAATTGAAAGGATTCGAGTATTTTTCCAATCCAGATTTTGCAAGATCAGTAATTGTTGAGGCTGCTGGAATGCCAAAAGATTATCTATATCGTGTTCTTGAGGACGAAGGAAGCAAAATCAATCTTTTGCATTTAACTGGAGGGAGTTCCATGCTGAGTTTCTTGAGTTTTATTGCAAGACTTTCGGTTTTTCCAAAGCAATTGCCTCTGGCATTCATTGCCAATGGGAAGAATTACTGCAAGAACAATCCTAGAAATCAAGGAAATTCTGTTCAACTATTTTATGCGTCTAGTTCCAAAGAAAATGCTGAAGAATTCATTGACAAAATAGTTAAAGATTTTAGGGAAATTTACGAGAAATTTAGCAATCATTTTCGTATCATTAACGTTCCCCCGGAAAAATTGGAAAGTTCCGAATTAATGAGATTTTCCCTGGAATTTTATTCGTCGACGAGGGAAGATTATTCAGAAGTTGCGAGTGTTAGTTTCCACGGAGATTTTATTAGCAAGAGATTGTTATTTAATTTTAAAGAGGGCAAAGAATTCAAGTTCCCACAAATTGTAACAGCGACTATTTGTGATACTTCAAAGTTAAGCGAAGTTCTATTGGAAAATCATACAGATTTTTGTGAATTACTGAAAATTTTCAAATAAACCACTTTTAGAACTTTTGAGAAGTGTTTTGGTAGCTGTCTCTGGAGATGTCTTTCAATGACCTTGAATTATTCCGATTTTGGTTTTTTCAAGGTCATAATTGTGTCGCTCAGAGCAAAATTTGGCTATTTTAATTTGGAAATGCATGTTAGGCCTTTTTTCTCTCTCAGCATTTCATACTTTTTTTCATGGACTCTAAAAATATTGAATTTGATAAAAAAATTAATTTAGGGGAAACTGGGGCACCACCAAACACGGGGTAGCATCAAACACTGTGATTTTTTAATCAGATATTCGACTTTAGAAAAAAACTGGTCGAGATAGCCCAAGTAGTTTAGAAATAAAAATTAGTGTTTGGTGGTGCCCCAATTTCTCCTAATTAAAAATTGATGAATAAAATCTCCGACACACGTTTTAGATCAGGAAATTTCATGAAATTGAAATTTACATAATTTTTCCTTAAAGGTTTTGCGTCTTTTTTACTCTTTCGCACTCGAATGTGGATTGAACTAATTTGCATTTGATAAAGTTAGTCTAAATTGGACTGATCTAAAATCTATGCTAGAGGAACTTCGGCACATCTTTTAGAATAGGAACATTTCATGAAATCAAAATTCAGCTTGATTTTTCTCAAACATTTTGTTAGTTTCATTCTTTCGCATTCAGAATTAGATTGAACTAAATTGAATTTATTTTCGTGATCAAAAGAAGAAGAAGAGTGCGAAATAATGGTATAGAGATACGCAAAATGTTTGGGAAAGAAAGCAAAGTGAATTTGGATTTCGTGAAATTTTCCTGGTCTAAAAGCGTACAGAAGTCCTACCGCCTTCGGTACACCTTTTAGGTCACGAAATGTTCATGAAATCGAAATTCACATTCTTTTTCCTCAAACGTTTTGCCTCTGTCTTACTCTTTCACACTCGAATTTAGATTGAATTTAATAGTTAATCTAAATTGGTCTGATATAAAGTATGTGACGGAGGGGGAGGAGCTTATAGTGTCTCCGGCACATATTTTAGGAGAGGAAAATTTTATGAAATCAAAATTCATGCTTTCTTTCTCAAACATTTTGTATATTATGCCTATCTCATTTTTTCGCAATCAAAATTAGATTGAACTAAATTGAATTTATTTCCATCATCAACAGAAGAAGAAGAGTACGAAAGAATGGGATAGATATATGCAAAACGTTTCTGGAAGAAAGCAAAGTGAATTTGGATTTAGTGAAATTTTCTTGATACAAAAGGTCTGCAGAAGTCTTACTGGCTCAGGCACATTTTTTAGATCAGGAAAATTTCGTGAAGACAAAATTGGAGTTTCTTATTCACACATTTTGCATATGTCTATCTCTTTCTTTCGCACTCTTCTTCTTTTTTTTTAATTAAAACAAATTAAATTTAGTTCAGTCTAATTTTGAATAAGAAAGAGTGGCATAGACTTATACAATTTTTTTTTTGAAAAAGAATCAAATTTGGTCAGAAGAAAAACAAATTTGTCAGTTCTCAATTTCGAATTTTCAAATCTTTTTTTCTCATCTCTTAATCTTCTAATTCTGTGAAAATAAAAGAATGCAATTTTACTGACAGTGCGCGGTGAGTTTACTTTGAAATTTTAAATCAAAATTCAGATTTTAATTAATTAAATACAGTTTTTAATTTGACTTGGTTTACATATCATATTTAATTCTTTTCACTGATTTTTTCTTCAATTTTGGCATTGTATAATTCAAATTGAATTTGTTATGATATCCACGAGAAGAATGCGAAAGAATTGATACATTTGAACAAAGAATATACGGTAATTTTGATTAAGATTGAGTGAACTTTATGAAATTTCAAATCTAAATCGAATTTTAAAACTTCCATCACTTTCAAACTCTCGTATTATATGTCTATTACACGCTTTTGTGTTCAAACCTAAATTGATTTTTTTTTAAATTTCGGTTTGAGGACGGAAAATTAAAAAAAAAGAGAAGGGGAAGTCTTGATTAAAATGATCGACTAAACTTAATGAAATTTCAAATCTAAATTGAATTTAAAAACTTCCATTACTTTTTGAAACTCTCGTATTACATGTCTATTACACGTTTTTGCACTTAAACATAAATTGATTTTTTTTTAAATTTCGATTTGAGGACGAAAAGTTAAAAAAGAAGGGAAGTTTTGATTAAATTTATCAAATAAACTTAATGAAATTTCAAATCTAAATCGAATTTCAAAACTTCCATTACTTTTTGAAACTCTCGTATTACATGTCTATTATACGTTTTTGCACTCAAATCTAAATTTGATTTTTTTTATTTCGATTTGAGAATGAAAAATTAAAAAAAAGTAAGAGGAGTTTTGATTAAATTATTCGACTAAACTTAATGAAATTTCAAAACTTCCATCACTTTTTGAAACCCTCGTATTTCATGTCTATTACATGTTTTTGCACTCAAACCTAAATTAAGTTTTTTAAATTTCGATTTGAGGATGGAAAAAAAGGAAGAGAAGTTTTTATTAAATTGATCGACTAAACTTAATGAAATTTCAAATCTAAATTTAATTTCAAAATTTCCATCTCTTTCTTTCTCAAAGTTTGTATTGCATGTCTTCGACTTTTCAAACTCAAGTCTAAATTGAATTTAGATTTAAGCCTAAACGAGTTTTGAAATTACCTACTGATTAAATTGATTTTTTTCTGACTATTTGACTGAATTTTTGAAATATTTTTCTCCAAAATACTTACCAAAAATGTTTATTCCATTAAAAAAAAATATCCAAAAAGTCGAGCACTCGGCGAATTTTCTTTGAGCATTTTTTACTAATTTGTTCTAAAAAATATTTCTGCTTTTATTGAATTACAAATCATCAGAAAACTACAAATTATATCTCACAATATTCTCCACTGGCTGTTCCGGAAAATACTTTGAGGGAATTTTGGAGCATTTCCCAGAAGGCACGGAGACTCCCAAACTTGAATGATGTTGTCCTTTGTTAGCACAATCAAATGTTGATAGGTTGAGTAGGAGATATCAACAACATCAGTCATTTGCGTATCAATTTCACGAATTAAATTGAGATCCCAGCTAGACCAGAGTTTCACGATTCCTCTCTCCAATCCCGTCGCTATCACATTTATTCCTGTTCCTTCCTTGACATTTGAATAGCAGACCGCTAGGATGTTCTCATTGAGCGTTATGTGGCTCACGTAGTTGGCATTAACTGTGTGGACTCTCAGAAGGGTCTTTCCGCTCAAATTCATCGAGATCTTGACGAAATCATCAATATTTGACTCTGTAACTTCGTAGCTCTCTTCCTCAACTTCGACCTCCGTGTCAGAAGTGGGATCAACGGAATTCTCATTGCAATGAATCGTTACAATGTCCCCCAATGTCGGACTAATGGCAGCTAGAGTGATTGGGAGCTGAGTTGAGGTATTTGGAGGAGGAATTTCTCTCACAAATTCCAAAGAATTGGTATCCCAAATGGCAGTCCTTCCATCTTTACCAATCGAAACGGCCACTTTAAATTCTGCACAAATACTTATTCCCGAAACTTCACCTTCATGGAAGAGCAGAGTTATCGGTTTCTTCCACTTTAAATTACCAACATCCCGGATCTGCTTCCCAATGCTCTCATTGATCTTCCTGCCCAGAGTCCCTGAAGATTTGCACATTCTAAACGCCGAATTGTAGGACATTGTATTCGCCAGTGGCGAATGCATCAAATACCGCGTCTTGTTCAATTTTTCTGGAATAAAATCACTGCACTGGTAAACAACAATCCTTCCGGATTGATGACCGAACCACAATTGATTTGAATTCACGTGGGTTCCGCAACTTGTGATTGGATCGAAGTTTGAGGACTGAAAGAGGGGCTTAGCATAAGAAATATCCTCTCCTATTGATCGTATTCTAACAATGTTGTCCGCATGATTCCAGGTGATGCAATAAAAGGTATCTATCTCAATTCCTTGCATGTAATTCTCGCAGGAAGATAGCCCGTAGGCAGCATTTGTGGTTTCCATACAAATTATTTTACTCAGCTGAATGTCCGATTGCTGATAGATGGCGACACATTCGGGAAGGGGAAGTTGAGGGGAACCGGTGTAGACTCCCCATTTTAATCCTTTAACGGTGCAAGTTGCAAAGGAGGTCTGGAAAAATTATTTTTTCGCTTGATTTTGTATTTTGGCAAAAAGGTTATTATGGATATTTTGGTTATGTTAGTTCTAACCTCAAATATTTCCGTAAACTGATTTAAAAGATAAAAAAAACATCTAGTTAGTTTGCGTACTGTTACTTTTAATCAAAATCAGGGTAACTTTTAATGCTGATGCTTAATTTATCATGGAAATTTTGTCAAAGTCCCGCTATGCGGCGCCACTATGTCGTTAGGACCGCTACAGTAGTTATAAAGCAGAGGTGTGCGAGAACCGTTTGAAACCAAACAAACGTCAAATGAAACTTGTACGTCAATGGTCAAAACACTACCTGAACAAACTTATTTTGACGTTTATTCGGTTTCAACGGTTCATGCACACCCCTGTTTTAAAGCTGATAATAAGCCTAGATCAGCTTATTGTAGGTGAGATTCTTAATGTGAGCTAACTCGGAATGCTTGAAAATTCGATTTACTGAGAAAAAAAGAGACTACGATTAACTTTTTTCGTCATAATTTTAACACTTTTCGGGTGTAAAAATATATCAACATTTTTTAATGTTAATTTTACACCTTTTAAGGGTAAAATCAACATGAAAGAAGGGTAACTTTAACCCCTAAAACACCTAGAAAGGGTTATATTTACACCGTTTTCGGATCAATACCGCAGGGTAAAATTAACATTTCCTGAATGTTATTTTGACTTTTTCGGATTTCTCTCAGTGTTTAGAGCTAAAATTGGGGGACGATATACAGTAATTTTGAGTCAAATTCGTGAAATTATACAAATTTTGTATTTAAACCAAAATATCAAAGACTTGGATCGACTGACAGAAAAGTGATATATAGGTGAAATTTAGACCAGAAAGTTCTCTATAATTTTGCCAAACAACGTGATGCTATTAGTTGCTCAGGAGCAGAAATAAATAAGGTTATTATTGTTTTTGAACTCATTTTTTCACTTTAGCGCTCCTAGTGTTCATATGACGAATTTTGATTATGTCAGAGAATTGTTGAATTTTGTGAAACCTTTCATTTTAACCTCACTTAAAATGAAATAGTTGACTAAATGGTACTAAACGGCAAAATCGGACAGATGGCATTGTCTGAGCAAAAAATTATGTTTAGACGAAATATAGATATAAATATCCTGTAAAATTATGCCGAAGTAATCATCTAAATTGGTTCAGCGACAGCGAATTGAGGTTATGTTATATGAAAATTGTGTTTTCGACTGTGGCGCCCCTGCTATTGGTTCCACAAAGTTCAAATGTTCTAGAAAGTTGTAGCATGTTGTGAGATTTTTCATTTGAGCCCTCACTGATCAAATTCGATCAAATAGCATCGAAGATATGACTTTTTGAATTTCGTGAACTTTGACCCCTCACATCTCCGGTTCTATTGTAACCACAGCGAGCCCACGCCACTTTTTGTAAACTCCACATCCTAGACTACAATATTCTAAAATTTGATCAAATTACACAATCGCGTTTTCAAGAAAAATGAGTTTGTATTTTTACGCTATTGCAGCGCCATTGCGCTATTGCAGCCTGTGGCGAAGTTTTGAACTGTAAGTTTTGTCATCCGAAAGCCCTCGTCGAGACGGAAAAATTAAAAAAAAAATGCAAGTCAAAATATTAATTAAAACCAGAGATACAGGCAGGTCAACTTTAGAACTTTTACTCCTTATAGCTCGGGTCAGGGGTTATCAATCGACTTAAGTATTTTTTTGTTTGATGGGTATAATCTGCGACTACAACATACTGAAATTTCAGCCTGATTCACAAAGGAATTTTTGAGTTAATTAACATGGAAAATTGATAATTTCCCTTTTTAATAATAGCGCACCTAGCGGTGGTTTTACGAATTTCCGATGTTAGAAAGGGAAGTGGCATTTCATGAGAGCTTTCCAAAACGCCCTCACATTTTAAATTCAGGACCCTTAAAGGCTCGGGTCAGGGGAGTCAAGGTATCTTTAGTTTGGTACTGATCAAAATCTCTAAGGCCCAGCTATAACGTACTAAAATTTGAGCCCGGTCGATGCTATAGGGGCGGAGCTATTGAGAAAGCAAAAAAGGGGGTATTCAAAATGGCAGAAGGAGGGTAGGGGGAGGGAGGGTCAATGCATCATGTTGCAATTTTCACCAGATATACAACCTTTGCCGAAAACCGCAAGTCGATATCTTTCTTAGTTTGGGAGCTATTAAGTTCCAAAGACCGGACGGACGGACGGGAACTGTTTTTAGCCGTTTTCGTCGTTATCAGGAAGTGTCAAAACACGTTTTGGCAAAGTTTCGGCGCGATCGGAGGACATAAAATTGTTGTCCTGGGCCCTGAGAAATCTAATTATCCACTTCCCAAGTCCCAGAACACAGAGCCCGATGATTCTCTCCTCGTGGCTTTCCCAAGACTGACTTCTTACGGAGTGACTCACGACTTTCAAATTACGACCGTTATAATCTTGATAGAGAAATTTACTTCTACAAAATGTTGTTAGGATTATAGTAGTAGGTGAGATTGTTAAGAATCCCATCTAATAAGGGTTCTTTTTAATGCAGAGGCTTAAATTATCATGGAAGCTTTCTCAAACTCCCGCTAGTGGCGCCACGGTCGTTAGAACCACTACAGTAACTCTTACCTGGTAGGTACAAGTTGGTTCCCCAATTGTTGCTGGCGGATGAGGAAAAGCAATGATTTGCTTAGGCATTTGTCCGTACGTCCTAGTCATTGTAGCGTAGGCCGACCTATCAACCGGATCAGTTGAAGCCGGTTCCGGAAATTCCGGATAAGTTGCCGAATGAAAGACGTTCATAGCTGCCACAGCTCTTTTTCCCGTCTGCTTGCATCCAAAGATCAAATCAATCCACAGATGTAGCTTACTTCGCACGAAGTCAGATTCCAAAGCTTGTCGATGAATCAGGACGAAGAGTCGAGAAGAGTTGTTGCTCCAGGGAGGAAGGGTAACATGATGAACACGTTCACCAGATTGTCGAACCCCAAAGTCGAAATCTTCGCTGTTTTCGAACATTTCGGGAAGTGTAAAGAATTCCGGAATGAGTTCCTTAACGTCCGTTTGGGAGTCCTTGCTAGCCAGGCGCCAAGCGTGTCTCACGGAAAAGAATGTCCTGTCCGGGAGATCGAAGTTGTTGTCCTGGTATTTGATGAACATACTCGTGAAGGGTGGAACTCTGATCAAGAAACTAAGGACAGTTCCTGAATTTGAGTAGTGAGAACTGTAGTGATAGGGGAAATGGGAAACGTTCCTATTCCCAGGTTGAGACAGGTATTCGTACATCTCTCTGAAATGTTCCTCATTATCTGGATGTTGGATAGCAATGGGCTTTTCGAGTTTTCTGTAGATATTTGGATTTGTGAGATCTAGAACGCTGCTCTGATAGTCGGAGAGGATCCAAGGGAAAACTGGGTATTGCATAAGATCCTGATAGGATCTTCCACTGAGTTGATTGAGAGCAGTTAGGTATTCCCAGTTTGTCAACTGACCATCCCTCCACTGCTGAAGCATAAAATAGTGCCACTTTGAATTTGAGGAATCACAAATTTTATCCGCAAAATACTTTGCAAAAATCTTCCGATCATTCAGTTCACGTAAGACGAAGAACAGAGATCTTCCGGATACCATGAAAAGCTCTACGGCTTTGTTGTGATGCATATACCGCCTCAGCCAGATATCTAGGATATTCGCAATTTCCACTACAATCACTTCCTCTTTTTCATCATCTGGGAAAAATTTTATCACAGTTTCTGTCACAACTAGGTCCCCTGAAAATTCGGAATCTGCAGTAATGTAGGCTGACGAGAAGTTGTAGAGAACCTGATCGGATAGGGAGTTTTTTTCTCTCTCTAAGGATTCCACTAAATACTGCAAGGGTGCTTTAGGAGCCAAGTTGCTGTACTTTTCTCTGGCTTCAGGCAGTAGAAAACGATCGGGAATTGCCAAATTGCATCTCCTAAATCTCAGTCTAGTTCGACTAGGTCCTTCGGTATCATCCATCTCCCAGGAAACTTTGTTGTACCTCTCGTTGTAGAACGGTGCACCTTCGTGAATCAAATGCGTTGTGAGAAAACGGACAATTTCAACTGGAAGTACTTCATCAATCAAATGATTCAGGAGATTTCGACGTTCCGTATTCTGGAGTTCGGAATAGGTTCTTGTTACCTTTAGGGAAGTTTCTACGCAAGAAAGGGCTATTGGTTCAAATTCATGAACAGTCCTTTCGATTTCCAAGGCGTGTGTTTGTTGAATGTCTCTGCTAATTTCATCAATTCTCAAAGTGGCCTAAAAAGTTGAAGATCTTAGATTCGAAATTCGAAACGATCTTCTGTTACCACTTAGCTTACCCTTTCGATATCTGCGGTAATTCCGCTAGTTGACCCTCCGATAAACTTCACAAATTTGCTCAGCATAAGGAATTGATTGGTCGAAACGAAGCCTGGCATTCCACTAACGACTGTGTAGAAGTGATTGGAAAATGTCCTGATCTGAAAGTCCGAAAA
This sequence comes from Phlebotomus papatasi, assembly GCF_024763615.1. Lineage (NCBI taxonomy): Eukaryota > Metazoa > Arthropoda > Insecta > Diptera > Psychodidae > Phlebotomus > Phlebotomus papatasi. The sequence continues at coordinate 1,466,399 of NC_077222.1, read as the reverse complement.
AGTTGATTGAAATTTTGTGGAACCTATTCAACCATTAAAACGTTCTTTCCGATCTTCTCTTCGGAACTTACCAGTGATATGTTGAAGCCAAACGTAATGACATGCTTAGACTTCATCAAATACGAAAGGCATCGTATTATGAAAAATCTAAGTTCAACTCCTCGATTAGGGCACAAGGACCAAATGATCATAGATCCTATTTTCATCCTTCCTATAAGTCCCAACCGTATTACCGTTCTTACCAGTTCATTCTCTTCACTGTGCAATTCGTACTTTGAATCTAAAGGAGAAATTTTTCAGGTTTTAACAAAGATTTATGTGTTATGTTAGAAAGGATCTCACCTTTCTTTTGGAGGAACATTACACTCCGTTCCATAAGGCACTGGAACCTGTGTCTCATTTCAGGAGCTGTAAGGTTGCTCTTTCTGATGTAGATGATTGATTTTGCGGTTTTGACTACTCTGTCCCGAAGGATTCTTCTGTTTTCGAACTTTTGCTGACAAGTATTTAGCAATCCATTGAGGATCCTAGCTTGAGTTGTTCGTATTCCCTGACTTACGGAGACAGAGTTTGATTCTTTCTCTATGTAGTCCATGTAGTTTAGAAGATTCCAGAGGTACTGCAGATGTCGTTGATCGTAAGATGTGAGAAATTTTTTGGCCAAGTAGTAGATTGTAAATAAAATATGATATGCAATCCCTCTGGTAAAGTCCACATGAGATGTTTTTGTGTAAAGTGATACTGTGCATTTGAGAAGTGAAGATAGGATACCGCTTTCAACGAAGAAGACACGATCTTCAGTGTACCTTTCGTACAGATTGCAGATCAGTAGAAGGGAAGATCTTAGGGAGTACTCATGAGAAGTCATTAGTTGAGGAAGAATTGATATGAGAAGGACAATTCCAATTTGATGCTTTTGCTTTGGACATTCGGGTCCACAGAGAGCCAGTCTCCTGCAAGCCATCATTAGGGCATAGTTTGCTGGGTAAATTGATATCTGATTTGCAAAGTGAAAGAAGTAGTTCGACTTGAAGTACTGACTTATTCGATCTGGAGGCAATCTATCACAGAGATTTGCCAATAAACCCACAACTTCGGCTCTAACATCGCCGTTTGGGTTGTTAGCCAAAATCAACAACAACTGAAACGTTACGTAGTGCTGAATGACATCATAAATAGCATTATCTGGCATAATTATGATAAAATTCTGCAATAGTTTCAACAGTTCCTTCTGAACAATTCCCATACTCGGCAGATTTTTAATGGACTCTATTGCAGATGTTGATGTTGTAGAACCCCTTAAAATAACTTTAGGTTGATCAATTGTGAAATTTGTTCGCATTTCCGGAGAATTTCTGTAGCTAATGCTCTTTCTCAGTGTTCTCTTGCTCTTTAGTATTTTTTCTATGTGGAGATTTTTTCCCAACTTTGTTATATCCTTCATGGATATTTTGTTGATGCGGTTGTCGTTTTTTGTCAAATCAACAATCTCATTGAGAGTCTCATGGAGGTTTTCTTTTTGAGATTCTCTCTCAAATTCAATGTCGTTTCCCTTTGTGGTTTCTGAACAAACACAGTCCATAGAGACACTTCGCATTCTCCGCCGTAAAATGTTGTAGGGCGAACTGTTCCTCTTCCGTTGAAAGTGAAACTTCGTTCTAATCCTCTCCGCAGTCTTGACAATGTGATTAAACTTTGGGGGGTTTGGGGTGGTTTTGGAGAGCAGGTAGTAGTAGTTTGCGCGATCTTGAGTTACGTACGTGTAGCTAGGTTGATGAAGTAGTAGCAACAACTTTGCAATCTCATCGATGAAGGATGTTGATGGGGGTGAAGGTCCAAACCCAGCTAGAATATCAACAATTAATTTAGCTGATGTTGTTGTAATGTTGATTGACGGATTAGCTCCGACAAAGAAGATTTTGCAGAAATTGATGAGATTAGGAAGGATCTCTACACTCATCATTTGTTTGATGTTGTAGTCTTTTGTTGATGTTGTAGTCAGGGACTTTATAATCTTTAAAGTGAACTCTAGGATTTCTCCACTTTCTGTATGCCAGTCTCTGTAGTTGTTTATAATGAAGACAACCAATTCCGGATAAATCAAGTAGCAACTTTCTGGTTTTACATCAAAGGAACCATCAACATTTTCTTCCACAACGGACTTGTCAAAGGCGATATCCATAAAACTTTTTAAAATATAAAGGTCCTTCGAGCACTTTGAGTTTCTTAAAACTGATCCAATTGTATTCAAGTAGTCTCCTTTGATAAATTCCGTATACAGTTCGACATTTGAATGAGCAACATTTAGTAGGATCTTCAAGGACTCTGCTTGGATCCTTGAAGAGTCTGAGAGCTCAACAACTCGAGCAAATAAAAAGAGAAGTGAAGATAGACCTCCAGTTTGCAGAACAGCTGAGTAAAATGAGTTAACTTTGTCCGATTTAGAGAGATTTTTTGTGGTTATCAAAGGTGAACCGAAGTTACAGTTTGTGAGGTACTCCATCACAATTTCAGGGTTTTCTGCAGAAAAGGAGAGTACAAGGTTTTCTCTGAGAACTCTGATAGCTTCATTTGGGTTTATCTGAATATTTCTGAGAGATGTAGGCTTAATGAATCCAAAGTTTGGAGCAGAATTCCCAATTTGTCCGGAAATAAGGTTGTTGCAGTTCGGACCTAGGCCCATAAGGCTTACTAGGGTCGGGATCTTCAAGTGACTTTCCTTGAACAACATCAAATTCGACAAACTGTATTTGATCCTTTGATGTTGAAATTGGGAATCTCCAATGGCCACAACGCTTAGGTTTGAATTCCTAATGGCCTTAGGGACTTCTTCACAGAGGATCATAGCGGAGTATTTGTCCTTGCAATCAACAGTGGTCTCTATGAAAATTCCCAGATCACTTGACGTGACGGAAAAAGCGAGAAATGTCCATTTTTCAACAGGAAGCTTCACTTTTATCGTTGTTTGTATTGAAGCACTGGTATCCCTCTGTTCATCCTTGTTTATAAGACTTCCCAAATTCCAATTGCTTCTCAGGGCACTCTTAGTTAAGTTCAACATACTCTGCATCCCTGCCGGACAGCTCGATCTTATTTTAGAAACGTGATTACTAGGCTCCTTTATTCTCAGAAACTCATCATCATTTTGGCACTTTTTTGGTTTGATCAGTTGAATATGCAGCAAATTGATATCCTTATTGTCCAAATGAATAGATAGCACGAGTTTTTTGGTTCCAATTGAAAAGATATGGGTAGTATTTGGGAGGATTTTTGAAAGAAAACTAGTTTTGCTGTCTCTTGGACGTTTTACATCTTTTGGGAAATCTTTTAAATTTATCCACAAACTCACGGTAAATCCCTGAACTTTCCATGGGGTGAAGGGTATTGAGTCCAAAGGAGCAAGAATTGAAGATCTCTTCTTAAGCAACTGCATACTGTCCAGGAAAATAAGATCAGTCTCTGGTAGGACATCTAAAAACAATGAACCTGCTGTAGAACTTTTTTTGCACGGAATCTTTCTTTTTTAAATTCATTGCTTGGTCTTTGTCGACTTCTTATTATCCGATTGTATTCAAATTTGCTACACTTTTTGAGGTTAGGTTAATGTCATGAAATTTTGGAAATTTTCATGAAATTTTGTATTTCTCAAGTGAAAATTTGCACAGATAATACTATAAAATATTCTCCTTATTTTTTTCTTTTGGTTTTACGTATTTTTGCAAGAAAATTTCTTAGGTGTCGTTTTGAAATTTCGGAAATTTTCATGAAATATTACATTTTTCAAGAGAAGTTTTGTTTAAAGGATACTACTTGGGTTTATTTTTTGTTGTTCAAGCTATTTTGAGATCTCACTGAAGAATTTATTTGTTCTATGTAATTTTTTAATAAAAATTCTCAAGGAAGATCTTGAAATTCTGGAAATTTTCATGAAATTTTACATTTTTTAAGAGAAAATTTGTTTACAAGACACTGTTTGGGTTTATTTTTTGTTGTTCAAGCTATTTTGAGATCTCACTGAAGAAATTATTTGTTCTACGTAATTTTTTAACAAAAATTCTCAAGGATGATCTTGAAATTCTGGAAATTTTCATGAAATATTACATTTTTCAAGAGGAAATTTGTTTCAAAGATACTGTTTGGGTTTATTTTTTGTTGTTAAATCTATTTTGAGATCTCACTGAAGAATTTATTTGTTCTATTTTAATAAAAATCTCAAGGAAGATCTTGAAATTTTGGAAATTTTCATGAAATATTACATTTTTCAAGGGAAAATTTGTTTAAAAGATACTGCTTGGGTTTATTTTTTGTTATTCAATCTATTTTGAGATCTCACTGAAGAATTTATTTATTCTATGTAATTTTTCAATAAAAATTTTCAAGGAAGATCTCGAAATTTTGGAAATTTTCATATACTTTTTAATTTTTCAGATGAAATTTTCAAAATTAGTGAATGAGTATATTTTTTATGTCGACTTTGAACTTTTGGTACTTAGTTATTCAAACTTCTAGAAAAATATGTTGAAATTTTCAAATTTTCATTGAAATTTTGGAAGTTTTCAATAAAATTTTGGAATTTTTACTGAAATTTTTAATTTCGTTCAGGGAAAATTTGCTTTTATGAGACAAAGGTGTTTTTTTTTTTAATGTTTTTAAATATTCTTCTAAATCAAATAATTCTTACCTTCAATTGTTGGGAAATTCACTTCAACTAGAACGGTGATGTCCGTCTTGGTGGTAGCTAATTGGGATAGTTTTGCTAAAAGCAGTTCTATGGGGGGATCCATCGCTGTGAATAGTTTAAAATAAGCCGCCAGAGCTTCTGCAGTATCTAGCTTTGTGATCAAATCCAAAACAGAATTTTGCAGATAAATCAAACGGTTATCATTGCACTGAAGTAGTTTGCAAAATCCCTTGATGATAAATGTCGTTAGTTGATCTAAGTGCCTAACATTCCGAAGCCTGGTGAACAAGACAATGAGATGATCTTCCCAAATTGCCGGATGCTTGAGGCAGAGCTCTGAGATTTCAAATAGAATCTCCAGAATTGTCTTTGAAATGCTCTTATTTAGCGTGAAATACTCATTTCTTTGATCACAAATCTGAGTATCAGTTTCCCTGTATTCCCCATCTTCAGCTGTGGTGAAACTGGTATAATCCTCATCACTTTTCTCCATATCCATGCCACAGAGATTAAAATTGAGACTTTGGGTGGGCGTTTGGAAATCATTATCGCAGGATTCTTCACTTTTTTGGAGGGTTTCGGTACTAAAAGATGTCTCAATTGACCAGGTGTTTTGTGATTGAGATTCTCCAACAATTAAAATTGTTTCTAAGGCACGAACAATTGCTTTGGCACTTTCTGCACAAACAGACTCCACTGAATGTTGAATAATGAGTTTTTTGAGCTCCAAAAGTGCAGGAAACATTTTGAAGTCTGCAATTGAGCACAAATACAGTGACTTTGCTTAAGAGAATTTCTTGAAAAATGATTATTTTAGAGTGTTTCAAGCAGAACATGCTTCTGGCTGAGGTGGCAAGAAACTGAGACTAGAGTTTTTGTTTGGAAGAAAATGCTAGAGGAATTATTGAGCTACTTTGTAGGGCTTCAACCCCTCATTAAACAAACGGAGAAATGTGCTAAGACAGGTAAAAAAGCAATGATAAGATTGTTTAGGCTCATAGTAGATGAGATTCTTAATGTGAGTTAATTGGAAATGTGTAAAAAAAACTGCTAAAATACTAAAAAGAAAACTCTACAGACATGCATAGGGGAAAGTGCTCTCCCTTCGAACGTTCATGCCTTCGAATAATGTCAATTTCTTTTGTTTTTCGTAAGAGATTTACACTAAATTATAACAGAATTATCAACAATTGATGATAAGCCAACTAATATTTCATAGAAATGTGTAAGTCTCTTAAGAAAACTAAAAGAAAATTCACATTATTCGAAGGCATGAACGTTCGAAGGGAGAGTACTTTCCCCTAAGTGGTTTTTCCCTAATTTATTTGTTGAAATATTTAAAAACTAATTTTTTTTTGTGAAAAGTCTTTCCTTTTCCACTATTTTTGCCTTTATTTTTCAATTTGAAATTTATTCCAATAAACGCTGCGTCTCTCGCCGTCGTTGTACTTCTGATCTCTCTAAGGAAATCGCTAGAATACGTGGTTGAGTGACCGTTTAAGTCGTAGTAAATTATATAAATTCATTACAATGTTTATAAGATGTTTAAAAAAAAAAACATCCAAAAATCTCTTTTAGATTAAGAAGAGAAGCGCGGACAGGTTAGTAGATAGTCGAAGATGGAACGACATAGTGTGGCTGGTTTTCGTCACATTTGTAAATTTTCGAGATAAAATAAAATAAAATAAAAGAGAATTTTCGCCACATTTGTAACCACTTTTTCGCCACTTAAAGTTTTTCAAAAAAACAAAACATAAAAGCAATATTCAAAAATCATTGTATTATTCAAATGAAAAATGAAAAAAAAAATTTTGCTGAACAATTTTTTAGTACATGACTGCTTGGTTCCGGTCACGGCTGTTTGGTGGTTTTAGAACACGACGAGGACTAAGAAAAAACAGTCTTAACAGGAATCAACATAAAGAAAATTCGATTATGCAAAAGCAAACGAAAACATTCCTGTACTAAAAGAATGATTAAAAGGAAAATTTGTTCTTTTTCATGAATTATGCTGCTATTCCAATGAAAAAATGAAAAAAGGAGATCTTTCCGCAAAAACATTTTTTTTTAGTACATGACTGCTTGGTTCCTGTCACGACTGATTTTAGAACACGGAGAAGACTGAGAATAAAACAGTCCTGACAGGAACCAACACAAAGAAAAGTCAATTATGCAGCAGCACATGAAAACAGTCCTGTACTAAAAAAAAAAATCAGGAGGAAGATTTTCCCTTTTCAAAAAAATATTATTGTTTTTCAGCAAAAAAATCCAGATTTTTCGTTCGGGAATGGATTCTAAAGTCTATTTTTTAGATTATTCTCTACAGAAAACACATCGATGCATAATTTTTGGTATTATATATCATGAGAATCATGATTATAATTTACACAAATTCACAAATAATTTTGTAGAAAAAAATCCATAGGCATTTAAAAAAAAAGAAAGGAATACTATAAAAGGCAATTTTTTTTGTTTTTTACTCCATTTGGTTGAGAAAATAATAAATAACAGAATATAACAGAAATTTTACAAGAATCTTGTGTAACAATCTTGGTAAATTTGGGTCTAATAAGATATGTATTTAAATTAAAATATGGCAAATATGGCAATATCTATGAAGACAGGGAGAGGTAAACATCTTGTTACTTTTCCACATAAAACAATATTTTACAAGATTGTACTAAATCGTTTACAATTTTTTTCTCAATATGCAATTAATTTTTTAGTCTTGTAAATATTTAAATAAGGTTTAATTTAAAAGATAATATATTTTCTAGTGAAGAAGTCCTGAAAAAATTTTCGTTAACTTTTAAGCAAATAAGTCTTTTCAAGGGAAGAAACGTACAGGCAACCCATTACTACTATCCATAATATATTATTAACATACTACCATATTACAGATTACACTTAGAATCATATTGCACTTCAGGTTCCCTCCTAAAGTCAAGGAAATATTTTGCATTGTATCTTAATTTTCAAGAAATAAACTAAAGATTAAAAGAATTTTTTAAATTTTTAGGAGACGGTTTTAAACCGGTTTCATCTCTAAAAACCTGTTTTAAAACCATCTCCATAATAGGGCGGTTAACCGGTTTTTCGAAAGCGGTTAACCGTTCTTGGAATCACTAGTGCTAAGTGCGCGACTTTACGTTTTCGCGTGCGATAACTCACGTCTTGCTGCTCACACTCACCCACCACAATCGCGTCTCAAAGATGCAGGCTCTCCCCTAATTTGGTTAAGGGGAAGTGGGGCACCTTTGAAAGTGGGGCACTTTTGAAATTGGGACTTTTCTCCTATGTTTATGTGGCACTGAGCTCTCAATCTGTTTGTGCATCTATCACGATAAGGCTCAATTTTATTTAAAAATAAATGAAAAATCCTAATTTCAAAGGTGCCCTACTTTTAGCCCTTTAAGGACGAGAAGGTCAAAAATCGGGGGTCAGAAAAAATTACTTTTTCTGACTTTTTAGAGCAAAACATAACTTTAGAAGACCGTAGGAAAAAATTCATTTTTGGGTCACCGGTGACCCAATTGTCCTTAAAGGGTTAAAGATGCCTCACTTCCCCCTACCGACAAACCGATTTCAAATATTCCTTTTAAGTATCCACAGAGAGCATTAAGAGATAAAAAGAAGAATATTTTAAGGCTCTTTTTCAAAAATATTTTTGGGACTATAGCGTCATTGGCGCCATTTTAACGAACTTGAAATGTTTTGAATAGTTGAAAGGTTTTATGAAACCTTTAATTAGCCCATGAAATTTTTGAAGTTACATACTTTTAACCCTTTCATAACTTAACTTAGGGCACTCAATGGGTCAAGTGGTAGAGCACTCGGTCTATGATGCAAGTGTCCCGGGTTCGAATCCGCTTTAAGTCACCATGAATTTTTCTGGCGTTCGGATTGCATCTAATGAGCGTCACTGCACTTAATTCCACGGGCACGGGACTGACAACCTCATCCCGTACAAGAAAAAATAATAACGCATGTCTAGAAATTCCCTTGTGGGAAGGCCTAGTTCCTTCATGGAATGTTGTGCCAGCATTATTATTATAACTTAACTTAAGCATTCATCTAAATTTCATAAAATTGCACCGCCACGTTTCTGGGAATTTCCACTTTAAAATTTCGATTTAAAATTCGATTTCAGCGCCCCTAACGGAGATCACGCAAAGTTGTGATGTTCTAGAACATTTAGAATCATAGATTTCGTTCGATCATTTTAATTTTTCGTGTCGGTCGGTTACAACATTTGCGATAGAAGCAGTCCACAAAAAAGCAGCATAAGAAGTAAAGAAATTCAATACTGAAGCAGAATGCAAAACCACAACCGTGCAGAAAATATTAAACTCTTAAAGACACTTACCAAAGTCACTTTTGCAGTGAGATGTGAATAATGTTCCCAAAACAGCCCCAAATATACTCCAAATACGTCTTTTGGCATCTTGACTTAGAATCTGGATGGTATTGCCGGCAAAAATTCTACTTTCGTACTCATTTAAATCATTTTTCTCAGTGTTCTTATCATTTGTGTAGTAAACAAAACCGAGTATGCCATTTAGGAAGAATTTGTTGAACTTTCCCAACATTGTATCATTTTTTGCAATAACTGTGACAACTTTATTTTCTCTAATCTCTTGAGAATTTGCGATTGTGTCTGTCTTCTGTGAACTTATCTCAAAATGTTCATTGAGCTCTGCTTTAGAAATTACATCTTCATAATTTAAATCATATTTTACTGCGAAAATTTCTTTTGGATTTTCCGTATTTTGATTGAGAAAGATTTTGGGCGAAAACGTTGGAAGGTTTTCAAGACCAAAATCGATAAATTTACCGTAAATCGGAACTGTTTTGATTTTCAAGGGGTTTGTTTTAGTGTCTCTGGATTGATTCGAAGTGGAAATTGATAGTAAAAATGCCAAAATCATTTTGGAAAAATTGAGCAAGTTCTTTTTCTCAAAAGTCGGTTCTTCGAGGTAATTTTCAAAATCGGTTATATTTCGGTTTAGGGAGTTTTTGAGGATATTCCACTGCAAAATTGCCATATCGAGGACATTGATGATGGAGAGTGATTTAGAGGATAGGAGTTTTATTATCGAATTTGTTGATAGATCTTTGAGAAGTTCTTCTTCTTGACTTAAACAATTTGGATGGATTTTTCGCATAAAAATCTTAAGTACTTGTGCTGAAAATTTTGTATTTTCCATGATAACTTCAGTGATTCTTTTAGTAAGGGTTTTGATTTCGGATTCCTGATCATCGAGGCTATCAAGGTGAATCAGGGCTTTTTGGAAAATAGCGTAAACGTATGGGAAAGCTTTCGGGATGGTAATCTTTTTTATTAAACATTCTAGAGTGTCTGGGGTTAGGAATATCTTAACCAAAGTCGGATCACTTAAATATGCAAAGATCCCTTTCAAAATCAAATTGATATTCGGATTTGCAGGATTTTGAGCTTTTTGGACAAAAAACGGCCACAATACGTCCAAAAGTATTCGACTTTGGATTGAAAATGGCAAAAGGTTGGCTAATTTTGAGAGATGAATCAGGAAATATTCCTCAGGAATTGTTAGAAGAGCATTTCTGTGCATACTGACAAAATCATCATCTGCAAAATGAGAACTTATCTTTTCGAAGCACAAACGACAATTCGGATTTTTGTACAGGGTTGATATGATTTTTCTCGAGAAGGTAAGGACATTATCGATGATCTTGTCTTCAAAGCACAAATTCAGGAAGATTTTGATAGACCATCGAGCACAATTGCAACAGCAAATGCCGATATTTTTGAGAGTTGATAGGATCTTCTCCCTGAATCTTTCCATGCAAAAAGGCAAAATGTGAATTAGAAGGCATTCGAGGTAGCAAATGAATTTTTGATAAGATTGTACCTTCTGCAAATGATGATTTTGTGCCAAATTCTTACTCAATTCTTTCTTTTGCAATCCCTTTATCTGTTGAATTTCAAATTCTTTAAAATTCACATAGATTTCAATCCAAAGATTTATTATTCTAGCACTCATTTCTGGATTATTTTCCGTAATATTTTTGTAAATTTCGAGAAAAAGTTCCTTCTTTGGCTCAATTTCGAGAAACAATTCGTCAAATTCTTTTTTGCAACATTCCCTAGAGTTCTCCATGAAGAAGGTATTATTGAGAATAGTAAATAAATTGTAGGAATAGTAAACTAAAATGGATGAATCACCAACTCCAATTGAGTGTTTATTTATTAAACATTTCACTAAATTCTTCATTGAAAAACTCAACGAAGAATTGGCGTTGGAGTAGATTTTCTGCAGAATCATCGATAGAATATCAATCCAAATTAATTCTGAATTTATATCGGGATTTATGTTACTTGCAACACCTTCGACAACAACATTGAGACACTCTGCTGTAAATAAACAATTATCACTGGGATCTAACCAATTAATCATCAGGATATCTTGTAGCATTTTCAACACAGCCAAAAATTCCATTTTATCATCAATGGCTACGTAACTGAATTTTTTAAAATCTTTCGTTAAATATTCGTCAAAACTTTGGATTTTTGCATGACTATCACCAATCGATTTCACAGTATTTCCATTTGGAATTGAGCTTTTTATTGCCCTATCTTGGCAGAATTCACTGGATAAGTTAAGTAACGTTACCGATGGACAGAGAATGGGAAATTTCAGGAGGTATTCTGTATCACTTAAACCCATCCCAGGCATCCCAAACATCGTCTTAAATCGCCTAACAATTGATATGGCAAATATTTCGTCAATCTCCGAAAAACCAATTTTTTCCAAAGTCTCAAGGATCTGTACACGATTTTTCTTAGCACCAAAATCATCGGGATTAGCGAGATTTCTACAGATAAAAATATTCGAAAGCAATTGCGCGATTGAGCCAGGTAAAAAGTTCATTTCAAAGTCAATAATACTCGAATGTTGGCATTGTTGGAGTTGAAAGAGGAATAATTCCAACCAAATGGACTGAAAAGTAAACACAAAGACGTTGATTTCTAAATTGGTAATTTTTCTAGGAATTTAATTACCTCCTCATTAGAGCTTCTGCTCGATCGACAGCTATTGTAGTTTGTCCAGAAGGTGTTTAGCAATTCAACTTCAGAATCACTGACACAAGCCTCCATTCTACTTCTGAAAGCTCACTGATTATCCAATGATTGTGATTCATTCGGTAATCGCGTGGAAATCACTGAGTATAAAATATAAACAAGGAAAATTTCTACGGAGTCTAAAAGATAAGAGACGTCTCAAACAATGGGAAGACTCACCTCGAGCTTGCGAAATAGGGGCAGAAATTGGGGCACAAGATAACTTAACATAACTCAAAAGATACTTTAGCTCTTGGAGAATCTCCTTACATTTTATTTAAAATCCGTTTTTGGCGAATTAAGCAATTAATTCGGGATTTATTGGAGAGAGATCTTCACTCGTTTTTTGGCCAAAATATTCAAGTAACTGACAGCTGGATTTAGTACATAAGAAAGTATATAAAAACAGCTGATGGGGGAAAAAGACGAAGTGCGTTCGGGAACCCGGCAAGCCATACAGCTACACTGACTGGTACTCTTATTCTTCCATGATTTATCAAAATTGTCTAATTTTAAAGCTGTGATTCCAACGACTTTTTAAATTTTTAATCGCCCTATATAATGTACTCAACTCTCTATTTTCCGAATGATTGGGGTTAAAAGTGACAGACCAAAACACATATATAGTTTGACAGCTGCCATCCGAATATTAGAGAGACCCGTCAAATCATTGCTCTACCTGCCGATTTTACTCGGAGGTTTTTTGAATTGTAACGGTATATTCTAGTACATTCAGAGCAAATCTGTAGATTTTCGGCAGAAATTCTTCCGAAAATCTGCAGATTCTCGGCATAATTTCTGCATAAGAAATCTGCATAGTCTCCATTGTCTCAACAAAAATATTGTTGATTTATCAAGAAACTGTAGGAGTTACAAAGAAAATAGTATGCTCTGCTTAACAAGCATTACCGATTAAAAATTTTAGATAAATAAAGAAATGCGAGCAAAAATACTAATTTCTTAAAAATCGCCCATGGAATGATACAAAAACACGAAATTTAGGTCGACACTGTGTTTAAAGTTATCATCACTTCACTATTCTCCACTTATAACACGGCGTCGCAGAATTTTTTATTTTATATAAAGACTGTGATATCACCAAGAATAACTCTATTGAATTTTGCAAACTTTAGTGAAAAATATTCCATCTTTTCTGACACAGCTGTCTGGAAAATCTGGAATGTAGAAAAATCTACAGAAAATCGGCAAAATATCTACAGAAATTCGTCAGAGTATGCACCAGGAATCGTCAGAAAATCTGCAAAAATTTCTGACGAATTTTGTCCCAAGTCCAAATAAAATTCGTAGGAATATCTACAGATTTCTCTGCAGATTTTCGGCAGAGGTGTAGATATTTTCTGCAGAAATCTTAAAGATCTCCTCTGACGAAATTATTTGACGGAGACAGATACCATAGTGGAGAGAGAGATTTGAATGAAATTAAATTTGAATTGTCATTTGCTTTGCTGGATCTATTGGAGCCAAATCTCTTTTCTTTTGTTTCCCCACTTACCTACCCCCCTTGCCAAGGTCTTAGGCCTTGAGGCCTATTTTGACCAAAATCAAATGTTGGGAGATCCGATATAAATTCACCTATGTATTCAAAAATATCAGATTATCAATCAATAAAATTTTTTTCTATCATCTGGTATAAATAAATAACGGGGTTGGACGGTTGGACCTTACACATCACTAGTCGTATTATGCCAAATTACTTATTTTGACAACAATATTACGAGCAATTGTGAGGTTAACCTGTAATAAAATAATTTAAATTTTCAATGGAACAAATTTTACAAATTCTTCATTGAATACTTATGCTTATGATTTTTTCAAGTGTTGCATTTCATTTTTAATTTTCTTGCGACGATGACCCACGGTCACTTACGAATACGATTTTGAGACAAAACCATCAGGACATAACCAGACTAAGCAGTAATCATAGTTTTATAATCAAATTTTGGCGGAAAAGTCTTTTTCCATTGAAAAGCAACACTTTTAGAGGCGAAAAGTTCTTTTGGCCCTTAAAAACAGAAGACTTACGACCCTTGGAGCACCTTAAGAGACATGTAGCGGAGACTGGGGCAAAATTTGTCAAAACGAAAATTTCAATATTCACTATTTTCTAAAATAAAAGAGACTGAGGTTTGAAATTTTTATTATAGATAGCCTTGATATTTTTGCTCGTCAAACATTTTTCCTAAGCTATTTCAACAAAAATTTATGAAAAACTGCATAAAATGGAACTTAATTTATAAATTGTAGTTAAAAATAAAATTATTAAAGGATATTAAACTTAAATTGGTCAAAAATAAGTACCCCAGCGCTAAATTTATTGAGTGGAATTATACTTACTTCAAGCCTAAAAAACAAAATTCTATTAGGTATAATTTTAAGAATATCTTAGTATAAAAAATCAAAATGTCGATTTTTTAATTTGGCATGAAAGGACGTCATGGCCTACATATGAATTTTTTCGAGACTTCTTTTTTATTGGGTTTCTTTAAGGATAACGGGGTGAAATTATACTTATTTCCACCACTATATAGTCCTAATTCTCTTTTTACACTCAGTCCCGGCATTAAGTCCTTCGGGATTATGCACCTGACGGAATTATGCACATTTTGGAAGTTTGCCAACCATTGGGAGTCAATTTATGAAATCATTTTTGAAATACGTCTGAATGCATACCATTTTGTGAAACGGAAAATTTGAAAACACTATGCTTATTTTTCAGAATAAAATTTCTTTTAAGGTAAAAATTTTAAAAATTCTAAAAATTTATTGAAGGACTCTGGTCAAGAAGTACTGTTTGTTGACGAATTTCTAGAGGTGAATCTTTTTGCTCCGCACATTTTGAGTACTTTTACTCCGAGCGAAATTTGTTCTACAGCCGATTCATTTAAGAGAAATCGCCTGCGGATATGCAAATTTTCTTGATGCATAAAGCCATTTCGCGCGTTTTTTTCGTTCCCAAAAATGTGCATAATCCCGGGACTGAGTGTACTGCTCAAACTCAAAGAGAGAGCAATTTAAAATCGTCTTTTTTCATCTTGTCGCCGTCCTGAAGCTTAAACGATAAGGGAGATCGACTTCCGGTCTTCGATGACCCCCAATAATAAAACGATATCTAGACGTTTTTTCCACCCCCAAGCCTCCTCTAACCCCTTCGAAAGTGTGTTTTTTGGTTTTTCTCAAAATTGACCCAAGCTTTTTCAATTACTTATGACTGGAAAATTCGCAATTTTAAATTATTGAAGGCCAAAGTTCAACCACTTTGGAGGGCCCATTTTTCAACCAGATTTGGTTAAATTTGGATTTTTTGGAGAGATTGAAATTCAGAACCCGGCTGTATCGGTCTTTATTGGTAATGAATTGGTTAAGTAGGGGAAAATTTCCATGCTCTTTACACGGTCCTAAGCTTTACATTGACTAATTTTTTCGTATGTTTTTCAATAAATGTGACTCATCTTTTCTATAAATTAAAAACTAGGGGAAAGTGTCTTGTTTATAAAATGTATTGCGGAGTCGTATTTATCCAGAAACATAGGAAAAATTTATTCATTGTAAACCTTGGGACCGTGCAAAGCATGGGCACCTTCCCATACCGATTTTTTTTTTATTTTTAAATGTTTTTATGATTTATAAATCAATTCGATCTTTAGTAGACCAATAAACACCAAAAGATCATGCGAGAAATTGATTCACTAAGAGCTCTATCTTGTGAAAAAGTTAGGTTAGTTTAAGCATAACCTTTAATAAATTACTTAAATTTCAAAATTCTCCGACAATATGAATTGAAATCGTCTTTTTTTACTTAAAAAAAATTAGATAATGACCTTATCTCTTGTTATCAGAATTAGAGGATAGGAACTCTGTTTCTCGGGATTAAAGGGAGTATTTTTTCAATTTAGTGCACGTATCCCATTTCCTACCCTATACGTATCACTTATGTATAAGGTGTTTGCAATTTTTTTCGTAAGTAACAATGGATTACGTCAGTTTTTTACGCATTCATTGATAAACAAAGCAGCCCTTTAAAAACGGTTTTTGTTCGGAAAAGTCTTTTAAAATGGAGAGTGAAAGTGTGGAGAGTTTGCATTTTGTCAAAATCCGTTTATCAGACGGTCGGAGAATCTTCCTGAAGACCGAGTGGACAGAAACAGGAATAGACATCCTGGCAATTGATGAGGATTCAGAGGAGAAGTCTGCATGGAAGGGCTTTCTGCCAAAATGGGAAATTGAAAGTAAAGCCAGAGATTTGGAAGTTCCTTTTGAGGATTTCTACAGCAATACCAGAAAAGCTTTAACTACAATTGATGAGAGATTTACTTACGAAATTGCTGAAGGGTGTTTTCAGTGGACCAAAATTGGGGAAGTTAAAGTTATCTATGGATCGGCGAATATGAAAAAATTACCTGAGAGTCCTGAGATTGATATCAGGGATAAGATGATGGATGTTGTGAGTCAGTTGAGGAGGAAACTGGAGGGAATGTCTGGAGATTTGGAGAAGCTTGGGAAAGATTGTGAAATGTACGCTAAAGAATTGGATTTAGAGGTTAAAAGTAGAAATGATCGGGAGGATGAATTACTGTCCAAGGTTGTACTTATGCTGAATTCTAAGAAAAGACGAATAGCTGCCTTGGAGGATTATTTAAAGAAGAATTGCTCGAGGGAAAGTATTTCGCAGGATAGCGAAGTTGATCAGGATTCTGTGCCAAATATTGGGAAATACTCACAGGATTCGGATCCTAGTTCCCAGGAGATGAACATTAGATCGATTCCCAAGAGGCAGAAGATCTCAGAGCGACTTCCTGCAGTTACTTTGACGAGGAATGCAGAGAAAGTGTCAGCAAAGGTGTCAAATGCAGCAGAAGTGGACACGATTTACAATAAGGACACTCTCGATTTGGATTTAATTAATTAAATTTATTTACCGAATGTTGAAAACTAGTTGAGATACCACTGGAATTTTATAAGAGCTATGATCTAGTTGGCATTAAATAGAAATCGCAGATTTTGTTGAAGAAAGAACCAGCCAATGGGAAGCCAGGAACGTTCCGCCATATTGGAAATGCCTGTTTCCTATTGGCTGATGGTTTTTTCTTCTGTAATAAATTTTTGTTTTTTATTTAATGCGAATTAGAATTATAAATATAAGTTTTTTTGTAAGAAATATTCAGCTAAAAAAATTGGAACAATGCAAAATATAATTTACACACATTCTACTTTTTGTCTATTTTTTTTCGTGTAGGAAGTTTCAGCAACGAAAAATTTCAATTAAAAACAAAAATACTTTAAAAAAATTGACGGCCAATTTCTACAAGGTATAAAAAACCAGGAAGAATTTTATTACGTGGTGTATTTTATTTGAATCTAAATTTTTCCATCTTCACAAATTATTTTTTTTTACCTTTATTCTTATTCAGATTTTTTTTTTTTAATATTCTTTATTTAATATTTTATTATTAAACTTCCAAGTAGATTTCAGTTCCTTTTTTTATTTATCAAAACTCCATCAGTTTCCTGCCCTTTAAATACTTGATTAATGCAAATCTTTTATTTTTTATTGAAATCTACTTGACCTTTCAATAATAAAGTGCTGCATTCAGCCAACCATCAAATACTTTTGCTCAAATTATATGAACTTTCATTATGTGTGAAATATTTAATTTTTTCTTAAATACATTTATCGTCTTTGATCAATCGATTATTTTTTTTTCTCGTGTAATTCTTCTACCAAATATTCTTTGCATAATAACTCTTCAAGATCCTTTCATTTATCTTTTTCTCTCTTTTAAGTTGATCTTAAAATTGTGTTTTTTTCTCATGATTCATCCTCTATATTTTAATGTTAAAGTAAATAGTAGCTGAATGGATTTATTTTTTCAACTCTTCTCATTTAAAGTTTTTTTTTCAGTTTCTTTTCTTCATTTCAAAAAAAAAATTAACAGAATGGTACTGTTGTAAATCAAAAAAAACAAAAAAATGCCGATGGTGCACATTTTTTTTTGTCTTTCGGAACCAAACAAAAAAAAGTTTTCAACAGCAGCCGGATTTGGTATCGCTAATTGGACGCCCTTGATCAATTTTCACTGACTTGCCAGCAGCCTCTGTTGCACTGGATGGTGGTCCAACGCGATTCTTAATCTCTGCAGCCATTGTCATAAAAGCCTGATCCACATTTGTGGCATTTTTGGCTGATGTCTCAAGGAATGGAATGCCCAATTGACTCGCATATTCCTGCAATGCATTTATTCCTAAATCATTTTCTCCTCCTTAAAAAAGTCTTTTGCAAACTTTTACAACTTACCATAGCCGTTGTATGATCGACAATTTTCTTGGTTGTTAGATCACATTTATTGCCTACCAGGAGTTTATTGACATTTTCGCAAGCATAGCGCTCAATCTCTTCCAGCCATTGCTTGACATTGTTGAAGGATTCCTGGTCTGTGCAATCATACACAACAATAATACCATGAGCTCCACGGTAGTACGACGACGTAATCGTACGGAATCTTTCCTGCCCAGCAGTATCCCACTGAAAAAAAGACCAAGATTTTACTCAATTTTAGATTTTATAGTTACTACTAAAATATAAAAGTTATTTAGGGAATCTCATGGAGTTTGATAACGCACAGAGGAAGCATCCGTGCTTCAGAGATAAAAATTTCGTTCAAATAGGGTGGATTTATCATGTTCACTCGAACTTTCAATGAAATTCCAATAGAATCTCCAACTTTTTCACGAGAGCATTTACTTTAACACAGATATGTGATGCTCACATGAAGTATACGGGTAGAGTGAAAATTCACTACGACTACGCTGACCCTCGTCCTTAACTAATTTTTTATATATTTTTGTCAATAAGAAATAGAAAACTTCTAGAGGAATGCAAGAACTAGCTGAATTTAACCCTTTAAGGACGATTGGAACACCGGTGTCCCATAAAGAAAATATTTTTTCCTGACTACCTAAAGTTATTTTTTTCTTATGTTTGTACATAATTGTAAAGCATAAGGTTGAAGGAATCTATGATATTTTTTGCAAGTCTCTAGTTATTTGCTATGTAGGGTGGAATCACCAGTTCTCGCCAGTGCCCCACTTCTCGCCACTTACATTGAAATCGCTATTTTTCGCAATTTATGAAATAAATGAGTCGCAATTTTTTTGTATTGTTTCTGCTTCTACGCATAGAATCGAAAAATAATAATTATTCGTTTTGGATTCACGATTTTGATCACTTTTTAGAGCAATATTTTAAGCAAGTGCATCGAATCCAACATCTCTTACCAAATGTACTAAGTGTCGTCAAATTTTCATCAGGCCAAAAATACCTATTTGGGTAAATAATTTGTCTATTGAATATTTAATTGCACTTGTGGAATACATAAAATTTGTATTTAGTCAATTAATATTTCATTTTATATTATTTTTGTATAAAAATGAGGCATGGCGAGAAGTGGTAATATTCTAGAATTGATTTTACCACCTGTCGCCATATCTTTTCAATAGGCGACGCTAACTTCACTTCGTACATTCTCAGTTGTCAAATCTGCATTGTTTACTTTCTGCAAAAGCCCCATAATTTGATTTCTCAAATAAAAGTGAAGAAAAATCATTTAAAGAGAGTAATAATAAAGTGATCACAAGGAAAGAGAAATGGTGAATGTATTCTTTTCATAGCATTGCCTAAAATAACCGAGTGTGGTTCTTTTCAAGTGGGTGGCGAGAAGTGGTTACAAATTTTACAAAACTGGCGAAAAGTGGTAAAAAGTGGCGGTGGTAAAAAAAGTGGCGAAAAGTGGTAAAAATGGTTATTTTT
The DNA here is from genome assembly GCF_024763615.1 of Phlebotomus papatasi. Taxonomy (NCBI): domain Eukaryota; kingdom Metazoa; phylum Arthropoda; class Insecta; order Diptera; family Psychodidae; genus Phlebotomus; species Phlebotomus papatasi. The sequence goes on along the minus strand of NC_077222.1, from coordinate 1,446,791 downwards.
GCATTATTAATAAAAATCTGTTTTTTAAGTAGTCCAGCGTTATGTTCTAGGATTATTGTTTTCACGTATCTAGAGCCAATACATCTAAGTAACTTTGTGTCAAATTTGACTTATCTTGTAACAAGGATTCAAAAGTTATGATTAAATGAATTTAATTTTTTCCTAAACATGGCGATAGCCGGTTAATCCACCCTAGTAAATATTTAAGCTAAAAACGGCGAATTTTTAAATTCTCAAATTCAAATTTTTTGACGCACTTCTTTATTGCAATCTGTATAATTATACAATAAGCAAATGTTCTGTCAATGAAGAATAAAATGTCTCGAAAAGAACAAAGTCCAGTGACTTGCCTTACAAAAAGAAAACTGGTTCAATAGAAACCTAATTGACAAACACTAAGGTTCTACTCCTCTTCAATCTTCGCCTAGGTTGGACAAGCAATAAATTGCGAGCAAGAAAATTCGGGTGAGCTATTAGCTTCCAATTTTTTTTTAAGCAAAACCCTTTTGGCAATAAAAACTACAATACTCATCTATATACTATCTGTATATTTTTGCCATTTCTTTGACAATACACTGATACCTCGACGATAAAATAAGACGTTCTTAGATTAAAATCACTCCAACACACAATTTTTCAATTCTTCAAAATTAACTAAAAGATTTTGGCCGGATTTCGACTAATACATGATCGAAATTGATCGGTAGCAATGCTTATTGATAGTATCACTTGATTTAAGCAACTCTCGTATTGCATGATTCCCCGTTGGTCCCACTAAACACTAAAAATTGTCTTTTTCCGAAGAGAGTCGCATTTTCGATTTTGATGTTTCTATAAGGGAAAGCTATGATATTTTCGGTTCGAGTAAACTCCGTTTTTCATCGCTTTTATATAGTAGGCTCCCTTTCAATTGGGCATATGGGGCTAAATGCCATCCAAATTATCGAGAGATTCGGGCGTCAAAATCATTGTAAATTTTTTTTTTGTTTAATTCCTTTACCTTTATCATTATTCAGAGAATTTAATAATTTTTTAATTAATTTAAGAATTCAGAGAATAAAGCAATTATTTAGTGTAATTGAAAATTTTTAAGATTAATATGGATTAACGTCTATTGCAAACCTAAATATTGGAAAGGATTTTAGTTAAAAATATTTCAATTTAACAAAACAATCGAGTAAGGTTTTTTGGGTAAACATAAGAGGCTTCAAGAGAGCCTAGGTGCTTGCAGTCCGCATATCGCATTATGCTCCCCATGCAATCTAATCTATCTTAAAAATATTTCATAAAATTTGGATCAGTTGTTATATTTAGTGTTCTCGTGTTATTTAATCTTTTGTTTAAAAATATACAACAAAAAAGAAAACGAAAGTTGTTTTCTATTGATGGTGCCCTTTTGATTTTTTAGATGAGCCAATAGGCTTCAAGATCTCGACTACATTTAATTTTAAAGAAAAAAATGTCTCGAGTTAAAGGAAAATGGTGTGTTGTCTGAGATAATTGGTATTGAACATGGCTAAATTTCTTATAATAACAGTATAAATCGCTGAATTGATTGAACAAGAAAATGTAATCATTTTTTCGCTGCAATTAACAATTTAAAAAAAAAGTTGGTAGGCTATTGAAGAAGTAAGAAGTATAAAATGCTAATATGTAATACACAAACGCAAAGAAAAACTATTTTGTGTTTCTAAGGTTGAAGGAACACCTCTTCGACAGGGAACCCCTATTGACACTTTTGTCAAAACGTTGAAATTTATTTAATGCATCCAATAAAATCTAAGTAATATAACGTTTTTTCATTAATCTGTGTTTTTCGATAAGGATAAGTGTTCGAATTTCGTATTCCAAATGGTACACAGTAAAGTATCAATAAATCCTGACACGAGTTCTTAAAGTGTCAATTGGTGTTCCTTTCACCCAATTTATTAATGTATTGTATACTGTAGATTGCTTGTTATACAAAATTTACCCATGGACAAACACCCATTAGCTCGTACAACATCCCATTTTATCACGTACAAGATACTATCTCACAAACACTTTCTCGCAATTTTTCGGTAGAGAAGTAAATTTCGCTTCATTTACACTAAATTGCAGCTTTGATTTGATAAGAACGAATTTGCTAATAAGTTTTTTTTCTCGAAATATTTAGTATCTAAATAATTTCAAGAAACTTGGAGAGTTCTTGGTAAAGTATCGGACAATATTATTGTAAATATAGGTTCTAGAATTACAAATTTTGTATTATCTGCAGTAAATTTTGTGCCTAAAATCCATTCGATTGTTGTTGAAATTTTGGAGAGTGTATACAAAATCACACCAAATTGGTAAGATAACTGAATTGCGCCATTAGTCATGTAAACATTAGTCAGGGATTCTCAATGAAAAGTGACGTCATGTAGTTTGTACAAAATTTAATCATCAGGCCAGCCATATCATACAAGTTAATTCATTTGCTAATTTTGTATCCATAACAATTCTTTTTGATTTTTTTTTCAGGTTCTTCGGATTGTTGCAGTGCAAATTAATGAGAAGGTTGCAATTCTTCGGTAAGTAAATGAATAAATTTAGGTCATTTAATTTTATCGCATTTATAAAGTGAATCAAAAATGAAAAGAATTAAACTGCATTTTACTGCAAAGGTTTTTGCATGTTTTATCTCATTAAATTAATTTTAATTATCATTAAAAATTCTGAAAACGTCTTGACAGAACAAAATTAATTCTTCCTTTCTTTGATTTATTGGACTATTTGCAGAGAATACTAAATCAAACGAATAATTTGGCTACTTTCAAGTTACTCAAGTCTAAAAAGATTACAATCTTTTAGTGAGTAATAGCTAATCATGGAGAAATGACAATAAAAAATTGATATGCGGGTGTAAATTACTTTAACAAGGGTCACTTGTCAATTATGAAGAAAATCACAATAAAATAAACTAAACTGTCTTTATGTTTTGAAAATTTAATAACCTACAGAATATTATTTCAATAATTGACTATTTAACCTTCAAGTTCTTGTCATAGTTTAGGGTACAACAATTCTTAGCGCAATTAGCTAGAGACAATTTATTCAGACAGAAGATTCAACTTTAACAGTTGTAAGTGTTCTTTTGCTCCCATGAATAACAGTGAAAAGCGTGGAGAACAATTAATTTACTCGAAAGTTTTTGTAAATAAATCTTTTAGCATTCTAAATTTAGAAATTATTTCATCCGAAAAGTGTGTCCCTTTAACTCAGAAGTAGTATTTTTTTTATTAATGAAAGTCTGGCCCAAAGCTAAAACCTACACATTGAAAATACCCTTTTGAATATGTAATTTAGCTGAGAAAATTTAAATGGGTAGAGAGGAGCTTATATACATATTTTTAAAGGTCCTTATTCGATGAAAAAGGGATTAGAAGTGTTTTAAATGTAAAAGACAATTTAATGAGATAGGAGATCTTCGTTAAGTTTTTTCGATAAAAGTTTAAGAAATTGACTATTCGATTCTGAGATAAATTTTTAGTTGTCAAACTGTAAATAAAGTCAATAAAAAGTGATTCTTATTTCCCGATAAAGATTCTTCGTTTTAAAGCGTCAAAAAGGTGTCTACACACTGGTGCTGATTTCATCAAGAATTATTTCAAAAATTCTTTTGAAAGAAAATTCATATTTTTGAACGAATTTTTGAAGAAAAATGCCCCCACATTTTGTTTATTTTCCATCAAAATTTTTTGACAAATTGCTATCATTCCCAAGTCTCTTGCTCTTGTAATTGTTTTTGTTGCAATGATTTCCGGCAATATCTAGATAAAAATCAGAAGAGATGTTCCTTCAAAGCTAGATCCGGCTTCCATCAGGTCTGACATTTCCAAAAAAAAAAAACACAATTTTTTGCATTTTTGGAAAATTTGGCACAAAAATTCACTAAATACTATTCCAAGGAACTTCACCAAACGTTTTTCTTTTTTTCCATCAGAGAAACAATAAATTTTCATGAAAAGCAATCTTGAATCGTGATGGTTTCCTTGAAGAATTCTATCAAAACTGGCTGATGAATTTTGTTCCAAAGTGTACTGGCCACTACACACTAGGAGCAATTTCTTTAAAAAATGCTTTTTTAAAGAAAATTCCCCCTATCCTTCTAGGCAGAAACGTCAGAATTGCTTTTAAAAAAGGCAATTTTTGAAGAAAATTGCTTCTAGTGTGTAGACACCATAACAGGTAATTTCTTTAAAAAATTTTTGATGAATATTGCTTTGAATTGGATATGATTTTAGAAAGAAATTGCCTATACCAGGGCTGTGACATTAGCTCTGAAAAATGCGACCAGTTTTAGTGTAAATTTTTTCCTCTTTTCGTACACATTTCACAAGATATCTCCAAAACTACGTAGGTTACCAATTTCGGGTTTTCGGTTGCCTATTCTATATTAAATTGGCTTTTATTTTGTATTCCTATTTTTTGGTAATTCATACTACAATGACAGAAAACAGCTAAAAAACTCAAAAGTTTTTTCGGCACGCTAGAAACATATGGGAAACATAGAAAACGTCACGCCCTTGGCCTATACATTAGACAAATTTTCTTCAAAAACCCATTTTTTTTGTCAGAAGTTCATACCAATGGTGTTGGCAAATTTTTTAATGCACACTTCTTTTCTTGAAGCTAATTTTTTACAGAAATTTCTCATAATTTGTAGACACCTATCTTTAAGCTTAAACGCAATGAAATACCCAGGAAACTGAACTGAAATGTCAAACTTCTTTAAATTGCTCTTTAAATTTAGTTGCAAGGAACTATAAATACTGAAATGACCTTCGTAATTTATAAAATTCACGATAAGAGGGTAGGCCTTTAGGGTGTCTACACATTGTAAGCAGTTTTCGTCAAAAATTGCTCTTTTGAAGGAAATTGTCCGTACCGTTGTGGGTAGAAACGTCAAAATTCTGTCAAAGATGCGATTTTTGACGAAAATTGCTCCCAATGTGTAGAGGCCTTTAGCTCAAAATGGGAAATCTTTAATTTTGACGAAGCCATTAAGGTTTCGTTAAGTTGGAATTCAGATGATTTTGTATGGGAATGACAGATTTCTGATCCTAAAATGACAATTTTAATTATATACTACGAACCTACATAAAAATATTTATCATTTTAAAGATTTTAAAGGTTTAAAAGGCCATTGAGACCGGTTATAAATTTAGCAACTTCAATTACAGATTAATCATTGTGTAAAATTTGTTGCGTTTAAAGGCCTCTACACATTGGAGGTAATTTTTGTCAAAGTGTTTTTTTTAACGGAAATTGCATGCAATGCTGTAGGTGGAAATGTCAAAATGCAGTCAAAAATGCAATTTTTGGGGAAAATTGCTCCCAATGTGTAGAGGCCTTAAGCTTAATCCTCTAATGGTGTCTATACAATAGAAGCAATTTTCGTCAAAAATTGCCTTTTTTAAAAAAAATTCTGAAGTTTCTGCCTGCAAGGATACGGAAATTTTTCTTAAGGCATTTTTTAAAGAAATTGCTCCTAGTGTGCAGAGGCCTTTAGAACAAGACACAACTCGAGACGATTGTTCGAAAAAAATCATTCTTGGGTCACCCGTGACCCAAAAATCCGGTGAAAATCATAAAAATTCCGTAATTTTCGTCAAAAACAAGCATTTTTGACAGAATTTTCACGTTTTCGCTTACAGCAATGCAGACGATTTCTTTAAAAAAAAATCAAATTTTTGACGAAAATTTCTCAAAATATATAGAGACGTTTTAGTGAAAAAGTCGTCCTAGCTTTTCGGTTTATTTGATAGAAAACAAATGAGTTTGCCTTTTCTATTGTAACTGTACGGCATTATTATCAAAACCATGGATTTAACAAAAAGTTGCCATCGGGATTTTCGCTATGAAGATTTTATTAAGTTTAATAGCAAATCTTTGTAAATCTGACTGATCCTAAGTCGAAAATATTAGAAATCGTAAAGTTCAAAATTAACTTGAAATAAACAATGGAACAATCGATCGAATTGTTTGATAGAAAATGCCTTTAAAGTTTAGGAAACTTGTTTAAAAAAATAAAATAAAACTGAAACTTACGATTTGTAATTTTATGGTCTTTCCATCGAGTTCAATTGTTCTAATTTTCTGCAAGAAAAGAAACAAAGGCATTAGATAGAATTCTTTCGCATTATTATTGAGCTTATTACTTACAAAATCTACTCCAATGGTGCTAATGTAGCTCTCTGTATAAGTGTCGTCCTGAAGAAGAAAAACAAACAATAAGGAAATTTTCTTGAGGTTTGAAAAAAAGAAGTAAACATTACCGCAAAACGCAGAAGTAAGCAGGATTTGCCGACGCCAGAATCGCCAATTAGAAGAAGTTTAAACAGATAGTCACTGAAAAAGAATATTTCTTATTAAAATCCTTGTTTTTTCTGCACAATATCTATCAGAACGAAAGTTTGTAAGGCTTTTTCGTTAAAAAGTTTGTCAAAAGGATGTTTTCTTTTGCTGATTTAACGAAACATTTTTTTGTTGTTTGAAATGGAAGGCGATATCCTTTTGACAAACATTTAACAAAGAGAACAGACCAAGAATTAGAAGTGCATAGAATCTGAGGTCACAAAGAAACGCCCATTTCTGGGTCAAAGTCTTTGTATTGTCTCTCAGGGGATGAGTTGATGAGGCCTTAGATTTCTTCCCGAAAAAAAATAAATAAATAAACGAAAACACAAGAAATAGAGCAAGGTCCAATGTTTGGGGAGTCTCTTAACAGATTTTTCTTCCGGATGACTCATCAAATGCGCGTCTCGTATCACAAATTGCGCTTGAAATATTGGTTTCTTTCGGGTTTGGAGAGAAAACGAGGAGCTTTTGCATCATCAACTCCATTTGCTATCGTGCCCCAATGGACTTTGTGAACTATCTTTCTTTTTTTTTTGTCTGGAAATGGGAACTCAAGAATGTTGCCCTCCTTTGTGCGATATTAAATGCATTCGTCATAACATTAGAGAGAGACTGGGCAAGGAAAATGGGCAAAAAGAAGGAAATGTGAGATGATTTTTTGTGTTGGAGATGAGGAGATGGAGGTGGCAGAGACTTCGTGAAGTTGGCCACCTCGACGGGAAGGGCCAGAGTGAGAGAAAACAAGGCAGTTTTTAACTTACTATTCGGGACTCATAGCAGACATTGTTCGTGACACTCAATGGTTATTTGTAAAACAGGATAACTCAGAATTCTTCCCACGGGATCTTTAAGCACAAAGAATGGATTGTTCTGAAGGAAATTATCACGGAAAAAACTTGTACAAAAATTGACAAGAACAATGGCGACTTCTTCTTTCGTCAAGACGATTGACGTAGCAAAGTGTTGCCCGATGATAGTTCTTTCGTTAAGTTTCCCAGCTGTAATTTTGCGAATGATATTCATTACGTATATTCTCATTGATATGCATTTTGTAATGCATTGCCCGTCAAATAATATCTGCAGATATCTTTAAGATTTCTGTAGAGAAAATCTACACCTCTACAGAATATCTGCAGATAAATTCTGTAGATATTCTTACGAATTTTATTTGGGCTTGGGACAAAATTCGTCAGAATATTTCGGCAGATTTTCTGACGAATCTCTAAACGAATTTCTGTAGATATTCTGTAGATTTTTTCTACATTCCAGACTTTCCAGACAGCTGTGTCAGAAAAGATGGAAAATTTTTCACTGAAGTTTGCAAAAATCAATAGAGTGATTCTCTTGGTGATTTCACAGTGTTTATATAAAATAAAGAATTATGCGATGCCGTGTTCTAAGTAGAGAATAGTGAAGTGAAAACTTTAAACAGATTGTCGACCAAAATTTCGTGTTTTTGTATCATTCGATTGGCGGTTTTTAAGAAATTAGTATTTTTGCACGCAGTTTTTTTACTTATCGAAAATGTGTACTCGGTAATGCTTGTTAAGCAGAGCATACAATTTTCTTTATAACTTCTACAGTTTCTTCATAAATCAACAATATTTTTGTGAAGTAATGGAGGTTATGCAGATTTTCTAGGGAGAAATTCTGCCGAGAATCTGCAGATTTTCTCTGAATGTACTAGAATATACCGTTAAAATTCAAAAAACCTCAGAGTAAAATCGGCAGGTAGAGCAATGATTTGACGGGTGTGCATAGGGTAAAGTGATAGAAGTTGGACAAGGATTTTTTCTTGATAAATACAATACAGTACTATTTTTTTTAACCAAAAGGAACCAAATTATAAAACTAAAAATATACAAATAAAAATTAAGTACTAAATTTAGCAAGAAAAAAGCCCTGTCCAACTTGTACCATTGTTCAACTTGTACCATGGTCCAACTTGTACCACTTACCCTGCACAATACATAAATTACACATATTTTGAGTAGGCATTATATTTTGATAGGGTAGTGTGGTACATTTACGATCTAGTTTTAGCATTTTCAACTTTTAAATACATTATTGACTTCCCAAAATATTTTTTCCTTGTTGAAATTAATATTTATATTCCTTATTTTATCCTGAATAAGATTCCTACTAAAATTTATTGAAAAAGGCATAGGGGAAAACACGCTACGTTTCGACTAATCCAGCTTGGGACAACTCAATTTTTTCGTATGTGTTTACTGGACTTTACACACAGTACTTTTCTGCACATTTAAGGCATTGGTTCAGCTATTAAAATATAATATTACAATGGGCCAAATTAATGTATAAAATTGATTTAATTAATAAAATTAATTAAATTGAAGAAATGAATTGTGCGAAGCTTCAATCGTCTGAAGGTAGCGCGCTTTTCCCTAGTTTTTTATGTCAAATAGCAAAAATACAAAGAAGTAAAAATGGTCCATTTCAGAACGTTGTGGGTATTTCGGAACAAAGAAATATGGGTATTTTGGAGCAAGGGGCATAATAGTACACATAGTGTCCAACAGTTGATCTTTGGGTATTGGATGCCACGGATTGGGACAATCTAAGATCCATTGCACCAGCTCCTTCTCGCTTTTGAGAGTAAGTTTTGGGAAGCCCAGTCTGGCATTTCACTAGACACTTGCCAGACTTGCCTGTGAAAATCGCACTTTTTGACACATTGAATTCTCTCACTGCTTCTCTCAGATATTCCTCGCTCCTAAATGCTTTCAGAGCCTTCTCCACATCATTCTGTCTCTATGATTTGCATTTTGAAGGCTCCCTTTGGCTCAGTATTCAAAGAAAACAGGAAAGAATTAAAAAAAAAATTGTATTCCGAAATGCACTCCATTATTGTGGTCCATTTTGGAAAGAGATCCGTTTCAGAACCGAATGTGGATGTTTCAGAATGCATCATAAATATGTCGCTTAAAATCATATTTTTTTTTTGTTTTTGTGACTTACTTAGTTCTTACCAGATCAACATAAAACAACTGAAATTTTATTTAATTTATAGTGTAAAATACGCGCGAGAATTGACAGTCACATTCCACTTTTAACAAAATCTTCAATGTAGTCAATTTTGTCGATGGCAGCAAAAAAGGTACTACGTTTTTTTTTTGACGATTAATTTAACCCATTTTATCAGTGAAATTAAAAGGTAATTTTCATAAAAGTGTAAAGTTTGGGCCTTGTATTCGAAGGTCAATCTATCGAATCGATAGTATCGATAAATCTGTTTCTGATAGATTAAGTAAATATTGACTTTCTACGCATTGTTCGGCCATTTATTGTGACATTATTAATAGAATGTGACTGTTGATAAATATTTGTATTATTTACAAAAGTGCAGCTATCGTTTAAAAATTTTTAGAATTGACAGTCGATACTATCGAAAAGAAATTATCATGTCACCTCAGTTTCAGTCAAATTTGTTTCATTTTTCTGTAAAAAAGCAAATTTACAAAATTATCCTACATCTTTTTTGAGTTTCTTGAGGAAATGACAGAGTTTTGCGAAAGAAATCACCGAATAAGCTTACAACGCCACCTAATGTCGGAGCATACATATGTCAGACTCTTTAAATTATGTTTTAAACACAGATTCATATACTCCGATAAAAATCTTTAAGTATAAAGTATCAACCTGATTTAAATCTTCAAACAGAAATGTAACAAAACTACGCAAATACGATTATGATATGGAAATGTGATTTATTTTAGCAGCTGAATGTTGAAATAAGGAATAACTTCCAATTTTCCAAACTTCGCTTTAAAACTTAGCTGTAAATAGTAAATGCCCTAATTCAATTTATCGGTATTTTTTTTTAAAGAATCTACGGATAGATGTGGTATATGTAGCTAATTTATTCAACCATTAGTACGATAATCTAATTTTTGGCTTAAAGGAAATGTACCACGGATCGAAATGTTAAGAGACATGTTCCGTATTTAGCTAAAAATGTGAGTCGCAAAACAATTTGATAATTTATCTAGCTATAAAAGCTCGTACAGTAGACTCTCTCTCAATCGGGTATATGGGGCAAAATGTCATCCAATTTATCGATAGATTTAGGCGTCAAAGCCTTTGTAAATTCATAATTAGCTTCATAATTAAACGTGAAAATTGTCAACAAAATTTTTCGCCCGATTGAAAAAGAGCCGATTGAGTGAGAGTCTACTGTAAACTCAAATTCTAGGACCTATTTCTCCTATTCAAAACTTTCACCTTACATGTAAGGCCTCCAGTATCAGTGAGTAATGTTTTCGCATGTCCAGCTGGGTTAGTATAACAGTTTTTTAATGGGAAGATTTTCGGTCAAAAATATCAACAAAAGTGTTTTTGTGAATTTGTGATAAGATGAATGCCCATATGGAAGAATTGGAACAGGTAACTAGAGATTGTTCAGAGCCAAGGAGTTCCGAACTGAGGAATGGTCTTTTCAGGAGCCCTTTGATGTGGCAGAGTTCATTGAGAGGCTCACCTGGAGGACGAGCAATGAACTGGGCCCAGAAGAGTTTGATCCGGATCTTCTGCATGAGACATTTGTTCAAACAATCAAGGATCTGACCATCCTGCAGGAGCGACAGCAGAGGAAATGTGAAAAGCTGGAAGAAGCTCTCAAAGATGAGCAGAAATTCCATGCCAGCAACATTGATAAGTTGCAGGAGAAGCATCAAGTGTCCGTAGATTGGTTCCATCAGCTCGATGAGAAGATAAATTCCGTTGCTGGCAAGATTATCCATTTGGGAGAGCAACTGGAGAATGTCAATACTCCCAGGAGTCGCACGGTAGAAGCTCAGCGTTTGCTCAATCACATGAGTGAATTTTTGATTCCTGGGAGGTTGATCAATGACATCTTCAGTGACAAGAGTAAACTCTTCGAGGCTGCTGACATCATCCAGAAACTGTATACAATCTCCCAGGATCTGCCCACGGAGAAGTTTGGCGAGGCCAAGAAGAAAATTGAGGCGAAGTATGATGAGATTGAGAGAGCGTTGATTGAGGAGTTTGCCAATGCCCAGAAATCTGAAGATATCGAAGCTATGAAGCATATTGCAAGCATCCTGTCGCAGTTTAAGGGATATTCTCAGTGCATAGACGCCTATATTGAGCAGAGCCAGGCCTCGACGTACGGAGGGAAGGATATCTTTGGTGGAATCCTGCCCATGTGTCGTCATCATTATTCCATCATCAAGAAAGTCTTTGCCAGTCCTGACCTCGTCATGTCCAAGTTCATCCTCAACATCTACCAGTTAAAGATCAATCAATATGCCCAGACAAAGCTGGAGGATCGCCGGGATCTGGACAAATACCTCAAAACTCTCTACGACATGTATTCCCGGACAATGAAGCTTTCCGGAGATTTGGCTGAATTCACGATGGAGAGTGACGATGATATGCTAGAAAAACTGACAGCTATCATCTTCGCCAAGCATCTGGCCACTTACATTGAGATTGAGGCGAAGGTTCTCGATGCAAAGTGCTCCACGGAACTCCGGGATTTCTACAAAAGCAAGAAGCATCAGAAGAGACAAACTGAACGCTTCCAAGAGCTTAAGCGCGACGTTCAGGCTCTTATTGGCACGAGAGCCAACATAAACATTGCCCAGATTGAGGATTACGGAGGAGAGACCTTCCTGTCGGAGGAATTGGCGATTAATCTGCTCCAAGAATCCAAAATGGCCTTCAAAAGGTGTCGCCTGGTAAGTAAAAACCTCCCCTTTTTGCATGATGCATATGCTTCATGCAAAAGCTTCTCCGTTTTATTGAAGGAAAAATGCGCTTTTCTTGCGGTAGTTTAGGTGAATTTTAATTGTGCAGAGTTCTGGGAAAAAAATTTAATTATCCTTTGTGATTAATAAAATAAGTAAACTAGATATTGAAGTCATAGGAAAAGCTTCTTGGAAAGATTTACAAGGCATGATGCAGAAATTACGATTTTAGCGCTACTAGCGGTTTTTCAAAGAACCTTTGATGTTCAAAAATGTTGCGATGCATTGAACTAGAAGGATTGAACCCAATTGATGAACAAATAAAAAATAAAAGAAATAAAATAGAAGAAAATTCTTAATTAAAATTTCTTCGTGATATGAAGCTCAAAATACGATTCTAGCGCCACTAGTGGCTGTTCCATGAAGTTCTAATGTCCAGGAAAGTTGTGAAGGATTAAATTCAGTTTTCTGTTACGAATAATATGAGTTTAAATGGACAATAGTTACCTTTAAAATTAACGAGGACGCCTCATGGAGCATTTTCCGCAATATAAAGCAGAAAATTCAATATTAGCGCCACTAGTGGCCGTGCAATAAAGTTCTGATGTTCAGAAAAGTTGTGAAGAATTAAATTCTGCTTTCAATTGCGTATAATATGAATTTAAAGAGGCAATAGATACCTCTAGAATTAATGATGACGTCTTACTGAGTACTTTCTGCAATATAACGCTGGAAATTCAATTTTAGTGCCACTAGTGGCTGTTCAATGAAGTTCTAATGTTTAGAAAAGTTGTGAAGAATTAAATTCAGTTTTCAGTTACGAATAATATGAATTTAAAGAGGCAATAGATACCTTTAAAATTAATTAGTACGCCTCGAGGAGTATTTTCCGCAATGTAAAGTAGAAAATTCGATTTTAGCGCCACTAGTGGCTGTTCCATGAAGTTCTAATATCCAGGAAAGTTGTGAAGAATTAAATTCAGCTTTCAATTGCGCATAATATTAATTTAAAGAGACAATACATACCTTTAAAATTAATGAGGACGTCTCATGGAGTATTTTCCGCAATATAACGGTGGAAATTCGATTTTAGCGCCACTAGCGGCTGTTCAATGAAGTTCTGTTGTTCAGGAAAGTTGTGAAGAGTTGAATTCAGTTTTCAATTGCGCATAATATTAATTTAATTGGACAATAGTTACTTTTAAAATTAATGAGAACTCCTCATGGAGTATTTTCTGCAATATAACGATGGAAATTCGATTTTAGCGCCACTAGAGGCTCTTACATGAAGTTCTAATGTCCAGAAAAGTATTGAAGAATTAAATTCTGCTTTCAATTCCGCATAATATTAATTTTATTGGACAATAGTTACCTTTAAAATTAATTAGAATGCCTCGAGGAGTATTTTCCGCAATGTAAAGCAGAAAATTCGATTTTAGCGCCACTAGTGGCTGTTACATGAAGTTCTAATGTCCAGGAAAGTTGTGAAGAATTAAATTCCGCTTTCAATTGCGCATAATATGCATTTAAAGAGACAATAGATAGCTTTGAAATTAATTAAAATGCCTCGAGGAGTATTTTCCGCAATAAAAAGCAGAAAATTCGATTTCAGCGCCACTTATGGTTGTTCAATGAAGTTCTAATGTCAAGGAAAGTTGTGAAGAATTAAATTCAGCTTTCAATTTCGCATAATATGAATTTAATTGGACAATAGATACCTTTAAAATTAATCAGGATGCCTCATGGAGTATTTTTCTTAACAAAAAGCAGTGTCTGCGATTTTAGCGCCAATAGTGGCGTTCCCATGAAGTTCTAATGTTCAGAGAAGTTCTGTAGAATTGAATTTAGTTTTGCATTACGCACAAGGTAAATGTAATGGGCCTATAGACACTTCTAAAATGAAAAAAATGCCTCATGCAGTATTTTACACAACATAAAGCAGAAAGTGCGATTTCAGCGCCACTAATGGGTGTCCAACGAAGCTCTAATGTTCAGCGAAGTTGTGAAGAATTGAAATATTCCAATAGACAATTTCAAAATTAAAGAAAATGTCTCAAGTAGTATTTTTTGCAACATTCAGCAGAAGATACAATTCTAGCGCTACTTGCGGTCATCTAATGAACTTTCAAATGTTCAGAAAAGTTGTAAGGAATGCAATTAACAATTCATTACGCATAATATGGATTAAATTAATCAATAAACGTAAGGAAATTTGAAGAATATGCTTCGTGGAAAGTTTTCCGGGATTTGTAACAAAAAACGCGATTTTAGCGCCACTAGCGGTGGGCCTATGAAGCTTTAATGATAAAGAAAGTCATCGAAATCAATCAAATCAAACTGAGGTGAGCAAATTTCTTGCAGCTCTCAAAGAAAAGCGATCTTCCATCCAATGCCATTCGCCTGGCTGATATTCTCCTGAGATATTTGATGCATGAGCATGTGGATTATGCCCTTGAGCTTGGTCTCCATGCCATTCCACTTGCTGAGAGCAAGAATCATCCGCAAATATACTTTTTTGACTGTGTTCAGAAGAGCAATACAATCGTACATCTCCTGGAGAAGACGTACAGTGCAAGTATTCTGCCGTGCGTTGTGTAAGTTCTCTGTTAATTGATTTGGTTAGCACATAACAAGTCTGGAAATCAAGATTTCGTTTCTGGACTTGCAGTTCAACTCCGCGCTATGTCGATTGCATTGAGAAGAAGAGGATTATGCTAGATCAGATTGAGAGTAAACTGGATTCTGGTTTGGATAGATCTATCAATGCTTTGTTGGGTTGGGTCAAGGTTTACCTGCAGAGCGAACAGAGGAAGTCTGACTTCAAGCCAGACACTGATATTGACACTGTGGCTTCCCCGGCATGTCTTCATGTTGTCCAACAGCTCATGCCGGCAATTGTGCAGATCCAGGGATGCATCGATGGGGAGAATCTGGCATCGGTCATGACGGAATTGGGAGTTAGGCTCCATCGGGTAATTTTTGATCATTTGCAGCAATTTCAGTACAATACCGCAGGAGCTATGTGCGCCATCTGTGATGTTAATGAGTACAGGAAGTGCGTAAGAGAGCTGAAGAGTCCTCTGGTGACACAGCTCTTTGATGTGCTCCATGCTCTCTGCAATCTTCTGCTAGTGAAGCATGAGAATCTTCAGGAAGTCTGTGGAGGAGAAACATTGGTAAAAACAACCATTGTTCCCGAATTGCATGTCTCCGGTAACTAAAAAAAAACCTTATTCCCTTTCAGAATTCCCTGGACAAATCAGTTGTGATGAACTTTATCCAGTTACGAAGTGATTATAAAACGATCAAGATATCCAATTCTCTGAAAGGAATGAATGATCATAGAATATAAATTGCAAAGATAAACAAGGAAATGAATACAAAAACCTCACTGTAGCGTAAATATATTCACTTTATTGACTCATAAACGTCTTTTCTTGGGAAAAATTATTATTGGGAATTAGATTTTTAAATGCCTTTAATCAAGATTACAAAAAACAAGCAGTACAGAGATTTCGTTTTAAGACACATCACAATGAATCAGGCACGAACAGTATTCTGAATCCAGGAGATATAGTGAGACACTTTAGTGTAGACTCCTGGCCAGCCCTCAAGGCCACAGGGTGAGGGTCCGAAAGATACCAAACCCACACAGAACCAATAAGGTCTAGGGGATTTATTATCTGAAAGATTTAAAGTTGATTTTTAGGTTTTTAATCTACAAATACGATGACGAAAACTTACCCAAAGCAACTAGGGGTCCACCCGAATCACCTAAAAAAAAAACAAATAAATAAAAAGAGAATAATAAAATAAATAAACTGTGAATAATAAAAAATCCAACTTACCTCTGCAAGAATCTTTTCCCTGGAAAGAAAAGAAGTGATAAGTTACTATGAAAATTACAATATTTACGTTCTCTTGAAGATTTTCAATTTTGAGACATATCTGACCGGATTTAAAGTCAAAGAACTTGAGTGTTTTATTTTAACTACCCCTTAGGGAATTTTCTCAGCTTTCCTTAGCCCTTGAAATTATTAAAAACGGTAGAGAACAATCTTAGTTATACAGGTTTGACTGAATCCTTGTAATTATACGTCCGGAACCTCCTCCATTTTGAGACATATCTGACCCGATTTTAAATGAAAGAATCTGAAGCCTAAATTTTAACCACGTCCTAGAAAATTTCCCTACCTTTCTTATGCACTTGAAATCATTAAAAACGGTAGGGAATAATCTTAGTTATACAAGTTTGACTGAATCTTTGCAATTATACGTCCGGAACCTTCATAATTTTGAGACATATCTAACCAGGTTTTAAATGAAAGATTCTCAAGACTAGATTTTAAACACCTCCTAGAAAATTTTCCTACCTTTCTTATGCACTTGAAATAATTAAAAACGGTAGGGAATAAATTTAGTTATACAGGTTTGACTGAATCTTTGCAATTATACGTATGGAACCTTCATAATTTTGAGACATATCTAACCAAATATTAAATGAAAGAATCTCATAACTAGGTTTTAACTACCTACTAGGAAATTTTCCTATCTTTCTAATTCACTTGAAATCATTAAAAACGGTTGGGGATAATCTTAATTGTAAAAGTTTGACTGAATCCTTGCAATTATACGTTCGGAACCTTCACAATTTTGAGACATATCTAACCAAATATTAAATGAAATAATCTGAAGACTAAATTTTAACCACCTCCTAGAAAATTTTCCTACCTTTCTTGTGCATTTAAAATCATTAAAAACGGCAGGGAATAATCTTAGTTACACAGGTTTGACTGAATCCTTGCAATTATACGTCCGGAACCTTCTCTATTTTGAGACATATCTAACCAGGTTTTAAATGAAAGAATCTGAAGACTGGGTTTTAACCACGTCCTAGGAAATTTTCCTACATTTCTTATGCACTTTAAAACATCAAAAACGGTAGGAAATAATCTTAGTTATACAGGTTTGACTGAATCCTTGCAATTATACGTCCGGAATCTTCACAATTTTGAGACATATCTAAAATGATATTAAATGAAAGAATCTCAAGACTAGGTTTTAAGCAGCTCTTTGGAAATTTTTCTACCTTTCTTATGCACTTGAAATCATTGAAAACGGTAGGGAATAATCTTAATTGTAAGGGTTTGACTGAATCCTTGTAATTTTTATATATGTACAACTTTAAAATTTTGAGATAGATCTAACAAGATGCTAAGTGGGAGAATCTCACGACTTTAATTTATTCATCTTTTATAAAATTTTCTCAGATTTCTTAATCGGTAAAAATTATTAAAAACGGTTAATAAATAAAATAATAATAAATGATAATAAATAATAAACGGTTATTAGCCTTATCTGTAAACTCTTTAAAGGTTTAAGCCTTATCTGTAAACCTTTACAATTTTGAGATATATCTAATCAGGTACTAATGGAAAGAATTTGAAGACCTTATTTTATGTACCCTTTAGGAAATTTTCTCAGCTTTTTAAAATCCCTAACGTGATGAAAATGGATTGAGGAGAGTCTTAACCGCAAGATTTTTTACACCCATGACAAAAAATCACCTTAAACGTGAAAAGCTAAACAGATTTGCTCAAATTGGAGTTTTTTTAAAGTTCTTGAAATTTCGAATTAATTAGTTTATGTCCGGTTTTCGAGGACCCCTACATAATTCAATATTACTCTAGAGATTTAATAAAAGAATACCTTTTCCCCTCCTGCGCAAATCTGTTCGTCTCCAATCACAACATTTTGACGACTGTAGATGGAATTGCAGGTTGATTTACTGACTCCATTTACTCGTACCTTCAGTTTCACGTTACTGGCACTCACTGAAAGATATTCACAAAATCGTAATTGATTTTCGAAAAAGAGCTTTTTCTTGTTGAAGATCTTACCGCTTTCTGTCTTGCCCCATCCGGCTACATCCATGGATTGTCCCACAAAATCGTTATTCCTCAAATGAGAAGCAGTTGGCAAGCAAACTGGCTTGATGAAATCGTTAAATCGGACGGTTTCAGCGAGTCTGAGCAGGGCAATGTCGTTTCTCTGGTTTCTGGATGTTGGGATGTAGTTGGGATGTGGGATTCTGTCTTCAATCAAAATGTCCTTCGGTGTAGGTGCACAATCATCCTCTTCGCAATCTGGATTCTTGGACGTATCATGTTCTCCGAGACGAACCTGATGGAGTGACCAGTCAACAGGGATGTCTCTTCCATTAACACAATGACTTGCAGTCATAACGTATCGATTATTGATCAAGACTCCTCCACAATGAAACCCAAATCGATTGCCAGCTATAAGGAAAATTTTTGTAATTCGTCTCCAATGAGATTTTCTCGTATTTTCTTTTCTTTACGTTTTTTGTATCTGAGAAGCACCATCCAGGGATATTCGTCGATCTTCGTGACTTCTCCACCATAAATTCTGTTGGATGTGTCAATGCCACACATTCCCGAAGATGGATCGGGTAGTAAATTATTGCCAAAGTTTGCGTTGCTAGCCACATCAGGTTCACAACACACCTGGAATTAACAGTAATTAAAACATTATGCACGATATTCAGAGATACAAAGCTATTTTTACTGCAACTGTTTCATGGAAGTATCCACACTGCCTGTTACGAAGATACTCCTTATCTTCTTCATATAGTGGTCGCTTGTTCTTAATAATGTCATAGAGTTCCCTGCATTCTTGTAATTTTACACAAACTCCCTCGCCTCCTTCAGGGAAATTGCAATTTCCATACGTTTCTGAATATTCTGTGGATAATAAATTGAAGAAAATAGTCAAAAACCTTTGATAAAGTTTAATATTTTGAGTTGGATTTAAAATATAATAATCTCAAATCTTGTTTTATGAAATTTTCGAACTTTCTTGAGCACTTTAAACCCTGAAAATCTATTAGGATCGGTTTTAATTGAAGGTTTTCCAAATAATTGGAAATTTTATTGTTTTGAACATTAGCAGTTTTGGGATAATCTGACGAGATTGAATACAGAAAGACCATGAAACTTTATTTGAAATATTTTTAAATTTATTAAATTCGGTTAGGGGAGTCTTTAACTCTAAAAGTTTTCACAAAAATAAAATAAATAAAAAAGTAAACAAAATCCTGAAAATAAATTTTAAAAAAAATGAACATCTAAATGGTTTTATTTGTGACGTAGAATATTATTTTTATTTATCTATAAGTACTAGAATGTTTCTAAACTGGTTTAACCTAATTGTAAGGATTTTCCGAAAACTTTGTATTATTCTATACTGAAAGATCCGGACTTATAACAATAGAACCACCAAACTTTATTTTATCTATCTTTTAGGAATTTTTCTAAGCTGTCTTTAGCAATTAAAATTATGAAAATTGGTAAGGAATATTTTTAGTTACAAGAGTTTTCCTGAAGCTTTATATCTTTTATGTCCTAAATGTTTACAGTTTTGAGATATATCTAACCGGATTTAAAATCAAAGAACCTCTAAACTTTTTATCTATCTTGTGGGAAATTTTATCAGCTTTCATTGGCATATTATTTTTTTAAATTCGATTGAGGGGATCCTTAAGTACAACACTTTTCGCGATGGATTGCAACTTTAAGTAGTACGGTGGCAGCCAAAATCCCGAAAGCTAAAATCCCGAAAGGCAAAATCCCGAAAGGCAAAATCCCGAACGCCAAAATCCTGAAAAGGCCAAAATACCGAAAGCCAAAATCCCGAATATTCAATATCCTGAAATTGATGAAATTATATGGAGGAAAATGTTTAGAATAATTTCCTAAGACACAGAAAATTTCCCTTTGCCTCCAGCAAGCGCGGGTACAATCGTGGGAGTAGCTATGACACATTTAAGAATTCGAGATTTTGGCTTTCGGGATTTTGGCGTTCGGGATTTTGGCGTTCGATATTTTGACCGGGACCCAAGTAGTAGGGGCTTCAGATACAATGTCGGCTTCAGACCGGAGGTTTAGCCCAGTTTCCGAAGGTTTCAAAAATCTAAATAACAAGCAATTTTATTGATTTTTCAAAATCTAATAGATTATTAAGCCAGATGGCTAAGCCTTAGATCTGAAACCCGTATAAGGCTTAGCCAGCTTAGCCAGATGACTTAACTGCTCTAATTTCTTATAAATGACGATTTTCTGGAAAAATTTAACCCAGAATTGGATTTTTAAAGATAAGTGAACTATTAGGCTCTAAAAAAGCAATGAAATTGGTTGCCATTTAGGATGTTGAGACCTTCGTGAACTGGGCTAAACTTCTAGTCTGAAGACTGCTTAGGGGAAAGTAGTAAACTTGCAATTATGTCTGTTCCTAAAGCAAAATCCCGATTTTAATTATTAATTTTCTTTCGTAGTTATCCTATTTTATTATATATAATTTTAGCTTTTCAAAAAAAAAAATTAATGTTCAAAGGCTAATGACATTCAAGGGCTGACCATATTACCCCAGTATCAAACTCATTTTTTTTATGAGAGTACCTCAAAACTTTATTTTATCTATCGGGTTGGAAATGTTTTAAACATTCTTTAGCACATTAATTTTTTAAATTCGGTTGGGTGAATCCTTAACTGTGAAACCTTTTTTTTAAACTTTGGAATTTAATTCTAACCAAATTTTCCGTAAAAAAACCTGGAGTGAACGTCATATAACTTCACAATTACCATTTCAATACACCCATTCTTGACTTTTTCTTAAATTTTAAAGACCTAGAATTGTACAAGTCACTTGATAAAAACTTTAACTGTAGGTTACTCTAAACTAAACATTTATATCTATATTATTAATTTTTTTCAACATTTTCAGATTAGTTGATTTATGTGAATCATTCAGGTCATTGTATTTTTTCGATAGTTAGACAAAGATAAATGATCTCAGACGCGAAAAGAAACAATCTCCGTCTCAGATTGAAGAAGATCTCTGAGCGTAACGATGTGGCCTTGTGTATCGAAATCGATTGCAACTTGCAAGAAATTAAAGTTCTTCAAGGTGTTCTTCTATATGAGAACACCCATTAAATGGACTTCCCGGTATTTGGGAGAAAAAGCATTTCTATTTCTTTTCAAAGATGTTCTTTCTTCAGTTCAAACATTTACATATCTTATTTACGCTATTTGCTGCTGGAAAGATATTTTGGCATTGAAAAACTACTCCATGTGTTAATGATTCGTATTTTCCCAGATCGTTGTCTCCTCCACTGTACGATCGTAAGTTGTATTGTCGAATAGCAGGTTTATCAAGTAATTTTGTGAGAAGCCAATGTATGGGAATCTTACATATATAAAGTGATTAAAGTGTAAAAAAAAAGGAAACTAATTCATATAAATTCGTCAGTGTCTGCAATGAAAATTCCCCTCGAAAAGCCGTTGGGTATCCAACGATGACGCATCTTTTTGAATTTATCAACGATACTATCACTTTCCTAATAATTTTCACATCTCTTAAGATTCCCTTAGGGCCTATGCCACTTGGGAAATAAATGTCTTTTATCTCTGCCGAACACGTATATATAATTTAATATGTAATTATGTACGTGTTGGGTACATAATGCTAAACTTGACCTCTACTTGCAACTTACCCGCATTAACTAAGTTTAGCCACAAAATGATCAGGGCACATAGGTAGTTTATTCGAGCACTCATAATGGGATTATTGGTAGGATTTTGATATTGGGAAAACCAGAGAAAGAAAATTAAGTAAAAAAAAATATTGTCACCACGAAAGTATGGAACGATGAGCACTTGGGGAATGCTCCCGGACGACTGTTTCAACAAACCAGTCACTGGGCTGACCACAGTGTGTGATATTACTGGTAATATATGAACAGAAAACCTGAGATTGTATGCTAATTTACAGGGTGACTTCAATACTTGAATCTCACGAATTCTACTGTTAATCCCCGTGACTTTGAAGATCAGAAGAATGAAGGAAAGTGAATGAAGTCGTTCGCACACAATCAGACATTCTCGATTTTCTTTCACTGCAACACTGATAATGATGACGTTTCACTGGGAATTTTGTTTAGGGAAATCCAAGACTTTCCTGCGAGATAATTCGCATCGCATTAATATTTATTTGGAAATAATATTTCCGATACTTCTTTTGTATAAATAATACAAAAAATAGGGATGGAAATGCCTTCTAAATTTGCGGAATTCTCGCATTGTTCACTAGCCCAATTCAGGGGAAAAACATGTGTAAGTTCTTTTTTAAATTACTTTTCACTTCGTCAAAAATAATCACATGTACTTAACTAAACCTTTTCTAAATTCCAAAACCTTTCAAATAAATCCAAACTTTCGGAAATCGGTTGATAAATTCTCTTTTTGTAGACCCTTTTATCTTCTGACCTTGAAAATTGTTACAAGAATGATACAAGGTCATTGTACTATATGGATGAAATATCTATTTAAGTAATATTTAATACCTTTCAAACATAACTAAATTTAAGCCAATCGGTTGATAAATACGCTTTCTAGTAGAGCTATTTGACCCATTTAACCTATGAGCTTGAAAATCGTTACAAGAATGAGTCAAGGTCATTGTATTATGAATTAAATATCCGTTTAAGCAATATTTACCACCTTTGAAACAAAATCAAACTTAAGCAAATTGATTGATTAATACGTTTTCTAATAAAGCTTTTTAACCTCTGACCTTGAAAACCATTAGAAGAATTATTTAAAGTCATTGTAGTATATGGATGAAATGTCTGTTTAAGCAATATTTAATACCTTTCAAACAAAACGAAAGGTAAACCAATCGGTTGATAAATACGCTTTCTAGTAGAGTTTTTTAACCTCTGACCTTGAAAACCGTTACAAGAATGATTCAAGGTCATTGTAGAATATAGATGAAATGTTCGCCTAAACAACATTTGATTCAAATTGATAACCGCTTGAAATAAATAAAGAGAGTAAGTACAACCTAAGGGAAAAAGAATCATTCATAAGTTCAAATTTGTTGGAGTTCTCTTTCGTTTCTTCAAGAAGTTTTATCAATCCCAAACAAGAGAATTCATATAAACTTTTTCGGAATTCCAAGACCTTTCTAACAAATCCAAACTTACCCCGTTCGGTTGTTAAATACACCTTCTAGAACTTATTTAAACTCTGACCTTGAACATTCATTAGAAGAATTATCCAAGGTCATTGACGTATGTGGATGAAATATCCGCCTAAACGACTTTAAAAACCGATAATCGTCGGGAGAAGATGCAGCTAAGAAAAAGTAAAATTTTTCCAAAGCTTTCGGGTCGGACTTCAAGTCTACCTCAAGGTCCTCTTGATTTACAGGACATAGGCTCTTGGGCACTGCTCTTGTATTTCTAGATTTTTGCAACTTTTTTTTTAAAACAATTTTCACTCTGAAGATTTTTTTTTAAATTTCTTAGAAGCAAGAAAAGAATAGATTTAACCAAATTAGGAGGAAGGCTTGGAGCCCGAGCCGAAAACTTTGGGAAAACCAATTTTTCTTAACTGTCTCTTCCCACGTTGCTTACCGGTTTTGATACCATTTTATAAGTCGAATATCTTTGAATACTGTATCTGACATAATTGTATATTATCTTCTAGTTTCTTCCGGTGTTCGTCAGAGGATTGTCTTCTTCTCAAAATCAAAAAGACTCAATTTTCTCCATAGCTTTCGACCCTCGGTATAGGTCTTCCTCGGCTTGAAGACTCATATTGAAAATTGAGTCCTTTTGCTTTTGAGAAGAAGACAATGCTCTGACGAACACCGGAAGAAATTGAAGATAATAAGTCGAATATTTCGTTTTTTTGCAAAAAACGTTTTTTTTCGATTTTTAGGTACTCCTTGAGACCCTTTACTTTCCCTTCCTTGTGAATATTATACCGGAAAGTTAATTATTCCCAAAGTTATAGGGGTTTCAATTCTTGAAAATCTTACACTCAGTAATATCTGAACTTTTGTAAATTGATTTTTATTCAGTTTGAGAAGCCGAAAGTATGCGAGCCATCCACTTTGTTAGTTTCGTCCTTATGTATGCATGTTAGAGCCTATAACTTGGCAGTGTCACGGTCCGAAATCAACTCATAGGAGGACCTATGGGTGGAGGAGGAAAAGAAAGCATGTAAAATCTCAATTTGAAGTCGCTCTTCTGTAAAATTGGCCATTTGCGACTTATTCGTTTTATATTTTGAGCCGTCGAATTGATAACTGTGAGGCCTGTAGGAGTAACTCAGAAATGGAGAAATATTTTCTAATTTTGAGATATATGCAACCAGATTTAAAATCCAAGAACCTCGAAACTTTATTTTATCCAACTTGTTGGAAATTTTATCAGCTTTATTTTGCGCATAATTTTTTTAAATTCGGTTAAGGGAATCCTTAATTACGACAATTTTCCTGAAGGCTTACAATTTTGATAATTAGTATCAGACTGAATTTAATAATGAAAAAGGCCATGGAAAGTATTCTTAGATGTCTCAAACACTATAAATTTCATCCTAATTATGTTAAAACGTTCTTTAACACCAAGCTTGAAACTTTATTATCGTTGTATCAGACCGGATTTAAGTTCAAAGAATTTCGAACCTTTATTTTTCCATTATTGAAACTTGGAACTTACCTGCATTATCTCGGAATAAGTTTCAATTCTTCATTGACAATGATGACATCTTAGTAAAAGTATTTCATAAAAAATTGCAAGACTTTTCCAGAATAATTATTTAAAATATTCTGTGAAATATGCCTCAATGAATAAAATACTGATAAGAATAATCGCTGTATATAACCAATTAATTTGATTTATTTCTTCAATTTGCATTTTTTCTGATACTTGGCCTTACACTAATTTTATTAAAATACCTAACTGTTTTTGTATAAAAAAAGTACCCTAAATTTAACTACATTTGCAAAGTCGTTTCTTTTGACTTCTACTTGTATTTGTATTACAATATAAATAATATAACTTGAGTGTTAAACTACAAATTAAACTACTGGATTTATTCTAGTTATCTATTTACAGGTTTGAGGTAGATTTATTCACAAAATCTTCATCACATTTTTTTTAAGAGTCTGGCGCCACTAGAAAATATTAGCAGAAAGTACATCAAACTTCTATATTTTCCATTATCCAATCAATATATGCGGATATTCTTGTGTAAACTCCGGGGAAGTTTGATATTCCGCAAGTTCTAGGGCCAAAGGACACCAAGCCGAGTAGTGTATATCGCTCATTTCCTGGGACACCTTCGCTCATTAATGGTCCTCCGCTGTCACCTGGAATAGGGATTTAATGGAGTTTAATTTGGGATTTGCTTTTCTGGCAATTTTTATTTTTTTCGATTTTTTTTTTAATTCAGCTAGTGATTAAAATATTTTGAAATTCTATTTTAGGTAGCATTTTTTAGGAAACTTCCTTATCTTGTATTAACCAAGTTTAAAGAAATTTCTTCATCATTATTTAGCATTTAAATCTAGTATAATCGCTTGGGAATTTTGCTAAATATGATGGCCTTTTCAAAATTTTAGAATTTTTAGAAGTACTCTACTAACAAACTTTTGAAACCTTTAGATATATCTAGCCGGATATAAATTGAAAGAACCTCAAAATTTAATATCAACTATCTTTTAGAAAATTTTCTCAGCTTTCTGATGCACTAAATAATGATTAAATCGCTTGGGCACATCCTTATCTTCAGAGATCTTTTTGAACCTTTGCTCTTTATTATGGAAATTAAACTTCTGGAATTTTAAACTTGATATCGTGGAGAAATGTATTTAAAGACTTTCGAGAAATATCGAATATTATCTTTAAGACAGCGTAGCCTTAATTATCTTGACCTACAAAAGATTTTTCGAGGTCTTTAAATTTTGAGAGATCCTAAATTCACAAACTTTTGAAAATTCCAGTATATCTTGCCGGATTTAAAGTAAAAGAACCTCAGAATTTTATATTAACCACATATTAGGAAATTTTCTCAGCTTTCTGATGCTCTAAAAATTATTAAAATCACTTGAGCATAGCCTTATGTAGAGAGATCTTTTTGAACTTTTGCACATTTTCATGAAGTTCAAGTTCTTGCACTTCAAAACTTTATATCGTGGAGCAATAGCTTTTTTTAAAAGATTTCCGTGAAATGTCTGAGATTATCCGTGAGATAGCGTAGTCTCAATTACCTTGACATGCATCCATATTCTCTCTGCCTTGGACACACATCTGTGACTGAGATACGATGATGGGAGTCCGGGAATTGGCACTGAAGCGTTGATATGCTTCAGCACAGCCGGTGTTGTCAACTATTGGCAATCTCACCCACTGCAGCATTGGACTTGGAGTATTACTTGCTGTTCAAAAAGAAAAAAAAAAGTTTCTCTAAATTAGATAAAAAAAAATTCGAGATTGCTTAAATATTGACTTTATGAATATTTTGTGGCTTTTTTTTCATACTTTATAAAATTTTAACTTCGTCTCAATGTCATGTGACGTTGGTGTTTGTCTATTTCGGATCAAATATTCCAATAATACGACAAAATATTTACGTAAGAACATGGATTTGTAATTCACAAAAGAATTTCCACAATCTCATGAAGGGGATGTGAGACGAAAAAAACAAACTTTAAGTCTGACGAATTGTAGCTCTATAAAGACTGCAATTAAAGACTATTTAAATTTATTTACCTGCGGTCATCGATCCCCAGCCAGCAATAATTGCCCTTGTTCCAGCATTTTGCGCTACTGAAGAATATTGTCCCGTGGGAAGGCATAGGGGACTGATGAAAGCTGTTTTTAGTGGAAAGGGTTTAATATAAAATCAAGTGTTGAAATTTCCAATTAAATAACGTCTTACATGAATTTGTGCGTCTTCTCAGTCGAATAAGAGCAATATCATTTGCATATTTTGGTGTATCGTACATTGAATGAGGAATTATTCTTTCAATTTCAAAATCTTGTGCCTGTGAACATCTTGTCTGCGAATCGCAATCAATATCTGACCGCGTATCTAATTCACCCAAGCGAACCATAACGCTGCCAGTAAAAAAAAATGCAAAAATTTAGTGATACAAATCGACTTAATCTTCAGAAATAATTTTTTTTTGACTTACACCTGGAGATCATCAATTAGATTTCGGACACAATGGGCTGCCGTCACAATGTACCTGTCGGATATTACCGACCCAGAACAACGATAAGTAACACGTCCAGAAGCTGTGATTACAAATTAAAGGTTATTTTACTATAACATTCAAGAGGGAATTATTTTTGTATCGGGATTATATTAATTTACTGGTATAATGGTTTTTTTTTTAAATCTAAACTTTCTTAATTTGGCTGACTACTCAATATTTATTTAAAAAATACCAATATCTTAATGATGTTTGACGCGAAAATCGTAAGTGAAATATGCGTAATAAAATTCTGCATAAAAAACAAAAAAGAGAATATAAAACAGAGTTTAAAACTAAACTTTTCCAGATATTTCCGTTTAAACTTGCTAAAAATGTAATTTTTCAAAGTTTTCTATCATATTTGAGACTACAGCGCCTCTGGTATCGGTTTTACAAGCTGTATCGGTTCTATAAGTTCTATATGATACAAGAACGCCGAGAAGTGGGGCGAGGAGTCGTTGCCCCCTACACAATAATAATAAATAAAAATAATACAAGAACCCTAGGATTTAGCCTATTTAAAGGACACTTTCACCCTCTAGAAGAAGTACCTTTCCTTCCTTGACAGAACTTTAGAGAAATTTTTCATCAAATTTTCTCAAAGGAAATTTACTATATTCAAAATGCTTTTATGCGGAAGGCTTTGGAGCTTTCTATTTTTGATTAAAAAAATAAAAATATGATTAGAATTGAATAAAAACTTTGCAAAAAACCTTCTGTGACTTGGAAAGAGCATTTCCCATTCAATTTTTGATCAATTTCCTGGCAGATTCTTCAGGGGAAAATTCTTTTTGGTATCTTTAACAAGGGCTTATGGAATCCGAAAGATTTATCAAAGCTGAGTTTAAAATAAATTTTTTGAAGCACATAAAAGATTATTCTCATCGGAATTTCCACCCAAGAAAAGCCCATTTGAAAATGTTTTAGAGAATGTGTGGAATGTGAGGAAGTGTTCTTGTCTTTAAAAATAATTTTAGATTATACACTGAGAAAAAAAGAGGGTGCGATTAACTTTTTTCTTTATAACTTTAACACTTTTTAGGTGTAAAATATATCAACATTTTTTAATGTTAATTTTACACCTTTTTAAGGGTAAAATTAACATAAAAAAAGAGGAACTTTAATCCCCAATACACCTAAAAATGGTAATATTTACACCGATTTTGGATCAATAATGCAGGGTAAAATAAACATTTCCGGAATGTTATTTTAACCTTTTCGGATTTCTCTCAGAGTAGAAAACTGATGGGGAATTTAATTTTTAGTGAATTTTAAACAGAGAGCTTGTAGAAATCTTCTGTAGGCGGTCACAAAGGAAAATTCGAGGTATTTTTGATCCCTTTACCTCAAAACCAAATAAAAAACTATTATTCACTCTCTCAAAAACTAATGAAAAAGTATATCAGCTATCTGGACTCTTAAAAATCATCAAAATCGGATCTACAAATAGAATTTATCCTGATTTAGATAAATTTCAAAAGGTTTTCGGTTTAAGAACGTTTTTATACATGGATGATTCAGAATATGAGTCAAACAATTCGATTTTTTTTTACAAAAATCATTTTTCTTCGCTTTTTGGATACTTCTTTATACCCCCTACCTTTTTTGTGAGTATTATACTTGAAAGATAATTATTTTCAAAGTTATAGAGATTTTAAATCTCAAAAATTCGATACTCCGCATGTAAAATCCTCAGCTTCAAATCGTTCTCCTGTAAAATTTGCCTACTACGAGTTATTCATTTCTTATTCTGAGCGATCGACTTAGACTAAATCTATCAAAATAGTTCAGAACCGTGCAGATTAAAAACAGATTAAAAAACATTTCTCAAGTAGATTTTTTTCCTAAAAATCATAGTGAAGGGTTTAATTGATTTTTCAATAAAGGCAAGTTCATAAAAATCGGATTAAAATAAGGTTTATTGTGATTTTTCGATAAAATTATTTTTCTTTAGTGTTCGAAAAACGTTTTTTTTGGGATAATCCTTCAATTTGGCTCTAACTCCTGAATACTCTAAATCTAAAATCTTTGATTCGCCTTTGATAGAAATGGCAGGCCATTTAAAGGTCTTCAAACTTCCCTTAGACCGTCTTCAGACTAGAGGTTTAGCCCAGTTCCCGAGGGTCTCAAAACCTTAAACAGCAACCGATTTTATTGATTTTTCAAAACGTAATAAGGTCATTTGCCCTTAATAATCCAATCCTAAGTCAATATTTTTCAAAAAATCTTGATACAAAAGATATTAGAGAAGTTAAGCCATATGGCTAAGCCTTAGGTCTGAAGCCCGTATTAGCGAATTTAGAA
Source organism: Phlebotomus papatasi (assembly GCF_024763615.1). NCBI lineage: Eukaryota > Metazoa > Arthropoda > Insecta > Diptera > Psychodidae > Phlebotomus > Phlebotomus papatasi. The sequence goes on along the minus strand of NC_077222.1, from coordinate 1,417,248 downwards.
TAATTAAAGATGTAGTAAACTAAGAACGAAAAAACAGTGAAAACGGTTTTGGAATTGGGCAATTAAAAGTGCTTGGAAGTCTTAGGAAGTTAAAGTGGAAGTGGAAGGACTAAAAAGTAGAACTATAGCTTTTTTAAAGACAACTACCAGTCTATTAAACTGTCATTTTTCATAATGACCTGATAAAAAATTAAGAAAAATCAAAATTTGAAAAATAAAAATATTAAATGACAATTTTTTTTTAACACGAATTACTTAAGGCAAAATTAATTATTTATTGAACGGGCCTACGTTTGGTTAAGGTTTATATGACACGCTCAGAAAAATAGCCTATCATTGTATGCATTTCCGTATTAAAATAGCTCACTCTTGCTCTGAGCGACTCATCATTCTTTGTCTTTTGATTTAATTTTCTTTTCACTTAATAGAATTTAGGATGTGCTGTATTAAGAATATTCAAGAAGTGATGGAAGTTTTTAGTGATTTTTTAGACACTCTCTATGTATCTGATTTACTGGAACTGATGAACAGGTGTTTGATGAACTTTTTCAAAGAATAGCTATTGCGAAATTAAGATGGTTTTTGCAGAGTGAACAAAGCTCATAAGTTTCTTCATGATGCGGAAGTTTATTTAAATAGCTAATTACTTTATTTATGATTTTAGGCATTCAGTGTACCGTAGAGAATTTATGCAGAATGGCTAAAATTGTCATTTTGACACTGGTTTTTAGTATCACATTATTCGCTTTCGATCTTTTCATTACACACAAATATGATTATGATTAGTTTAATAGGGAAAATTTAATTAGAAAAATTGAAAGTTTAACGATCCAATTTTGTACTGTCTATGAATTTCATCAAAAAAAAATTATAAAACATTGATTTCCACACATTAACACTCCTAAAGCACATTAATTTTGTTTTAGGGGCTCTATCTGGGGCACAATCTCATATATTGTTGGATTTTCATAATTTTGCGCGCGTAACCTTGTATTTTTTTCTCCATGAACTTCGATATGAAATCTTTTTGATTTTTTCTCGATTAACAGTCATTTTTTTTAACGCATGTGTAATTTGTCAAAAGTGATAAAAAATTACTTTCAATATTTCCAATTTTAGGCTTAATTGTAAGAGGTGGGGTACTTAATTAAAGACGTTCGATTATGACAAAAAATCAAAACCATATTGAATAATTTGAAATTAGGCTTTTTATTGCATCTTTATTTGAATCAAAGACTATTTAAATTAAAACAGGGAAAGTTGCAAGATAATTGATGCTTTTATTTTAGGTAAAAAAAAAAATATTCGGGTGATTAGAAACATTACAAAGATTGGAAGACTTTGAGGTTATGATCTTTAAATGCTACCGAAACGTGTAATAGTAAATAACTTGGAATTCTAAAGAGAATTGAAGATTTTAAGATCATTTCATTTGAGTTAAAAACAATCCAAGTCAAATTATTACAAAAACTTTGAGGTTATAAATATTTTAGTGATCTCAGCGCCAGTTGTGATACTTTCAATAAGTTTCAATGTTTCGGGGAGATTTAAGAATGCAAATGCTTTCATTTAAACCAAGAATAATTAGAATCACATGATCATCTAAAAAGATTTTAAATGATTACGAGTTTTTACTTTAAATTTTTAGGCTATCTTGAAATATATCATTTCGATTTCAATTTCAGATTCGTTCTAGACATGATAAAAATTACTGAAATGTTTAACAGTCTTAAACGTTTCTATTGAAGTCAGTAATAGATATTTTTGCATAATTCTAAACAAAGACGTGAAATTAAAAAAATGAGGTTATGTTTCAGATGTTTTTTTTTAGGTTATGTTTAAAATATTTAACTTGCTGCCTTATTACTTTATTTAGTCAATAAATGAAATCTAGAGATTCAAAACATAATTTTTACATGGAAGTATCTTCTAATCCGCATTTTACATTAACTTCAGACGTTTTGACGGATTCAATTCTAAACTTTGTAGATCTTGGTTATTAAAATGTTTCTGGATTATTATTTAAGTCAATCCTAAAAGAATTAAATTTTGTTGATGAATTCTTTACTCTTCAAAAAGTTTTATTTAAATGTTAGGTTACATATTTTATATTTAACCTCAAAAATCGGTCATATTTAGGAAAATTGTTGGTCATAACTTGTGAGTTAGCGAACTGTAGTTAATATAAACAATTTTATACAAAACTTAAATAATTTTAGAAGGATTTAAGTTAAATAGCGAAACTCATAAATTTGAAAGATTGAAAGCTTCAAGCGATTTTTGAGGTTAGGATTTTGAAAACTTTAAACAATTTTTGAGGTTATGACTTAATATCGGTTTTAAATGTGAGAAAGCTTTAGAAATTGCATTATTTGTTTTTAAAAATTATGAAATAATTTAAAAAAAACAATTAATTTAAGTATTTTGACATTCAAATCAGTGAAAATATTGTAGGTTATGTCTAATATAACCACAAATTTCCTGTTTAAAAAAAAGAGAATCCTTGCCCAATGTTTTGAAATATTCCAGAAAGCTCCAGAATCATATTTTTTAATGCTTCCGTATTTAAAGTTACACTTGAAATGTTAATAAGAGTTGTTGATAAGAGCTTTTATATAAATTTTACAAACAATCACTTACTTAGATTTCTGTAGGCTAATCTTGCCATCCAGGGAAATTGTCCAGGACCTGCATCTTCGCCTCCAATAATCCTAGTATTAACAGATATTCCACACAATTCGGAATTGATAAGGGACAGTTTGGAATCAACAGGGTTTTCCGTTGTAGTTGTTTCTGAGGAGCTTGAGGATGTTCTAGAAATGTCGATTGAAGGAGTAATTGGTTTTATGGTTTCAGGGAGATCAAACTCTCTGGAAAATCCCGGAGGGCAGTTTTTCTTAGTGCTGGGATCTTCAAAATGGGGATGAAAATTGTTTCTCCTTCTTCCTGGTTTTCTATCATAGTCGTAGTAACGATGATTGTGGTGAAAGTTATTGGGATCGAAACGATTTTGAGGACTTCCCCAGTTTCCGAATCCTCCTTCCTTGCTTGAGTCACTGGATTCTTTCTCTACGTCCCAAACCCAGACTTCTTCTGTTGTTGTCCCTTGATCGCGTTTATTGCTGTTCCTCCGGTTAAATCGGGAAGTTGTTATAGGGCAACAAACTATTGGTTCGGCATTCCGGAAGCCACAAGAAGCTTTGCGGAATTTCTGGGCAAGAACGGGGGATATATTTGTGGTTGAGGTACGTGAGAGGATGTCTATGAATGATTGGCAGTATTTTAATTTAATGCATTGGCACGGTCTTTCGAAGAGATCATCCTCTCGGCTGTTGTACCGCCGAAAAGATCGCGGATTTTGGTAATAATCCGAATAATGGTCGTAATAGTTGAAATCATCCCACGAATAAACTGTAATAGGTAATTCTCAGGTCAAAACACTCACAAATTAATTGAGTTATTTGCCACATTTGCATAAATGCCATTATTTAAGCATTAAACTGTAACTGTAAAACCTCCCAACAAGCAATCATTAACTTGGTTGTAATTCTCCAGCACTTACCGATGTTTGCGAAACAAAATATCATCGGCAAGAGACTTAAGATGGTCATTTTGTAAAAGTAACGCCTATAGAGAGCACTATTTCACTAAAATTATTTAAATTTTTCAAATTTACAAAATCACTTATGATTTAAGATCTTGAAGAGATGATCAGAAATACTGTGATATCTCTTTTCAGCAGCATAACAGAGTGTTCACAACTTTTTATTTCAGCAGCACAAAACACAAAAAAAAGATGAATAAAAAGAATCACACAAGAACTTTTCGGGTCATTGCAAAGTAAATTTGATAAAAAAAAATCGTTTTAGAGGCGCGTAATTTCGCAGTATTTATTTTTATTGAGGCAGTGATTTTAAGTAAAAATCTATGAAGAATTCTACATTTTATCTGATCTTTTAGCAGATCAAATACTTCTCTATGCGCACAAGAATCACACAACACTGAGCACGGATCAACTGAGTATTTGCTCTTCCTGCACGGTGGCTTTATAGAGAAAAGACAGTCATTAAAGAAGACTGGCTTGTGATTTCGGTAAGCGTCCAAATAAGACTGGTATGTTGGAAATGTACCGTGAAACCCAAGACTGTAGAGATTGCAGACGATGACCAGACAACGAACACGAGGAATCCCCACTCTTGCTGGATTTTTCCCCAGATTTCTGCTTCATTGAATTGCAATCCTCAAAGGGAAAACATAAGATTATCTTGGGTAAATCTTATTAAAGTACATGACCTGTGATTGTCGCGCGCAAAATAAAAGAGATACAGCAATCTTACAGCATTTTATGATCTGGGATTTTCCTTAACCCTCCTTTAACTCTTTCAAGTAAATCCAGAATATTCAAATTAATCTGATTCTTACTGCAAAGTAGGAATTGGGATATATCTGACCAGATATTAAATGGAAGAACCTCGCTATTTCATTTTAGCCATCCCTTTTAAGATGTTCTCAGCTTTCTCAAGTACTTTTCATTTGGAATATCGGTTGGGAACAATCTCAGTTTTTGAGGTTTTCCCTGATCCTTGTAATTTCCACAAAAGAAATCTTTGAAATTTTGGGATATATCTAACCGGATACAAAATGAAAGAACCTTGAGATTTTATTTTAACCAGGTTTGAAGAAATTTTGTCAGCTTTCTGTAGCAATTTGAATCTTGAAATTCGGTTAGGAGCAGCCTTAACTAGGGCTGATTTCCTAGATTTTTGATATATCCGATCGGGTCCCGATCAAAATCCCGAAAGCCAAAATCCCAAAGGCCAAAATCCCGAAAGCAACATTTCATGATCTGAGATTTTCCTTAACCTCTATTAACCTTATCTGACCAGATATTAAATGAAAGAACCTCGAGATTTCATTTAACCATCTTTTTCAAGATTTTCTCAGCTTTCTCAAGTACTTTTCATTTGGAATATCGGTTGGGAACAGTTTTAGTTTTTGAGGGTTTCCCTGATCCTTGCAATTTCCAAAAAAGAAATCTTTAAAATTTTGGGATATATGTAACCAGATACAAAATGAAAGAACCTTGGGATTTCATTTTAACCAGGCTTTAGGAAATTTTGTCAGCTTTCTGTAGCAATTTGAATCTTGAAATTCGGTTAAGAACAGCCTTAATTAGAGCTTATTTCCTGAATCTTTGTAATTCAAAGCTATGACGAACCTTTGGAAGTTAGGATATATCTAACCCATTTAACCAAACATAGAACAAAAGAACCTTGGGATTTCATTGTAACCAGGCTTGAGGAAATTTTGTCAGCTTCCTAAACCATTTTGAATTTTGAAATTCGGTTAGGAACAGCCTTGATTAGGGTTGCTGTCCTGGATCTTTGATATATCTGACCAAGCAGTAAATGAAAGAACCTTAAAATTTAATATTAATCACGTTCTAGTAAATTTTATAAGCTTTCTCAATAATTATAAATTTTGTTAATAAATTAAGAATAGCCTTAACTATTGCGTTTTTTCGAATCCTTGCAATTCAGGGATAGCACAAGTCGTTTAAATTTAGAGACTTAAGATTTCAATTTAACCACTTTCTATTATATTTTTTCAGCTTTCTTACGCACTTAAAGTTTTCAAAATCGGATAAAAACGGTCTTATCAATTGAGTTTTTCCCGGATCCTTCCAATTTATTTAATAAGCTAGCCTTTTTCTTGGTAAATACTAAATAAGAGAACCTCAAGATATTTTTTTAATCATGCTTAAACTGAGAAAAAAAGAGGCTACGATTACCTTTTTTTCGTCATAACTTTAACACTTTTTGGGTGTAAAAATATATCAACATTTTTTAATGTTAATTTTACACGTTTTAAGGGTAAAATAAACATGAAGAAGGGTAATATTTACACCGTTTTCGGATCAATACAGCAGGGTAAAATTAACATTTCGGGAATGTTATTTTGACTTTTTCGGATTTCTCTCAGTGTAAGGAAATTTTATCAGCTTTCCTAAACTTTTAAGTGGTAGAGCACTCGCTCTATGATGCAAGTGTCCCGGGTTCGAATCCTGTTTAGGTCACCAGGAATTTTTCTGGCGTTAAAGGTGTTCGGATTGCATCCAGTGAGCTTCATTGCACTTGATTCCACGGGCATAGGACTGACAACCTCATCCCGTACAAGAAAAAATAATAATGTATGTCTAGAAATCCCTTTGCGGGAAGGCCTTGTTCCTTCATGGAATGTTGTGCCAGCATTATTATTATTATTATTCCTGAACATTTTAAATTCTGAAATTCGGATTGGAACGTTCTTAACTTTTGAGATTTTCGAAACACTTCCAATCTTGCTCTATGATGTAATGTATGATCTGTAATGTGAATAAGGGATCCTTGAAACCAATTAAGATCCAAGTTTTTAAGTTTCTAAGTTTTTCTGTTAATATTTCTCTTCTATTCTTTGTTTGTGAATACATATTTTAGATTTTTTTTGTACTCTTGTGATAAGTCAATGAATGGTTAAGTATATTCCCAGTGTCGTTGTCATGTTTGCCGATGAGACACACAACTGGTGAATCCCCTTCGCATTATGTTTTCACTGATTCTGCATGAGAATCTGAAAAATTTTTCGTGCATACAGAGGAGATCTTGTTTTCAACATCATTACCATTTTTCTGAAAGACTTATCGTTAAATTGGAAAGATTTTTGAGGCGTTTGTGGCGTTCGAAAAACCACCAAATGACTTTGAAATTATTCAATTGCCTATTTGTTCGATTTGTCTTTCAAAATAAAAGGTGCATTTCAGGCTTTATAAGTGACCACTTGATCGGCAAATAAGACCAATTTGGTGGTAAACATCAAGACTTGGAGACTTGATTGCATTTGGTTTCGGTCTTTGTGGAGAGGTGTTTTTTTTTCTGGGATTTAATTAAATGCTCAAAATTAATTAATCATTCAGGAACTTGTGCAGGAAATTGCGAGATGATTAAGAGAAGAATGATACACATAGATAAACAATCTCCAAACGGAATTCTGGTGACTCTCTGTCCAACAATTCTGGGGGCTTTAAAATTTTCTGCCAATGTCCGAAGCGAATTAGTCAGAAGCCGGTTTCAAGTTCCGGTGATTATAAATAAAGCACCTTCAAGACATTTTGTCAATTTGTGACACAACACATTGTTCTTTAAATTCTCAAATTCGATAAATTTATTCTCAAAATAAAAAAAAGGAACGAATGGATAAGTGAAAAGCAATTAATGCACAATTAAGTGTTTATTTATCCAAAAAATGTCATTACATTATTTTATCAATTCCCAAAGTTGTAATTTAACTATTTTACACACTGCATCGCCAATTTTTTTGTGATATCGGAATTATCATTATTCAATTTTTTTTTATTGAAAAAAAAAATTTAGGGATACGCACACACTTAATTATAACAAAGAGTAACATCTTCAATTTCTCTACTCAATCAGCTTCTTGGCTTTAAAGTACCTCCTCAAGTAGAGGACTTGCCATGTGGCCAGACCCAGGAGACAACACATACTAAAAATACTGAAAAACAATACACGACTATTGGTAGATTCATTAGTATCTCTCATCTCTTCTTCTCTCTTCCTCATGATGGCAAAATCTTGGACTATTGAGTCCGACAGGTCCTCAAGACGTTTCATATCGATCTCCAGGGGCTTCAACTTTGCCGCCTCACCGTACTATAAAACATTTTTACAAAAAAAAATGTAAATATTACTCAAAATTCGGGAATCTTTAAAGCGTACTTGGAAGGCTTGAATTAGTACTAGGAAGTAAACAAAACTCTCAAACTTAATTTTTAGTGCAAAACAACTCAAACAATTTGTCTTTTATATTTACCAGAAAAAACTGGTACCCATAAAAAGAAATAAGAAAGCAAATGCATTTAAATAAAATATTTTATGAATAGGTTTTTTTTCTAAATATTCGAAAAATAAGATAAGATCAAGGGGTACACATTTATTTAATCCAGGATATAAATATTGATTTGAAATTATATCAAAACAAATAGATAGATTCTGCCTAAATTATTGAAATATTGGGATATATCCGTCTGGATAAAGCTAGAGCAATTTGAATCAATTATAATTATTACAAACGGTTGAATACAAACTTAACTATGAAGATTTTCGTACACCTTTGTAACAGGGCAAAATCAATTTTGAAAAGTAATTTTTGGGATGTATCCGTCCGGATAGTAACTGAAAGAACCTTAGATAATTATTTTAAGTATTGCATAGGGAATTTTCTCAGCTTTTTGAAGCACTAAAAATTATTAAAATCGATTAAATACAGCCTTGACTGTGAAGATTTTTGCAAACCCTTGCAACATGGCAAAAGAAATTTTGAAAAGCAATTTTTGGGATATATGCTTCCGGATAGTAACTGAAAGAACCCTAGATAATTATTTTAAGCAGTGTATAGGGAATTTTCTCAACTTTTTGAAAAACTAAAATTATTAAAATTCATCAAATACAGCCTTGACTGTAAAGATTTTTGCAAACCCTTGCAACATGACAAAAGAAATTTTGAAAAGCAGTTTTTGGGATATGTGCTTCCGGATAATAACTGAAAGAATATCAGATAGTTATTTTAATCAGTGTATAGGGAATATCCCCAACTTTTTGAAGCACTAAAAATTATTGAAATCGATCAAATACAGCCTTGACTGTGAAGATTTTTGCAAACCCTTGCAACATGGCAAGAGAAATTTTGCAAAGCAATTTTAGGATACATCCGTCCGGATAGTAATTGAAAGAAACCTAGATAATTATTTTAAGCAGTCTATAAGGAATTTTCCCAACATTTTGGAGCACTAAAAATTATTAAAATCGATTAAATACAGCCTTGACTGTAAAGATTTTTGCAAACGCTTGCAACGTGTCTAAAGAAATTTTGAAAAGCAATTTTTGGGATATACGCTTTCGGATAGTAACTGAAAGAACCTTAGATAATTATTTTAATCAGTGTATAGGGAATTTTCCTAACTTTTTGAAGCACTCAAAATTATTAAAATCGATAAAATACTGCCTAGACTGTGAAGATTTTAGCAAACCCTTGCAACATGACAAAAGAAATTCTGAAAAGTAATTTTTCGGATATATGCTTCCGGATAGTAATTGAAAGAGTCTTAGATAATTATTTTAAGTATTGCATGGGGAATTTTCCCAGGTTTTTGGAGCCCTAAAAATTATTAAAATCGATTAAATACAGCTTAGACTGTGAAGATTTTTGCAAACCCTTGCAACATGGCAAAAGAAATTTTGTAAAGCAATTTTTGGGATACATTCGTTTAGTTAGTAATTAAAAGAACATCAGATATTTATTTTAACCAGTGAAAGGAAATTTTCTTAGCTTTTTGAAGCAACCAAAATCATTAAAAACGGTTGAATACAACCTTAACAATGAAGATTTTCGTAAACACTTTCAATGTTACAAAAGAAATTTGGAAAAACAATTTTTGAGATATATTTGTCCGGATAGTAACCAAGAGAACCTCAGGTAATTATTTTAACCAGTGTATAGGAAATTTTCTCGACTTTTTTTTTGGAGCAAAGAAAATGGTTAAAAACGGTTAAGCACAACCTTAACTGTGAAGGTTTTTGTAAACCCTTGTAATAGCAAAGGAAATTTTCAAAAACGATTTGAATACAATATACCGAAATCTTCTTGTTCAAATCTTATAAAATTATTTTAATAATCAACTAAGGATATTCTTAAGCTTATTTAGACACTTGGAATTTTAGATATTTGTTGGACACAGTCTTAACTTAAAAGGTTCTTACTCAAAGATTCATTTGAACCGTAAAGATTTTCTTTCAGTTTTGGGATATATCAAGCCGGATTCTTAATGAAAGAATTTAAAAATTTTAATATAACTGTTTTATAGGAAATTTCATAAGCTTTCAAAATTGATTAAAAATTTCAAAATCGGTTCATTGGATTCTTAACTGTGAAGGTTTTCGTAAACTCTTGCGTAAGGAATATATTTAAATTAAACTGAATTATACTATTTTATTAATTTCTTCTTACTTCTTCTCTTTTTTTAACATGAAATGCTTAAAATCGTATGCGGACAAGAACTTTTCGTTTTTAGAATATGTACCCCTTGAATAACATTGCATTCTTGGTATAAAAGATTTAAAAACTTACCCCTTCGTAGTTCTTAGTCTCTATTCCCTTCTTGATGGAGAGTAACACGTCATGAGTTACTCCACGTTGATCTATTTACGAAAAGATAACCATGAGACCAATAACATTTTTTATGTGAATAATAAATTATGAACTTACGTGGTGGTACTTTTGATATGAAGCAAATCTCAAAGGTTTCGTGGTGCTCCGATGAGAATGTAAACTTTCCCTTTGAAATTTGTTCTTTTTGTGACAAAATATGGCCCTTTGCGTCCTTTACCTGAAAAATAAAAATATTATTATTTGAGATTGGGATTCCTTGTAACAGATTTCAGGATGAACTTACTATATAATCCACTTTCTGACCCGGCAAGTCCAATACCTCGTAGTCTCCCATAATGAGTTGCTTGGGCTGCATCTCATCCCGGAGGCATTTCTGTGTATTGGGCAGGAGATTGAACATTATCCCTTGCACACTGAGTACACAGATGCACAGGATCAGCAATTTTGATGATATATACCGCATTTTATCCTCGATTTTTTAACTTTGCTTACACTACCAGTCGAATCTTCTCCATGGAAATTGACGTTTCGAAAGATGAGGTGGCTGTCCAATGACACCTGAAGTATGAGAAGTTCTCCTATTCGACTCCAGAGTAAATATGAAATGAAATTCTTCTTCTTATTACATACCCTATAACCAAAGGGAACGGAAAATCCATTGGATTTCCACTAGTGGTATTTTTTGCAAAATCCGCGGATTTTGAATGAAACGAGAAACATGATCTTACTATAAGTAATCTCTATTAAAAAACAATAATAATCATAATCATGGGCCTAATTTTCTAGTCAGTTAGCAGAAATTTGAGGTTATGTTTGGTTAAACTTCGAAAATTTAAGCTATATCCCAACTGACCAGGTGTTAACAGTTGGTAACCAGCTGTTAACAACTCTGTTAACAGAGTTGTTAGGTTGCCTAACAAATTCATCTGACTTTTTGTTCCAAAATGAGACACTTTTGCGTTCATGGTGGACACTAGTGGAACTAATAGCTAAATTTTTAGCTGTCGCTGTTAACATTCTGTTACCAGAGTTGTTACCATTCTGTTAACACCAGTGTTACTTCTGTGTTAACAAGAGTTTTTCAAAATCGTTTTTTACTTTTTTAAATAATAAAACATTTTTTTTAATTAAATTACATTTTATTTCATATAAAAAAAATAAAGAAAATCACAATATATTAAAAATACCGAATGAGGCAGGAATTGTTGCACTTATTCTCAAGCTGTCTGGTGCTGTCTTGTCTCTTGCCTCCTTGCCTCTTGTCTCTTGCCTTTGGGATGATCTGTCGGAATTTTCTCCGTGCTAGACTTTCCCAAATCCGCTTTCAGGCCCACAGGTTCATGTGATTCATCCTCAGGATCATGTAAGAAAAAATAAAAAAAATGATAAGTCTAATTTTTGGTTTTAAGCAGAAATGTCGGAACGGAAGTTGAAGATCCTGAAGAAAGTATGCCAATAAGTGATGTAAAAAACACATTTTAGGAATTTGAGCAGATCTCTGGCCACAATGACGATCAACAAAGTATAAAAATTCCGAAGTCCGCGTACTCGTGTAACTTCTGGAAAATTGTCTATTTTTTGGAAGAAATTTCCAGCCGAAGGTGGAAAATCGTAAAAAATATTATTCCAATGAGGGTTGTGGATTAGACATCCAATTTATTCTAGTCGATTTTTGGTCAGCGTGATAAGAACAAATGTGCAACTTCCGGAATGCGGACACTTGCATGATTTCTTGAAAATTTTCTCGTTTTGGATAGAAATTTTTAGCCGGAAGTGGAAAGTCGTCGAAAGGGTATACCAGTGAAGACCTTGGATGGGAAATCCAAGTGATTTAGGATGAATTTTTGCAAGCAGAATGCGAAAAATATATCAAAATTAACAAGCTCGCGCATTCACACAATTCCTGGAAAATTTTCTATTTTCGAGTGGAATTCTCTGACCGGAAGTGGAAAAATAGGTAGAAGGTACATCAGTGAGGGCTATTTATGATGCATCTAAAGGATTCTGGTCAATTTCAGGTCAGCAAGACGAAAAAACACGTTAAAATCTGGGAGGTTGCGCATTTGCATTATTTGTGGAAAATTTTCTATTTTTGGATAGAAATCTCTGGCCGGAAGTGGAAAATCGTGTAGAGGGTATATCAGTGAGGAGAATGGAAAAGAATTCTGGCCAATTAGGGGCAAGCAGGACGTGAAAAATACGTTAAAATCTGGGAGGTCGCGCACTTGCATAATTTGTGGGAAATTTTCTATTTTTGGGCGAAAATATCTGGCCGGAAGTGGAAAATCGGTTTGGAAGTTCATCAATGAGGGCTACGAATGCGATATTTAAGGGATTCTGGCCGATCTCAGACCAGCAGGACGTGGAAAATCGGAAAATCTTAAAAAACCACGAATCTACGCAATTTCAGGCACTTCAGAGAGTATTTCTTGAGGAAAATAAAGAAAAAACTTGCACACTGATTTAAACTTACCTTGAGAAGAAAATTTTTCCACTGAGACACCACAAGAAACTAAATTTAATACATTTTCCGCGGTGGAAAATGTCCAGCTGTCATCCTCAAGAAAACGCGTTTTAATTTCGAAATTCGCCGCTATGCTACTCGTGTGCTGTACCTTAAAAACTTGCCAGCGTTGGTAACAATTTTAGGCCAACTCAATGCTACTTTCCACTGGCCCAAAACTGTTACCAGCGCTGTTAACATTCTGGTACCCAGAGCTGTTGGTTGTTAACTTTGGTCAGTTGGGATAGTACAAATCTTGAGATATCGTACCTTAAATGCAAAAACTTAACAAGTTTAACTGAATATAAAATATTTAAAAAAAATAACAAGATTCAAACCACGAATACGTAATTTTAGGTTATGCATAATATAACCTAAAATTACAAACTAATCAAAAAAATTAAATGTCAGAGAGACAAATAAAACATTCGGTTATGCTTTCTGTGAGGAGACCTAGAAGAATTTACAAATTTTCAAACACTAAAGATATTTATATTAAACAAAATAGAAATTTGATATCTAACCACAAACATGACAATTCTTTACCTTAGAAAATTTTTCAATTAGGTTTATTTCTCTCAATCCAAAAAATATCAAATAAAACTCAAAATGTAAGAAATTCTATCTAAGAAACATCTAAGAAAAAGACAAAGAAATTCTAAGATTTTGAGGTTATATAACATAACCTGAAATTTTAAACTAACCTCTTCAGTTCAAAGTTTCTTAAGGGATGGACGTCCCTTGATATCCGAACAGTCCTCTCTTAACTCTTTCCGGACCACAACATATCCAGCGAACGAATTTCAGTAAAACTCACTTTATTGTAACTCTTAGTGGTCAAATATGATACTTTTACAGAGAAAGAATTTTTTCCTCCTCTGGGAAATTGGAAAACTCAAGGGTAGTCTCGTCCCCAAAAGAACGCAAAGGATACAAACTTCAATTTTCCAAAAGCCAATAATATCAATTTTGTGAATTATTTTTGCGTGTGAAATGACTCCTTTACAATGTTGATCACTAAAACAAGAAGAATTATTGACCAGTATCTTGTGGGATGTCCAGGAAGTGGTAAAAAAGACACCCAACTCCTGCTTGTAAACAGATTCCTCATAATATTTTACACATAACACTTTAAAACACATTTCTTTCAACACGATGTTATTGTAGACACATTAAGCTTTCTCAAAAGCATAAAGGACAATCAGAATTCACCAAAATCAGGAAGAATAGGAAAAACTTCCTTGAAAGCAATCTCCCTCGCTGCCAAATGTAAAAATTATCTGCCATATTGGCAAAAATGTCGCTCCCGCTTGGAATTTTCTTACAAGGTTGGTGTCAAAAAGCAAATGGCGGGCATTGGCGGGATAACCTTACATTTGACTTCTAGATTTTTGCGGATCAGAGTACCCATAAAGTTTGAACAAGTTTTTTGAAAATTTAAGAAAAAATTGTTTTTCGAATTTATGTAATCTGTAATTGTTAGTTATCATACTTATTGGCCCCGAGAGGTTTTTCCTTATTCGGGTCTAGAAATTAAAAAAAAACACAATATCTGCAACGAAGCAGAAAACCGAAAATTCACGATTTTTGACCAAAAATATCTTACCTCAGGAGTTAATTAGGATCCTGCAAAAAATATCCTAGATTTGGACATCCTTATAGTTTGTACTTATCCACAAGAATCGGATTTTTATCGATTCTAAATAGGCCAAAAAAATTCTTTTTTTCCATGGGTACCCAGAGTCCCAAAGGAGACGAAAGAGTTAACCAATTAACCCATTCAGTCAATGTACCAGAAATACTTGAGATAGAATGTTCATATTTTGGGTTTAGTTTCCTACAGATTAATAAATGAATTTTTTGAAAAGAAAAAAAAATTCATTAGCAGCTGCCAAACACACGTCTTAACGGTCACTGAATTTAAATTCTGTGCATTAATTCATTACAAACTCAACTGCTTTAGATAGAGTACCTATCCAAGAAAACAAATTGGCAACTACAATTCAAATCAGGAAAGAGGAAAGAGGCCAATTTTAACAAATTCGACGGGATGTCGCATTTTTCGTCCGCCATTTTGAGCAAAAATTTTGCATGACCTTCTACGAAGCGAAAAAAGAACAACAAAATGCATTTCTATCTCTGTCGGACTATTTTTCTCAAGTATTTGAAGAACTAAAGTTACTTAAAATCCATTCCCGGCAGCAATTCTGTTAAAAGTTGCCCAGGAATAAATCATCTAAAATCACTCAATTTGCGTATGATGTATAATACCATGGTAAGGAATGGGTTAAGAGAATGAGGGGACGGCTGTCAGCATATTTTTTTTTAGTGGAATTTCATAAGAAAAATAGTAGATAATCCATGGATACTTCCACTCAATAAACTTGTAGATACGTTCGTTATAGGGCTATATTTTTCAAAAAATTTATTTCAGGGAATATAATAGAAAAATATCTTATACAAAACTGATACTCCAACATCTTACTTAGAAAAATGATCTTCTAATAATTTTTTCTTCCATATGTGTTAGTTAATCACAATGAGTTCAGAAGTGGAATGTGATACTAAATCTGGGAAAAAAAAGTTAATGGCTATCTTTTATAAATAATAAAAAGGATTTAGGGCGCAAATTATGGATGCTATATCGCAATGTTTTAGAGATAAATTATTGTTATAGTTCCATTTTATATAAATGCTGGAAGAGATATAATCCTGTTTTCGAGAGAGCCTAGATGATATTCAGTAGGAATGCCGGGATGAATCCTAAATGATTCACTTTTGGGTCAATCTTTTAGTTGTCCTGAACAGCTACAGGGACTACAGGGGATGTATCGGATTCTGGAGCTGAAGAATTAGTTCCATTTCCATTTGTCATCAAAGTCTGTAATTCACTAGTGAATTTGTCTCCAAATCCGGGATCAATTTCGGCTACTTTCTCGCTAAGTTTCTCTTTGATATTTTGAGGCCATTTGCTAGACCACTCACGGAAGAGCTTTACCTAGTTTTTTTTTTTAAATATTTAAAAAAAAAATGAAATGCCTTTCTATTAGAACTTTCACTAGAATTATTACCCGACACTGGAACAGACTCATGGGTTTGTCATTGCACGATGCCTCTGCCATTCCGCCCACAAGACCATTGACGTAGGGTTCTGGGGAGAGGCATTCAAGGAGGATGGGCAGAAAATCCTGTCGCTGTAGTTCACTCCACTCATTAAACCACTGAACTATATAATTCAATTCTCCGTCCATCGTTAGGATATTCCCAGACATTCTCCAGAGATCTAGAAAATTTAGCCCTTATCTGACACGCACTTTTGTTGACGTTTCACAATTTTTCTTTTAGCGGCTGCTAAACTAAACCCAATCTTAATCCCAATTCCCAATAAAAACTAGTGGAAACATATGAATGCAATTATAACGGATTAATTATGAATAAAATCTACGTGACAAAAAATCGCATAAATTTTAACATTCCTCCCCACTATCGCGAGATTTTTATGTTCTGAAAATTTATTGTTGACATAGAGTTGCAGCGATTGACCGAATGCGCTGGCATTCAACTTCGGAAACATATTGACATGGAGCTTACTAGTCGATTTTAATCCGTAATTTCATAATTCAATGCTTTGCTGGGATATCTACTCAACAGATTCTTCCAACACGGGATATACGACAACATGATTGAATTGCAACAAATATATCCTGATATGATTAATAATAATGCACAATTTACATCTAAGCGTATAATTCATGCGAGCAACAGATATTCCTGAGGTACAATTGGTGCAAACCGAGCACGGAGCTCATTCATCAGTTCTGGCTAGTCCACACAATTATTTAGGTTACTCTTTGATGTTCGAGAGCGACAAATTGCTGAAAGAGTTTGCTCTTCACGCTATTATCTCGCTCCTTGGAAATTACAAGGGGCCAACTAATTTTTGGCCATTTTTCAGGAGACAGCATGAAAGATTCAAATTTGTGGAAATAAGTAAGGGAAATGTACCAGCGATCGTTAATGTACCTCGGATCGGAAGGTTGTCCCGCATATCGGAACCCCAAAATAAAATGTATTTTTGAAAGTTATTCGCTGTATTTTAGCAATAATTTTTAGCTAAATGCATTATGTTGGTTCATATTAATCAATAGAACCAATTTTCTCATCGAGATTCTAACAAAATTGTCACTATTTACCT
This sequence comes from Phlebotomus papatasi, assembly GCF_024763615.1. NCBI lineage: Eukaryota > Metazoa > Arthropoda > Insecta > Diptera > Psychodidae > Phlebotomus > Phlebotomus papatasi. The sequence continues at coordinate 1,400,329 of NC_077222.1, read as the reverse complement.
TATTTATTGAATCGCTGTATCAGAGTCTTAGCCAGAAATCTGCCAATCATAATTTTCTTAAAATTTTACACGAGAATTTGTCTGACAGAATATGAGGGATTATGACTGATTAAAATGATTTACAAATTTGTGTTAATTATATAATGAATACTCAGTGATTCTAATTTCACTATAAATGCACTTTTTTATTTGTCTCGACAAGAAATAATGAAAATAAATTATTTTTTGTGACCAAAAGTTTTGTTCCTTATATTCCTCGGATCGACACACTTCTTTTCGTGGAAAATTGTGCTCATTACTTATGGCCACATTAAGGACATATTTGTTCACAGTTTCTTTTCTTTTTGACTATGTAAGTTAAAATTTTAACTGTAATTTCTTTAAAGTACCTCCTTTCGATATATCATTGTGAATGTATTAGGAAATTCCCTTAAACCTCAGATAAATATGATTTTTCCAAAAATGTAAAATTCATAACTTGTGGCCACTTTTACGAACTTATGGCCGCTCGTGGAATGACTTGTGGCCACAATGCAAAATGATGCAAAATAAACTTAGAAATAAAATATTTTAAATGCAAAAGAAAACAAAAAGATTTCAGGTAATTTCATAAATTTTTATTATTTTTTTCTTAAGTTTTTATAGTTTTTATTCATGATTGTAGCATTGCACTATTAATTTCTTCTCATCCTTCTATTCACTGAGACCCGCAATCCGTTTTTCATAATGAAAAATGCATATTTGACTGCATGAAAAACCCACCTCAAAATTCCCTCAGTCTCCTTTTGTAAGGACATTGCGAAAGCCTTCGTGGTCTGATATTTCTTCCGGATCCTTCCCGGAGATTTTATTAAGGAGAGTTGTGAGAGGAATGTGATACACCTGAAATACTTGTCGCGGCCATTACATTATCAATGCCTCTTAATGCCTGTGAGATGAATATTGAGGCTCTTTTTAGTTTTTTATATTTTTTTACTGGTATCATTGTCCTAAAAGAGTGAAAAAGAAAAGTTAGGTTATCTGTAACAAAATACAAATTCATGAGATAAATCTGCAACTCTCGAGGAATCTTGAAATCAGATTTTACACCACATTTATTTACTTACTTTAAATTTCATTAAATGTTTGCCAGAAAACACCGAACTATTGAATAAAAACAATACAATTGACAACTCTTCAAATCAAAATAGTGTCACATATGGTGTGAGGGCACTACATGTTAAATACCGTGGCCACAAGTCCGTAATCCTATCAATTTGGTCATAACTTATGGCCTCATTTTAATTTTATATTTGTTGTTTAAAAATTTATCAAAATTTAATAGTAAAAGAACATATAGTTATTAAGGAAAGAAGTTTTGAAAAATAGTACTAAATATTTGCGATTGAAGATACAATATTTAGTTGTTAAAATTTTTAAGATCGTTAGTAAATTTCTTAACGATTTAACGTATTTTTAATCGTAATCCGCATCAGTAAAATATTTCCCTTAAATTGTTTCTTATTGTACCGAAATATTAAAGTAAATCAATTTAAAATTTTCATTTAATGATAGCACATCAAATATTGGTAATTTTGTGGTTCTTTAAAATCACTTTGTGAGAAAAAATTGAAGATTTTTGCGAAGAGGCCACAAATATAGACTGGCCATAAGTAATGCCACCACCCTGGCTATTTCGTTCACTCACTTTCAATTTTAAAACTTTTTCGTTTATCAATTTATTTTACTTTTTTTGCGTTCACTGTTTTTTAATTATTATATACTCACTTTTTGTTTGTTTATTGAATTAAAATATGTCTTTACATGTCTCTTGATTTACTTTTCTATGAGGTTTTTATGCTCACTTTTTCTTTTTTTTATCCCAGTATATCATTTACTCGTTTCTGACTAGTAATTTGCACTGATTCCGAGCTCCATGTTTATCTATTTTCATCGTCATATTTCTTATTTTCTTGATCTTCTCGAGTTCTTCTGTTTGCTGAGCTGTTTTGTCTGTAATCAGAATGATCCCAATTTTTCTGCGAAAAAAATTTCTTTTCGCTATTAATGACTTTGTGCTACTAGTTTACTGCTAGTTTTACTGTGCTGTTTATTGCCTTCTTCTCTTGAGAGCAGAAAACCGTAAAACAGGGTTCAAGTCGCTCAAGCTTAAGATTGTAAAATGTAAAGAATCTCAATTTACCCTAATCATTTGCTTCTAAAGTCGAAGACGATTTATGCCAATGTGTTTGCAGCATAAACCAAACGCAGCGCTAACGGTGACAAAATGAAGCTCAAGTCTAAAGAATATTCCATAAAAATTATAATTTCTTTATAAATTCCAATTTTTAAAATACAGAAAAAATTAAATACAGCATTTTTAAGATATCAGTAAAATTCTCAAGTTATATATTTTTGATCTATTTATGAAATTGAAAAAACATGTTTTTTTAGCAACAAAAAACTTGGAATATCAAATTTTTTTCTTGTGATTTTTGTAGTTCTTCCAGGGACTACATTCTTTTTTCAGGGCATGGAAGGGGTTACATTCTAAAGGATGTGTATAAATTTTTCTTGTTTTGCTTTTGTCCTTCTGTAACTTTAATTTTTTTTTTTGGGCAGAACAAGAAATTTTCATGAGGAATTTTTACGTTAACCCTATGTAAGATCAACGATATATTTTTCCACTTAATTCATTTTTTCTATTTTCTTTCAGATTTGACGATACATGCACAAAACTCCTGTTTAAAAGGTAGGAATAGAATTAAAAAAAATGCTTCATTAAAATAGTAAAAATGAATGTAAAAATAAATTTTGAAAAAACACAATTTCAATAAAATAACTGATCCTTTTCAAAGGATCATCGATAAAATCGCAAATGACGTCACGTAAAAATTCCAAAGCGTGAAAATTAATTGTTCATCAATTAACCCATTACATTAGAATTTTTATCTATCGCTAAATCCTAAATTTCGTGTACAAATCAATTTATTTACACGCTATTGTAATTTTGACTACATCAGCAAATTCAGCAAGGAATTTGCATACGCCATTGGTTTTACATTTGGATGAGGCTGCAAGTAAATATTTCAGGAGGGTTAAGTCATTGAAAATCGAAGCTGCAAAAGGCTTTTTAGGGTTACTTACCACAGCCTCGTAGGTTGTAAATTTAGGTTTCAAATCGTCTCCCTTAATTGTGATAAAGGCTCCCATGTTACCCATTGTATCACTGCAAGGAAAACGAAAATGGTACAGAATCGAGATTATCGCCTTTTAGGAGCAAAATTTTAGGTCTGAAGAATGCTTCTATTCAAAACCGATTTAAACTGATTTAGAAATCACTTAAAAGATCCTCAAAATAGTTCTAAAAGCAATAGAATTGATTTTCGGGCAAAAATTACTTGTTGATTCATAACAGGTTTATTACCGGTTCATAACCGATTTGAACCGATTTATAAATCACTCAAAATATTTCCCAAAATACACCTTAGGGGTAATTTAAGTAAATTTCATATAGAAATTATTTATTGGCTATGAAACGGTTCATTACCGGTTCATAACCGATTTGAACCGATTTATAGATCACTCAAAATATTTCCCAAAATACACCTCAGGGGTATTTTAATTAAATTTCATATAGAAATTATTTATCGGTTATGAAACGGTTCATTACCGATTCAAAACTGATTGGAATGCATTCAGTTTTATCGAAAATTCCAAGACCGTTCCAGCGAGCTCAAACATCACCTCATTCGCTTGATAATGTGCTCTCTGGAGCACTTTTAACTTTTAACCTTGAAAAACCGTTATTAGGAATGATTCAAGGGTATTTTCACACATGTTCGAATGACCGCCTAGGTTAGGCTTTCTCTTGGCACAATCAAAGTTTCCGGTTTAAGTATTCCAAGTTTTTGTAATGAGGAATCAAGATTTTTCATATAAAAAATATAGGTTTTCCGTTTTACGAATTTAAGGCTTTCCGGTTTAAGGCGGTCTTTAGGGAATTTTCATTTTAAGAATTCAAGATTTTTGGTGGAATCAAACAAGTTTTTCCGTGTAAATAATTCAGGCTTAAAGTTTTACGTTTGGTGTTCGGCGTAAAGGATTGAGTGTTTCCATTTAAAAAAGCCTAAACTTTTCAATGCAAAGAATAGAAATTTTCGGTTTAGAACAGAATCATATTGACAATAAAATACTTACCGTAGCCTCACCGTATTTCGTTAATTTACGTATTTTCATTGCAATTCTTACGCAAATTTTCTATTACCGTATTACCTTATCTCATTCTCGGTGACACTAAGTGAAAATAATATAAAAAAATTGAAGAAATAAAACGAAAATGAGATAAACGGTGAGCAAAACAAACTAAATACGATTAATTTATGTTATAGTTTTTTTTTGCTCTCCGTTTATCGAATTTTCGTTTTATTTCTTCAATTTTCTTTCATCTAATTCCACAGAGTATGAGATAAGGTAATATGGTAATCGATAATTTGCGTAAGAATTGCAATGAAAATGCGTAAATTAACGAAATACGGTGAGCATTTTACTGTCAATATGATTCTGCCCTTCGGCGAAAAGAATTAAGTTTAAGACATCCGGTTTAAAGCATCCTAGTTTCCATTTTTTGATAAATGTTTTCGGTATAAAAGATTGAGGCTTTCGGTTTAAGGAATTCTCAATTTTTTTCTGCACAAAGGATTAAGAATTTCAATTTTCGAAAAATCTAGACATTCAGTTTGAAAATGCAAAATTTCCAACGTAAAGAAATATAGTTTTCGGTTTAGGAATTCAGAGTTTTAAAAGATTCAGGATTTTAAGGGTAATAGATCGGAATTTTCGGTTGCGGACGTTAAGGTTTTCGGCTAAAAACTCGAAGTTTTCGTTGAAACAAATCAAGGTTTTTAGCCTACAGGATTATAGCTTTCGGTTTAAGGGCTTTTCTGGTTATCCGATGCAAAGGAAAGGATAGATTTTCGGTTTAAGAAATCAGGATTTTCGGTACAAAGTCCTAACATTTCGATTTTTACAGTTTAAAGAAGGATAAATTTTTGTATTTAAGAACCTAGGGTTTTCAGGGTAAAGAATTCAGGTTTTCGCTTTAAGACCTCTAGAAGAATCGGTGTAAAAATTCGGGCTTTGGCGATTCCGGTTTTGTAGTCAAGGTATACGGTTTTATCACTAAAGGCTTTCGGCGTAAAGGACCGTGGTTTTCGGTTTGACGAACCAGGATTTTCGGATTAAAGAATAAAGATTTTCAATGTAAAAAATCTAGGCTTTCGGTTTAAGGCATTAACGTTTCCGGTTTAAGAACTTAGGTTTTGCAGCGTTTAAAATTGATATTTCTGTGGAAGGAGTTATGAATTTTCGGTTTAAAGATTCAAGGACTTACCAGTAGTTAGGCGCTGAGAACACTGTAATGCATTTGCCATTGTGGGCCTCCTCGTAGCCGAGATGCTTGACTTCATGGCTGCGCACCACGTAGTCGAGTTTGTTGAACTGGCAAAAGGCTTCGGTGACGTCAGGTCCGAACTGGATGCCGACGCCTCGTTTGGAGGGTCCCCTTCCGATTTGCGGTTGCGGATCACTCCAAAGTAGTTCGCACATCAGCCCCTCATCCGGTGGCTGACGATTCCGTTCGATCTTACGCAAATCGTCCAGGGAAACATTGTCCTGGGAGAACAAACCACCGTGCATCACGAGGACACGATCATTGATGCAGTGGCAGAGCGGCAGCCAGTTGTAGACTTGAGTGAACATATCGGACATTGTGCTGGAGTACTTAGCAATAACCTCTCCCGTGAATCCGTACATCTGATTCATGGTGACACTCTCATGGTTGCCACGGGCCAGGAAGAAGTGATCAGGATAGAGGAGTTTAAAGCCAAATAGCGTAAAAATGCATTCAATGGAAAAGGAACCTCGGTCAACGAAATCACCGTTGAAGAGGTAAGGATTGGATTCAGAAGGAAGTCCATTGATCTTGAAGATGTTCATCAGATCGAAAAATTGTCCATGGATGTCACCGCAAATGGTGAATTTGGACGAATCCGGCACCTTAATGTCCACCAGGGAGGGTTGCTTTCGGAAATACTCGTCGACGTCACAGAGAATCTTATAAGCGTACTTTCGGTGCAGCTTCTTTTCCGCCTTGTAGAATTCCATTAGTTCAAGCATAAAATTCACAGTAACTTTTTCGTTCTCCAATTTGGGACCCGTGTAGTCTTCCTCAATTGCTGCAAGGTTTTATTAAGGAAATATGCATTGTACTAAAGGGAGCTTGTAAAGTGCAAAATGTTTTACGATCGGAAAATTCCAAGAGATGAATAATTGGATCTCGGTGTGAACCGTGAGAGACACAGTTATCTATCCCTTGAAAAATTCTTAAATTTTACGATTTTTATGAATTTTGACCTGTTTTCAAATTGCTCAGCGAAATTTCGTTAAGTGCAAAAAATCTTGAGATTTTGGTTTTAGTCGAGACACATTAATTTCTAGAAATATACAAAGCGCCAGGAGAAATTTTTATTTTGTGTTTTTTATTGGTACCCTCAACTCCTCGTTAGTCCGGATGACTGAGACTGAAAATGGAAGATAATGGCTCTGGCATATATTTTAGATCAGGAGAATTTCAAGAAATCAAAATTAACGTCCCTTTCTTTCTCATTGTGTTGCATATGTATATGTTTCACTCTTTCGTACTCTTCTTCTTCTTTTAAACATCACAACAAATTTAATTTAGCTCAATCGAATTTGGAGTGCGAAAGAATGGGATAGACGTATGCAAAGCGTGTGAGGAAGAAAGTGATGTGAATTTCGATTTCGTTAAATTTTCCTGATAGTGTACTGGAGCCATAAATACCTATATCTTAAGGGAGATCATTTTAAGTTTCTCGAGTGTTTGACAGCTGTCATTATCAGAGAGCTGAAAGTAAATTCAGAACTCGAAATTGAAGTACATTTTTATGGGACTCTGTTTTAGTCACAAGTTATGTTTCGTTAAGTTTAAGCAGTCTTAAATTGTGGCTTTTAGTTGAGCCACATTAGATTCCACAAATGAGTCATTAAAAAGATATAATCCCGTCAAATCAATATACTACCTGCCGATTTTACTTGGAGGTTTTTTGAATTGTAACGGTATATTCCAGTATATTCAGCGAAAATCTGTAGATTTTCGGCAGAATTTCTACCTAGAAAATCTGCATATTGTCCATTACACTTCACAAAATATTGTTGATTTATGAAGAAATTGTAGAAGGTTCAAAGAAAATGGTATGTTTTGCTTAACAAACATCACCGATTAAACATCTTATTAGACACATTTTATTAAACATTTTATTTTTTATTTAGATTTCTGCAGAAATCTTAAAGATATCTGACGAAATTATTTGACGGGAATTTTTATCTTGTTATTTTATATTGGCAATTTGATGCTTCGACCATTATCTTTAACCGCAATCTTAGGACCGAGATCAAGATCAAAATTTTAAACTGTCAAATATTTTCAAGATCAAAATTTGTTATTCTGACGCAAGGCATTTGTGGAACTTAAAATGTTTTAGCTAAGAAACAAGATTCCAAGAAGTTCCACACTTAACGAAACGTCACTTTTCAAGAAAAATATTTATTTCTCAGAAAAAAAAACTGCTGAAATTCCGAACAAAAATTAGAAAATCAAGCAAAAGCCGTATTAAATAAAAACTAGGGTCATGTGATAAACCTTGAAATGGTTATACTGGTCTTGATTCTCTTCCAGATATTCACGGGCTTTATATCTTGATTTTCATCGTAGACATTTAGAAGGTTTGTTTCGTTAATTTTGGGCAGTATTAAATTGTAACTTTTAGTCGAGACATATTAGGTTCCACAAATGAGCCATTTAAGACATAAATTTAATCTTGGTGATTTTTATTGGCAATTTGATGTTTAGCCATTATCTGTGACTGCACTTGGACTGAGATCAAGATCAAAATTTTAAACTGTCAAATATTTCCAAGATCAAGATGTGATATTCTGATGCAATGAATTTGTTGAACTTAAAATTTCTTAGCTAAGAAGCAATTTCTCAAGAAGTTCCACACTTAACGAAACATCACTTTTCACGAAAAATATTTATTTCTTAGCACAATTTGCTGAAACTTAAGTTTAAACTGGTCTTGATTCTTGAGGTAAAAAACGTTTTGGATACAGCAACCGTCAGTGTTTGGCAGCTGTCATCCAGATATCGAAGTGCCGGATAACGAAAAACTAAGTGTACCAATTGCAAGCTCAAATGTAGTATTTTTTTAATACTATTTTTCTCTTTGAACTTTCTCTTATAGAAATATATAATTCTTTAAAAACGACTTCCAAAAAAAAGCTTTCTAAATCGTTATAGGCAAGGTTATAGGTATCATGTAAATTCCAAGGATGTTTTTGGAATTATTTGGAGGAACAACAAATTTGACGCCTTATAATCTTGAAATGTTGTTTCCACATTTGGAAATCTTGAAATCCACACGGTTTGTGTCCCAAGGCCTTTGATAAATTTGAGATCTTGATCTTAATTTTTAGAATTTTAGATTTTTAGCCAAGACACATTAAGATTCCACAAATTCCGATAAGAGATTTTTTCCTGTGTTTTTTAGTTTAAAATTTTGATCATTATGTGGGCTCGGAATTGAGAATTCAGAAAATTCCGTAGGAGTACAAAGCGATTTTAGTAAATATGACCTTTCGTTAAGTGTGGAAATTATTTATAAAACGTATTTCTTAGCTAAGACACTTCCAAGTTCCACATAAAAATCGCTTAGGAATAAGAAATCATGTTTCCCAGAGATCAACTAAGGCTAAAAACAGCATATTTTTTTCTAGTTTAATTTGGATTAATGTTACTGTGTTATCACACTTGCACATTAAAATTTTAATATGATTCACATTAATTGTCGCTGGTGAGAGTCCAAATGTGTAATTTGTGTGTTTGAATCATTTTATATTCAAAATTTGATCTATTTGTTGATAAAAAGGTAGACTTGGCCCGCAAAATTTGATATAAATTGATTTATAGCATTAATGCAAAAAATTAATGCGATTTTCTCTTTAATTTTTTAGTGTGAAAAATATTTATGCTTTAGGTAAATTTAAACTTATTTTTGCAGGCCAAGTCCACTTCTTTATCAATAAATAGAAAAACCCCAAAAATTAAGTGACTCAAAGACACAAATAGCATATTTGGATGCTTACAAGCGACAATTAATGTGAATCACATTAAAATTTTAATGTGCAAGTGTGATAACGCCGTTACTGATGATTTTGGTGACAAATAGCTACGACAATTGCTGATCCAAGCCACGGAATGTTAACAAAATTTTAGCACTTGGCTTTCGTCGGATTGGGATTTTTTTACATTAAAGATCGAGATTTACATTAAAATAAAAATAATAAAATGTACTTACAAATGCCATCGAGATCCCGGTACATTTGTGCTAGGGACAATTCCTTCTTTTCAGTGGCAATTGCCCTCTCGAACTTTTGTTTATTGATGATCTTCTGGCATTCCTTGAATTTCATTTGAGCATCCTTGTCCTGTGGTCGTCTTTTAGCAACATATTCAAAATCACTCAATGCTTGTTTAAATTTTCCTAGAGACATATGAGCCGCCGCCCTCCTGTAGTATCCTTCAAACAGAAACAATTTCTTCTTATTAGTTCAGGGATTCCGGGGAACACTAAAGCAGTCTTTTACCTTTAATATAAATGGGATCAGCCTTGACGGCCGAGATGGCATCTTGAAGAGCATAGCCATAGCTCTCCTGCCTCAAATGAGCTAGACTCCGGTTAGCGTAGTAGACAGCATTTTCCGGGTCCAATTTGATTGCTTCAGTGTACCATTCAATGGCTTTATCATATTCCTTTTCTGCACAATCAATCAAAACAAAAAGAATAAACAAAATTGGAGAAATAGAAAAAAAAAACTTTCTGCATTGATTTTCCAGGAATTGTTTGTGGTTATGTCACTCCTGGTCAAAAGATATATCCACCGATACTCACTGTTAAAATAGGTATTTGCTTGAGTTTTATATTCCTCTGCTTTGGGATGCTTCTCGTCCTTTATTTCAATATTATTGCTATTCTTGCTTGGGTTTTCCTCAGACATTTTCCCAAATAATAAATTCAGGCTAAAAAATTACACGAGAAAAAGCAGACACACAGAGGATGTTACTACCATTTGTCATCACTGCCAGCGCTGGTAGTCCGGGCACGAGATTACAGTAGGCCTATTTTATAACACTTTCAAATATTTGTTTTGCATCCCAATAACGGACAACATGTCCAATTCTCGGGGAAAATTATCGCGAGTTAGTAAAATTCCAACGCTGTTCTATCATGTGGTTTCTCGGGACCGAAAGGAATACTTTGCTAGCCAGAATCCTTCAAATTCTAAAGTACAGTTCTTCTATGGGAATTCATTTAGGCCACTTAAACTGCAAACAGGAGAGAGAAGTGGTAAGGAAATTCTTTGGAAAATATTTTTGTTAATTCTAGGACCATTAGAGGAATTCTATAACAGTATGACAATGTCATATGATAAATTTAATTTTTTTATATGGTAAATCCGGAAGAACTAATCATAAATGTGACTTGTATCAGTTGCTAAAAAATTCATATGCTTCGTATACAGCTCTTTACAATGGCCAATCGATGCTCTCTGTGCTTTTACGTCGTTCTGTTCCCGAATTTTACAGCACAAATTTGTCATATGACATTGTCATATTGCTACAGAATTGCCCTTCAGGGAAGCTTTTTAAAAATATTTAGTATAAGTTAAATGACCAAACGAAACTTTAAATAATTTTCAAATAAAGAAATGATCATTAAATCGATTTTACCCATTTAACCCGTTCATACTTTGCTGTCCGAGTTTGATTGCATACGACACAACAAAAAAGTCCTTGTGAAAAATATTACATCTTGAGGCGAATACCGCTAGGAGCACTAAATTCGACGTAAATGATTCTTTATGCCCCTCCCCTGGCACACCTTTTAGATCGGTCAAATTTTGTAAAATCAAAATTCGCGCCCCTGTCTGTCTCATATGGTTCACCTAAGGCTATCACACTCTTTTGGATTCAAAATTGGACTAAACTAAATTTAATTTGGTGTGATGTTCAAAAGAAGAAGAAGAAGAGTGCGAAAGAGTAGGATAGGCATATTCAAAACTTTTAAGAAAGACAGGGATGTGAATTTTGATTTTATGAAGTTATTGATTTAAATAGTGTGTCGGAGCCACGACAATTCAAAATTGAATATTTCCTTGTAGGCTACAATGCATTTTTATGAAAGTTTAGCATTTCGTCGGTTTCGAAGAAGACTATATTGTAACTCTACATACAATAGTATAAAAAGATGGTATCATTGGATGCAGAAACCTTAGATCTATATCCCCACAAAATTTTATCTTGATTAAGATATTCCTGCAAAAGTTACAACAACAAAAAACTTAAAATCAGCGTGCCCAATTATTGAGTTTTTTGCCCACAATTTTGCTATAATTAATTTAAAAGTAGTGTTAACTAGAATATATTTAATGCGTAAGTATGATGAAATAGTTTCAAAAGCTGAAAGTAATACTAATTGCAGTGAAATTAATGAAAATAAATTTTACCTGTCAAACTTTGAACCTCTTTCCTTTGGACTTACAATAGTCTTCTTCGGAACCGACTAAGTCTATCCCACTCTTTTGAACTCAAAATTGAAATGAAATTTAATTTGATGTGATGTTCAAAAGAAGAAGAAGAAGAAGAATGCGAAAGAGTAGGATAGGCATATTCAAATTTTTAAGAAAGACAGGGATGTGAATTTCGACTTTATGAAATTTTCCTGATTTAAATGTTGTGTCGGAGTCATGAAAATTCAAAATTGAATATCTCCTTGAAGCTACAATGCATTTTCATGAAAGTTCAGCATTTTGTAGGAAAATTTAAGACCATTCTAATGATGCATTGGGCGATTAGCTTTACCTTTCTATCTTCACGATCTTTACTAAAACGGTCTTCAGACTAGGTCTTTAGTTCTTTACCCAAAAGGCTCAAATCTTCATACAATAAGCAATTGTAGAGATTTTTCAAAATCGTATAGATCAATTACCCGGTGCTAAGTACATATTTTTTCAAAAAAAAAAAAAAACGCATAAGTATTAAAAAATCAGAATTATTAAGCTATATGGGCCACATGGATAAACCTTAAGTCCGAAGTCCGTATAATCCGAGCTATTAAGTATTGAATTACAAAGCAGAACTAGTCTTTGGCCGATCTTGATGAGTTTTTTAAATCCAAATTTCCGGGATCAACCTTCTCTACGATACTTATATTTTGGGCTTTTGATATTTGAGACACTCAGAACATAATACGGGCTTCAGACCTAAGGGTTAGCCATATGGCTTAACTGTTATAATTTCTTATCACTCAAGATATTTTGGAAAATTTAACTTAGGATTGTATTATTAAGGACAAATGACCTATTAGATTCTGAAAGACCAATAAAATTGGTTGCCATTTAGGATTCTGAGACTTAGGGCCTTGACAGACCTGAGGATAAGCCGAATGATGGCTTAGCGTAATTATATTCGAAATAATAGATGGACTTCATTTCCATAATTTTCCAGTAAGTCGCCTCTCGGTTTAAGTCGTAAGTGTGTCTAGGGCATTACGGGAACAAGGCTAAACCTCTAGTCTGAAGACCGCTTAAGACTTAGGCTGATCCTCGAGAATATAAGTCCGTAAAAATTTCGCGGTAAAAGTTTAGCCCAAACTATCATACACTGAGAGCTTACAGTTAAAATTTCTTCAGTTTTACAGTTAAAAAGATCAAGGATTCGATTCGAGGTTTTTTACAAAAGTTTCCTTTATTTTTTAAACATTCTGGAGAATCAGCCTGAGTCAATTTAGGCCTTAACACGGTATTGAGATTTAAGGTTTAGCCACTTTTCTATAGTGAAAACTTCTTTAATTTATTAAGCAAGATCTTCAGAAAAAAATTGAGTCAGGATTGAAATTATAGGGAGATAATCAACTGGATTTGGAAAAGTCACTAAAACTGTTTATTACTTAGATTTCCGAACTGGGCTAAGTCTTTGGTCTGAAACCTGTGTCATGCCGGCTTCAGACTGGAGGTTTAGCCCAATTCCCGAAAGTTTCAAAAATCTTAATAACAAGCAGTCGCTGGCTATACTTGTTCATCTCCTGGTACTAAGGCTTCTAGTGTGAAGACCGCTTAAGGGGCCCTATCACCTATGCATTTTACCAATTATTATTATTATTATAATTATATTAATCGTATCGGAATACTTTACTACAATGTAGTCACATTATATTGCTGTTATATTCCGTGGTGGAAGAATCTACTAGTCCAGATGTAGATCGCCTAGGAGCGCCTTCCCTGCAAGGTGGGTGCTTCTTCCATGTTCCCAGAGTTACCTGATTTTTTTTGGACAGAAGCGGTGCATTTTATTACATTTTATCATAGAGAAAATGTCTTTTTAGTTGTTTGCACCGGGCGGGATTCGAACTCGCAACTTTGCGAGTCGAATCAGAGATCTCGTTCGCCCAAGAGCCAACGGTCTTGCCTATTGCGCCACTGAGATCCTCATTTTCCCAATAAATTATCCCACGCCTTAAGCGATACGGCAAAAACTCCTTTTTTTTTAAATAAGTCGCAAATCCTTGTGCTTGATCTTAGAATTCAGGATTTTTAAGCTAGATCCTGTCTTGATTTGTTTCTAAATAATAGGGAGAACAAGCCAAGATCCCTCTGTCCAGGAGAGGTCTTCTACTCTCAATGATATAATAGAAAATGCTCTCAAATTGTTCACAAGCGTAAAGTCCAGTAAACTCCCAGTTAAAGAAAAGATACTCAAATTACTGAAGCTCATTAAGCAGTTGGAGCATGAACTGCTTAAGGCTTATCCTGAAATAAGGAGAGATCGTATGATCTTGCAATCGGATCGCATTCGAAGTCCTAGACCAAATTATAGACAATTAATTGAAGATCAATTGGCCAAGTCTCCGGCTTTGGGAGATCTTGAGGAAGAATCAATGCCTGAGTATTCTTCAGTGTGGAAATCCTCTGAGAGAAGTGGAAGTATCCTTGAGTCGCAAGAAATGGACACAGAGGGTTTGTTTGAAGAAGGCTTCGCTGAACCTTTACCACCTGGCCAGTACAATGTCCCTGATGGGGATTTTGCAGGAATTGCTAATGATTTGAGTGCAATTGATGAAGAATCCTCACCGGAATTGGTGACAACGGATTCAAGAAAGGGATTGAGGGTTTCTTTCTTTACATCTGCTAGCGATATTGGGAGGGAATCTTTTCCAGAACTTAGCAAATCTGCCATTGATCAGTCGGAAAGCCTAGAAGGCATTAGCGAAATTATTGATGAATCTTCTCCTGAACTGGCTAGTTCTGGACCCATTGAAATTTCAGAGACTCTGGGAAGTGATATTCAGGAAGAATCCTTCCCTGATATCAGTTCTTCAGGAGCAGCTGGGCATTATTCCTCTGTCGATCTCTTTAAAACATCTGCAAGCGATATACTTAAGGAGTCCTTCCCTGATATGAGTTCTTCCGTGGAGTCTTCTAGCAAGGGTTTCGGGGATTTGAGTATCCTTGGGTCTCAGGAGATGGACACGGGGGATTTGTTCGAAGGCGGAATAATGGAACCTGAGTTTCAAGAGGACTATCAGATCAGTGGAAATCTAAGTGAAATTGATGAAGAATCTTCTCCTGAATTTTACAGTGCTGCTTCTCAGAGGATTTCCCAAGAGATTTCTGATAGTCAGCAACTTCAGGATGTATCAATGCCTCAATATTCGAGTTTTGAGAGATCCTTTAGCAAAAGCAAAGGATCAAAAAGGGAAGAGTCTCTCTTCAAATCATCATTAAGTGAGATTTTCAAGGAATCCTTTCCAGATTTTCCAGACTCATCAACTGACGATTCAAGCAGATACTCAGGAGATCTGGGTATCTTGGAATCACAGGAAATGGACACAGGAGATTTGTTCCAAGTCAGCTCTTTTGATATTTTTTCTGACTACGACAAAGTCCATGGAACAAGTATTGAGGAATTGAGTGCAATTGACAGTGAATCTTCTCCTGAATTATCTTCTGGCTTTACAGAAGATTCCCTGCAGATTTTTGATGAATCTTTCCCAGACATAAGCAGCTCTCTGGAGCGCTCGGGATTTAGGAGACTGGCTTCTACGGGGAGGAGTTTTCTGGACAAAATCGAAGAAGAGAGCGAAATTGGCAGGGAATCATTTCCTGAAGTTTCAGCTTCTGTCACAGATCCTTCCACAGATGGGAGTATTTTACAATCTCACGAAATGCATACTCAGGATTTGTTTGAGGATATAATGTCTCCTGGTCAATATCAGAGGAAAGATCTTTTTGGAATTGAAGATGAACTCAGTGCAATTGACGAAGAATCCTCTCCTGAACTCTATAGTTCCCAAATTCAAGAAGAATCCTTTCCGGAAGTATCATCGTCCTTTGATAGATCAAAAGAGCGTTCTTCCGGAAGAAGTAGAAGCAGGAGGGATTTGCTTAGGGAAGTTTTAACACCAGGTAGAAGGGGAGATTCTAGACGGAGTCGTCCTGACTCAACTTCTGGCCGTAAATCTCTCCCTAAATCCAGCAGAATCCGGATGAACTTCCGAATGGAAGGTGAATGCTCTGGATTGGCTCAATAATCCCCATTTCTAAGCTGTTTTCTGAAATTTCAGAAAGTTCACCCAATACCACGATGCGCTATGCCCTCGAGATCATTGATCTGCAATCGAAGGAATTGCAAAGAACAAGGACTTATTTTAAAGAATTCATGTCCAAGATCGAAAATGTTATGAGTACTCTGAGATTCTCACATGAAAGAGATCTGCCCAAGGAATCGATCAGGAGGATTTTTGAGACACTTGAGGGGGAAATGGAATCCTTCGTGGGGGCTAGAAAAGAACTTCCGACTTAAAAAAAAATTGGCAAGTTTAATATTTATTTTGATAAACATTTTATTTAATAATTTCTTCAATTTATTTCCAATTTCTCCCGTATTCTCTCATATTTGTGGAGTTTTAAGTAGATCATAGGACTATCGTAGCGTAAAAGAGATTTAAAAAATTCAAGAGCAACTTTTTGGATGTCTTCATGTTGATTTCGGTCCAAAAATCTCAGGGAACAGCTTAAGCAATCATCCAGATTTTTCTCTTTCAATTCAATGGCAGAGATCAGCTGGCCATATTGGGAGAGAATCGTGTGGATCAGCTTGAATTCCTGCGTATGCCTGAAAATTTAATTAAATAAAAAAAAATGAAGGACATTTTTGCAAAAGAAAGATTCAAAAGAAAAGAAAGGGCTAGTTAGATTTCCTTGATAAAGAGGTTAATATATTTTTGAGGTTATGAATGACCTAACCTCCAAAGAAAAAATCGGTCAAAGGAGAAATTTTGTAATGTAATCCGCAACTATTATCAATAATTCAAGAATCCAAAATAATTAAAAAAAACATTGAAGAATATTTTAAAAGGGAAGAGTCCGTTACGGTTTTGAGGTTAGAATTTATTGAATTTACAATTTAAAACTTTTTAGATAATTTTTTATATCCTGATTATTATTAGTCACACATTTTTCTAGACAGCATTAAGCGATGCTGCCAATAAAAAAGAATAGGATTTATTCTGTGACATTTTACTATGAAAGAGATTGGTACAAAATATTTGGTTATGTCAGGTATAACCTTAGATTAATTAAATAAAACCATCCTGCATTGTGACTGACAAGGATTTTACTGGTAAAAATTTAAGCATTGACGATTTCTGCAACTCAAATGGATAGGTTCTGAACTCTAAATTTTACTAAGAGAAATTGGTATGAAATATTAGGTTATGTCAGGTCTAACCTAAAAAAAACCTATCTCCATTGTAATTGAAAAATTTTAAATCCTCCATCCCGATGTAATTTTAATTACAGTAGAGTTCCTCAAATATGAACATTTGGGGGGTATAGATGGCATTTCCTACTCCTCAAAATTGAACAATATTTTCAAAAACGTAAAGGAATTTATGTGAAATTCACTATTCCTAAATTAAGAAAAATAACTTTAAAGAACATATCAATGTCATTTATTGTGAAATAAACGGAAATTGTTGCGGAATTTAATATAATACGATAATATTGAGGAAATACTAGAGAAAATTCTTTCTGATTCGCAAAACTTTCTTCGCATAACCTCAAATTTTACATTTTGAATTCAACCGTCCGTCGTTCAAATTTGAGGAACTCTACTGTAGTAATTTGAATCAATTCCCAGAATGAACGATTTAGTGTGATCTCTAAACCTAAGAACTAAGTTAATAAAATTCTAACCCAGGAAATTTGACAAATTTTAAACACTGATTTTTTAAAATTAAAATTGAGTTATTGCCAGAAACGTAAATTTAAATTAAATTAATTTGTTTAAAAGAATTTTCGGAAAAGATAAAGTTGCTTTATTGCTTTATTTAATAAAAAAAAATTAAATGTATTTTTGAGGTTATGTAGGATCTAACCTCTAAAAAGATTTTTTAAAATTCAACTGAAACATATGCTGCATTATCATGAATTCAAAAGTCTGAAATGTTTTTTTTTTTTACAAAATTTCACAAACTTTTCAGATGGCCAATAACTGGTACAGTTTTAAAGTTAGATAAATAATAAATAAATAAAATAAATAATAAATAAATATAATAACTCTAACCTCGAAATTGAGAAATTTGTTCTGGAAGGCAAGGTTTGCAAAATTTAGAGTTGAAAAATTATACCAGTTTTTTCTAGTAACTAAATTATTACTCCTTTATTATTATAAATCTTTGTTAAGAAATGCTCTGCGACGCAAAATTGGGCTTTATTCTTTGATACTTGGCTGTGAGAGGTTGATATGAAATAGGTTAAATCAGGTTTAATAATTAAAAACCAATCTCCATTGCGACTGAAAAAAATTTTAAATCTTTCTTCCTGATAAAATTTTAGGCGTTAAACCTGAGAAACCCACTTTTTGCATCGCGAAATCCGAGAAACCCAAAAATTGTATCGTTAAACCCGAGAGACTCATTTTCTGCTTCGCGAAACCCGAGAAACTCAAAAATTACATCACGAAAGCCAATTTCTGCATCACGAAACTCAATTTCTGCACCGTGAAACTCGAGAAACCGAATTTTTGCATCGCGAAATCCGACAAACTCAATTTCTGCATCGCTATACACGATAAACCCAATTTCTGCATTGCGACACCTGACAAACCCAATTTTTCTATCATCGCGGAACCTGAAAATCCCAATTTCTGCATCGCGAAACCCAAAAATTGCATCGTAAAACCCGAGAAACCCAATTTCTGCATCGCAAAACCCGCGAAATCCAAAAATTACATCACGAAACCTGAGAAACCAGAAACCCTTGTCACAAAAAATGGAAATGAGCCCTTGGATTAAATCCTAACCTAAGAAATTTGTCATAACCTTTGTATGTGCTTAATGTTTTAAATTCAAATAAATGAGGCTTAGGCCCTTGACACACTTAAGACTTAAGCCGAGAGACGGCTTAGTGGAAAATGATTGAAATATAGTTTAATCATTATTTCGAATATGATTACGCTAGGCCGTCTCTCGGCTAATCCTCAAGTCTATCAAGGCCCTTATTCAGTCAAGAAATTAGGTTTTCCAAACACAGGTCTTGAACTAAAAATCTCAATCACTCATTTAACTCTTTCGTCTCTTTTGGGACTAGAGTACCCAAAGAAGCATATGATTATTCTATGAAAAATAATGTTTTTTTTTTATTATTTATAATTGATAAAAATCCAATTCTTGTCGAACTATAAGGATATCAAAATGTAAGATATTTTTCATAAGACCCTAATTAATTCCTGAGCTTAGATATTTTTTATCAAAAAATAGTGAAATTGGCTTGCAGCATACGCTGCGGTCCGGAAAGAGTTAAGCACGCAGCACAGAGGTTATTTCACAATGTTATAGGTTATGGTAACTCTAACCTCAAAATTGGAAATTTGTTTCTGGAAGGCAAAATTTACCAAAATAATGGAAAATATTTCAAAAAGAGTATTTTTTCGTCTGAAACACTGTGGGGATCTCAAAATCCAAAATAGAAATGATTCCGAAGTATCCTATTTTACTCTTTGAACTTTTGAGATCAATTCAAGTTCATCCGATAGTCGCTAGGGGCGCTAAAATCTTATTGAGAAATTACGTGAAACATATGTTTCATCTACGTTTCACAAGGATTTCTTGAAACTTACGTGTACAATCCCTGTTGAGCATTTCCCGGAGACTTTTTGGCGACATCAGTGAGGTACTTGTTGATCAAAGGGATGACATCCGAAAGGGTTCGATTGTGAATGAAGTCTTTGGATGTTTTTGCGAGGATAACAAGGAGTTTGAAGCATTGCCTTAGGATCACAGGATTTTCGCATTTGAATTTTTCAGTCAGAGGGAACCAAATGAGATGGACAATAGGCAAAAGTTTCTCCTCCTTCTGCCTCAAAATTAGCAGTCCTTCTGTCAGAAGCTCAAGGGACAGCAAGGATAAATGTTGGTCCTTTGAAGAAATGTGCTTTAAAACGAGTTTTAGGATGCTTTCTGTTAATTTGATGTAGCTTGGAATGGATTCTGGTTCCTTGGGATCAGGATCTTCTGGTTCGTTGTTTTCTTCAACTTCTTCCTCTTCAATTTGATCATTTTGATTCCAGATCTCTAGCCATTTTTCCAGGATGTCATCAGAAGTTATTTCGAGGTTTTGGGAGTGGTCTTCCTCTTTGATTTGATGTTTAATTTTGGTAAGGAAGATCTGGTAGATCCTGAAATGGGCTTTTAGCCTCGATTGATCTTTGACTTTTGCGCTGTCTTGAAGGAGGGAGTTTAGGATAGTTTCCAGGTAGAAATGGGTACTGGAATCTTTAGAGCTGTATTCGAGGATAATCTGCAACATTCCTAGTCCATCGTCGTAAGAATGATCCTTCCGCAGGAATTTGTTGACGTAGAAAATGATGTAATCGGAATTGAGGTTGACAAATTCCTCGATTGTGGCTAAATTGAAGGATGCCTTCATGTCCTCAAGAGCGCCCAAAGCTGCTGCTTTAACGCAAGAATTGGAACTTCCTGCTTTGGCCAGGACTCTGTGGAAGGTCTTGAAGAGGAAAGGGTGAAAGAGAGTCTTCAGTTTCTGAGCACAGAGTCCAATGGCTTCCAGGATAAGGCAGGAATGGATTATGTTGAACTTGACATCTTCAATTGTCAGAAATTCTTCTCCGGATGTTTCTGTCAAGATTCCGGGAACTTGCAAGGAGAGATTCCAGTGAATATCTCTCATGACTTCAGTCAGGAATTCCATCTTCCAGGTGCTTTCTGACCCTTTCAAATCTTCGCTTCTTATTAAATTGTTGAGGATCAGAAGGACTTCATTGCTTTTCTGAGTCCTTAATTCGAAAATTCCCAAGAAATGCCTGGAAATTATCTCAATAATTTCCGGTTTGTTGAAGGATTTGCACAATTCCTCGAAGATTTCTTGGGATTTTTTGTTGCTGAGCCATTTGGGAGTCCTCCAGGGATGTCCCTTTGTAATACTTTCAGCTAGCAAATCCTCCTGCTTCGTGTTGATTTCGGCTCCAAGGATCATCACAGTTGAGAGTTTCTCCAAGAATAATTCATCAGAAATCAGGGTCAGAAGATCATTCGGAGGAATAAAGTCCAAGGAGCCCTTTAGCAAAGTCAATCCGAGGATTTGCATGTGGTCATCTTCCCGGAGGATGCTCTGAGGCAGGGTCAGGAGAACTGAATTCAATGTGGCTTCTGCATTTTTCACAAAATCTTCGTATCTCGGATGAGACTTTAGTGATCGGATAATTTCTCTGGATTCACTAGAAATGGAATTGTCTTCATCGAAGGACATGACAAAGATCACTTCTAGAAGGCTCTGAAGGCAATCCGGAAGGGTTTTTGAGCACTTCTTCAGGAGGATTGCAGATCCTTTCAGTAGCTTTTTGCGAACTTTTACATGGTCGTTTTGCGCGAAGATGATCAACTTGGCCAGGAAGGGTTTTAGTTTCTTGGACACAGCATTGATCCACTGAGGATCCTTCCTTAGAATTTTATCTTCCGGAATTCCACTCAGGGGAGCCTTCAGAATGTCCGAATTCCCTGAATCTTTGCTGCTGTCTTCTAGGATCATTTTGCGAAAATCCTCAAGATTGATCATCTTCTCCTCAAGATCCAGTTCATTATTTTCCAGAACCAGGCATATTATCCTGCCAATGGCTTTGATACTCAGAGCTATCACCAGATGCCCTTTGATTGTGTCTCTGAGGGCAGTTTCCATGAGACATTTGAGGATTCTGGGCAGTAGCATGTAGATAACATCAGCAATCTCACTCCTGAGAACAACATCATCTTCATCAGAATCATCATCAATCTGCAGGAAGCTCAGGATGCATCTTATTGAAGAAATCTTCAATCCTGCAAAGCCTTCCTGCTCCACAATTTGAACGCAACAAAAAAGCAAATTCGCAACGATTTTCCGATTTTTAGGCTTAAAGAATTTCTCAATAACGTCCTTTGAAGTCCGGATTGAGAGGGTTTTCACACATTCCAGAACCGCAAATTTCATTTCCTCAGAGGACTTCACCAGGCTCCCAGTCTGGAAGTCATAGATCTGCTTCAGGAGAACTATGAGAATCGTGCTGAAGCAATCAACTTTGTCCACAGTTATCCTCTTCAGGAGATTGTTAATTGTCGATATAAGATGCTCCTTAATCTCTGGTTTATTCCGAAGCTCCTGGGAATCGATTTGAGAGAGAATTGGAAGGAGCATGTTGCTGTAAATCTTTCCGGCAAATACATCATTGGACTTCCCAAGGAGCTCATTGAGCATCTGGATCTCACGAATATTAGGCTGTTTATTTATTTTCGCAAGAAGAGGGAGGATATCACTCATAAACACTTCTAAATTCTGCATTTTAGATAACAAATTACATTAAAACACTTTTTCTAATCATAACAACATAAACACAAACACGGATATTTTTGGGTTATATTTTGGTTATGTAGTTCAATGTTGAATCAACTAGAGGCGCTGTTTGCCGAAGGTTTAAATCCGCAACGACTTCTATTTCATTTTCCTCACTTTGGCGATTTTCTTGGTGAATGACATTATTTTCCAAAATATAAAAATTCCATATTCAATTACGCTGAGTATTGATGCTCCAAACATAAGACTGCATATTCCTCCAACTGATACTAAAATAAAAAAAATACAAAGGAAATAAATGTGAGGTTATATTGAACATAACCTTTAACACTTTAAAACCCAAAGTGGCATTTTACTCCAATTTTAAGTTTGGAGCTTCATAGTAGAAATTCTATTTAATATTATGCTAGAGTAATAACACTAATGTATAGAGAATTTAATTAGCTTTCGTTTAGTAGAAAAAAATAGTTAATATTTTTTTTATTATTTAAAAAATTGGGAAAAAAAACAAAATATGGGCGTAGAATACCAAATTGGCGTAAAATGCCACCTTATTTTAATATGGAATTGGCATCAAAAATGGATATATTTGAATGGCTTATACTACATAACCTAAAAAATGTTAACATTTTTTTGAGTTTTGTCACGATTCGAAAAAATCGTAAAAAATACGTGAAAATGTTAAAATAATTATTAAAAATTAAGTAATATAAGACATAGAATTGTTGTAGAATGGTAATATAACAAAATTAAGGTGAAAATGCACTTTTCGCTTTGTTTTTCTTTTTCGATTCCCTGTTGGAATTTCACATAAAATTTTCTTAAACAAAAGCATAAAACTACATCTGAAATTTTGAAAATTTTACAGGAAAATATATAGATATGTGTTCTAAGATGCTTACCAAATTGCTAAGAAAAAGGAAATTGAAAAGAAATTGGCTTTTTGCTACAAAAATTTGTAAAAATTCACTTTGGCATCTTTTGTCAATTTTCACAAAATTTATATAAAAATGACAAGAAAAATGGGAAAATATTTATTGAAAACGGAATTTATGAGTCCTAGAACTTCTTTAGAAGTCTTATGGAACTACTATGGAAAAACTATTGAAAAAATGCTTTTTTGTGGAAAATATCTCCACTGGCATTTTATGCCAGTTTGGTATTTTACGTGATTTTTTGAATCGGGTTTTAAAGTGTTAAACGGATTCAGATCTTCTGATCATATGTTCCAGAGAGAAACAGCTTCTTTTTCTCAAATGAAAGATCTAGATCTAAAATAAATATGATCCGGAATATCTGAATCCAAAATGAATCTGTCAGATATCCTACTTAGATAATAACCTATAAACTTTGAAAACTCTTCCAACTTGAATAATTTATTTCCGCGGATTTGAGATATTTAAAATACATACAATTCCAGGGATTTTTAAATATTTACCTTAAAATTTTTTGATTCTAACCTTAAAACATTTTATTCTCTTTTCGAAATTCCGAAGTAATACTTACTGATAAAATCCAACGTTGTCCTGACTGTGTGTCTGATAAATCTTGTGGTGGGAAGAGCAGACATTGATATAGTTATTGGACTTCCCATATCTTCTCCGAAGTAACTAAAAATATGATTTTTTTTAATGATTACTAAAAGGATTAAAATCTTAAAGCAATTAAACTAAACTCACTCATTAGAAGAATACACGATATTGTACTCAGGTTCCTCGCATGAGGCGATACACTTGCAGTCTCTTCTGATTTTTGTTAATTTTTCTGCATAAAAAATAAGGTTAAAAAAATATCTATTTCTGTAAATTAATTGTACGTTTTAGGCTATGTTCCACCTAACCTCAATTAATTGGAAACTTATTGTGACTAACAGAAGCGTGGATGTTTTTGTTTCTCAATTAATAATGCAAGAAACAAAAATATTGTACAGTAGAACCCCGCTATAGGCCATCGCCCTATAGTCCACAATTTATCGAGCGTTGATTTCAAAACACTGATTTTAAGTTAGGTTATGTTTTTTTTAGTACGCGACGCAAAGTTGTCATATTTATTTTAATATTTTTGGCAATTTTATTTATTTTTTAGTTGTGATAATTGTGATCCATAATGAAGAGAGCGAGGACAAGTACCACAATCGCAAAGAAAGTGGAAGCCGTCAAACAATTTCAATACTAAAAGTCGTTGATAATTTTAAAAAATGACCGTGCTACCGAAGTGTCAAATATGGAACCAAATATGGACTATAGAGAGGCTCTACTGTACATTTCCTTCTATTTATTACAAATTTACAATGCTTTTTTGTTTGAAAATTAGAAGAATAGGTTATGTTTATTTTTGGAGTTAAATCTGTTAATTTTGCAATTCGGTCTAAGGCGATCAAATTTGTGATAAAAATTGCATATTTGGAAAGAATTTTCAGAGTTTAGGGACTTTCTAACTTTATGCTATTAAGCATAAGATTAAGCAAAACATAACCTCATTCTCATTTACGGGTATTTATCGATTCACTGCCGATTAAGTCTGATGCAGTCAGGTTGGAAATTTCAAGATCTTTCAAAAAAAATCCAAATTTAAGCAAATCCGTTGAAAAATAGGCACTCCAAAAGTGGTTAAATTTTGATCTTCGAAAATCCGATATCGAAATGCTTTTCGAACATAGGTGTTAGGGAGGAAAGATTCGCCTTAACTACCTCTAAAGCCTCTAAACATATCCGAAAATGAAAAAGTCGTAGGAGCCGTTTTCGAAAAAAAAAACAAAAAACATGGTTTTGGGCGTGAAGGGGGAAAACTGTATTAATAATATAATTAATAATATTGACTAATGGAGGGGTCGTCGAAGATCGGAAGATGATATCTTTTGCCGTTTGAGCTCTAGCATGTCATAATCTTTCTTTAATTATTATAATTAATTTTTTAATACAGTTGCTTTGAAGTATGAGATTTTAAAAACGTTAACAAAATGTTTTAAATAATTTTAAAGGCAGAATTGCTAACCACAAAAAACTTTGCGGTCACAACTTCAGCGGTTTTTTCTCATATTTTTGCATTGTTAGCGATTCTAATGTGCTGGATAGACTTACGGCTTAAGCTGAGAGATGGCTTAATGTAATTAAAATCAAAATAGTGATTAGACTGCATTCCCATCAATTTCCCACTAAGCCGTTTCTCGGCTTAAACCGTAAATCTGTCTAGAGCATAAAGCGGTCTTCAGACTAGAGGTTTACCCCAGCTCCCGAAGGTCTCAGAATCCTAAATTGTAACAAACTTTATTGTTTTTTTCGGAATCTAGTAGGGCATTTGTCCTTAAATCGAATCCTAAGTTAAATTTTTCCAAAATATCTTGACTGATAAGAAAATATATCAGTTAAGCCATATGGCTAAGCCTTTGGTCTGAAGCCCGTATAAGACAAATTTGCAAAGATTCTCTGTTTCATATTCTTCAATATTAAATGTAAATAATTAAGAATAACTCAATTAAAGATAATTATAATTACCAAAATTCTCGGAAAGACACATTAGTCCATCGATGGTGCATATATTTGTATTATCTATAAAATCATTTCATAAAAGAATAAAAATTAGTTTTAAAATTCAAAATCTATCCTGAATTATGAATTGAATCTATGCCACGTGCAATGAAAAGCATTTAAAATTGTCTTGAAACTTTTCAGAACCTTCAAAGTTCATTTTTTAAAATACAAAATATTTTTTTAAACTTACTGAGCTTATTTTCGGGCATCAAATGATGAGTGCAATTGCAAAGTTCTATTTGAGCTTCTGCAACGCAAGTTGTAATGCAAGTTGAGTAGCTGTAGACATCGAAAAGTTTAATTTTGTTGCTTTTAGAAAATTCTGAGGAAAATCTACAGCGTCTCTGTGAGATCTTTTGCTGATGCAAATTCTCATCATTGAATAATTCGACTGTTTTGAAGAGAATTTCCTTCTGAAGTCCCCATAAAATAGTTTCCTGGAGATCATGTTCGGTATTTATATAGGGCACAGCATAAGATGAATGAAGGTGTATTTGAATGTCTTCCAGGGCAAAGATGTAAAGAGATCCAGGTCCACTTTGTCGGTTATTTATCAATTTCATGCCATATTGGGGACTAGTGTGGATGCTGTTGATTGTGTAGCATTGTCCAAATTCTGTCTTTAAGGGCAGGAAAGCATCGCAGCAGCTAAAGTTTTGGCCATTCCATGCACAATTTGTAATGAGATCTTCGCATTTAGTTCTGAATTTTTCGACAGTTTCAGAGAAATTTCCACGACACTCTGATTTATTTTGCTGAATGCAGATTTTGCATGATGAGCACAATCCATTGAAGAATGCTAAATCATTGACCAAGTCATCCTGAAATTTATCCCTATCAGAACCGAAATAGATTTCATTGAGATCCCACATTTTCTCTCCATTGAATACTTCACAAACGGAAATTGCTGGGAAGGAAGTATTCCAATCCAGACTGTTAAAAAAATTAGGAAAAAATTTAAAAAAAATTATTGTGTTGCCTAAAATAAAAACATTAACTAAATTATGTGTATTGAAATTAAATATGGCTTATTTTATCCTTTTCACATTGTTAACGGTCTTAATTATATTTTCTCCCAAGCCATTTATAGCCATAAACATTAAACTTAATAATTTTTTTAATTGAAATATCAATTAAAATTTCTAATTAAATTTTAGGATACTCACTGCATTGTCAAAGACTTTAGAGAGTTAATTACAGGTATACACATCTTTTATCAATAGTACGAATCAACACTATTCATTTTGTATTTTAGTTATTTAGAGTAAAGTGGTACAATTTTTTAGTACTTAATTTTTATTTGTATATTTTTAATGCTTTTGTTTTATAATTAGGTCTCTTGTGCTTAAAAACAAATTTTGTACTGTATTTATCAGGAAAAAAGTCATGTCCAAATTGTACCGGCGAATTGTCCAACTTGTAACACTATGTCCAACTTATATCACTTTACCCTATTTTATTTACGATATCTTTAGTTTTAAACCAGTATTAACTAATATTAAATTTGAATTGCTTGATAACTTCACTACACATGCCACTAATATTATTAAATATAATGATTTTTAATATGAAAATATTTTCTAAAACATCCTGTAGACAAACTTTTAACAAACAATAATAGAAAATATTTTAAGGTTAAAGTATGAGCAGGAAAGTTTTCCGAAATTAATTTTGGATGTAAATTTTTATCGTAGAAGCAAGGAGGCTATTGATTTGTTTTATTTTTAGTTCATTATTCTTTTTTTCACAATTTTTTGCAAAAAAATAATCTCGTTTTTTGCGTCAAAGAATGTGTTTTACGTGGCTGAAATATTAACAAAAAATTTATAGAATCTTGAATATGGATTTTCTTTTGACAAAACAGTCAATTGGCGTCCTGATTAACTAGACTTTTTTCATATCTTTTTTTCTCTTTTTTTTTTTACAAACCTAGAAGAAATTTTTGTTCCTTAGAAATTTTGCTAAATAAATTAATTTATTTACCGAAATATAATAACTTCAAAATTTTTATTGGTTATTAAGGATTACAACAAAATTACATCAAGCGCCAGAACCTCAATTAGACATTCTTATTGTTATTACTTTTTTTTTTTTTTGAAGATATTAACCCTTTAAGGACGATTGGAACACTGGTGTCCCATAAAGAAAATAATTTTTCCTGACTAACTTAAGGTATTTTTTTCTGTATGTTTGTACGTAATTGTAAAGTAGAAAGTTGAAGGAATCTATGATACTTTTTGTAAGTTGCCAGCTATTTACTATATAATAATTATTTAACCTCAAAAATGACAAATTTTTAAATTCCTCAATTTAAATTCCATTTTTTTTTTAAAGAAAAACCGTTTTGAAAAAAGAAACTACAATACTCATACGACTTATACATAATATTTCTCATTAAAAGAAGTGAAATGAAAATTGATTTATTTTTAGGCTATTTTTGTTCCTATCGCTTTTAGAGATAAAAAATGCACCGAATCAGACTCTGTTGGACTTTAAAAGGTTAAATGCACCTACCTGAAAGGTACCTACCTTTCACAGTTTTTGTTCATCGGTTTCATTTATATTGTTGATTTTCGGTCAGCGAAAAGTGTCTCGTCGTTAAAGGGTTAATGTAAAAAAGTTCGACACGATTAATAATAATGTGAAAATATGGCCAGTAAAGTAAAGAAAGGAGCCAAAAACATGAGAAATGTTTATCGAAATACTGTACAAAGTATCTACCTTTCACCTATATAGTTTAGCTTGAATAAAAACTCGTTCAACTTACTACACCGTTTATTATAATTTAGTATTATTTCTGTATTTTTATAATATTTTCTTTGTACATATCAAAATTTTGTACTAAGGAAAGAGAATCATAAATTTATCTATACCTAACTAAAGTGTCGTGTAATTTTACATTGCAAAATTTTATGACTAATCGTTCATTCAAAGTTCAAAAAACATTTAATTAACATTTAACATTTAACATTTGCTAGGACAAGATAACCCAATTTTTGCGAGCCAAATTCAAGTTTTCTTTCACGAACAATTAAAAATTTAAGAGACCACTGTAAACGTAAAATAAAACATTTGGATACAGACAATTTGGATACAGTGATAATGTAAAATGTCATAAAATTTAAATCTACAATTGCACAGTATAATAACACTGTTATATATCAGAGTGAATTAATAAGAACTGTAATAAATATAAAGGGAAAGATTGAATAAAGTTTCAGATCAATGCAATTTTGCTCTTACACAAAAAAAATGCTTTGTGAAATTGTTGTAAATGTTGGTAAACATACAAAAATTGTTCGTAAAATTTTGTCATTTGTTTGTAAATTTTTGCCAGCCAAACAAAAATGTACGAACAAGTTTTTGTAAAAGAACAAGAAAAACGCGTACACTAATAATATTAACAAACAATGTTTGTAAAAAATCACAAACTTTTACGAACTTTTTGCGAGTTAAACAAATTAAAAGCATTTCATAAATACCAAGTAGGAATTCACAAACACTTACGAACAACGGGCATTTTTTGTTCTTCAAATTTGTTTTCGTACATTTTTGTTTGTCTGGCAAAAATTTACGAACAAATGACAAAACTTTACGAACATTTTTGTGTGTGTTTACATTTACGAACAAATGTCTGTAAAACTACAAAATATGCTTGTCAAGTGATCATATTACGATAAATTTTTGTGAAAAAAAGTACGAACTTTTACGAACTTTTCAGTGGGTTATACAATTTGGGAGCATTTCGTAAGTTCCCAGCAAAATAAGATGAAATAGATATCGGAATACCTTAAAAACAATACTGAAATGCGATAAAAAAATAATAAAAATGGCATAAAACAATCCCATGAAACATAAAAACAATCTTAAAATGGGATAAAAACAATCCGATAATGCGATGAAAATAATGCTAAAGTGGGATAAAAACTTTCCCAAAGTGGGATAAAAACAATCCCATATTGCGATAAAAACAATCCCATAATGCGATAGAATCAGTCTCAAAATGCGATAAAATCGATCACATTTAGGGATAGATTCAATAGCATTTTGGGATATAAATAATTTCATAGTGCGATAAAAACTATTCCAAAATGGGATAAAAACAATCCCATAATGCGATAGAATCAATCTCAAAATACGATGAAATCAATCCCATAATGCGATATATTCGATCGCATTGTGGGATAAATATAAATATATTTGAAATATTTTCGAAAGATCAATCGCATAATGGGATAGATTCAATCACCAAGTGTGATTGGAGCCCTTTCAAACTCACAATGGGATAAAATCAATCGCAAAATGCGATGAAATCAATCACAATATATTCGAAAAATTTATCGCAAAAATAGGATAAAATCAATCACAATATGCTCCAAAAGTATATCACAAAATGGGATTGAAGTCAATCGCAAAATGGTATTGGAGCCCTTTCAATCCCAAAATTATCCCATTTTGCGATTGAATCTAGAACATAATTTTTCTGCTTATAGTTACAACTTTTATTCTTTTAGAAATTGTTATTCTTACTAATTTGTATCCACAGTGAATGCAAATGATTTCATGTGATAGGCTCTCCAGAGTTTTTGCAGTGAATTTTGAAGAAGTAGAGTCAACAATATAACAACGATACATGTTATATAAAATTTAACATTCAAAAAATTAGATTGTGCGACTTTGGACATTATTGCTGTTCCAATTTTTCTGATCAACTGTTGTTTCTTTCTCCAGAGCCTACAATTAAATTGGAGATTTGTATCTCTTTTGGAAATTACTCTGTATTATCGTAATGGTTTTGATTTACGATTAGGCCAATTAGCTTATCATTCATCTCGATATTGATTTTATGCACAATTTCCAATGATTTATTTTATTGCTCCTGGGTACTTTCTCTTATTCTAAGAGTTGCTTTTCTTTGGGCTTTAGGTAGGTTGTCCTAAGAAATTTTCCCAGTAGTGTATGAATCGGGAAAAGGTAATGTCTATGGACTAGCATATTGCCGTCTATTTCTCTCGCTGGCAATGTTATCGAAATTCAATGAAAGGCAGAAAGAGCAAGATAAAATGCGCATTTCAACTGTCAAGATTTCTTCAAAACTCAAATATTTTTCCTGATTCATAAGACTCTGGTCAGACATCAAAGTGATTCTTAGCAATTGAGTGATTGTTTTAGCGATTAAAATAGTGCCAATCGATTTAATTTTGTAGAATAATTTCAACGTGACGTCAATCTAAATTCATTCCTAAACCTAAATCATGTTAAATAGTGTTAGAAAATGCCTGGAAAAGTACTATTATCAGTACACAATGGCAACTTGTATATCAATTCTGGAACCGTGGGAGAGAAAGTTTGTTAGTGAGTGTCGCAATTTGATGTTAGATTTATTGAATATCTGCCTAATGACACCCTTTGATCTCCATTCAGATACACTGGTCGTGATTATTGTGGTACTTTTGACCTTCTCCAGCTTCTTCTATCTTCCGGAATATACAGAACGTCTGCTGAAAGTATTTACCCCATCCGAGACTGTTGGAATACAATCTGTATCTGCTGACCAAATATAACACAATTTTTCCTAAAAGTCCATTTATATTACCTCCAATTGGATTTATCTTTCGAAAGAAAAAAAAATGCCAAATTAAGCCACATGAGGGGCTCTATCTTGTTATAAAATTGATTATCTTATCTTTTAATATTTGATAGCTTCAAGTTTTTAAAGAAAAAATCGTAGTAAAAACCTTTGGAGATAGCACAAAGGGGGCTGGGTTGGCTAGAAATGCTCTAAAATGATGTGGCACCTCGCCATGAAAAACACCGTAGTACATCATAATAGAATTTATTTTATTGCATAAAGTATTCGGTAATACATCATTTTATACGTTTCTTATGTTTAATTTCTTTCTTTTAAATCAGACTTGATTTCATTGAAAAATAAATACAATCCTGAATAAATTGAGTACTGTATTATCTAGAAAGGAAGAGGATAAATAAACTATGAAAAAATTAAAATACTTTGCACTAGTAAATTGCGTCCTTGGGAGTGATTATGCTTAAGAAAAAAAGGAAGACCATTCAATAGTAACATTCTTCTTCAGATTTACGGCATGTCTTAAGTGAATCAGCTTCGATGATATTTATTAAAAAAAAAGTCTAAAAACTAACGTTAAAAAAATTACATAAAAAAGTGCAATATGCTAACACGTAAGCTATGCAACAATTTTGAACTTTCTTTTGGGATTTGGAGTTTTAGTTTATTTTTAATTTTTGTTTTTGGTTGCAGTTGCGCCTGTGATCTAGACAAAATATTTTTTCGGTTTTTTTACTCAATTGATCACTGCTCAGATTCTACTTAACCGATTTAATTCTTCATAAAGAGAAACTTAAAGACCTTCGAGTTGTCTATCATTCTCTAGGACTTGTGAAGTTTGTAAAACGAACACCAGAGGCGCTGTACCAAGGGCGTAAAAAGGATTCTAAGTAACAGGGAGTAAAAAAAAATATTATTACAAAATGCTCACGAATCGAATAACCCATTAAAAATGGTAAAAAATAAATGATCAGTAAAAAGTTAAAAGTGATCAGCAAAAAATTAAATTTTATCAGCAAATAATTGTTGAATAATCACTATATATTATTATTATTATAAATAATCACTAAAAATATTCAATTTTGCCAGCAAAAAGTACATTTTTCTCAGTAGAAAGTTAAATTTGATCGGTTAAAACTTCGAATCGATCAGTAGAAATATTCGAATTGATCAGTGAAATATTAAAAAGTTATCAGTAAAAAATTAAAAAGTGATCAGCAAAAAATGAATAAAAAATTTAAAAGCAAAAAATAATAAAAAATAAAAAAGTAAATAAAAAAGGTAAAAAAGCAAAGGTCAGTTAAAAGAAAATATAAGCAGTAGAAATATTCGAGTTGATCAGCAAAAGAATTAAAAATGAGCAGTAAAAAATTAAAAAGTAGCAGCAAAAAATTAAAAATTAGCAGTAAAAAATAAAAAGTGGTCAGAATTGCTCGTTTTAATTTTTCACTGACCACACTGTTTATTTTTTACTGACCGATTTTTATTTTTTTCTGCTGATTTTTAATTTTTTACTGATTACTTTTTAATTTTTCTCTCATCAACTCGAATATTTCTACTGCTTATTTTTAATTTTTTGCTGACCACTTTTTATTTTTCTACTGCTCATTTTTATTTTTTATTGCTTTTTTTAATTTTTTACTGTTCATTTTTAATTTTTTACTGATCAAATTGTATATTTTTACGGCTGATTTTTAATTTTTTACTGACCACTGACCACTTTTTATTTTTTACTGACCACTTTTCATTTTTTACTGATCACTTTTTATTTTTTTGCTGATCGTGTTTCACTTTTTGCTAACCGCTTTTAATTTTTATTGACTGTTCATTTGTAATTTTTTACTGACCTTTTTTAACTTTTTACTGTCCCTTTATTATTTTCTACTGACCATTATTTTTATTGCCTTTACTGATCATTTCGAATTTTTTACTGACCAAATTTCACTTTTACTGCTCGTTTATTCAATGTCTTTAATTATTTTGGGACAGATGTGGAAATCTTGAGAAATTCCTTAAAGACTCTTCTAGGATAACATTGTATTTTCTTTTGATAAACATTGATCAAAAACTTCCTCAAAATTGAATTGAATTGAGTTGAATATTCCCAAAAGTTAGATTTTCTTTGAAAAATTTACCGAAAATTCATTTTAATTTGAAATTGATTGATCTACAATTTTTTGGAAAACTCTTAAGATTCACCAAAAAAGACCTTTGAAAGCAGTAAAAGTGCTTTTCTTGGTTAAAAATGCTCCTAAGGTGAAGTAAATCTTAGTTTTTTTTTTAGTTTCAGGCCCCTTTTTAATTTTTTATATGTTTAAGTCTTAAATACCATTTAAAAAATATTTGGATTGTGAAAACTGCTCTCTCTTGGAGTTCGAGCAGTTAAAAATTGCTTGTTGAGATATCTCTATTTGAAATGACTGAAAATACAATTTGAGACTACAGTGCCTCTGGTGTCGGTTTTAGGAAATTCACGAGTTCTAGAAAATTGTCGGCCACTCAAAGGCCTACAACTTTTTCTCTACAAAGATCAAAATTGGTTCACTAGAATCCGAATTATGATCATTTAAGTATCAAAAACCGGCAAAACGGATTTGCTTAGATTACGGGCGCAAATTCCTTCCTGGAAATGACGCAACCTGAAAAGAAAATAGCAAAGACCCCGTACCCAAAAACCCTGTTGCATAGTTGATGTTGAATGTGTCATAGCGCTTTAGCATTTTAAAGCTATCACTTTTAAGTACTAAAATATGGCTAATTTATTTTTCCTTGTTCAAATGTTCAAAGTTTTTTAAATGTATAAATTCATCACAAGCATTGTTTTTTTTCTTTTTCTTCATTAAATACAATCACTACACAATATAATACAATTAAATTTCTAATTTTACGTCTAATAATTTACTAAAAAAATTATTTTTTCAAAATATTATCCACTATTTTTCTTTAATTTATTACATTTTTTTCACCTATATTTACAATAATTTATTTTTTCAATTTGTTTTTCTTCCATAAAAAAATATTTGTAATATCACACTTTTCCGTTTAACAGTTTTCTCAGCAAATTAATTCATATTTATATTTTTTTTTTATTATTTTAAAGTTTTTTTTTCAAAAAAAAAATCGGAAAAATATGGAAGTAAATGGCAACTTGATTGGCAAATAAACATAATTTATGCTTCTAGTCAAGTGGGCAAAGGAAAAATTGTAATCTTCCCCTGGATTCTGTGATAAGTCTTTTAGGTTCCTCTATCTCAGAATTGAGGGGTGTCTTGTCTAACTAAGCGTAGGATCAACTTAGAGCACTTCTTCAGACATGAACTGTGAGCCCATCTGAATCGGCGGGCAGGAGATTAGTAGCTGGAGGGAGTGCTTGGCAATTAATTGCCCTTTTCCCAAAGTCTTTGTGAGAATTTTCAAAAGTCTCAAAGGTATTCTTGCGAACTTCGGGATTCTGGGCCTTGAACAGGAGATTCTGGGATCCTCTGTGTCCACTTGCATTGTCAGAGTCCTTTTCGCTAAAATCAGGATCGCACGATGGAAAAAGGGGTTGGGATCGATGAAGGGCACTTGGACCTGCTATGCTTACTGGCGCTACTTCAGGTGCAGGATTTAGGCTGAGTTCCATTGCTCCTCTCAGGGAACTAGCACTACCTTTCAGGGGATTTGCATATCTTCGGAAATTCTCTTCATTCTGCAAATTGTTGGACTTCTCCTCTTCATGTCGACTCGTATCGACTGTCGAGGATAAACTGACACCTGATCCACTCTGCCCAGACAATCTCTGCTTCAGTAACAGTGTAACTATGGCACCTATACACAATGCTGCTATTGCACTACCACAGGCTACGGCTATTAAGTAATTCGAACTACTAGGCTCGTTGGATATCAAGGCTGTTTCCACCTTAACCTCCACAATGGCTACCAATGGGGCTGCCTCGTGATTGTCCAACCGGGAACCACTCAGATTGCTCCCCTGGCGTGATAGGACTTCCCCTAAGATCTTAATAGCGTCCCTGATTGCGGTACTTCCAGTGGATCCTCCTGCAGGAGATGACTAAAACGGAAAAGTAGCGGCTTAGGCTAGTGATTTTCCTTAAGCTTTTTTTCTTGTGCTAGATCAAGCCCTAAATAGGAGTTGTTCTAAATCGTAAAATGATGAATAGGTTCTTAGGTTCAGATCTAAGTAGGGGAGACCTGAATACTACAAAACTTATTCTGTTATCCCGAAAGATGAGTCGAACGATCTAGGTTCCTTCCCTTAGTAGGAGTGTTGTAAATCCTAAAAGCTAATTTTTCTCAAAACATGAATGGAAGCTTCTTAAATCAAGCCCTAAATAGGAGTTATTCTAAATCCTAAAAAATTTTAGGAGTGTTTTATCCCGAAAGATGACTGGACGGATCCTGAATCAAGCCCTAGGTAGGGGTGAACTAAATCCTGAAAGATTATTTTCTTTGGTAAAAAAATGAAAGTTAGGTTTTTAGGTTCAATTCTAGGTAAGGCTGATTTAAATTTTGAAAATTATCTGTTTTGTTTCCAAAAATTGAGGCTAGGTTCTTAAGTCATACATTGGCTAGGGAGAATTTAAATTTAATAAAATCATTTTTCTTTTCTCGAAAGATGAAGATCAGGTTCTTGAGTTGCGCCCTAGGTACGGGCGATCTGAATCCTGAAAGATAATTTTTTTCTCATTCTTAGAAGGAAGGTTTGTGACCCTAGCCCTAGACAGGTATAATCCAAATCCTTGAACATAATTTTCTTTGTCTTTGAATATGAAAGAAAAATTCTTAGGTTTAGCCCTAGGTAGGGGCGATCTGAATACTGAAAGATTATTTTTTCTCATTTTTAAAAGGAAGTTTCATGAACCTAGGCCTAGATAGGGATAATACGAATCCTTGAACATATTTTTTTGTCTTTAAAAATGAAAAACAAATTCTTAGGTTCAGCCCTAGGTAGGGGCGATCTGAATACTGAAAGATTATTTTCCTTATCCCAAAACGGAAAGTTCTTGAATCACGCTCTTGGTAGGGGTAGCCTGAATCATAAAAAAAATAATTTCTTTAGGGGGATACTTAAATCCTGAAAGCTTATTTTTCTCCCAAAAGATGCATATAAGGCTGTAGGGTTCAGCCCTATTTAAGGGTGATTTGAATCCTAAAAGACTGTTTTTCATATCCCAAAATGGAAGGCTCTTAAGTTAAGCCCTAGGTAGGGGTAACCTAGATCCGAAAGACCATATACTTTGTTCCAAAGGAAAAATTTTACTTTCTCAGGCCCTACAAAGGGATTGTCCTTAAGTTTACAGTTCGTGTTCCTTGTTCCAAGAGAAGAAAAATAGGTTTCTAGGTGAGGTTTGGAATTAGGAGAATAGGTTCTGGACTTGAACTTACCAGTGTAACTTCTATCGTATCGTTGCTTCCAGTCTTGATATCACAGAGAATGACAATGAAGGCTGTCGATGATTCTGATTGTGGTGCCTTAATAAGTTTAAGTCCCAAAAGTCGCCTTAGGCGCAAGCAAACTCCCTCAACTGTTGTCCCCTGTGGAATGTGCTTAGGGTCCATCAGAATGGTGATTCGTGAACATTGATCACCCAGAACAGCCTGATTTGGCCAACAGTCAATGGGAGCGGGAAGTTTTGGCGGGGCAACTCGTCGTGATGGTTCAATAGCTCGACAATCCCCACGTGGATCACATGGCGGGGATAGGCAGGTTTCCAGTAGGGCAGGAACACAAACTTCATGGGTGCTGCAACTCATTGAGACATTCCCTTTCGTTGATCGTGAGCAATTTGGCAAGCCACACCAAATATTGGTACACTTGGGCTTTCCATTGAGGCACATGCAACTGTTGCAGTTGGTTTCATCCAAGACTATTTGCTTGGAGTTGTTAATCATATGGTCCGCCACGGGGGATACAATTAGCGGATTGTACGGTGAAAGTGTAGAGGAATTGTAACAGACGGAAGATGGATCCGACAGCACTTTGCGAGGTAATGAGAAATTTCATAAAAACGCTAAAATGTAGAAAATGCAGAAGAAGGGATTAGGGCTACTTACGGATTTCACAACGATTTCCTTGTCTTCCGGGAGGGCAAATGCACGTAAAGCCCCCAATTCCATCTTGGCAAGTAGCACCCCCTAAGCAGGGTTGGGGGGAGCATTCATTGACATTGATCCTGCAGTCAGGTCCTGAGAATCCCATGGCGCAAACGCACCTAAACCATCCGGGTCCGGATTCACAAATCCCGCCATTGTGACATGGCTGACCCTGGCACTGATCCAAGGGGTCTCCACAGAAGGGACCACCCCAGCCACTAGCGCATAAACACTGAGAGTTGGACAGTGTAATGACGCATGTTCCACCATTTAGGCATTGACCCGGCATACACTGAGTTATCCTCTCTGAACAAGTTTTGCCTGAACATAGAAGACCAAATGACTTTCTGAGAAATTCATGTCGATGTGGGAAAGGTGGGATTCTTACCTGACCAACCAGACATGCATTCACATGTAAAGTCTCCAACTCCGTCAAAACAAATCCCGCCGTTATTGCAAGGATTAGGCGTGCACTCATTTAGATCTGGAACATTAAGTAATTGTTTTCTTAACCCTTTATCGTTTTTTTTTAATTTTACAAAAGGAGAATCAATAAATTTTTGCAATATTTGTGGGATTTATTGTATGCTAAAAATTCTCTGACATTAAGTCATCAGAACTTGGGCTTTTTATCACTTTTTTTTGAATAAATTTTATAGAATTCTGCCATAACAATACCAATACTAGTACCAATCCCAATACCAATATCAATACCTAGCATCTAATACCATAAAATCCTAATGGTATTGGATTTTTACGCATCTTGTGTTTAATTGATTAATTTCAGATTGACGTGTGATTAATTTCCAAACAGTAGTGGGATTGAAATTATAAATTTTTGGGATTGATTGCTAATGTATCGCAGATTGATTTTAGTGTATTTTAAAACTACTGTTTATTTACAGAAATTGTAGAAAATTTTGTCACGAATTTTAGGATGTTGTGGGATTGGATATCTGCTGGGATTGGATATTGGGATAGATTTTTGATGTAATTCAAAATGATGTTTGATTAATTTTAGGATTGACATTAGAGCATTTTGGGATTGATTGTTTAAATATCGTAAATGTAATTTCAGGGTATTATACGATTCCTTTTTATTGGCATTGAAAACCCTTCCGAAAATATCTTTGAATAAATTGTAAAAAAAAATCTTAAATGAATTTTAAGACATTATGGGATTGTTTTTTTTGCACTTCGTACAATTGATTGATTGATTTTTTATAGATATTGGGATAGATTTTTGTAATATTTTTAAAATAATGCTAAAAGAACGTATCATTCATTTCAAAACAATCGTGGTATTGATATCAGAACATTGTGGGATTGATTTTAATTTGGTTTTGATTAGCTTTTGGATTTTTCCGAATTTTTGAAATATTGCAGGATTAGCTTCAAAATTTCTGGGTAATTGTGGTAATTATTAATTCAATTATTCGCTCTGGGATTGATTTCTGATTGTCGGATTGATTTTATGATGTTTTGGTATTGGTTTTAAGAAAAACTTGGGATTGATACCTCGTTCATTGCTAACATAACGTTTCAAGTATGATTGTACACGTTAGACAGGAGTTAATAAATTTCAAAGCGTTGTGGTATTAAGAAAGAAGAATAAGATTGAAGTCAAAATCTATATTTTTGCGTTTTAAATCTTGGAAATATTTCAAAATAATATTTTGGAATATAAAACAATTGTGGGATTGGTTTTTATAATTTAGTGGGACTGATTTTGAGGCTTTATACCATTTTAGGGTTTTGTGGGATTGTTTTCTTATAGCATTTATAGCATCAGTTATAGCATTGATTGTCTAAAAAAAGATTAATATAAATTGATTTATATAGCGATAATAATAATCATGATAAATCGATGTAAAATTGGAATTGTGCCAATCCCACAATTTGCAGATTGGCAAACTATCTAAATAGATAAAATGTACAAAATAGATTTTATGAAAAATTTCACGACAATTTCTTGACATCAATCTTATTTTTAATTAAAACTCTTCAAGTCCTGTCAATAAAAATAAATAACAAAATTTGTTCTTTGATTTAAAATGTTTTTGGATAGTTGTGGGATTGAATTCATGGGATTCATTTCAATGACGCAAGCACAGAGTCATTGTAATTCAATTTTTTTCTAAATGGATTTTACAATAATTCTTATCTGTGCTTGATAAGTTGGAGTATGAATTTCGTATGCCATTTTCGATTTAGGCAAATTATTACCCTTTGTAGGGGCAAGCGCGCTACCTTCGGACGATTTATGCTTCGCACAAATTTTTTTTTCAATGTGTTATAAATAAATTTGTCCCATTATAATATTATATTTTAATAGTTAGTTCGAAGTCCTATGTCTCAAATTTTCAGAAAAGAGCTATAGGTGAAATTCATAAGAAGCATAGAGAAAAAATTGAATTGTCCGAAGCTTGAGTCGTCCGAAGGTAGCGCGCTTTCCCCTACCCTATTTTCAATACTTTTACGCCTTAAATAAATTAAAGTCCATTAACATTAAGTTTTTATAAATATACTTTTTTTCGATCTTGTCAGGTTTACTCAAAAATTGCATGGTTCCACAAAAACTTCCATTGTTAAGTCTGTACATAACCGATTTTGAAAATTTTTAATGATAAACAGAGCTGAAAAGATATTCTAAACGATGGTTAAAGTAAAGTTTTGAGGTTCTTTCATTTTAAATTCGGACAGATATACCCCAAAATTCCTAAAATTGTCATTAATCAAAAACCAATAAAATACTGTATTCAATTTATCAATATTGCATTTATGTAAGTCTTGTAAAGTAAATCAACTCAGGGTTAATATCATTGACTTGAAGTAATATAGAGAAATGTATCTTACTGTGTTCACAAAAGTGACCCGTATATCCAGTTTGACAAACACAAAATAGTCCATTCATAAATGTTTCACACTGTCCATTGCCGCTGCAGGGAATTGATAATTCTGTGGCATTTGTCTGTGGTGGCGTACAGCTAGAATCTGGAAAATAGTTATTTAGTATGAGAAGGATAGAAAATTCTCTACCTTGTCGAATTATTATGGGCTTGGGCTTCCATGAAATAAGATGTAATAATTATTTTTATCAGAAGATTCGTGATTTACGAGTGTCATGAGCTAGGAAAATGGTGAAATAGATATGTATATCTTATTACATTATAAATATCCAATTGTACATAGCACGGAGCAAGAGATTTGTAATTGTATCTCGAAAAGTCGTGAATGCAATCAACAACAGAATCTCCTCTGCCCAGGGAGACGCTTTAGAGGAGTTCTCTCCCGTGGTGATTGTAATAAAATAGAAATGTCGTTAATCAAGAAATGCGCCACGCAATGTATGTTTCCCCTTTAAATATATTTCTGTCAATTTTCCTAATTATTCCCAACTACAACCACTCATAGGCTCCCTGGCAAAAATATCTTTCGCCAATTAATTTCACGCCAAAATGCCTTTTCTCTCGCCTAAAACAGTCGCCCAGAAAGCCATTGCGTGATTGAGAATGGTGACACTTGTAATCTCAATCTTTGCATGCGGAAGCAATTCACTCTGTCTTGTTTACACAAGACACTTGGGGTGAGAAATTCTAGTTTAATGTGTTACCATGACACGGAGGATTCTGGCATGAGACCCT
This sequence comes from Phlebotomus papatasi, assembly GCF_024763615.1. NCBI lineage: Eukaryota > Metazoa > Arthropoda > Insecta > Diptera > Psychodidae > Phlebotomus > Phlebotomus papatasi. The sequence continues at coordinate 1,359,455 of NC_077222.1, read as the reverse complement.
CGGTAGTTCGCAGTGGCGACCAGAGCGTCCTGCTGGACAGTGACAGTAGTAACCACCAGGTGTGTTCAGGCACTGTCCCTCAACGCATGGCGATGGCGTGCAGTAATCTTTAGCTTCCTGAAAAGACAGTTTACAAGAAAATCCGTGTTCAATACCAAAACATTCCCAATTAAAATTCCTTCTGAAATGTATAATTTGCAAATTTACACTTTGCAAATTTTGCTTTACAAAATTGTACAAAGAAAATAGATATTTAAAATAATACTGAATTTTCAGTTTAATTAAAACAATTTTCTTCAGTACCCTTCATACAACTGTGCAAAAATATTTTACTTTGCGAAATCTTATCAATTCCTAAAGTGATACACTGAGAGAAAAAAAATAATATTAAAATTTAATCTTTTCTTCATAATTTCAAGTCTTTTTAGGGCTTAAAAATATTAAGATTATTTTATTCTTAATATTAGTCCTATAAAGAATAAAATTAAGTCGTCAAAAAATATAATTTTAAGATTCACTTTTTTTTCTCAGTGTAGCAACTTATGTTTTTTTTCCTTATAAAATAGTCATTTTGTGATACCATTACTTTCCATTTTATTATTTTGAGTGTAAGATGGTGTACACAAAATACAGCTTTCTAATTTTTGTATTTTAAGAATTTTTTTAATGTTCAAATACTCTATAGGGGAAAGTACTCTCCCTTCGAACGTTCATGCCTTCGAATAATGTGAATTTTCTTTTATTTTTCCTATTATAATCCTATCCTATTTCCTTTTATAATGAATATAGGGTAAGTGTGTCAAATTCCGGCCAGCTTGCAATTTCGGCCACATTTTTTGTTCTTCGAATATCCTTGATTTTTTAGTTTTCGCATACTCTAGAGAATATACAATGCAAAAAATAACAAAAAAATGTCGCTTCGACGAGCAAGATGATCTGAAAAAGACATTAAAAGAATTCCGGGAGGGCACGGAACTATGAGAATGAAGGTGGCCGAAATAGGGCACCAATGTTATGTTTACATTTTTATTCCCTTTAAAAATGATTAAGAATGAATTTAGATAAAATAAAGACGATAAACTGTCTACAAGGTTCCAAGAAACACTCATTATTAAAAAGTAACAAAAAATTCAATTTCTATTAAGAAATATTACATTTCAAACTTGAGAATTTGGCGGTTGCGTGCAACTATGCCGAAATTTGGCATACTTAAGATGATTTCGTGGTGCTATTTATTTAGAATAAGAAATTACTTTTGCAATTTTTTGCAAAATTAAAATTTGAAATGTTATCAAATTTAAAATTTTTCAAAAGAAAATTCTCTTATTACAAGGTAATCATTACAATTTTCGCTTTAAAAATTAAAAAAAAAATCTGCATTCAGTTTAAGAATTTTGATTTGCAAAAGAAGTATTAAGAATTCAAACTGCTTTAACTATTAAAGTTTAACGTGAACTTTAACTCCTACTTCTGCTGTGAAATTTTCAAATTGAAAGATTCATTTTAATATGCAAATCGCTCAAATTTGACATAGGAAAATTTGAGCTTTATAACTATTTAAAATTTTAGAAATTGAGTATTGACCAGGGGGGTGACATTAGCTCTGAAAAATGCGACCAGTTTTAGTGTAAATTTTTCCCGTTTTCGTACAAATTTCACGAGATATCTCCGAAACTATGTAGGTTGCCAATTTGGGGTTTTCAGTTGCCTATTCTATATTAAATTGGCTTTTATTTTGTATTTGTATTATTTGCTAATTCATTCTACAATGACAGAAAACAGCTAATAAACTCTAAAGTCTTTTCGGCACGCAAGAAACATATGGGAAACATAGGAAACGTCATGCCCCTGGTATTGACTTTATAATTTTCAAAAAAAAACAGAGTAATTTTTGTTATATATCCCAAAAATCATTAGATTTTCAAAAAAACATGCACAAACCTTGAATTAAACAATATCAATAATTTTAACAAAAGATGAATTTTTTGCATTTTGCTACTCTATATCTACGAAAGATAGTGTTTTTCAAAAATTAATTGTTAAATGATTCTGAAGGGCGTATTTCTATATCGATTACGACAAGTAGAGATCTATTTAGATTACTTAGTGTCTTACTCTGATTAAAAGAACCTATTCATCTAATTTTTTCGAAAGGGTAAAATTAAGCTATCAGTTTCTTCATGTTTCGCATTTTAGTACTACAAATCCACAGAAACAGTTTTTTTTAAAGAATTATGTTTGAATCTGTTATTGAATGATTATAAAGTATAACCAAAGCGACAATTAATCTATATACAAATTTTGAGTAGACTTTGATGTGATTTCTTTATCGACTTTAATCGGTTATTAATTGTTCGGCAAAAAAATATGACGAAGTATTAGAAAGTTTGGTGATTGCTCGCATTTTAGTAAGATGATTAACCCCAGGAGCTTCGAATTTCCACTTTTATGCAAAAATTTTTTATGAAATTTACCACTCCACAACTTTTATAAAGACCTTTTTCTTCTATCTCTAGAAATTGTGCTACTCTAGACAAATTTTCTAAAAGTAATTTTGTAGACGTTCTCTAAACTTTTGGTGTAAATTTTATCCGGCATGGGGCAATTTGTGACGTTTTGCTCTCGTAAGTAATAAAAAATATACTGTTGACATATTTTTATTTTTTTCATTCATTTTCAACCGCTTATCCCTATTGGAGTCGTGGGCCCATGACATATTATTATAAGAAATTTATTCCTCTACAACTTTGTCTCTACAACTCTATCTCAAGGAGAGATACGTTTAAAGTTGGTGAATATTGCTACATTCTGTAAGGAAAATATTCCAAAAAAGGGCTAAAAAATTGAAGGTTTGTTATTTTCTATGTTCATTGCTCGAATCTCTTAAAACTTTGTACACTTTGGAGGTTTATAAAGACTGTGCTTATGGTAAAAATTTGAAGACTTGGTCTCTTATATCTTGCAAGATATCAAATTTTGAAATTTTCATTTCGACGAATTTTACACCAACATATTCTCCATTATACGAGCTTCAGACCTAAGGCTTAGCCAAATGGCTTAACTGATATTATTTCTTATCAGTCAAGATGTTTTGGGGAAATTTAACTTAGGATTGGATTATTAAAGATAAATAACCTATTAAGTTCTCAAAAAGCAATTAAATTGCACGCTATTATAGGGGGCAAGAAAAATCTACACTTAAATCTATGATACTTAGGAGGTGACCTGCTTATGCAATCGACTGGTGTGTGCTCCAGACTGTCGCGAGCTCTCGCAGTGTGTCCTATCTCTTGTACGACTCGAGGCGAACTCACGTCCGTACTCACTGAGATCGTACGATCGACTAAACTATTACAGTCTCCACCACCACCAGAGGCGCTGGTCTAGAAATGAGACATTGCGTCTCGAATATTACTGAACTCAAATATTACGAACTGGGTTAAACCTCTAGTCTGAAGATCGCTTTACGGTCTGTCAGTAAAAAAGTCAATCTCAATCAGTAAAAGTGTCAAATTTAGTCAGAAAAAAGTAAATTTTACAAATACTTGTTGTGCAACCTTTTATTTATTCAAACAATTAAGCCATTAGTTTGTTTTCTGTATAATTGATAGAAGAATTTTGAAACAAATATCACGACAGAGGTAGGTAGAAAAGCATTTTTTGCTCTTTTCCCGCCTCACGGAAAATTATTCGAAATTTGGGCTCCAATGTGACGCACGGAAAGTTTGACATAGCGTCGATTTTGATAATATTTTCCTTCAGTATCTTTCCTGAGTTGAATTCTAGGTGGCAAAGTTTTTTCTTAGACAGTTACACTATATACAAATGGTCTTGCTTCTTGAATTAATGCGATATAAATTTTATGACAGAGCGTTGATGTCACAAATTCGAGCATTTCGCAAAGCTAGGACAATTTTTTTCAATAATTCTCCTCTGACATAAGGTTTTGGTCTAACATGAGCTTTACTCACTTGATTGGTACCGAACTGTCGAAAAATGACACTCATTTGTGAGATGGTCCATAGACATGTAAATGAGATGTTTCTCAGAAGATTTTCTCTGAGTTGTTTTGTAGTTAAGAACTATGTAAAATAACTTAATCGGATTACTCTATAAATATGTGGGGAATTTTTTTTCTTGCTGTGTCCCATGGTGGAAAATATGTAATAATCGGCAATATATATCACTCATTTTTCAATCTTTTTCTCTCTGTCTCTCTCTCTTGTGCCGTTGCACAAGATTAACAGTCATATCTCGAAAATCTTTCATAAAGTGTTAATATAGATGACAGTTTGTATCAAGAGCATTTACCAACAAGACTAATAGCTGTGAACTCGTCTGTTGTAAATATGAACAAACAGTAGGGACACCATAAAGAGAAAATGACGCGAAAAAAGATCTTTTTTGCTGGGTGTGAAGAGTGGTAACGTAGCGGAGATGGGGACTTTTAAAAGCTCATTCTGTAAATCAATCTCTTTTCTGTGATAAATTATTCATCTGTAGGCAGAGGACTAATTCCTTTGACTGTTGCACCTCTTAAAATGTTGTTATTGTTATGAGAATTAAAAGCTTTTCATTCATGTCTTTTCTTCAGTACTTTTCGCCTATTCTCCATCCACCTTATTTACTCTGTTGTCAACATGGAACAGCCAATTGTATGCTTTGAATGTTAAGTTTTATTCTTCTCTCTTCTAAAAATTATATATATATATATATATGAGAAATAAGATATGAATAGGTAAAATAACTTTGCTTTCTTAATAAATCACGTCAAATAAGTCACGCTTCTCAATACAAGTATTTGTTATTGCCAGACCATTTGGTACAGAAAAAAAAACATGGAACAACAATAGTATTGAAAAATAAAATAGCACACTCATATAAGGGAGCTCCCACTAAAAATTGGTCTTGTACCATCTCCACATAAAATTTAGATCATCTCCGATGTGAGAACAAATAAAAAAAAGCTGCATTTTATAAAATTATTTCCACAACAGTACTTTTGTGATCTTTTATTATGTTGCATGATCAACACTTCGTTTCTTGTCTTATATGCTATATATTTATATAGTAGTTCCAATAATGAACTGTGTAATTTTATATTGAAAAAGATAGCACATGATTGAAATATTAGGTAGACACAGAGTTCGCGGTATACTTCGTGTATTCCATCTTGTAATAGTTTTGTATAAAAATATAAATACATAATAACACATAACTTGTATCGCGAGATATGAATTATTATAATGCTTCACTGTTGGGGAGATCTTTTTTATTGCTAAAGAAATAGTGATAGGGCTATTAGTTAGGTCATAGATATTTCTGTATTAGCCTCAATTCTTTATTGAGAACTCAGTGTCTGCAAAAAAAAACCACTGTAAAGTCCAAGACATTTAACCGTTTTATATCTCTATAAATCTCACAAAAGCACCAAGAAATTATCCTTCAACTAAAATTGAGAGATTTAGGTCGGTAGGATCGTTATTAGTAATTTTTTATTGAATAGCTTACCTCGCACAATGTTCCAGAATATCCCACAGGACAAATACACTTAAAAGTCCCAATCATATCCACACATTCCCCAGCATTTCTGCACGGTGTATTGGCACATTCATCGATGTCAGTTTCACAATTTCGTCCTAGAATTTCCCATTGAAATTAATTTTATTAGCCACAGAAATATGGGGATTCCTGGAGGGAAAAAACTTACCTGTGTAGCCCAAAGCGCAGGCACAATAGTAGTCATTTACTAGATCAATGCAAGTAGCTCCATTCTTGCATTGTCCTATGCAATCGTCAATGTCTTTTGCGCATGTCGCTCCTGTCCAGCCATCCAAGCAGAAACATCGGAATGCGCCCGGTGTATTAACGCATGCCTCAGCATTGATACACGGTCCAAGAGGTGATGCTGGATTCGATTCACATTCATCCACATCTACACAGTTGGAAATAATGCCGGAAAGATTTTACAAAACTACTCAAACCTCTGCGAGGGTTAAAACCTATCAGCCTTATCAGCCTTATAGGGGAAAGTACCATCCCTTCGAACGGTCATGCCTTCGAATAATGTGAATTTCTTTTATTTTTCCTAAGAGATTTTCACATAATTATAACGTTATTATCAACAATTGATGATGAACTAACTAATATTTAATAAAAATGTGTAAGGTTTTTAGGATTAATAAAAGAAAATTCACAATATTCGAAGCCATGAACATTCAGAGGGATTGTACTTTCCCCTACGGACTTCAGAACTAATGCCCTAGACACACTTACTATTTAAGCCGAGAGACAACTTAGTGGAAAATGATGGAAATGAAATTTAACCATAATTTCATATATAATTACACTAAGCTGTCTCTCGGCTAATCCTCAGGTCTGTCGAGGCCCCAAAGCGGTCTTCAGACTAAAGGTTTAGCCCAGTTTCCAAAGGTCTCAAAATTCTGAATAGCGAGCAATTTTATTGCTTTATGAGAATCTATAGGTCTATTATTTTTAATAATACAATCCTAAGTTAAATTTTTCCAAAAAAATCGTGATTGATAAGAAATTAGAGCAGTTAAGTCATATGGCTAAGTCTTAGATCTGAAGTCCGTAAGGCTTAGCCATGTAGCTTAACTTCTTTAATTTTCTATCAGTCAGAATTTTTAGAAAAATTCTGATTATTCTATTCTGGATTTTGAGACTTTCGGAAACTGAACTAAATCTCTAGTCTGAAGCCTATATTAAGGTTAGAAAATAGTTAGCACAGACACACACCGGTTCACCCAGAATATATCACGACGGTTTCAGTAAAAAATAAATTGAAGAATATTTAGCATTGTTCTCTAGTTCAAATTAAAAGAATAGGACCATTAGAACGTTCTAGATAGAGTAATTTACTAAAAGTCGGACACACTTAAAATCGGACACACTGAAAGCCGGACACACCGAAAATTGGTCCATCAAATACAAAAAATCTATTAAATAATTTAATCTTTAATTAAAAAGATAATAACCCTAGTTTTGTGATTATTTTCGAAATTCGAAGCAACAAGAAAAGGAGTCTTCCCCCGTGTTAGCCTGAAGATTGACTATCCTAATGGCCTCTACACACTAGAGAATTTTATGTCCATATTAAAAGAGTTTTTCTTACACAAGCGTAGGGAATTTGCATCAATATGGACATAAATTTCTCTAATGTGTAAAGGTCATAAAACAGCGGTGGCCGCTATCACACAAACATTCAATTTCTTGAAAAAGTCTATTTGTAAAATTTTTGCTTTCAAAAGCACTAGGTTAAAAACAGTAAAATGAATAAATTGAAATTAAAATAAGAAAATACATTGGGTTACATGAGAATCATATCTGTAATACGGGAGTACTCACTTTTCCTGTCTCTTATGTTGGTTGCTTAGAAAATATCAAAGCGTAGAGCAATTATAGTGCTCCAAAAGCAATGTAAAAAGATTTGAAGGGAAGGAAATATGGGAAAGGCAATATAAATCGTATTTCTCTTAAAAGAGTTGCTCTTTTTCATTTTTTCTGACATTCCAGACATTTCTAAAACTCTTGTCTGACTTTTTAAAATGAGCTTTTGTCTGATTTGCGTCAATTTCTCAACTATTTGGTATTAATTATGGTTTTATAATTTAAAAGTTCAAAATTAATGAGAACTCATTTGAATTTTTTTAGAATTCAAAGGCCTTTGCAATGAATTCAAACTCGAACAAATTGGTGAAGAAATACGCTTTCATGCGGACTTTTAAGCTTTGAACTTGAAAAACATTTGAAAGGAAACATTCAAGGTCATTGTCCTATATAATGAAAAATAATTAATAAAAAACTGTTGAGATTTTACGACGATTTTAAACACGGATTTTAAACACTTTGTAATGTTGAGATTTTATTTCAATATGTTGAAATGTTTACTTGTTAAAATGTATCTCATAAGGCTAAGAAAAAGAAAAAGAAAAAAAAACATTGGAATTTGAACTTTTTATCATGTGTCCGAAATTCCAAATTTTACCCTATTTTTAACAAATTCCGCTAGTAAAATAATGGGAGAGGGTAATTTTTAATCGGTTCTAAATGGGAATTTAGATATTTCTCCACTGTTTCAGGTAAGCAAAGAGGAAAAGAAGACTACGAAGAATTACAAGCCTTACGCTCAAGATTACTTCTTCATGATATTTTTCTTCTGCCCATTTTAAAAACTGAAGAAATCTCAAAATTTCAATTTTAGTTTGATTCAAAATTACCCCGATATACCTTAGACTTAAACCATCTGAAAAATTATTAAATATTTTTTTAAGACACGTAAAAGTCCTAAAATCGTAAAAAATCGAATTAGGTCCTTGTAATTTCGATTGAAGTAGGGGCACCTTTGAATTGGGGCAGCTTTAAAATTGGGCTTTTTTCTCCAATTTTATAATGACACTGGAACTCATCATGATATAATTTATATCAGCAAACCAATTGCAAAGCTAAGTTAGTCCAAGTTGCCTCTATTCCTTCTATAAATGGATGATTTAATAATGCGTAAAAAAACATTTTTTTTTTTTAAATAAAACATAATATAAGCTTAAGGGCGTTATCAGACTTGCACATTAAAATTTTAATGTGATTCACATTATTTGTCGCTTGTGAGAGTCCAAATATGTTATTTGTGTCTTAGAGTCACTTAATATTTGGAGTTTTTCTATTTATTGATAAAGAAGTGGACTTGGCCTGCAAAAATAAGTTTAAATTTACCTAAAGCATAAATATTTTTCACATTAAAAAATTAAAGAGAAAATCGCATTAATTTTTCGCATTAATGCTATAAATCAATTTATATCAAATTTTGCGGGCCAAGTCTACCTTTTTATCAACAAATAGATCAAATTTTGAATATAAAATGATTCAAACACACAAATTACACATTTGGACTCTCACGCCGACAATTAATGTGAATCATATTAAAATTTTAATGTGCAAGTGTGATAACACAGTAAAATTAAAAAAGGAACTACACATAATCTAAATACAATTTTCTACAAAGAAAACAATGTTAATTTAAGGTGCTAAAGCAAATTATTTTTAGCTGTGTACTATTCATCGTGTAATTAGATATTTGATCCAATTGAGTGATTTTAACATTAAACGCTTACCCGTCTGACATAAGTCACCACTCCACTGAGGTGGACATTCACAGCGAAATCCACCCACTAGGTCAATGCATGTGCCCCCATGTTCACATGGTCCTCCTTCGCATTCGTCAATATCTAAAAGATCGATGGGAAATGTTAAAAAGAAGCATTTAACAGAATATTTGGAGGCATTTTTTTCTCTCCTCTTGATGGGGCCATTGAAAGGGATAAACAAAACGGCTTTAAGTATACCCCATTAATAGCACTTATGATTAGAAACACAAAAGTACATTTTACTGGCGCGTCGAGACTTTTTTAAAAGAACGAAACACTATAAACCCGCGCGCTATGTTGAATTCCTCTCTAAGCAAATATTCTTTTCTCTTTGCTTTTAGAGTTACTAATAATGTATGCCCAAACAATGGCTATGTTTGTATATACCTTTTGTATCGTGTCTAAAATTATAAATCATTCATTAAAGTGTATTAATGAAAACAAGGAGGTTTTAAACCAAAGAAGCTTCTCTCTTCTTAATCGCTTCATGTCGTCGTCCAACATCTTGCTTTAAATCCACTTTGGTGTACCTGCTAATGCTCTGTGACATTGTCCTTGCCATGGAGACTTTTGCAACATTGTGCTGACCATAATCTTCACGCGAGTTGCATTAAGAAAAAAAAAGTCAACCACAATGTCTTATAGACAAGGAAATTAAGAGAAGCGATTGTGTGTGACTAGCACGGCAAATAGATATTAAAGGCGCATTGGAAGAGATTTATGCTCATAGTATATTATGTATTTGACTAAAAATCTCTCCCCCAAACGACTTCATTTAAATGCAGTGCTTCTTTTTCAATTAAACATGATTTTAATACACACTACACCGTCTCAATTCCGTGTTAGAGGCTCTAAAGAAATAGAGTGTGAAAGCAACACAAAATATAAATCCGATTAAAAGCAATTACACCAGGCGGAATTTTGCATTAAAATGTAGTGTGAACATCGTTTTGAGTGTGAGCCTCATTAGGTACACCTACACAAAATTGTTGGAACTACACGAATGATTATGTATATGGTCACGACAAGAACTACTTATATAGCGTCATGTAAATGTTTTCATTTAAATACATTTTAATCCTCAAATATTAAACATTGTGCTGCCTTTCTTTCTCCAATTTATCGGCAGGAGGAGGGATTTTATACAGACTTTGCAGAATGCTCGAACTTGTCACATCAATGTTAAGCCCCAAAATTTGGTTTCTCTTTAGTTTAATCGTCTTATAGGGGAACTGGGGCACCTTTGAATTGGGGCAGTTTTGAAATTGGGATTTCTCCTTCTATTTTTAAATGAAACTGGACCTTATTATAATATAATTTAGCTCAGCAAACCAATTGCAATGCTAAAAAGCTCAATTTCAAGGTTGCCCCACTTCAAAGGTTCCCCACTTCCCCCTATGCAGTTGGGATTGTCCGGGATTCCAAGACCTTTCTAACGAATCCAAATTTATCACAATCGATGAAGAAATACGCTCTCCAGAGAATTTTTAAGCTTTGATCTTGAAAAAACGATCTCCAGAAATCCTGTTCAAAATTGTGTAGAAATAGCATCATAGATCAATGGCGTATAGCCATGCAGGATTTTTTTTTACAGAGCGCAGGGCAAATTAGAAAGTTATTCCCAAATGTAACCGTCCTTCGAACGCAAAGAACAAAAATTCAATTTTTACGATTTTGAGCTCACTGGTAAAAACAAAAGTTTCAAATAAATGCTTTTCAGAAAAAATGGATTATATTTGATCCTTTGAAATCAAATAGATTCACGATAGATTATGCTTAATTGTATACTTATTACTCATATAATATTTCTGTCATTTGAGCGAGCACCTAAGATAACTTTTTCATTGTTTTTATATTTACATTTAATCGGGAGTTAAATAGGTGTCAAAATAGTGATTCTTTCATTTTTACCAGTTCTTATTTCAAAATCAGTAAAATCGGTAAAATCCTTATTAGGCTCTTTAGGAAAAAATCCATTTAGGAACTGATTTTTGAAGAAATTTTTATTTTTAATCGCTCTGTACCGATTCTAACGATTTTGACGGGTTTAGACAAAGATATAAAAACGTTCTCATGGATTTGAGTGGCTTTTTGTCGGAGAAAATTGCGTTTTAAACTTGATGTTTCAAAAAATATTCTTGAAACAAAAAAAAACTTTTAAAATCTAATAAAAATTTCGATAAAGAAAAATGTTCTTTTACGTATTTGAAAAAATAATTTAAATCTAGGTCTTTGACAGATTTTGTAAACTGAAAGCTTCTTAAAAGTCGCTAATCAGATTTCTCTTTGAAGAATATGGCAGGGAATTGATCAAAAAATTAGAGAAAAAATGTTCGTTTGAAATCATAAAAATATTTTAAATGGTAATAATACTTCAAAATTCATAAATTGGAAGACAAAGGTTAGTGCCATTAGTTTAGGTTGACATGATTGGATGACAAAGGTTAGTGCCAGGTCAGTCCAAACATTGCCTTACGGTCAACGGTGGAGGGGGTCTCCGCAAAATATAAAGTCGCTATCCCAACCCGTTTGGTCTCTACATCTCATAACAAACAGACGACGGACTAACAAAAAAAACTCTAGGTCATTTGTAGTCGTTTGTTTCAAATTTTCAGAGTTCAAAAATTCTATAAAAATCTAATTCTTCAAGGTTTATAATTCAAAATCAACGGATTACATTATATTGCTCTCTTTGTAAAATGCGAGCAATAAAAATTGAAATTCATGTGTTTATTTCACTGAATGGCCTCTAATATGGAATTTCTTTCGTCGCTTTCTTCAACCATCATTTTCAATGATTTTGATTACTCCTAAATGGCCCAGAGCGAATGGGAATGATGAATTCGGAAGCAAACAGTTTCTCTGAATGCTCATTCAAGAGAACGAACAATCAAATATGAATTGAATGGGTGTTACAGAAAAAAAAGAGAATTCTTTCTCGCGTAGTTGTGATTGATCGAGGGGTTACTAACTTCATTGTGGTTGATCTGAAAGTGCCAAAGCAGTTTGAAGCTTCTCAAAATAGGTAAATGATATGCAGAAATATTTATAAACCAAAATTGATTACGTCAACCTAGATGAACTTTGCAAAAATTAATTCAGAGAACGATAGAATTATTCTCAAATTTCGTACTATTGAAATCCGAGTAAATCGACGGCTCAGAATATAAAACGAATAACTCGCGAATAGCCAACTTTACAGGAGAGCGATTTCAAGGTGAAATTTCACATGCTCGAGTACAGGATTTTTAAGATTTGAAATCGCTGTAACATTGGGAATAATGAATTTTCCGGTATAATATTCACAGGGAAGGTAGAGGGTGTCAAGGAGTACCCGAAAAGCAAAAATAAATAAATAAATAAATAAACGAATTTTGAAAAAATCTAATTATTCGACTTATAAATATTCTGACAAGTCGAAATTATCTTTATCTTCTCAATACTAGAGAATGTCAAAAAATTACTGAAGCTTTAAGAAAATTGAGCTAATATAAATTATTAAAAATATTTTTAAAAAAATAGTGATAAATAACAATAATTTTTTTTTAAATTTAATTGCTATTCCTAACGTGGAGCGAATTGTCGAATAAGATACAGTCCCTATGCACTAATGACATTTTTCTTGAAAGTTTAATATGGTTGACTTCAGGAATTAGCTCCGCCCCTACGTCGTTTTTATATCATGCCTCTTTTACCGTTTAATTCCAAATGAACCTAATATTTTTAAATATTCTGTGCACAATATAAAGAGACTGTACCACTCCTAGTGAAAATAAATTCCACTGCTTATTTTCGGTAAGGAATTTAAAGAGTATTCACACGTGAAAAATAGGCCATGCCCCCTTTAAAATTCCTCATAGAAAATCAAAAATATTCATTAATAGTTGCACTCAGGGGGTAACATTAGCTCTGAAAAGTGCGACCAATTTTAGGGTAATTTTTTCCTGTTTTCGTACACATTTCACGACATGTCTCCAAAATTACGTAGGTTGCCAATTTGAGGTTTTCAGTTGCCTATTCAGTATTAAGTTGGCTTTTATTTTGTATTTGTATTTTTTGCAATTCATTCCACAATGACAGAAAACAGCTAATAAACTTCAAAGTTTTTTCGGCACGCTAGAAACATAGAAAACGTCGTGCCTCTGGTTGCACTTCATTTCCAATTTAGTTTTATCATTTAAATTCGGAGAGGAATTTAAGGATATTACCCATGAAAAAAAGGCCACACCCATTTAAAATATCTCATAGAAAAATTAAAAGTATTCATTCATAGTTACACTCCATTTCCCAATTGAGTTTTATCATTTAAATTCCAAGAGGAATTTAGGGATATTGACCATGAAAAAGAGGCCACGCCTCCTTTGAAATATCTCACAATAAAGTTAAAAATAGGCATATTACAACGTCCATATCAACCATTTTCTATCATTTAAATTTGGAGAGGAATTAGCAAGACCTTCATCATGAAAAAATAGGCCACGCCTCTTCCAAAATAATTTGAAGAAACATTTTAAAATATTGTCATTCAGTATTTTCGAAATTTTTCTGAAAAAAATGATGTTTATAAGTGCTAATCCTAAAAGATAAATTATTTTACAAAATAACGGAAAGTTGAGGTTAAATCTGCTTGTCTTTTCTGATTCTGATTCCTTAATTATTAAAAAAAAACTTGTTGTATATAGTATTTTAAATGTAAAATTGTTTGCTTGGGCATTAATAATTGTTTTATTATTTTATTATTATTAAATAACGATTCAAGAAAAAACCTTCGCTTTCAGATAAAAGCCGAAGAATATTTTATTGTTTTTTTAGTAGGGGAGACCGGGGAGGTTTGGGACAGGGGTAGTGTGGGACAAGGCGATTTTTTCATTATGTTTTTTAATAAATCGGGTTTAACCACTACTCAATTGTAGGCAATATTGAGATGTATCTTGACTAAAAGAATGGATATCCTCAGTTTTATTGTTTTATTTCTATGAACACTTTTTTAAAAATTGATAAAAATTGTATTTTTTGATTTCTCAGTTTTCCTTTTTGTATTTTATATCAGCGATATATAATCAAAACTTTTTTATCTCATTAGGTAGCAGTGTAATCTGGGAACATATTTTTATAAAAGTTTCAGAGATTATATGCTCTTGTTTTTTACATAAAAGTTTTAAATACCAAAACTACCCGCGGGGATGTTTGGGACACCTGAAAGGGGATGAATGGGACGTTGATTTTCCACAAGATTGTAGGTTGTGTGCAATTGTTTATTGTTGAAATGAAGAATATTGCCCAGTTTCTACTGAAAATCTCCCTCTTGTGCAAACTTTACCAGTCGAGCAGATTTTTCTTACTACAGGGACAATTAAACCATCAATGTCTTGGAAATCAATAATTTATTCTCAGAGGGGCTTCGATCTTAGCCCAATCTCGTTAAAAACTATTTTCTCGAAAATTTCTCGAACAATATCCTCTACAATTCTCAAAAGTTCTCCAGAAAAGGCAATACTGCCCCAAATCAGGGAGGTTTGGGACAAAGCGTCAAGTTAAATGTTTTATCTTCTCCAGGAAAACTCAGCCGTTTTCCAAGTTCTATCGAGTATTTTTTATAAAGTCAATACCCATAAGTATCCTATATACCGCATAAAATTATGATACACTATCGTGGTTTTTTGTAATAGTGTCTCAAAGTCAAAACATGAAAAAGTGTCCCAAACCTCCCCGGTCTCCCCTACTTCACAACACTTTATCCCCTTCCCTTGGCCTAATAAATTTCCTCCCTGTTTTTGAAAAATTCAACAAATGTTGAATTTTCTGATGTGTAATGTGTTCAAATGGTTAGCCCCTTGGTATTAATTTATCTCACTTACTTGTCTCGCACGTCGGTCCTGTCCATCCTGGGGCACAGGTACAGATGAAGTCATTGACAGGGGGTGCAGGTGGATTTTTAACCGGAGATCTGGGCGGTAGATGATCTTTTTCAATTGATCTCGGATTGCTCCTGGCGGGTTTACCCATTGAGCTCATTCCGCGCATTCTTCGCACCGTGACCGCCGTGGGTGGTGTTAAGTCTTTAAAGCTCAAATTCTTGGTCGTATCATACTTTTGAGGATCCCGAAGGGTGCACGTGCCACCATTTTTACAAGGCTGAGTAGCACATGGGTGCTCCACGATTTCGCATCGTAATCCAGATAGCCCTTCAGCACATGTGCATCTGTACTGATCTGGTGCTGTATTCTCACATGTTCCTCCATGCATACAAGGCTCATGGGTTCCACAGTAATTAAGATCTTGTCGATTTAACAAAAAAAAAAATAATAGTTACGTTACGGCAAATGAATAATTTAGCGATGTTTTTTAGCATATTTGTAAGTGATTAGAAGAGCCAAATCTCATTGGATAATCACGCGATAAAATGTATAATCACATTTTATGTCATGTGAATAATCTTGACAAAGCACAAAACAAATGAAAACAAATGAAGGCAATGAAACCCATAATTTCTTTGGGATTTGAAAAAAAAAAATTTAAAGCTTTTGAAAAGGGGGAGGTATTGCGCATAAAACTACGTTTTGGTATTTGTTTCTATCTTTTGGTATTCGTAACAAAACATTTAAAATGAATCACAAAATGAATACTAGTGAAAATTACACCACAAAATGAAGAAATATGCATTGGTATTCGATTGGTATTCATTTAGAACATCCTAAACTAAAGAAAACCTTATAAATTTGCAGAAGAGTCCCTCTAGGATAATTTTTTCTTCCTAATAATTTTTTTTAAAAGGTTTAAATGGGTTTCTGTTGGGTTCTAAGGCGAGAACTCTGCTTATTGTCTCAATATTTACTCTTGGTATTCATTTCTATCAATTGGTATTCGTAACAAAAGACATAAAATGAATCATAAAGTGAATACCAGTGAAAATTAAACCTTTAAATGAAGAAGATGTCCTGGTATTCAATTGGCATTCCTTCTGTACTTCCTGAACAAAAGGAACTTCTCTCCAATTTGCAGGAGAATTTTTCTTGCTAAATGTTTTCTTCACTATCATTCATATGAAAGGTTTTTAGTAGTTTCTATGGATTTATATAGCGAGAACTCTACTTATTGACTAAATTTTAACCCTTGGTATTCATTTCTATCATTTGGTATTTGTAACAAAATACTTAAAATGAACCACAATTTCAATACCAGTGGAAATTACGTCATCGAAGCGGAAAAATGTGGCTTGGTGTGTATCTAAATGGTCCTTCTTTGAAGAAGACAGCGGTGGACGTAAGAGGTAAATAATTTCTACTTTGTGTAATCAAGCGCTTTTTATTGTGTAAGTTTCCCTAGAATTTCAAAAGTTATTTGCGAATATTTTTTTTTAAATAAATAATAAAAATAATACAGTTATGGGTAAAATAATTTACATTGACTGTAGCGTTTTTTTGCTACCAGGAATACAATTAAGGTTATTTAAAATAATTTAGGTCCCCTATTGTTTGTTTATGGCCAAATTTTCTTTAATTTAGAATACGGAACAGTAATTTTTATATTTAATTAAGATGTGAATTTACTATTGAAATTTCTTTTAATTTCTTATAGAAATACACTAATGAAAGAACAAGAGCTTAGAAATCGCCAAATGCGATAATTAAATTTATTTTAATGTGCCGATTTAATATGCGGTTTATTTTTCATTTTAAATTTATGCTCTTTTTAATTAAAATGTTGTCGTACATTCACGTCTTTTTACAATGAACGTGAGAATTTTGAACAAATGTTTTCTTCATTGACAGAAGCGAAAGAGATGTATCAAGTGTATATTTTTCTAAATAATTCTTTAGCATTTGCACTTGTTTCAATTCACACATGTTCTCTTTTTTTTCGGCCTTGCAACAATACTCCAGAAAAAAGTAGAGTTCTTTTGAACTGAGGGTTGTTGTTTGCGCGCCTTTTGTCAAACATTAAACACACGAGGGGTTGAACTTTTAGTGTGACCCAGACTAATAGATCATCTTTTGAGGACGACAATCCACTTCACAAATAGTAAACTGATTAGGGGTGAAATTGTATAGAAAATTATTTCATTGTTGCATCTTTGCTGGGTTGAACAATTGATTTTTATTACTACCCCATATGCAATAGCATACAGAAAGTGATTTTGTGCAAGTGTTCCCACAGGGGTTGTGGTCGACAAGTCATTGAATTTAGGGCAGTCGGTGGTTTAATTCCAATTACAAATATTTAAATCAATCGATAAATCACTTATGAGATTTTGGCGTTAATTTTTTGGAAAATCCTTGCAATAGGAGGGGAATGAGAGTGTTGATAATGTTATTAAATTGCTTTACCTTGATCACAAAGAATTCCTCCCCAATTTGTGTCACAAATGCACTGCCACGGGCTGCCGTTGCAATATCCATGACGACATCCCGGATAAACCATGCATTCTGAACACAGGGGTCCTCTCCAACCCGGACGACACCTGGAAGGATTCGTAAAAGGGATTAACACTCATTTATCCATTTATCTCATTTATCATATTTATACAACCCCAATAATGTACTTAAAAATTGTACTGGGACATGAATCCATTAATAAATAAATAAATATCCAACCTTTGAGAAATATTGAATTGCCTAAATGGATTGTTTATTATAATTATCGTTTAGCTGTACTAAAAATTTGGATTGATTTTTCGTCTAAATCTATTTTTAGTACAACTAAAGTGGACATCAGACTAAAGGTTTAGCCCACTTCCCGAAGGTCTCAAAATCTTAAATAGCGAGAAATTTTATCGCTTTTTGAGAATCTAATAGGCCTTTCATCTTTAATAATCCAATCCGAAGTTAAATTTTGCCAAGAATTCGTAATTGGTAAGAAATTAGAGTAGTTAAGCCATATGGCTAAGGCTTATGAATCTGGCTAGCTAATAAATTCTAAAATGTTTCTTTTCAAACGGCGTTTTCCCAATGGCGATCTTAAAGAACTTAGATTTTCTCTTCTAATTCAAGTTTAGTACAGTCCTGTTCTAAATTATCTATATCTTTTTATCTTATTTTTATTGTTGCTTATTTTATTCTTTTTTAAATCAGCATTTTTGGACTTTTTTTTGTAGTAGTTTGGGTTTTTGTAAATAAATTATTTTGTACTAAAAAAAATTAATGGGAAATATTAACCCTTTAAGGACGAGTCATTTTTTACGGACCGAAAATCAACACTGGAAAGTCTAACAGTCTGATTTGATGTAGTTTTTGCCTCTATGAACGATAGGGACAAAAATAGCTCAAAAATTGAAATAATTTTTTTACCACTACCAATGAATAATAATTTTCGTTCTAATGAAAAATATTGTGTATAGTTATTGTAGTTTCTACTGTCAAGAGGTTTTTGCTTAAAAAAAATTGAAAATATAAAAAAATAGTAATAAAAATCATTCATCAATGCGGTAGTTCGAAAATTTGTTACGCGTGAGGTAAAATATTTACTGATATAGTAAATAGTTGGAGATTTGCAAAAAAAATTCTAAATTCCCACTACCTTCTACTATGCAATTATGCACAAACTTTAGAAAGAAATTACTTTAGGTAGTCAGGAAAAATTATTTTCTCTACGGGTCATGGGTAACCCAATCGTCCTTAAAGGGTTCCCTGATCCTTCAGTCTTGGTGCTTATAAAAGGTAGTTATTGCACATTACTTTGATGGTGCTGATTGACAAGTTTCCCTGTACTAAAACTTAAAACCGTTGTTATGGCAGGATGAAATATTGTTTCCTTCTACCAATAAATAAAATTATAAGAAAGGAAATGGGAAATTAATTTGATATGTCATGTGTAAATTTAGAACAGCTATGTTCTAAGATAAAATAAGATCTTATCTTAAAACATGGCTGTTCTAAATTTACACATGACATATCACAGTAATTTTCAGACAGGATGTGGAAAATTACTTTAATATGTCATGTGTAAATTTAGAACAGCTATGTTCTAAATTATCTCTATATTCTAGCTGCCACTTCTATTACTCTAAAAAAATATTCCACTGTAAAAAAATTATAGTGGATATTATTAATTTATTCTTTAGCCTTAGTGATCAGAAGAGGCACCTTTTATGGTGGTCAATGACAAATGTATGTGTACTAAAAATTAAAACCAACCCACTGGCAAGTTGCCTGAAATTTGAAGTCACTTTCTCATTCTTCGATTTAAATGAATATGGGAATTTTTTTGCACTCGCTACCATTATGCTAAATATTTAAAAAGTGAGAAGTTTTTCCGTATTATAAGATACCTTTCCGTATGGAGGGATAAATATACTAAATTTTTGTTTAAATACATTTTTTAGGATTTAAATTTTAGGATTTTTAAATTTTAAATTTTTAGGTTTTTAGGGTTTAAAAAAATACATCAATTTAGGAATTGGCTTCAAATAGCTCCATATATAATAAAAAGACCAACTAGCCAGGCGCTTGATTAAAACCTTTGTTATGGCTGGGTAATTTTTTTCTACTAAGAAATAAAAGTCATAAGAAAGGAACTGGAATATTGCACTAGTTTAGAACACTCATGTTCTAAATTATCTTTTGTTTCAGCTTACTTATCAGAGTGTGCTCATCTTAAAGAATTTGTATAGGCTTTGAATTATTTTGTACTAAAAAATAATCTTACAATCTCGGTGTTCAAACAGGGGGGGGGGGCTTCTGTTGCGCTCTTTGATGTTAAAATATTCTCCCAGGTTATTAATAAACAAAATGTAAATTACTGGTTTAGAACAGATCTGTTCTAAACAATAATTGACTCCATAATTTTCTCTCAAAAATTGCAGTAAAATCTTTGAAAATCTCTTAATAAATTCATGCTAAAAATACTCCAGCTAAGGTGGGAGGTCGGTGTATCAGAAAATAGAACAATTCACATCGATTAAAAGCTGTGAAGAAGTTCTCTGGTACAGAATACCAGGGGCTTAGGAGGTTTATAAGGAGTGCAAACACGTTTTGCACATATCTATCTGAGATCTCTGGGTATTGTAAAATGCAAACTATTGCTAAGTTGCAACTTGAGTAAGGGGATGACTTAATTTTTCATTTTTTTTTATGCAAGCTAAACTATCTGCGAGCATTTAGTTTATCTCTTCCATCTCCAATTGCGATGGAGTTTTCAATTTTGCTAACTATCGCATGCAAAAACAATAAATTTCAACAAATCGTAGTTCGTAATTATTCTGCTGTACATTACAAGGAGTTTTGTTGTGCTTCTTGTGGAGAGGGATTTATAATAATTGTTAATGAACTATGGGACCTTTTGTTTAGTGTCCGGTTGTTGGTGAGTTGGATAGTTGGAAAAGTGATTTTCTCACATAATATATTCAAAATCCTTATAGTGGGCAATAAGTCAACTTTATAATAAAGGGAAGAAAAGCAGTAACATAGTAGAGTTATGCCCACTCAGCGCATCATCAATAGATTGGTGATTGCAAATACAAATTGGACAGAATCGTGGAATAATTGCAACACCATAAACGGAGCACTAAGCATTTGCTGCTGGTTTGCAGCCATTCAAAATATGTTAGAGTGCTATCTTCTCTTGTTATTTACACTATAATTCCACTGGGACTTTTGCTATGTTGGATCTCTTTTGAGTTTGAATTTTGCAGACTTATACTCTCCTTTCTTATGGACATTAAATGGAATATAGTGTATTTGGTATATAAATTGTTTTCGGGCTGGGTAACTGAAAAGAGAAGTCTCCTGTACCCTAGCATTGAACCTCACTCTCTTGGAGTGCCTAATTGACTACAAAGTCGATCAAATTTCCACACTGGTGCTGTACTACGACACAATGTACAACAGTTGGGTGTATAAAATGCCATTTGTGTGTTGTATTACACGGAAAATGTGAAAAGAGCAATCTTCCTCAACTTTACCGCTCAATAAATCTTATTGAATTGCTTTCGCATTTTCTACTGGTAATTTTTCTTCGTCCACTTTGCACCCATTGTCTTACAAGGGGGCACCGATATATTATATATCAGACTCCCAACTAACGTATGTGAAATTGCACCAACGACAATTTTATTTTTATTCTTTTTTAAAAAGGAAACTGGGAGGCCTGCAACACAAAAGCCCGTCCAATAAAACTATACAATTATAACACCTGTGACGCTAAATTGTCCTTAGTTCTTCTCTTTTTTTTTTGGCGGCCAATTGCAATAAAAGAAAAATATAATCACATTGTGCTGGCTCTTGCGCAAAAAACCCCAAGCCAATTTGGCACAATTCTCACGAATGAATCGCGCAAAAGGACTTCAGAAGTATGCAAAGTATTTCCAGTTGCTGCATAAATTATGCGACTCGGTGGGAAGAAATCACTGAAATAATTACTAAAGACGGTATTTTGTTTAAAAAAAATGCTCGTGTTTTCTGAAAATGTGCTTTGTGATTTTAAAAATATTTGGTATTGAATATATTACTCCGAATATAATTATTAAATAATATATTTCGAAAAATTTGCAATTTAATTATAAAAATTAAAAATAAAATAAGAAAAGTCGTGCAGAATTTCTTAAATTTTCATACATTTGATAAGTAGTCAGTTCTTCAACAATTATACTTAAAATTGAGGCATTGCCTTAGATTAAGTGCTTATTAAGTACTTAATAAGTGCTTAATGTGTCAGCCGGGGTACTAACCAGATAAAAAATACACCTAAACCGCGCGCGTTTTCACAAAATGCTTCTCCCAGGAGAAATTATTCACGTCAATATTTCACTGATGTTAATTGTGGGCGGTGACTTGGGTGTATCTTCACTTCTTTACGATCTTTACAAATTAAAAACAAATTCACTTGCTAATTTTTAACTGGAAAAACTTGCGGGTAGAGGTTTAAACCAAAGAAATAATTGCATTACGGTTCAGCATAAGTTTAAGTGATATACCGGATTAAGAAGATAGCATCTGACTAATCTACCTCTATAAGTTATGCACGGTTGGTTTAGGGCATGATGTGATCGGTGACGATAATGTATCGCACGTTCACAATAGTAATAGCACAAAAGTACGTTATAGTTAAGCAGTGGCTACTGAAAATTTGTGGATTAATAGTGCAGTGGTAATACAGACTTCAAACCTAAGGCGTAGCTAGATGGCTTAACTTCTCTAACTGGTTATTAGTTAAGATTTTTAGTAAAATTTTGATTTCGGATTACATATTCAGAGCGAATGATCCGTAAGACTTTCAAAGACCAAAAAAATTGCTATTTAGAATTTTGAGACTTTCGAGAACTGGGCTAAACCTCTAGTCTGAAGACCACTTAAGATGGTGTAATTAGGAGTCATATCTATTTTGGAATTTTTAGATTTTCTCTGTGTTTCAGTTGGTCAAACAGAAAAAGAAAACCTCGAAGAAATACAAGATTTTACATTAGAGAGTACTTCTTCGTTCTTTTTTTCCCTTTGCCATCTAAAGTTTCAAATTAGACATGACTCCAAAATACACCATCTTACCCTATGGAATTTAATATGCCAATATTTCATATTTTCGCGTCCACCGCTGTCTTAGCGTTCAGTGAAATGTAGCCAACATTGAAAACATCTTTTGATAATTGTATAGGCTAAAATCTCATCCAATCTTTTTGCTATAAAATATGTAGGTTCACAGAAAATACTTGACTAATTAAAGCACAAACACAGGAAAGTTATGGTTAGAAGAAGTTGGACACATTGTTAAATTCTAATTTTGCAATTGCAAAATATTTTTGAGGTTATGTCCACAACATTTGATATTACTCTTCTAGTTGCAATTAAAATAAATGCTCGTATTTGAAAAACTTGATAAATTTTATCCTAAAAACAAATATAGAATAAAACGAAAATGAAATGATATAAATCAGAATTTTATTTGAATATTTGAGGTTATGCTAAAGATATTTTTATGGATATTGCATTTCAATTCCTATCCTATATAAGTTCGAATGAGTTTCAATATTCAGTTCAATTAAATTTATTTACATCTCATTTCATCTTTTTATCCCCTTCCCATGCGTATATCGCCGTCTTATCGTTGATGCTAACCTCCATGACTAAACCATGGAAATGTCCCTTCGCAGGCTGTATGTTGTTTGTTACAATATATACATTATTGTTACACTTGCTTTGGAAATAGGCCAGACAGAATTGATAGAAAGAGAAAAGCCACTTCCAAGCCAAGGGCTGTTTTGAACAGTGCGTGTTTTTTTTTTTAATAAAAAAAAACTACAAAAAATGTAATATCCAAGAACTACTAATAACTTCATTTAGTTTATAGAGGAAGATTGAATATCTGGGACGAAAAATATCCATAATGAAATTTTTTTTAGGTTATGTCGAAATTATCTTTCCAATTAAGGGCTTTTTTTAATCATACTAATAAAGTTTAAATATTTAGGAAATTGTCAATATTAAACTTTTTAATTGGGTATAAAATGAGACAGTATGAAGATCTGAGGGATTTAGAAATGAAAGATTTTGATCTTTTAGGTTATAGGGCTGAAGGAAAACCTATTCGACAGGGAACCCCTATTGACACTTTATGTCAAAATGATGAAATTTATTTAATGTGTCTGGTAAAATTCGAGTAATACGATGTTTTTTTCTTTAATCTACCTTTTCTTATAAAAAGATATGTTCAAATTTCATATCCCAAATCGGTACTGAAAGTGTCAATAAGTATGGCATGATAAATTCTTAAAGTGTCAATAGGTGTTCCTTTCACCCTATTTGACATTAACCCTCTGACGATGTTTTATTAATATGCGAAAAAAAGTTCTAAAACAATGTTTTCTAGGATAATTATGATCCAATAAAGTCGAAAAAACCATCCATTCTTCATTATCTCTTTTAGTTTAGGCGCTAGGTGAGATGTTTATAAGACTATTACCGAGGACACTATAGCACTTTTAAATAAATAAAACCTTCATTGTCGCTGTAAATGTGATTTTTGTGAAGACTGCCTGGAGGCGGTCTTACGCGTTAGAGGGTTAATTAATGACTAGAGCGTTTCTAGACCTAGACTAACAAAGTCAATTTTTTTCATGGAAATATTTAATGAATCATTTCAGCTTAATTTAACGTAGAAAAGTTCCTACTAATAAGGAAGAAATATTGATTTATTTAGACCATTGAGGTTATGTTTGTAACACTGTTTATAAAAAGGTTTTTCCGACTATGTAATATTTTACAAATATGCTCTGAAAGAAAAAAAATTACAGATTGGGCGAGGTTCTAAATGATCTGGACTTTTATTTTGTTAACAGTTTGTCAAAAGGATATTTTCCAATTTAGCAAAACTTTTTGTCATATTTTATATGGAAAGTCATCCTTTTCACAAACTTTTAACGAAAAATTTACAAGTCTTTTCTTTCAGACTAACTATTCTTTCAGAGTAGAATGTGAAAAGGCTTGGCAAGTCGACAGGTAACTGGATCTATTGAAATTCTGCCGAAAGGATGTTGCATAGAAAACAAGAGAAAAGGTTTTGTAGGGGAAAGTGCCCATGCTTCGTACGATCTCAAGCTTCGTAATAACTAGATTTTTCCTATGTTTCTAAATAAATAAGACTCCGTAATTTATTTTTAATAACTGAACATTTTCCCCTAGTTTTTTTTTTAAAGATGGGTGTGCGATTTAGTCATTACGAAGCTTGGGATCGTACGAAGGATGGGCACTTTCACCTACTTTGAAAAAAGAGTTTTGTCAAATTAACAAAAAAAGTTTGTCAAAAGATGTTCTTCCATACAAAATATGGAAGAGTTTTGTGAAATCGACGACCAATAGGATTTTGTTAAAGGTTTGTCAAAAGGATGCTTTTTCATGCAAAATGTAAGAAATAATTTGTCAAATAGGTAAATAACATCCTTTTGACAAAATTTATTTGTGCGCTGAACAAAACTTTTTTGTGAAAAGTACATCCTGTTGATAAATTTTACGAACATTTTCTTTCATGATACGTTTGTTGTTCAAATGTTTGGCAAAACTTTTGGGATAGGGTAAACTGGTACAAGTTGGACAATAATGGTACAAGTTGGACAGGGCTTTTTTTCTTGATAAATTTAGTACTTCATTTTTATTTGTATATTTTTAATGCTTTAGTTTTATAATTTGGTTCCTTGTGCTTTAAAACAAATTTTGTACTGTATTTATCAAGAAAAAAGCCATGTCCAACTTGTACCGGCGAATTGTCCAACTTGTATCACTTTACCCTATTTTCTATTGAAGAACATTCTTTTGACAAACTTTTACATTACATAATTACTTAAAGTTCATGTTGCTTTATGAAGAGACACCTATGGCACTTTAAGAAATCGTATCCAGGCCTATTGTCAATCTATTTGGTATCATTTGGGCTAAAAAATTTAAACACCTAAACCTCATAGGAAATAGTATTTTGATGAAAAAAAAAAAAACATAATTATTACTTGCACTTTATTGGTTACGTTAAATAAATTTCAATATCTTGACGAAGTCATTAAAGCATTCAAGAATCAGTCAACAATATTCAAAATAGTCATTTTAAATTGGCTGTTTTATTCTTAGTTATTTGCAAAATGAAGTTAGTCGCAGCAGATCCTCTACAATGCATCTTTTAGCGTACGTGTTTGGTATTTTAGTGTGCAATTGATGCAAGAGATGATTGAGAGGAGAACCAAGTAAACTTCTGACATCGTGTAGCGATTTTGATCAATTTTCCTACTGTGATTATGGACCAGTAAGTCTGAAACTATGCAATTTCCTCATTTGATCATCAACATAGCCCAACAATCTTCTACCAAGGCGGTTTCGATGATATCGGGGATGGGAAGAAACACCGTGAATAGAAGAAAGTATAAGAGATAAAAAATGAATTGCTGTTTATGTATTAATTATTCTCTCCATATATGGTCATCGCTATGTATTGTGAACAAGAACTGTCATAATTTTCCGAAGGAGGATTTGTCTTTCATGAGAAATTTTATTCCAAATTTATAAGTCTGGTTTAAGCCATATCAAAAATCAACACATGACACATCTTGTTGGGAGTCATCGAGATAAAAATGTACAACACCGTTGTCTTTGAACTCGGAGGAACTCTCTCGCGGTAGAGCTTTTCTGAATTCAAAATTGGGTGGTATTTTATTTCTTTATTTTATGTTATTTGGTGGTGTATAAAATGTTTAAATGTTGAACTGATGATATGGCAATAGCTGTTGCAGAATCATTATTGCACCATTTACCACGAGGTATGACTTAAATTTGTTTCAGGACAACACTTGATGAGGCACCAGTTGATTTTACACAGTGATTAATACTGTTTGGTGTTTTCCTTAATTAATTGCGAGACTTTAATTAATTCAAATAACTAGAAATAGTATGTTTGTGTGTCTTCATGTTTCCCTCTTCCTAAAGCAATTGCTAACACAAAGGGCTTTGGAAATAATGGAAAGAGAAATAATAGTTTTCCTAGAGTGTTAACATCCTAAGCAGTTCTTCTAAATTACAATTTACAATTCCTCCGTTGCGACTTTGACTTTTACTCTTTTTCTCGCACAATCACGTGGAATTTGACTTTGTTACTTTCTACTATATCACCACTATGCATTTCTATGCCCTACCCAAGGAGCAAAATCTGGTCATTTCTACGTTATTTTTTCGTGAAGTCATAGTAGCACAATATTAACTCTTGCACGTAAGATATTGCAAAAAGAAAGTAAAATAAAAGATGTAACCCCAAATTTTATTTACATTTCTGTTAAAGTAATCATCAAAATCGGTTTCGTAGGGGTAACTCATAAGCTATTAGAATGGCTTGAGTTCCCGATTTCCCGTAAAAATTATGGGTTCCCGGGGTTCTTTAAAAAATATGTGGTTTTCCCGGGTTTCCTGAAAATATTCAGGATTCTGGGGTTCTTGAAAAAAATGGGTCAACCTGGTTTACTGAAAATATTTATAAGTTCCCCTTGTTCCCTATAAAAAATACGGGTTCCCCGAGTTTTCTGGAAAAATATATGGGTTACTCGGGTTCACTGAGAAAATATATAGATTCCTCGGATTCCCTAAAAAATATATGGGTTAGCAAAGTTTTCCAAAAATGTATAGGTTCTTGTGGTTCCACAAGATCGTCGAATTTCTTGAAAAATCTATAGGTTTCTCAGGATCCTTGAAAACATAAGGGTTATCCGGGCTTCCTAAAATATGTAGTAGTTCCCCG
This sequence comes from Phlebotomus papatasi, assembly GCF_024763615.1. Classification (NCBI taxonomy): domain Eukaryota; kingdom Metazoa; phylum Arthropoda; class Insecta; order Diptera; family Psychodidae; genus Phlebotomus; species Phlebotomus papatasi. The sequence continues at coordinate 1,332,096 of NC_077222.1, read as the reverse complement.
GGTTCTATAAGTTCATGGAGTTTACTGAAAATTTGTTATAGGTTCCCCGTGTTCTTTAAAAAGTCATGGGTTCCCTGAGTTTCCTGAAAAAAATTATAGATTCCCTAAAAGCAATGTATGGAGTCCCCAGGTTCGTTGAGAAAGTGTATGTGTTTTCTGGGTTCCAAGGCTCCAATAGTTCCCTGCGGTTTCTGAAAAATATATGGGTTCCCCGGGTTCTATAAGTTCTCGGAGCTTCCTGAAAAATATTTATAAATTCCCCGTTTTCTCTAAAAAATCATTCTGGGTTCTCTGGGTTTCCTAAACAAAAATGTATCAATTCTACGGGTTTCTGGTGGGTTCCCTGGATTCTCCATGGGTACCTTGGCCAGATTGGCTCGAGTTTCCTATGAGTTACACATTGAGAAATATAATCAAATGGATGTGTGCTATAATCAAATGCAAGCGGAATTGATCAAATTTTGACTGATTTAAGACTCACATTTGAGAAGATATTTTTCCGTCTTACTATTGCTGAGTGAGACATCCGACCATGATTACATTTTTTTTCATGGAAACTACCTCGCAAAAATCTTTTAAATATTTTACTATTATAAGTTTTAAAATAAAAAAATCACTGTTCCACAGCACTCTATTAATTTGAGCGAACTTGTGAGCCATAATGTTTTATTTTTCAGAAAAAATATTTTTCTGTTTTTTGAGCATATTTCACTTAATTTTCACATCATCCTTGCCGGCACTGTATTTTTTGAACCGTAAGACACTACACTACTTGTAAATGCTTTTTTCCTAATTTTTTTTTTACTATAATTTTATTAATAAAACTCACGAGAACTATCACAAATTTGCAAATTAATTTCACTATGAGTTATTTTGTCGTCCATTTGACAACACTGGAAGCCACAAGAAATTTTTCTGTGCGATGGTCCTTCACTCAAGACACGACAGCTCTTAGTTGTTCTGGTTTACAAAACTGTTCTCAATTCAAAGCACGACATGTTTACTAACAGTTCAGTAACATGAAATTGAAAAATTAAAGTAAAATGTACTTTACATAAATAACCTCTACTCGAAGTAATTTTTCTAACGTAAAATTTACCATTTCCTTCCTTAAAATTTTTACCAGAAAATGTTATTTGGGTATGTCTTTTGTCCATTATCGTTGAATGGGAAATTCTTCTACATATTATATACATATATGCTGAGATTGGTTGTCTCTACTATTAATGTACTATCAAAGGATAAAGTGGAGGAAAAAAAGGCCAAACAACTCTGGGGAGAGATGAGAAACGCTAAGAGTCAAACAAGACCAATAGCTATCGCGAAATGTACTAGCAAAAAAATTCCAAGACATGCCATTGTTCAGTTCTCCGGGCTAATACTGATTCTTATGCAACAATTTCTCACACTATTCCAGTGACATTTCTCTCTCTCGCTCTCTTGGGTCTTACTATAAATATTTATATTGCAAGAGAGGTTATACGGAAATTAACCCTTCTGTTCTAAATCTATCCCAGGATGATGTATACCTCTTGCGTATATTGCTAAATCGTGCAAATGGATTTCTTCAGCAAACATTTCTTTTATAAAAACAACAAAAAAACTTTTTCTTTGACTTACTCGCACTCTCCAGGTTTATCGCATTTCCCATGAGTCGGGTCACAGCCGGGTTTGCAGATTGCCTTTTCGCAATTGACACCTTGCCAGCCGGGCAGGCATACTTTATCACCCTTCTCGCCACAGGTATAGTGACCAAATCGATCATTTCGTGGTCGACAGAATGTCGTACAAGTTGTGTTGTAATAATTAGGATCACACTGAACTCGTACCCTAAAATTGCAAAACCGAAAGCTCAGTCGAAAATTCGAAAATCGTTGAATTTCGAAAAGAAAAACGGACCTGTAAGTGATGTTAGCATTCTTTCCTTTAGGATTAAGCGTATGCCATTCTTGTGATGGAAATATAACTCCGGAAAAGGTTGTCTCCTCGATTAATCGTTCTGAAACTGGGATTTTTTAAATTTGAAATTTAAGGTTAAAATAGGGTTATGTTCGAATTATAAATTGATTTCTCTGTTTTTGAAACTTCTCGATTCTTTTTGGAATCAGAAATATTTATTTAAAATTTAGAGTTTATTTAAATAGGGAAGCATAGCAATTGTTTGAATAGAGATAAGGATTTCTGAAAAAGTAAGGTTAACTGGAGATAAAAGTGAGGTTAAAAGAAGCAAAGAAAAAATACTAGAACATGTTGCAAGTTCTTTAAAATTTATTCTGGATGATTTAAGCTAAATTTGAAGAAAAAAAAAAACAAATCAAAGAAAAAATTTTATGTAGGGGAAACTGGGGTACTATCAAACACGGGGTAGCAGAAGACACTGCGATTTTTTAATGAGATATTCGACTTTTGGGGACAAGACCTATAGGCATTTACAGGCACTATAGGGATGCTTGTCCACTGAAAAAAATGGTTGAGATAGTCCAAATACTTTAGAAATATAAATTTGTGTTTGGTGCTACCCCGTGTTTGGTGGTGCCCCAGTTTCCCTATATACAAAGATTTGAATTAAATTGGGAAGACAAATATTTGAGGTTAAAAAATCTTAAAGAGCAAAGAATTTTACAAAGTATAAAACCCACAAACAAAAGAATTTACAATGAAAGAAATAATAAATAATAAATTTATGTTTTGTAAATCTTTCTACTAACCTGGATAGGATACATTGTACAAATCCAGTGCTTGCAGTATCAAAGTGAAGGATTTCTAAAAGAAAAAAAAGAGAAATACAAAACCAAATTAGTGTCGGAAATACCTTTGTGGTCTCTTAAAAAAGAAAAATCCAATAGTAACGCCTACAAAAGAAATTTAAATAAAAGATATTGGCACAACTCAATAGGACTCCACCAGTCAAACATTTTAATTCACCCGAATTTCATTGTGCACGGTGAAAAGAGCTTGAAAGATTTGAAATTGCTGACCAATGAGATCTTCCAGATAAGTTGTATAACAGCGCTTACATGAAACCCATCAAAACATGTAGTCAATATTGTTGTAGCAAATATGTAGGAAATGTATCACAAAAGATCAGATAAATCTAAAATTGTTTGAGAAAAATAAAAATAAAGCCAACAATGGCGAAGGTTCTGAGATATTGGCGAAATGCTCGCATTATTGGTGAGACTGATCTTGGGAATTTCATGAACTTGCCTTGAAAGTCTGGACAAAAAAAGCGATGATACGTTGTCGATAATGAACTTGTATACAGTAATTATTGCTTGAAATTCACAGAGTGAGCTATATGCACTGTGGAATCGTTGAGGCATCATTTACAGGAACAAGAGGGATGAGATTACTTGGGAAGAGACGTAGTGGACGAATTTCTCACCTGGGGTGTTTATAGGTAAAGACATATGCATTTCCCTCCCGAAGTATAGGCTTAAGTGTAAAACTTAACATCTAGCCAAATATTCTTGTAACTTGTAATGGAATTTTGTAATTCTGAACTTTAAAGCAGTATTCCGATACCCGATTTGTTCATTTTACCATCCGCTGTAAGCCCTGATGGGGCTGACTGAAATTATATAAACTTATTAAGGGAAAATGGGGAACTGAAGGTGCCACCCATCTTTCAACTTCCTTGGAGTGAACCGTCCACGGCGACTGATGCTCACTCACTGAAGTGCAGGGACAGCTGACATGAACAAAAGCCCCAGCAACCTTCAGCACCCGCCTAGGGATGTTGGGTGAGGTGTGTCATAGGAATGAAGGATTGGGATTGGTGGGTTTGGCCGTCGACTGGGTTAACAATTGTCGAATGGGCCATACGCTCTACACCGCCTCTAGATCTTCTATCTAATCCAGAGGGCAAACGGTAGGAGATATTGACTTGAAGTCTTTGTATGACCCCTCATAAATCAATTCTTTGGCCATTAATATAACATTAAATTATAATTCGTCAAGCTTATTTTGATTATATTTAAAGATACGATCACTAATATAGATTAGTAATCGTAAACCCTCCCCCTTCTCTCAAGAAAAATATTTTTGGAATAAAACGTGTTCTACGATTTTAATAGAGAACCTAATTCTTATATCACACAAAGTTTAAGGTGTTACAGTGAGAATTTGTGGCAAAAAAAAAATTGGATTAAATGTCAAAACAAGCAATGGTATGATGGCAATGATGGCTGGTTGTAATATAGTTTTAAAGAATTGCATACATGAGTAAGAAGAAGCGAAATTATTGGACGGTCAGATAAAATAGTTAACGTTAAATTAAGTGGAGAAGGAGAGAATGAAGTAACAAAAGGAACAAGCCAAGAACACCAGCTATATTGTGGTGTATCTACATAAATATAAACGATGAAGTAGTCACGAACATCGGATGTATGGGATAACACGTATTTAATACGTGGATAAGTCTTTCAAACTTATTGAAGAAGATGATATATAAAGAAAATTGTACAATTTCATACATCGAACTCCTTCTTTTTTTTCCCTATGCTTCTCTGCACTGTGCTCTTTTTCTTCTTGATTCTTAATGAATATGCAGCTCAAGATAGAAGCATATTTTCTTATTATCACAGAATGTATGAACTTATTCTATCACTTTATCGGAATACCTCTCTTTCATTAACATTCTTGCCTGTGAGATTCAAAATAAATAATATTTAAAACAAAATCTTGGGAATGTTATTTCGCAGAAATCTTATCGTCTTCTGACTTGGTCAATTTGAATGTCAAAAATAATTAAAACGGAAATAAGATAGAGTTCTTTTCCCTAAGATAAACGCAATTTCTTCAAGAGAGTATGAAAGAAAATTGGAAAAAATACCCAAAGATGTCTGGAGTTTTGTTATTAAATTGTATTCTTTTTGAATTACTTTGAATAAGGGCACAATCACATTAACTATAGAACATTTACAGTTAATAAATTTGATCATTGTTTTCAGAATTCTCAGATCGAGACATAATTATTATACTTGATCATTTCGTTTTCTAAGCCTTATGAAAGTAATAAAAATGTTAGAAAAACTTCATTTTTGACGTATTTTAGGAGGATATGGAACACATGAAGTGGGAGGGAGAAAAATAAATAGATCAGCTTCGAGATAATGTCATTTGAGGAGGGGTCATTGGAAATCGGAAGTCAATATCTCTTACCGTTTGAATTTTATATGGGTCAAAAGACTGAAAATGTAAAAAATATGAGATAAAATTGTGATAAATCATGACCAAAAAATTAAAGACTAAATAATCGCATAATTTTAATTTAACTAAGACTCACACCTTTTTCACCATTGACTACAACTTTACTTGGTTGCCTCGATTTTTTATTAATAATTTTCTTGATTATCTCTGGAAATATTTAAGTCAAGTAGGGGAAAGCGCTCTACTTTCGGACGATTTATACTTCGAACAATTAATTTTTTACGATGTGTTATAAATTAATTTGGCATATTATTATATTATATTTTAATAGCTAGTCCAATGCCTTAAATTTTGTGAAAAGAGTTATGGGTGAAATCCATAAGGGACAAAAAGAAAAAAAATAATTGTCCGAAGCTTGAATCGTCCGAAGGTAGCGTGCTTTCCCCTATTGTAATGGAAAATTTAAGTGATAATTTCAATAAAAAACGATAAATTTGACTAAAAAGCGTAAGGATTTTGAAAGATAACGTTTGGGATGTATAGGATCAATGTAATTCTGCCTTAAGGGGGTCGCCTGAATTACAAGGTCAAAAATATCAATTTTTATTGCATAAATCGATAGATAAGCTATCTAAGAATATACCAGAAAAATTTCAAAAGCCAATTTGAAGTGTTTTTAAAGTTAAAAATACAAAAGCAAAGGAATGTCGAGAATAACTTATTAATCCGCCATTTTGTAATACTTTTTAGAAAAAAATAGGTATTTTGAATAGTAGGGGAAAGTACTGTCCTTTCGAATGTTCATACCTTCAAATAATGTGAATTTCTTTTATCTAAGAGACTTACACATTTCTATCAAATACTAGTTAGCTTATCAATTGATAATTACGTGATAATTATGTGTAAGTCTCTTAGGAAAATAAAAGAAAATTCACATTATTCGAAGGCATAAACGTTCGAAGGGAGAGTACTTTCCCTTATAAACATGTACCAAAATTTTCAAGAATCTCGGTCATTTTGTTTTCTAAAGAAAATTGAGAAAAAACAGTTGACTTTCGACCTCCTAATTTAGGCTACCCCCTTAATCGGAAATAAGGGGCATGGGCTTGCAAAAAACTTTGATATACAAAAATTCTCCAATGTTGGCAATTAAAAATTTTAAGTCGAAATTTAGTTTTGAACATTAATTTTGATATTTTAATACTGAATTTCCAGTCAAATCTTTAGATATTTTGGAGAGAAAAACTTTGGATCCATTTCTTGACGGAGAAGAGCTCTCGAACCAGTAAAAGGGCTTTTCTTGGTTAAAAATGTCCTTAAGATGAGCCAAGTTTTAATGATTTTTAGTTTAATTTGTACTTCTTTTCATAAATAGTTAAATAGGGTTTAAGGAGGAGGGGGCACGACCCATTTCTTACTACGCCCTTGTGTTTATCTTAAAAATTTGAAATAAATCGGAATAAACTTTTTGATTAATAAATTTGCAGATTCGTGAGTGAAAATAAATTGAATTAGTCAGTGCGTATTAATTCAAAATGATCAGTAGAAAAATATTTTTTGGTCATTAAAAAAATTAAAATTGATAAATCCTTAAAATTGAATTGAAAATGTCAAGATAGTCCATAAATTCGTCATTATCTATTTATCAAAAATATTTTAATAGACTTATGTGTTTACGTTTTATACTTTTCGTTTTAAATATAAACGCAACTTTTTGTTTTAAAATAAACTGACCAAATTTTATTTTAATGCCTTCGGCACACATCACATTTTAGATCGATAAAATTTCATAAAATCAAAATTCGCGTCCCTGTCTTTCTCAAAAGATTTGCATAAGTCTGTCTCAAAATTGGACTGAACTAATTTTAATTTGGTGTGATGTTCAAAAGAAGAAGAAGAGTGCGAAAGAGTAGGACAGACATATGTAAAACTTTTAAGAAAGAAAGGTATGTGAATTTTGACTCTATGTTTCCTGATCTAAAAGGTGCACCGGATCAATATAACCATTTTTACCAATCAGTATAATTTGCTGCAGTCATAAATATTCGCTTTTGAAAAATCATTTTTGAATTTTGAGTGGATTACACCACAGAAAAGCTAATTTTGAAAAGAGTCGTCGAAAATTAACAAAGTTAATTAAGGGAAACTGGGGCACCACCAAACACGGGGTACCACCAAACAGTAATTTTTATTTCTAAACTACTTGGACTATCGCGACCATTCCTTCAGTATACAAGCATCCCTATAGTGCCTTTAAATTCCTATAGGTCTTATCTTCTGATATCTAATATCCGATTACAAAATCCCAGTGTTTGGTGGTACCCCGTGTTTGATGGTGCCCCAGTTTCCCCTATTTTATTATTTATTTATAATTTATACTATTTCTGCACATGTTCTCTTAAAATCAAATTTATACAGAGGTTTTGCAACGAAGCAAAAATTTATTTAATATCATCCATCGCCGTCTTAATCCATTTAGTGAATTTTAATTTTGTGAAATTCGTTTGTCACAAGTTGAATTTGGATTTTAACTAGTAAGGGATTTGTGGAAAGTGTTTAATTTAAGTATTTTTCTGTTTCTTCAATCCATATTTTCTTGAGTTTATTTGTTTCATAGCTGTTAATCGATTAGGGTTGCCAGATGAAACCTGCAGATATTTTCCAGATTTCAATTTCCTAACAGAAAACTCAATTTAAATTTGATTTGATAAACTTTTGCACTAATTGGAATGAACGTAACAAATTTAAGAAAATCGAGCAGGTGTGAGAACACCATTAGAATGTGGAGGATGCAAGGTTTGTTGTTTTGTAAAGAAAAACCTCTGAGCAGAGTGCTTAATTCTCATTGGCAAATACATAAGGTCCATTTATTCGAGTTAAAATCAAGGAATAGTGTTGCTGTTTTGAAATACAAGAATATAACGAGATGACATGTTAAATGCAAATTTATAAAGACCCGTCAGTTGAGAAATTTTTTAAATACTCCATGAAGCTTCCATTTTGCATCTTGTAAATTCAAATTGAACCCATTCTTGCTGCCTTGGAAAATCACTTGCAATATATAGGGGCAATAATGAGCATAGAAAGTGATGTTACATTTCTTTCATGATCGATAAAATATAAGAAAATCCTATGGACATTATTTGCATTTCAGATGAATGTCGAATTCTTGTAGGTCTCTCTCTCTGTGATCCAAGATTTAAACTTTCCAACTTGTTTAATTTTTACCTTTTTCTTATACAAAATTTCATCTTCACTTTGTCGGAGGCTTAAAATTAAAAGGCATACACCGATGGTGGATCACATTTGTTTAAGAAGAAATATTGTAAAAGAGTAAATAATGAATTATTTTGTTATATCTTTACATTTTAAGCTCTTGAAATAGGAATACCCAGAGAGGAATATCAGAGTTCACTGGAGAGAAGATGGGAAAATGGTTTATTGCCTTTTTCATGCTTAATTATCCGAAACATAACTATTTTTTTTGCGGTACAATATCCCAAGATTCAACAAGTTTTAAGTACAAAATCCTCAATCAAGGCTTAAGGCTCTTCGCAGAATGCTCTACCGTTGATAATTGTGAAAGAAAAGAAATCACATGGTAAAAATTATGGGTTTCCGAATAATTTATTACAAGTCATAAAAGACAAAAGACTTCTACAAATAAACAAATTCTTAATTTTTATTTCTTACATTGATACATCATTTCGTGTTGTGACAATTAAGCCATTTTCAGTAATTAACCATAAAAACAGAGATAAAAGACTTTGCAAGTATACGTAAGTATTATACGTTGACGCAGGAATTTCAGAATAAAATATTTATTCACCTAATTAAATAATTAAAATTGATAGATTTCTTTTCCAATCAAAACAGTTAGGAATCTATGATGAGCATTCCTTAATAGTGCCGAAACCATATAGAATAATTACGCTTTTTTTTCTAACGAAGTCATAAAAATTTACATTCAATCAAAGTCAAAATTAGAAATACACAACAACGAAATTTAAACTAATTGTAATTTATTGCTCTTCATAATTATTTGAATAGGTTCTTCCACTAATGAAAACTGTGAAAAAAAGAATTACTATCGCATATGTCTTAGGCATTGAATTTTTGTGTTTTTGCATTGTTAAAACCCTCCTCAATAGATTAGCCATACACTAACACAAAACTATTTCAAAGTAATAGCAATCTTTACATACGCACTGATACCATCGTTGAATTGTAAAGGAAATATATTTATCTTTTTGAACTATGAAGCTATTGTGCTTTATTCTGGATAGAAGAAGAAAAAAACAGCATTAAATAAAGAATGAACTTTTTATTGAGAAGCACATTTTATGTTAAATTATTGCAATTGATTATTTTAAGATAAGGGAGACGTTGATTTTGAAATATGTATGACAGGTTATCTTATATAGCCAATATTACAAGTCGTGAGACAAATATATTTCCATTACAAAACATATTTCTGCGGTATTTCCAATTATTATGAATGACTTATAAATTAGCATTGAAGAAGCAACTGCGGAAATACAGATCAAATTGAGAAGAGAAGTTCTGAAAGACTAACCAATTTGGCTGGGAACTTTGAAAGATGTCACAGATATTGTCAATGAGCTTGAATTTCTAATATCCTATTAAAAGTTTCTATACGATTCGCTGCAAGTACATTCTCTGACAACTATTAACTGGTTTCTTTTGAAAATGACATTTACGCCAGAACGTTTATTGTTAGACGGGTTAGACGAGTGGGGGCGCTGAGGGCACGAAGTGACTTAACGAAAAAAGGACTTGAGACTGGGAGTGACGCCAGCTGCCAAAAAGAGACGCCACGAATATTTTCAAAAATATTTTGAGAATAAAATAAAAACCTAGAAACTAAAAAGTGCTAAAAATAATACCATTGACACATAGCATTAAATTTCCTCAAACAATTCGAAACATAAAAACTTTGGCGACGAGTAGAGAAGCTGAAATCATAAGCTAACTTAAGGGGTTATATCCAGGAGAACGCCTAAAATTAGTGGTTCTTTCTTGTGAATTTTTTGCGATTTTGATAATCAATCGATTAATATGAAATTTTCAGGGGTTATTACAAAGCGGACTGAGAGTCAATTCTTTTTTTAGGCGCTCCGCGGCTAGCAATAGAACTAGAGTAATTTACATCCGATTGACTTGAAAGTCTCACGACCATGTCACATATAAGATTAATACTTTCTGCACTGCAAGAATGGCAAAAAAAGATAGCAAGTGTTTTATCACGCCTCTCTCTTTCGTTTCGCTCGAAAACTGATCAAATCACAGTTGGCATGCATGGAGTACACTAGAGTGTACTCTTTCTAACACACATAATTTTCCATTTGAAATTTTGCATAGTATGTTCCTCTCTTTCCGGTTTTTCTTAAAAATCAGTAAAATTGCTTGTTATTTAAATTTTTGAAACCTACGGGAACTGTTCTAAACATCTAGTCTGAGGCCGGCATAAGGGTTTCAGTCCTAATATTGTTTAACTGGTTTAATCTCTTACCACTCAATATTTTTGGAAAAAAAAACTAACTTAGAATTGAATTATTAAGGACAATTGATTTGTTTGATTCTGAGAATCTGATAAAATTGATTGTTTTTTTTTTTAGGTTAGGATATTCAGACCTTCAGGAACTAAGCTAAACCTCTAGCCTAAAGGTTACTTAAGGGTTTCAGACTGGAGGCTTAGCCTAGTTTCCGCCAAGGAACGGATACGTAAGGAACGAATAAGAGATTAGTTCTTTTATCCGTTCTTTTCAAATAATTCTCGTATCGAAAATATTATCTAGTTCATTGTGATCATTAAGAAAAGTCAGGAAGACCGGTGTATAGTATGCTAAATTGGAATAATATTGGAATTAAGAAATAAAATTAATTAAATATTACTGTTCCTATTAATTGTTTTCTGAACTATCTGAGAAGCAATTCGAGCAATTTTCCAAGAGTGCTAACCAAGTTTCGAGCAGTATTCGAATAATTTTGTACGCCAATGTTCACGTTCGTAGTTAACAAGTGTTCGCAATACAGAAAGTATTAATATTAATCTTACATGTGACAGAAGAAGAGTCTGTTGACTGAAGAATCACAGAGAGTGGAAAGGAAAGAAGTATATGTGCAACTTTTAGTTCTTTCACATCTCTATGACTTGCCCGGTGCATTGAATGCTGTACATAAAGTTTCAATCTATTTAATGATGGTTCATTACGAGCTGGTAATTGATTGTCTAATGAGAGTGACACATACGTTTTTATAGACTTCTAATTGCTAAGCATTTATGAAACTCTAATAATTACCATCATCAAGTCGTCTTTATAAATCATTGATCTCTTTTTTTTTTAATAAATTCGTTTTAATAAAATTTTATTGTATTCTCTAATGCTCAAATTAAGAAAAGGAAGACACTTAATAATATGATATTATCTCTCATTTTTCTCTTAATTATACATCTACTATACTCTTTGCTTTTTCATTTGTCTGTCTCTGACCTACAGACCAAACGGTAAGAGATATCGTTTTTTGGTTTTTGGTGACCCCCCACTTTCTTTCCCCACTCTTTTTTTCTTAAACTTGATTGTCACATTTCCCAGCACACGTTCCCAAAGTGTAGCATTTGTATGAGATTGTAAGATTTTTAACACGATTTGAAATCCGAGATTGTTGGCAAAAGTGCAACAATCTCTCTAACAATAAGAACATAGATACAGAGAGAGATGGTAAAACATGGTTATCCTTTATCCAATTTATACATATGTCCCATATTTTCATATTGTTAATCCATCTATTACCAGAGTGCAGGAAGAAAGAAAATTTTAAGAAGAAAACAGAGTATTGATTTCATGTATAAGAAAATGTACACACAAGATCATATGGAACTTTTTGTATTGAGCTTCGTGAATGTTGCCCATTGTTTTGTAGGTATTATCTATCATACTTTTAACTTGTAGCCGAAACGGCAAAAAAGAGACACTGCTGTGGGGAGAAGATATGGGAAATATTTCATCATTGCAATTGCAAACACGAATTTTTTTTTCTACCGATAAAATTTTCCCTTGCCACATACAACAACAAAAAATATGAATAAAAAATTTGCAAGACTTACCGTCCATCGAAAGGAGAATGGAAGAACAATTGAACTTATTTCTGGATCTGAGAGCACAAAGCTAGAACCACCTAAAACAGCTGTACTAGCATTTCCAAATGAACATCCACTTAGGGATCCTTTGGTGGTTAACTGCGAACTCTGGTATTCCTTTAAACACAATCGAAAGGCTGTGGCACAAGGAGGACATCCTGGATAGAAAAAAATATCCCCAAAATTAATTGAAATCTTTTTAAAATTTAAATTCCAAAGGGCACATTAGTCCCTTACCATTTAGTCGTGAAGCTCTTATTTCCATTGGAATACCACAACAATATCCCGTCAACAATTGATTGTTTCTGTTGGAAATTTCCAGGATTTGTAATTCAAAGTATCCAGAAGAGGAAACCTGCATTTAAAAAAGGCCCTTATTAGTTAAAGCACTGCCTAATTGTTCTTATTTATGCTATGGCGTTCAGAATATTATTGCTCATTCTTCATAACAGAGGCGTATGATCATTTTAGATAATACCATGTTCAGTAGTCAACTTTAAAGAATATATTCTACTTAACGAAGCAAACCTTATCTGTATGAATTATTTGATTTTTTTCTTCTAAAAAGAATTGCAAAAAGAATCGCTACTTTTCTGTTTGTAGGAGTACGAATTTGTTATTAACTAACCGTCAGATGGCGGTATTTCAGTATATTTGCATCGAGTAATCCTACTTCTAACTTCATGGTACAGCGCCATCATTAGGCTTTAAATGACAATTACAAGTTTCAGAAGAAAATCTTTCCCATAAAATTCGTGTTCAGTTTTACGGCGACGATCTCTACGGGATGCAAAATGCATAAACTAATCGAAACACTTCAAGGATAGTGATTTTTACATCGAAGATAAAGAACACCCGGTGAAGAACACCATACGCTTCTAGCGGAAATTTTAATAACTAAATAAACTGTCAAACAAGTAACCTCGTGTGGCAAATTCTGTCATTAGAGAATTGTAGTAATATTTGATGGGATCCTTAATTAGTATCTTTATCATCGGGAGCTTGGTGTTTCATTTAAAGCCTTCTAATCATAAACCTGGTCCTTCGAGCCGGATAATTAATCTACTTAATTACAGCAGGGGTGAGCAAAAACTGTTTAAAACCAAATAAACGTCAAAATAAGTTTGTCCAGGTAGCGTTTTGACAATTGACGTACAATTTTCATTTGACGATTTCACCTCTGAATTACAGGTATATTTTGAATCAGTAGTTTAGGAAATAAATTAGAGGCATCGATACTTATTACATTCTCAATGATATTCAAGTAATTTCTAATCAATAAAACGCTCAATTTCACAGAAAAACTTTAAAGACAGCGAATTTGAAGCAATATTTTATTAAGCTTTTTCATCAAGTAGAAATTTCTCCCCATACATCGTTTCCATGATTTAAATGGATATTACTCCTTGAGATTCCTACTCCTCCGTAATCTTACGAAAATGAGGATAATTCCAGGCGTATAAAGATACAGAAACCTTGGTCGATTTCTAGATTGACCTCTCAATTCTGAGATAAACAAAGCCGAAAATTTTAAGGTAAATATTGGTTCTGCTCTGAAATAAATTTTTACCGAAACAAAACCATTCCAAAGCCAAGCTAAATATGATCAAAATCAACTTTATTCTCTTGAAAATGAACCTTGATTTTGATACTATTGAATCAAAATAACGACAGAAGTATTAATAAACTGTAAGTTAAGTTCCATTGCTTATAAAATCGTTACAGAAATGTATGGAGATTTTGGTAGTTACAACAATTTTCCAAAATGTAACATATCAATGTTAAATATTCTAGAGATAATAAGTACCTTTATTTGACTTAACTAAATTAGCTAATTAAACTATTATCCCTATCCGTAAAAGCTTTTTTTCACGAGATTCGTTGAATAAATTTTGGATGTCGCGTGTCCCTTGTTTTGCTTTGAAATGAAAAATTGTTGTTTCACTAAAAATCGCAGTTACGTTAAATGCTGATAATTTTTTGTTAAGTAATTCATTTACTTTTTTTATTGAGTATAACATTTTTTTGAGTAACTATGCCAAATTTCGGCCAGCTTGCAATTTTGGCCACTTCTTTTGTTGAACGAGATGATGTGAATAAGATTTTGGAAAAAAAATCCGGAAGGGCATTAACTATGAGAATTAAGGTGGCCGAAATATTACCCAAATCTATGTCTATATTTTTATTCTTTTTAAAATGTATTCAGAATGATTTTAGAAAGAAACAGAGACGATAAACTATCGATAAGGTTCCAAGTAACACTCCTTGAAGAGAGGTATAACAAAGAATTCGATCGGTCTCTCCTACAGTTAACCTTTAACCTGAGGCAGAGGTTTTCCACCGTTTTGCTCTGTAGGTTGGTCACAAGCGTTAAGACGGCTGTGGAAGCTGAAAACTACATAGTGTCTCATCAAAACAAAATTCTACTTGGAAAACATTTATTGATGAGCAAAATTATCTAGGGCAGATTTAAAGATCAAAGGTTTAAAGTTTTATCTCAGAATTGAGGGATAGGTCTTAAAACTCGTCATTTTTTGGATGCTGAATTACAGTAGACTCTCGTTAATTCGGCTCTTTTAAGATCGGGATACTTTTTAATTTGGGCGGCAGTTAAATTTGAAAAAAGTTTGTTGACGTTTTTCAAGTTTGACTATGATTAATGAAGCAAATACAGTAGACTCTGTCTTAAATGGGCATTTGTGGCGAAATATCATCCGGTTTATCGATAGATTTGGGCGTCAAAGTCCTTGTAAATTCCACAAAAAGCACTCAATTATAAAGAATCACGATAAAATAGGAAGAACTACAGCGAATTTGAGCAAATTAGCTTCATAATTAAACGTGAAAATTGTCAATAAAATTTTTCGCCCGATTGAAAAAGAGTCAATTGAGCGAGAGTCTACTGTACGCCCAAATTGGCCACGGTTTGACTTAGTTATGATGTGATTTTGCATTATTAAGAAGTTTTAATACAATTCACAATAAGTATGAGTGTCTAAACTTAATACGAGTACGCAGATGAATAAAAAATCGTTGCATTTCAAATAGTTTGACGCCGGAATTTCTGTCAAATTCGGGTGACATTTCAGTCCCAAATGCCCGAATTTGAGAGAGTCTACTGTAGTATGCCGTCAAAAGGGTCGAAGAACGTAGTGTATTTCGTCGATAAATTTCTAAAGTCGTAAGAATAAAAATTTTGTGCTCATTTTAAGATGGTTTTACCCTTCCGAACATATTAAAAAGTTGTTTTTTTCGATGGATAATTTAAAAAAAAAATTGTAGGTGTAATTAATAGATAAAATGAATATTTAATTAATTTCCCTTTTGAAGACACCAATAACTCACAATCTATTAAAGCATCATACGCCTCTGTAATAATAAATGAGCGATATCTCTTTTGCACTTAATTAGCATGCTCATTATGTTCACCTCCAAAGAGTTTATTTATGAGGCAGTATTATGCATTATTCAAAGTAAAATCATTTGTTCAAATAAGACGAGACTGCCCTCCCTTTAACACGCTGCAGAAATCACATGTGACGATGATTTATAAAGACCCATCGTCTTATGACACTTTAACAGTTTCAGTCGCGTGGAATCACCGCTCGTAATTGTTTATGCCCTAAGGCTGTACAAGTTGAAAATCTACAGTGAAAAGAGGAGGTTCTCTCCGCAAAGGGACATCAATGTTGCCAAATATTAAAGTTTTGGGGACCACACTCGTGGGTAACCCCAAATTAAATCCTTTATGTGGCTATTATGATCAAATTCTGTGGCTAATTTTTGATTGCAATTCACAGTGTGGAATTGTATACGATTATACCCTCTAATTAACCGTGATGTTTCAATTTAACACAATATCAGTGGAATGTCAATCAAATTATGGGCTTCGTACAAATCTTTTTGCACGTAGAAATCGTTAAAATTTTAAAACGATTTAAAATAACAGAAATTATTAGATTTTTATGATTTTTATCTATTTAGGCATACAAAGTTGGTGTTTATTAAATTACAAAGCCATCTACAAAATAATAAAATGTAATCTTTAATTATTATTGCAATTATGTCTCACTGTGAATGCTTCCAATAAAAATTTAAAAAAAATCTTAATATCTCTCTTATAAAATTCCATGAGAGTATGTAATAAAGAAATTGAGTCATTCATATCGTAGTTTAAAAATATTTTCATTGATAGTAGACGAGCATTTCCTACCCGCAGATTTAATTCAATTTTCATTCAGAATTATTCTTATCGTGATTCTCTATTACTACTACAAGCCATAATATCCACAATTTATTATGCGTCGGCTTTTTGAATTGCACTTGTTACATTGGAATTTTTCTTTTATAGTCCTTAGTGTTCTTTTTCATGTTATTAATCTCGAGAAGTTACTTGAATGTGGCAGTAAAATCCACCCAAATATTTAGAACTCACCTCATTAGCAGAGTTATTAGTCAGATAGAAGAGAATTAAAAGTAATTTCATAAATTCGAATTTCATATTCATGCAATAATAATTAAATTGGATAAAATAAAAACTAATTATAGTTTTGAACGAAAGAATTGTAACGAAAAGGGGGTTGTAACTCTTTTCTTATACACCATGCATATCCCTTTTTGAATTCTGTGTTTTTTTTTCATTCTCAAGAGAACTTTTCAGTGGCACAAAAAGTTGTTTTCGCGTCAGAATACATAAATGTAAAATACTAAATGTTTTAATGTATACGAAGAAAGGTTTATAATGTTTCTGCTTTGGCTTATGTATCCCATGATAATTAGAAGAGCGGCACAATCGCCAAACGAAAGAAATAGCTCCTCTTTACCCCATTATGTTGAAATGAACCGTGGATTTCTTTTGTGGTTAATAGCCTTTTCGTCTTTTTTTTTGTGGCTTCTTCAATATCTTGGGCTATTTAATTATAAAAAATACGCTTTTGAACACATCTTTGCAAATATTAGCACAATTTAAAGCACTTTGTAAATTGTATTTGATTGAACAGATTATTCTCTTATTAAACTTACATTAAATCTAGTGTAAATGTCTTAATCATAAAGTAGAAGAAATTTTATGAATAATCTTAGCAATGTTTATTATATTCTTCAATTGAATTAAACTGCAGTGCGGTTTTTAGTGCAATAATTACGATGAAAATTTATTAGGAAATAAACACTCCGTTTATAATTGCAAAACATTTCCTTAAGAACATTAAACAAATTATACTGTGTAATTAAATTAAAATAATTATAATACAGGATAGTTTTTCCACTTGAATCTCAGGGTTGTTAATTTAATTGAACACACAAAATAAGTATGTTCGAACGCGAAATGTCTATAGACGAACGCATCAATGACGAAATTTACGAAGACGAAGTGCCCGAAAATGATAAAAATTGTGAAAAACGAAATATTCAGAATAAATTTACTAATATTAGATGTAGCTTTAGGAAACAAAAACGAAAAGTCCTAAGAACAAATTAAAGGCAAACTGTATGAAAGACGAATAGTGCTAAGACGAAAGTTATGAACACAAAGTATACTCGGAGGTGAAAGGTGCCGAAGGCGAAACGTTCAAAAACGAAATATTCAGTGCCGAAATTTAGGACGACGAAGTTTACTTAGAAGCGATCGATACCAAAGACGAAAAGAAAAGTCCAAAAAAGAAACATTCAATAGCGAAATTTATAAAACCGTATTATATATCCGGAGGCTAAAAGTATCCTAAACGAAAAATTTAAAAACAAAATATTCAGTGGCGAAATTTACGAAGACAAAGTGTACCTGGAGATGATAGATACCAAAGACGAAAAGTTCGAAGGCGAACTTTTAATGTATCCGTAAGCGAATGATACCAGAAGCGAAAAGTTCGAAAATGAATTATTCAATAATGAAATTTATAAAACCGTAATGTATCCGGAGGCGGAAATTAACAAAGGTGAAAAGTTCGAAGACGAAATATTCAGAGCCGTGAGGAAATTTACGAAGACAAAGTGTACTTAGAGGTGATAGATACCAAAAACGAAAAGTTCAAAGGCGAACCACTAAAAGCGAAATTTTCGAAACCGTAATATATCCGGAGGCAAAAGGCTCCAAAGACGAGATATTCATTGGCGAAATTTACGTAGAAAGAATGTATCGGAAGACGAAAGATACCGAAGACGAAACGGGCAAACACGTATTATTCAACGAGGAAATTTACGAATGAGAATAATATCTTTAAGTAAAAGTTACTAAATTCGAGAATTTCTAAAACGAAACTTACAAATACGAAGTATATCCGCAGACGAAAGGTTCCTCACTCAAAAAGCTCTAAAATGAAATATTTAATCCAGTGACGAAATTTACGAAGACGAAGTGTCCAGAGGCGAAAGATATGTTCACAAACGAAATATTCAGTTGACGAAATTTACAAAAGACGAAGTATACCTAAAGTTGAAAAGTTCAAAGGCCGAATGTACGAAAGACGAATAATCCTAAGACGAAATTTACAACAATTTTTAGTGTAACCGGAGAAGAAACGTATCAAAAACGAAATATTCAGTGACGAAACTTAGTAAGACCAAATATACCCGAAGGTGAAAAATTCAAAGGACAAAATATACAAAAGACGAAAAATTCTAAGCCGAAAATTTCAAAGACGAAATATTCAGGGACGAAGTTTGCAAAGATAAAGCATACCCGGAAACCAAACCAAAGGCAAAATTTACGAATGCAGATTTTCAAAATTCCGGATATCCATTCCTTTGTTTTTTTTTTTTTTAGAATTTTCCTGTCCATTTTACTGCCCAGAAGTACAGTAGCGTCTTCTAAATTCGAACGCTCGGGAGGTATTTTTGACATTTCTTACCTCCGTTTCGAGTGATTTTTTTTTAAAACTAACGAAATTTATGTGAGATTAAATTGTATTTTGAATGAAATTCCCGTACTTTTTCACAAGTCTTACTGGTAACATGCTTCCTTTTAAATTTATACGATCATAACATTCAGGAAGAAGCACATAAATATGATTTTCATTCATCGAGAATACGAATTTTTTAACATAACCCCACAATTGACATTTTGAATCCAAACGTCGCGTCGTTCGAATTTGAGAGATTCAAATTTGAGAGACTCTACTGTATCACCGTTTCATTAAAGTTCTATGAACACTGAGATGATTCCAGTAGGGAAATTCGAGAACAGGACAATATTAAAGCTCAGTGAGCATTAAATCCTCTTATTCAGTAATAACCTTCCCGATTTGAAAGCTCTCTCCGGTTGAGGTTTCTTCCTTTACCGATTCGAAGGTATATCAGAGAGAACTTACCGAAAACCCCATTGGAAGGCCGAACGTTTACACCGTCGAATTACACAAATGTGAGCAAGATCAAAAGGACATTTATTTTAATGAAAGAGCAATTCAAACGTTCTGCCATCCTGAAATTCCACAAAATATAAAAAAGCTTCCCTTTGTGCAGAAAACGTTTACAGTAGTTTGAAATGTCAAGAATACCGAAATTCGAAATTCCGATAGATTTTCGAATAGGTTTGGTATGGCTCTGGAGTGGCTTTGTTTCTTCGAAAAGTTGTAACCGAATGGAACCATTGAGGCTTTTTGTAACTGATATGAGTCGGATTTTCGATTAATTAATCTAAATTTACTTCATAAAAAAATGAAATTTGGTTTATGACATTATCATACAGTTTCCAGTGGGAAATCAATTAGATTTCAGACATTAACATTTTTTCACCACCATGCGCGAATATGGTATGAGAATCGAACCCAGTGCCTCTACATCACAGAGCCAGCGTTTTTAGCTAATGGCCTTATAAGCCCAAATTTTTAAGATTTCTACTATTTCGTTCCGATGCATTTGCAAACGTGTGATATAACCCGATTATTTATTGATAGAGTTAAAGACGTTAACGATATAATATTAAAGTGTCACTTACTTGGATTACGAATGCAATCAATAGTGTAATCACAAAAATCCAAGATCGGAAATTGCAGATTCCCATATTGTCACCGTTTCCAATGGACAGTGATTTTGTGTTAAATTGGTATCCAAAGCACAATCATGGAAATACATGCAGAACTTTATCCAATAAATCGTCGAAGAAGATGTGCTTAATGATAATTAAAATCATTTCTTGCAGTGAAAAAAGTGTTTGTCCTTGCAATATTGCAATATTTCCACTTGCACATTTCTCATCCCATAAATCTCTTCCAAAAGGAAAAAGAAAAGCACTTTGAAAAGGGTTTTGTGTTAAAAGTGATCACTTTAAGTGTTTGTAGACACTGAGCACAAATTTCACAAAATTATTCATATCATGGAAGATGGAATGTGTGACTTTGAGAACACCACTCTTGAAGATACACCATCCAAGAACCATTGAGAGTTGTGCAAAGTTTTCACTCTATTCTCACAGTGCCTTATTAATATTAGTGGCTGTTCACATATTAGATTGTGTTGCATAATTGATAATATTCAGAACATGTCCCCATGAGACTAAACTCCTCGAAGCTGATAGAGGCTCTATATTTGCTCTTTCCTCAGTACATGGGGTAACAAGTGTTTGTTTCACAAATGATTTCTTTATCTTCAGAACTCACACAAAATTCCACTCTTTTCCTTCTTGTTCTGCACTCTGTATTATTTTTTTTTTCAATTTGTATTTATTATTTGTCACAATTGGAGAAACAAGAACCAGTTGAGAGACACAATAAACTACATAAGTTAGCCTTAACACCAGTTCATCAATAAAGCACAGTGGGATAATCCGCAATTAAATTAAAAAAACGCACAAAATGAATCGGGAGTGAAAAACCTGCAGCGAGATAAAACGGAAGAATCGGAAAAGGTAGCGAAACACATGCAAGCCGGAAGGCAGGCTGAAATCTACTGTTTGCAATGTTGGACCTCCGGCAAGACCTCAGGCTTTGAGGCGGAGCTCGCATTTCCTTTACCCCGGCTGTACATACACCATGCATATGTATGGGTGACTAGAAACTTGATGAACTAAAGAGTGGGCTATAGCGCGTGTATCGCAAGATAGAATGAGAGCGCGTAATCATATTCTCACGCTACTTTTTCGATATGCGATGGAAAAGGACACACACTAAATTAATTGTTAAAGCGAGCAGATGTGTGACATAGTGCCTAAGTCTCTGTGAAATTGCAAATATTTCTTCTGCACCACCGATAGAGAGGAGAGATGGGGTGTAATAGATGATAGAGGAAACAATAAAGATCATCTCGAGTGGAATTATAAAAAAAAAGAATTCCCATCTAAACTTATTTATGTATATCAGAGAATGAAAAGAGGGAATATCTCTATTTAACACAATCATCCTATTCCAATATAATGTACAGATAAAATCATTTGGATAGGTGAAATTCTCAATAATATCACAAATCGTGGCTTTGACATTACATTATCAGCAGGATGCGACTCATACTATTAAAAAGAATGATTGGAAACTCCGTAGTAAAGAAAATTGTAGAGCGCTCGCTTTATTATGCAAGTTTTGTAGGTTCGCAGGTTTTTTAGCCTGCTTACGGAAAGCCCTATTGCAATCATAGTTCCTCTAAACTTACGTCTGTGAAGTCATCACCTGTCAAAATTGGTGAATGCTTCACTGAAGTGCTAGCAAAAGAGATTCTGTAACTTGCGACAGCTTCACGTGAAAGGATCACATTGAGGTTATGTGTTTCACTTGTCAATTTTTCGGTGAAGCCAGTGAAAAAAACTTCCATATTAAACTTAAAAAACAACACTACATTCTTTGTAATACTCAATTCTAGTGTTTTTCATAGTTACTTAATTGAAATATTGATGAAAATCTTAAATTTACGGAAAATTTCAACACATTTCTCCTCTCGCTTCACGCAAAGTTACAGAATATCTTTTCTAGCAGTCGTGAAGGGAAGAGCTCGTGAACCTCTCACAAGTGAATCGTTCACTAGTGAAGCGTTAGAGAAATCTTACCCATACCCAGTAATGTTACTATGAACTAGGTTCCTTGAGTTCCAAAAGTGTAAATTATCATAATCTTATGATGATAATTACATGATCATCATCTTCCCATGTAAGTAACCAGGGATCTCAGTGGTGCAATAGACAAAACCGTTGGATCTTGGGCGGATAAGATTTCTAACTCGACTCTCAAAGTTGTGAGTTCGAGTCCCGCCCGGTGCAAGCAACTGAGTGTCAGAAAAAGACATTTTCACTGTGATAAAACCGATAAAACGTATTCAAATGCACCGCCTCTGCCCAAAAAAACTCTGGGAGCATAGAAGAAGCATCCATATCACTTATAGCAAATCAGGACTTAGCAAATTCTTCCATCATGGAATACAACAGCAATATAACATGGTTTTGGAATCGAAGTTAAGATGGCAATAGCCGCACGGGGGGTGGAAAAAATCAGAGATGACAATAAATCAAATCAATTAGCAATATTGTGTAGTATTGGGCCTCTTTGTATACCAAAATATGTAGAAGTGGGCGACTGTGAAATTGGGCTTTTTTCTTATTTTTAATTTGAACTTAGGCTTATCATAATGCATTTTAGTTTAACAATTGATTTGTGGTCTAAATTATATCATGGTAAGGTCCTTTTTCATTTAAAAGCAGGGGAAAAAGCTAAATTTCAAAAGTGCCCCAATTCAAAGATGCCCCACTTTCCCTCTAGGATTTTTAACGTAAACTGATTACGGAAATAGCAAAAATGTGTCGGTTATCATCTTGGCCACTGATCAGACTTCAATTTATATTCAATTCAATTCATATTTGTTCATCAGATCATGCGGCCATCGTCGTCCTAGCGTTGCTATTTAATTATTTTGAAATTTTTTATATCCGTTTTTCTAGTCATCTTCAGTATCAGGAAATTTCCAAAGTTTGTTATTGATATGTGTTTTCCTTATAACTTAATACTGAAAATTATAGGATGGAGGATCATGAGTAGGAAAAATACAATTTTGACTTAAAAAAAATCTAATAATAAAGATATTTTAGTTTAGATATATCAAAAAAATCTCTGATTTACTTGAAAAAATTCACAATCTTCCATTTTAGGGGCTTTTTGATGTCTCAGTCAGCGCTTCTCGAATGTCTAAATTGGCCAAATGAGTTAATAAAAAGTTCAAGTATTTTACCTCTAATTTATGAATATTTTTATAAAAGAATATATTATTTAATTTAAAATGTTTTGAAACTTTTCTTTTGTTATTATTTATAAAATATTGCGTAGTTAAACAACGCTTCCGATAAAAGCACGTATGTCAGTTGCGGGTAAATGTGGCAGAGAAGCCTGTCAAATGCATTATACACTGTTTATCTTCTGACGCGTCATGTTTCTTACGAAAAGGATCACTATTTTGATTTGTCTTCACAATTGTTTGACTTGATATAAAGTAATACACTATATTTCTACTTACAGATACCCAAATTAAGATATTAAACTAAAAAAATGCAACTAATTTAATTATATTACTTTTATATTAGAGTTTAGCCAAAATTTTTCTTCAGGAATGTAAAATTATTAAACAAAATTTGTTATTTTTAAGAACAAAAGCATGTATTTCACTAAGTAGGGTAAAGTGCCCATGCTTTTCACGGGTCCAAGCTTTATAATGACTAAAGTTCTCCTATATTTTTCAATAAATATGACTCATCGCACCCAAATTTTAAAAACTAGGGGAGAGTGTTCTGTTTTTAAAATATTTTGCGGAATCACATTTATTTAGAAACATACGAAATATTAAGCCATTATGAAGCATGGGCCCGTTTAAAGCATGAACACTTTGCCTTATGGTTTCGTTTGGATTTGGATCAAGATCCGGAAACGTTAAAACTGACTTAAGATGGTCTAGATTTAGGAAACATTGATCCAAACGAATATCTATACTTAGCCATTAAATGAGTTGGAAATTTGGTATAGCAGCCGAAAATAAAAACTGGGTACTAGTTTATACGCATCCTAGCGACGCGACGTTTCGAAATTAAAACCATTAGACATTAAAATAAAATTTCTCTTGAGTTTGCAGCAATTGTTCTGTCTCCTACATTCCTACACAGCACATAGAATATTTGCTGATTTAGCTTGCAAAAGACGACAATTTCGATTTGATTGGACTAATTTTAAGTGAAGTTAGAAATACATAATTTCGATTTTTTTAGCCTAACCTAGGAATTTAGGTAATTCTTTTCATAGAAAATATACATAAATCTTAACTACTTTATATCCAATAAGGTTTTGACAATCTATCTAAAATATGAGTGGATGGAATTACATAACCTAAAATTCTGACCTACGAATTTAGACATTGCTTGTCTCAAAGTAGATCCTAGAATGTTCATAACTTGTCCTGCTGGCATTACCGATTCCATAATCACTGCTTTTTTTCAGTTAGTCTAAAGCTATGCACAGTGGTGAAAACATAACCTCAAATTTGACAATTCTAATCTTTAATGAATCTAATCTATGGCAGTATACTTTAATAACTAGCCCTAAGTCACATACTTCCTGAACAAAAATGAAGTCAGATTCAATAAAGGAATATGAAAGAAATTTGAAGTGTTTGAAGCTAGGGTATGTGCGAAGCTTGAAAGCCTTCCCCCGCAGTTCATAGATTTTCAGTTTTATTCAAATTTCAACGGATTTGAAGGTAGACCAATTTAAGAATCTCACCTTCCGTAAATCTTTTGGCTTATCTGTCAATTTTTTTTGTGTCTTGTTCATCGGTCCAGTGTTCTTGAATGTAACATCCCCAATCAGAAAACACTAGTGTTGTGTTTTGTATTGCTCCATCGATAGATTATCTGGCTGGCGTTTTTTTCACTGATTCATCTCGATGGGATTGGAATTTTAACAAAGTTAATTCGATTTGAAATCTGAAGAATGAGATGACTATAGTGAAATTGGAAAATGAGACGGCGAGTGTCTGTTTGGAAAGAAACCGCGCCATAAGCAACGCTCCAAACACAGAGGCAGCCTAAAGTCGAATTGACTTGGCGCGGATAGAATTCATCTTTTCTCTTGGTGTTTGCCCCAATGCCTACATAGAAGTCCCTCCAGAGAATATTTTATTCTGCGCCAGGGATGTTAGAGTAGTGGTGGCCAGAAAGAACATTACGGCATTCTTGACGATCACGCGGGTTAAATGGTAAAATCGTATTAAGAAAAGGAACTTCTTATATGCACACATTTATCTTTTGGTATAAGAGTATATATAGAAGCCAACATATAAGACTATACACAATTCAAGAATCAAGAAAAGAGATGAATCCAAAACGGGTTCCATTGCGTGTGAAAAAACAAGCTTTCTTGGGATGCGATTGACTTTTTACTTGTTAGTCTTGTTTGCTGGCGGTTTAGTTCAGTATTTTTCTTTTTATATCTTCTTTTTTTTGGGATTTCATTTATATATTGTCCATACGAGCCCAGAGTCAAGAATGAATTTTTTGGACTCTCTCAACCACAAACCTACGCTAGGTCCTTGATACCGGCAACATCCACCTAACTCTTTCACACCGCACAATTAGGCGCAGCAATTGAAGGCAGAATAGCATAATTAACCCAATTATCTCGCTTTACATTGGATACTCCCCAACCTCAAAGGTTTTGATGCCAAAGGACTATATTTAGAAAAATAATTCAATCATTGTTGGAGTATTATTGAAAAATTTGCGTATATCATTCAAACTAATGATGAATCTTGGAGTTCGTTTAATATATAAATATTTGTGCTCCTCAAATCATACTTAATACCACCGCTGGAAGAGTCTGAAGAAGAACAAGAAAAAGCATATGCATTTTTTTTGTTGTTGTCCGCCAGAAACATTGGTGGAATAAAAAAAAAGTCCATGTATATAATAAGAAAGAGTGAAGTATAATCCATATATAGGGTGTTCATCACCTGACCAGTTGCATTACAACACTTCAAAGAACTCACCGTTTTAGTGGTATTCATCGTGCAAGTAAATATTCAATTTATTATGTACCCTATGTGATTTATACAGGTGCTCAACAGCGCTGCTGGCAAGGTAGACAAGTGGTGCTTTCGAGCCTCGTGCATTTCTTCATATAGTCAAGGAATATAATCGGGGATGTGTATCTAAATGAATTTTTGCATTTTTCCCAACAATCCCAAGGAGCATTTAATTTTGCATAGAACCTTTTAGCTCTAGCTAAATAAAGGTAATAGGTAGTCTTATGCATTTAGGCTCTTATGCCCTAAACACACTTACGACTTAAACCGAGAGACGATTTAGTGGAAAATGATGGAAATGAAGTGTAAGCATTATTTTAAATATAATTATGTTAAGCCGTATCTCGGCTAATCCTCAGTAATCCAGGCTAATCCTGTAAAGGTCCTAAAGCGGTCTTCAGACTAGAGGTGTAGCCCAGTTCTCAAAGGTCTCAAAATCTTGAATAGCAAGCAATTTTATCGCTTTTTGAGAATCTATAGGTCTACAGTAGACTCTCTCAAATTCGGGCATATGGGACCGAAATGTCAGCCGAATTAGACAGAAATTCGGGCGACAAACTTTTTGAAATGCAACGATTTTTTATTCATGTGCATATAGATATTGAGTTTACACACTCATATATAAAGTAAATTGCATGAAAATCCCTCAATAATGCAAAATCACATCAAAACTAAGACAAACGATGCCAAATTTGAGCATATTTGATTCATTTGATAATCATAATCAAACTTGAAAAATGACAACAAACTTTTTTCAAATGTAACCGCTGCCCGAATTAAAAAGTACCCCGATCTTTAAAGAGCCGAATTTGCGAGAGTACTGTATTATCTTTAATAATCCAATCCTAAGTTAAATTTTTCCAAAAAACGTGACTGATAAGAAATTTGAACAGTTAACCCATATGGCTAAGTCTTAGGTCTGAAGTCCGTATAATGTTTAGCCATATGGATTAGCTTCTCTAATTTTCTATCAGGCAGTTAAGGATGCCCCGTGTGAAAAAGTTACAGTGGCCTATTGGAACCCAAGTAGCTAAGTGGGCAAAGTGCTTCTCTTTGTGATACTGAAGTCCTGGGGTTCGATTTTAACATCAAATCCACGTAGGGGGAAGAAGGTCACCTTTGAATTAGGGCAGCTTTAAAATTGGGTTTTTTTCTCCTATTTTACTTTTCGAACTTCCCCTCCAAAATTATGTTTTTTGCTTAATTTCGAAAAGTGCTCCTAGAATTTTTTCATTGTCGAATATGTTTTGGAGGTAGTCAAAGCGAATATTTCATCCTTACACATCTGGGGGGAATTCTGTAACTTTGTGAATTGATCATCTGTCAAAATTGGCGATGAACACTTCACTAAAGTGATAGCAAAAGAGATTCCGTAGTTGCGATAACATCACGTAAAAGGATCACATTGAGGTTATGTGTTTCATTTGTCAATTTTTCGGTGAAGATGATGTTATCACTCGGTGAAGCCAGTGAAAATCTTTCCATATTCAGCTTAAAAAACAACATTATCTAATAGTCAATTTCAGTGTTTTCCATAGTTATTTAGTTGAAATATTGATGAAAATCATAAATTCATTGAAAATTTCAACACACTTTGTCTCTCGCTTCACGCAAAGTTACAGAATAATTTTTCTAGCTGTCGTGAAGGGAAGCTCGTGAACCTTTCACTAGTGAATCGTTCACTAGTGAAGCGTTCATCGAGTTACAGAATTCCCTCCCTGGGGGGGGCGGGGGGGGGGGGGAATTCTGTAACTTTGTAAATTGATCATCTGTCAAAATTGGTGAATATTTTACTAAAGTGATTGCAAAAGAGATTCTGTAGTTGCGATAGCTTCACATAAAAGGATCACATTAAGGTTATGTGTTTCACTTGTCAATTTTTCGGTGAAGATGATGTTATCGCTCGGTGAAGCCAGTGAAAATTTTTTCCTTATTCAACTTAAAAACCAACATTACAACCTTTCAAATAGTCAATTCCAGTGTTTTCTATAGTTGTTTAGTTGAAATATTGATGAAAATCTTAAATTCATTGAAAATCTCAACACACTTAGCCTCTCGATTCACGCAAAGTTACAGAATAACTTTTCTAGCAGTCGTGAAGGGAAGCTCGTGAACCTTTCACTAGTGAATCGTTCACAGAGTTAGAGAATTCCTACCCTGTTTGAAATACATTTCGATATCGAATTTGCGACGGTCAGAGTTTAACCGCTTTGAAGGACATGTTTTTCAACCAATTTGCTTAAATTTGTTTTTTTTTTTTTTGAAAAAGATTGAAATTTCCAACTTGATTGCAACGGACTTAAGGGGGGAATGTCAATGAGAAGACCAAAACTTTGCTCTTTTTCGCGACTTTTTTGAAGGAGAAGGAAACGACCACGATTCTAGAAATTTTTGATATAATGTTCACATATTTAGAGTACTTAAATTTTTTTTGAGAATAAATATTACAAAATAGCGGACTAATGCGTAGTTTAATGAAGCGCCACATCGCAGTACTCCCTTATTTGCGGGAAATCTGCAGCTCGTAATTTTTGTCTGAGAAACAAAATATAAAAATAAGATTCATTCAATTTTCAATAGGGTAAAGTGATACAAGTTGGACATAATGTTACAAGTTCGAAGATTCACCAGTACAAGTCGGACAGGGATTTTTTATTGATAAATACGGCACTAAATTTATTTTAAGCACAAGCAACCAAATTATAAAACTAAAGCATTAAAAATATACAAATAAAAATGAAGTACTAAATTTATCAAGAAAAAAAGCCCTGTCCGACTTATACCATTATACAAATTCTACCATGGTCCAAATTGTATCACTTTACCCTAGTGTATTTCATAGAAAACCCGAAGAATAGCGTCGAATCGGAACTTTTTCTAGGTTTTTTTTTAAACGATACATTTTTGGGACAAAATTTTGACTTTAACATCGCTTGTCAAAAATCGAGAAATAGATTTTCAACAATTCTTTTAGTTCATCTAGAAGGGAATAAGCCTTTATTTATTTTATTTGGTCTATAAGTTGTTTCTTAATTTTTCCTGCAAATTCGATAACATTTTTAAAATGAGAAGTGGAGAAAACACGCCTCAAAGTTATGAATGTCGCTTGAACGCATGCAAATCTGCTCGATGTTCATTTGCTTTCGGCTCTGTATCTTCGAAAATACTTCGAATAAGCTTCTGAAATATTCATGGTATATTTTGAGATCATTTATCTATCGATTTAAACAATAAAAAAAATATAGACCGCTTCTCTCCTTTTAATTGACACACCCCCTTAATCGGTAGTGTCCTCTCTTGGCAAATTGTTCTATTTAGTAAATTATTTATGGCTTTCTCTCCTGAAGTATTCGTTTAAGTGTTTATTTAGTTTGAAAAGACCGTATAGCGGCAACTTTCGAAGTATCATTCATAAGATCCTTTATTTAAGAATCGAATCTCTTTTCTGGACAATTTAAATTCTATAAAGACAGACTATTTGCTACTTGGGATTGTCAACAATTTAACCTTCTGTGCAAGTCATAAAAATATGATGCTCACTGCATTTATGACATTGCAAATTTCACTTGCATTTTTAACTCATTATCTGCTCCTGAGAATTTTCATTCACTATTTTTTCCCTTCCTTTTTCTTTATAAATTAATTAGCAATTTCTGAATATTTATCAATTTTCTTCAATTCGTGAGTCAATGTAGCATTTTGGTTTTATAAAACACAGATAAGTTCTGCACTTGCTGCAGGACCACTTTCAAAACATTTTTCTTTATTTTCTTTTACTTTGTTTAATGAGTTTCTCTGGCGAAGAATCAGCAACTGATTTTTACCTTTGCTCTGGCTCTTTCTGCCTGCGTGTTGGTGTGTATTAACAACCTTAATTCTTGCACAAGATTGCACTGGGCAAAAGTTGCTGCTCGCCAGATTTTCTGGACTTTCAAGAACGCAACACGAAACAAAATAGCAATATGCACAAGAAGAGCTTGAGAAACTTCTTTACAGTGTGGCTTATCATGGAGATTCTCCATGCTTGTGAGGTTTGTAAAAATTTTGAAAATTCATTTATAAGTCCTATATGCAGACCTGTTGAGCTAAATTATGCGATTTCTTACGGCATTAATTTATGTAAAGTAATGAATTTCCTGTGGATATAAAAATATGGTAAAACAAACGTAATTACAAATAATTATTAAAAAATAGTATGTTTTATGGTTAAATATAGGATTCTTTTACATAGTGATAGTTTGTAGAATGCTGGAGTTTTGTAAAATCGGCACCCGCGGCGCTGAAGTACCAAAAATAATGGGAATATAACTATTAATCTATTCGGTTATGAACATTATTTGATTCGTTTTGCATCCTTTTGGTTTGGTTAATTTATATTTTTTTGTATAAATTTTAGGTTACATTAGCACAACATTTGAAACAAAACCGAACATAACCTCAGATTTATGGAATAACCTCTTTTTGCTACATAAAGTCACCATTTCAAGACTCACATATTGATTTTTAATTACGAACTAAGTATTTTGTAATTCTTTTAAACAAATTACTAGTTCTAGTATTTAATTAGAAATCACTTTGAAAAGAAATGGTGGAATTTTATAAATGACACATGGTTACAAAACAATATATTTTTGCAATGAGATACTTTATAATTCTCCGGAAATCTCTTAAATATTTTAAGCCAGAGGGGTGCAAGAACCGTTTGAATTGAATCCGAACAAACGTCAAATGAAAATTGTACGTCAATGGTCAAAACGCTACCTGAACAAACTTATTTTGACGTTTATTCGGTTTCAAATGGTTCTTGGTCACCCATGTCTTAAGCATTGCTTTAACGCATCTCTACATAGAATTTAATTTTATTCCAATTAAGATTGAAAATTTACAAGGTTATGAAACCTCAAAGTGACTAAAGGTACTTCCGTGACGCTACGTAATTTTTGAAGTAATTGTCGATATTTTTATTGTATCATTTAAGCTTAAATTGAAATTCTTTAAAAAAATATTTATGAGACCGATAGTTTTCGTTAGGATAGTCTAGCACTTTCCTCACTAGAATGTCCTGCGCATAACCTTAAAATCAGGAATAAGAGCTTTCGTTTAGGTAGTTCAATTGGTTCAGCATGTGATTGGTATTCCTATGGTCCTGACTTCGAATTATTAATGTGAAAATCGGAAAATTGAGAAAAAGTTAATTCAGATATGGAGCATTTGTTCAATTGCCTGATAAATTACATAACCCCAAAATTTCAAAATATGCTTTTTAGGTATAATAAAGAGCCCTGTGGAATATAAATGCGTATAAGATTGTTAAAATTTAACTTGGTTAGAACAAAAATATAACAAAACTATTTTTAAAGTTCTGATCCTAACCTCAAATGCTCCGATGGTTCAGATAATTTGTATTCGGATGCCCTTGATTCACAGCTTATTTTTTTGAATAAATAAGAGCTCTGAGAAACGTTACAAACGTTTGAATATTTCAATCGTAACCTAAGATGTCCCTAACCTCAATTGATCATTACGTCACAATTACGTATTTTCTATTTTAACGTATTAATTTCCTTCAAAACTAAGTAATTAATTAATTAATTCTTTATTGTACACGGGCCTGGTGGCCATTTTGTACAAGTCCAAACGTCAATGTGGGGTGCCTGAGTCCACTTCAATATAATCTAAAGTACTTGACATTTTGCATCCTAATGAAGTTTAGCCAAAATTCTTACAAAAACGGTTTGAAACATTGGAAAATTCTGATAGCCAGTTTTGAATACAGAAGAAAAGAATTCTTTGATAAGAAAAAGAGAAAAGAAAAAAAAGGAAAACTGATTCGGAATAATTAGAAAAAAATTAAATAAATAAATATAGGTTTGCTTTTGTTTGATATGAAATTTAAACTTTTTAGCGACTAATCCAATGGAACATTATTTTTTTTTAAATTCGTATTAGATTCTCAGTCAGTCCCGTAAAGGCTACGAAAGACACCGTCCTCTTCAAAATCTTCAATCCTTGAGCCTAAAAGAGCTGTTGAATCTCAAGGTTCTTAATATTGATTCTTCTGCGATCCTGAGCATAACTGAGACATTCCATTATCCTTCTAAACTAGCTAGATTTTTGAGTTTGAATATACTTTATAAATGTTAGGCAAAGGTGTCTTTCAAAATTTCAAACGTCCTTAACCTCAATTGATCATAACCTCAAAATCTCCAATTTTTTATTTCAACGTGCCAATTTTGTTTTAAACTAGATAGATCTATTTAGCTTGAATATAGCTCATAAATGTTTAGCGAATGTGCCTTAAAAAAAAACTTTAAAGATCCTTAACCTCAATTGATTATAACATCAAAACTTTGAATTTTCAATTCCAACGTACCAATTTCGTTATAAGCTAGCTGGACTTGTTTAGTTTGAATATAGCTTATAGATGTTTAGCGAACATGTCCTAAAAAAACTCTTGAGTTGTTTGAATGTGCCACAACTTCTCCTATATCTATCGGAATCACTTTTTCAGATTTGATACAATTTATTGTGGAATTCGAAAGAGATTAAGAGAAACATCTCAAGGTGTGTAGCATTTTTCTTAATAATTAAACATCATTTAGCAATTTTTTCGATTGAGAGGCTTTTATCGGAAAATCACATATTTTGGGGATTGCTATATTTCGTTAATTTTTAGTTAAAATCATTTATTTTGTTGTTAACCGTTAAGTGGTTTTGGGAAGAGGCGGAAACACCAACTATGATGTTAACGAAAGAATTAAACTTCTATTTTGGCTATTTTCTGACAGTGTCCAATCAATAAATTACTATAGCAATGGGTTGATGAAATTTCTTATGAAGAAATTTATACTAAACTATATTGAGATCATAACTTAGGAGCTGATATCGACCGAAAATTAATATTCAATTTGTTTCTCTCACTGTCCTGCTGAATACAAATTGATTATAATAAAATAATAAATTTTCGGTTCTTTTACATATTAAATTTTTTTCTCCTCTTGGGGGCTTGGCGATGATTTAAATTTAAATAAATGCGTTCAATATTGTAACACTCCTATCATATGAATTTGCTATAATTGTATTTAATTGGTCCATTATTGTAAAGATAATAATTAACAGTTTTGTTGATTGATTTTTGTTTAAAAGTTATTTTTACCATGAATGGCAATAGTCAATGACTTTTGGGGAGAAATTTTTACAGGTTCAGTGTTCTTATTTAATAAATTTTTGAGTGAGTGTGAGATCGATTGAATAGGTCAATCACATAGTTCTTTTGGAGTGAAGAAATCAATTGATTTTTTCTGATCTCTCTCCTCTTTACTCGATAATCTTCAATTTGGTTCACATTTTTCCTAATTTTATTTATAAGGCGTGCATGTAAATCGTTAATTGATTGACAGACAAGTTTTACGCCATATAAGAAGCGTATAAAGGTCTTATATTAACCGATGATATTTTTTTCCTCATCTTGATGACCATTGATTTTTTCAATCTACGTGTTTTCCTCCATTCGGTTGGTAATTGTGCTTCGGAGTTTTGTTTTAACATGTCGTTATCCCTCTTCACAATTTATATTCTTTTCTCAGAATAGTGTTCTTTTTTCTTTCTTCTTTACTGATAAATTATCTACAATCTCCCAAGGAGATGATTAAGAATTATTGTTGGTTTGTGAGAATGCTCAACAGATGGCATTACTTGTAAGATTTTATTTGAACATATGTCCAAATCGACCGGTAAATGACTGTCATATTTTGGCCGTTTGTTGGCTTAGGAATTTTATTATTTAGTTTTTATTTGGAACTTTTAGAAAAATATCTGGAAAAAATATTCTGAGTGAATTAGTTTTAAAAAAGGAACACCTATTGACACTTTAAGAAGTCGTGCCAGGACTTATTGACACCCTATTCTGTACCAATTGGAATGCGAAATTTAAACAAATATCCTTATCAGAAAACGTAGACTAAGAAAAAACGTCATATTATTTACATTTTATTAGATACTTTAAATAAATTGCAAGATTTTGACAAAAGTGTCAATAGAGGTTCCCTGTCGAAGAGGTGTTCATTCGACCCTCGAGCCGATGGAACCGATCTAGGACTTTTTTTTGTAGGACCTCGATTCATTTCTGAGCAAAGATGTTCAGATTTTCCCTTGGATTATTCATTATATCGCCAAATACTTGTTTTGTTGCGAAAATTTCAGTAGCATGGAGTTACCACTTATCGCCACTTTTAGGAAAATGTGAAATTAATTTGATTAGAACTTTTGAGCCCTTATTACAGGAAATCTCAAATTTGACACAAAGTTACTTAGGTGTATTGGCTATATATTCGTGAAAACAATAGTCCTACAATTTAACCTAGGACTACTTAAAAAACTGATTTTTATTAACAATGGAAAAATAACAATTTCGTAGCCACTTTTTGCCACTTTTCGCCAGTTTTGTAACCACTCTTCGCCACCCACTTGGAAACGTCCAAACTCGATTATTTTGGGCAATATTATACAAAGAATACCAGCATTTCGTTTTACTCATGACCACCTTATTATTACTCACTTTAAATTAATTATGCAAATGTATGATCACAAAATATACAACCTGAGAAGGGATTTTCCATCGTTTTCATCCCGGAGTAGGTTGGAACCAACGCTAAGACGGCGATGGCCGCACGGGGGGTGGGTCAAAAAAGAAATAGAGAGATGATAATAAATAAATAATAATAAAATAAAAATAATAATTTTCTCCTCTTTTATTATTTAAAATCAAATTATTAGACTGTTGCAAAAAGTAAACAAAGCAGATTTGACAATTGAGAATCTACGAACTGAAGTTGAAAAGCAATGGCGACAGGCGGTAAAATCAATTCAAAACATTACCACTTTTCGCCATGCCTCATTTTTACACAAAAATAATATTAAATGATATATTAATTAACTAAATACAAATCATATGTATTCTAAGAATGTAATTAAATATTCAACAGAGAGATTATTTATCCAAAAACATAAATTTTGTCTGATGAAAATTTGATGGCACTTGTTATATTTGGTAAGAAATATTGGATTCGATGCACTCGCTTAAAATATTGTTCTAAAAAACGCTCAAAATCTTAAATCCAAAACAAATAGTAATTATTTTTCGACTCTATACGTAGCAGCAAGATAAATACAAATAATTTTGCGGCTCATTTACTCTATAAATCGTGAAAAATAGCGATTTCAATATAAGTAGCGACCCTATATTGGCATGGATATTATTTTTACACTTAATTCCTATAATTCGGGAGGGCAACGAGTGTGCATTTGAATGACAAAGATTTATATGTTTGTGAACTAAGGTTTTAGTGTCTCGAAAATTTAAACTCAAAAGAAGTATAGCTTTTCATACAATTTCCATTTTCATAAGGGTTTAATCGGTCCCGAAAATATGCAAAATTTCAGTTCTCCCTATATAAGATCTCTTTGTTCATATTTTATTATAGTACCTGGTTTTTCTGCTTTAAGGCCGCAATGACCTTGAATTATCTCTTATGATGATTTTTCAAGGTCGAACGAGAAATACCTAAAATTTAATGAATATTAATGTATCATTAACGGCCCCAAAATTTATCAGTGAGTTTCTGAATTTGTTAATTAGAGCGAATTGCGAATTTTCCTCCACCATAGTTCTATTTTCTTGTGGTGGTTTAGAATACCCAGACTTGTCAACACCCAATATTTCATTTGGTAGTTTTCATGGTATTTCATTAAGGAAAAATTCCAATCCTTCCCGTCATTCTCACAAGCATCACTTAAATCCAAAATTCGCATATTTTTTTTTATAGCATCAGTGTATAGCACTAGATTTTACACGATAAAAGACCAATACTGGCTTCAGTAGAAAACAAGGTATTCTTAATTTCTTTGACTGAACCGCTCATTAGTGCATTCCAACATTTCGCGTAATGTTTTATATAAATCTCTCGCTATATGTAGAAATATTCCAATCGACTTTGGTCCACACGAGTTGGAAAAAATAATCGAGAGGACTTGTAACCAGGGGCTTCTAAGAATGTTGGTGTTTTGGAGAATGTCTCTTTTCTCTTTTTTTTTTGTTTTTGGTCAAGCAAGTCAACAGGGATTTATTGCTAATTCTTTTCATACTTAATCTGCGACATGTCATTCAATTTGGGTGACTTTGCGGACCTTCAGATGCATTCATGAGAAAGATTTTCGCTTGCAATATATAGTAATATGGTTATAATCCCTCTATTTTTCGTTACCTCTACATCTCCATTCTTTCACCTGATGGTAAGTCAAATTTTAAAATAATTATGCGATACAGAAGACTTGGGAAAATTACGTTTCGGTGTTTATCTGTATTCTTTAAAAAAAAATCTTTGTTATTGGGTTGGAGGCTAAACGACTAGAGATATCATTTTCGGTTTTCGATGACCCCCTACACTCTTAATGAAATTCTCTACCCTTTCCACCCCTTTCCAATTCATCTTAATGATGTTCCAAAGCTACATTTTCTTCTTAAGGGCATTACACACTAGGAGCAATTTCTTTAAAAAAATGCCCTTTTAATGAAAATATCCCCTATTCTTGTAGGCAGAAGCGTCAGTTTTTTTGAAAAGACAATTTTTGAAGAAAATTGTTTCTAGTGTGTGGACACCATTAAAAGGCAAAAGTAGGTCTAACGCCATTGTTTTTAAAGAAAATTCTCTTAGAAATAAACATTTTCTCATAGAGTTCTTACAGAATACTATAAGTTTACAAACCTCAAACTCACATATTTATAAAGCTATTTTAAAGGTATTTTAAATTCAAATCAATCAGAAAAATAAATTTAAAATAAAAAATAAATAGAAAATTTTACAAGAGTTTATGGGACACTAAGGAGACGATTTCTGAGAAATAACGTTACGTTGTTTGAACGTTTGTACGTCCGTCTGCTCCGGCTATTATCAGACCTATAGAGGCCCAACGGTTAGAAATAGAGACTTAGAACCCTTAATATGCCCCTTACTTTTCCCCACCCTTTTCCTACCACTCGAAAATGCGTCGTGCGATTCTTTTCGTTTATGAATATGTTTTAGAGATTACCCAGGCGGATAATTGACCATATACGCAAATACCGTTGAATCATTCCCAAAAACGGTTTTCCAAGGTCAAAAGTTAAAAGGCTTTAAAGATAGTAATTTCTCAACCGAAGGGGTTCATGTTTGAGCTCGTTGAAAATGTCTTGGGTTTTCCTACAAAACTGAATCGATTCCAATCTGTTTTGAACCGGTAATGAATCGGTTATGAGGCCATAACTAATTTTTATCGCAAGATCATTTTTTTTTACTCCAAAGCCATTTTGAGCGATCTTTAAACTGATTTATAAACCGGTTTAAATCGATTGTGAACCATTAAATGGTAAATAATGCGAAAGCATGTTTAGGGTAAAGTATCTACTTCACGAGTTCGAGCATTTCTCTAAGCATGGGACGCTTTGCCACCCCTTTTTTTGTAAAATAATAATCGATAAAAATTGATATAAAAGGGCAAATAGTTTAATAATAGGAGAAAGTACTCTCCCTTCGAACGTTCATGTCTTCGAATAATGTGAATTTTCTTTTATTTTTCCTGACATACTTACACATTTCTATGAAATGTTAGCTAGCTTATTATCAATTATTAATAAATATGTGATAATCATGTGTAAGTCCCTTAAAAAAAGTAAAGGAAATTCACATTATTCGAAGGCATGAACGTTCAAAGGGAGAGTACTTTCCCCTAGTTACTGAAAATTTTAATGTCTCCTTTATTTTATTTATATATAAATACTTGCTCTGATTCCTTAAAATCTTGAATGAAGGCTACCTGTGGCATGAATTTGAATCCTCTATCTCTTTCCTCTTAGAAGATATCGAATTTTAAAATTTACAAGTTAGCAAATTTTGCTAGAGTCTTTACTACTATCCCAAGGAACTTCTCAAACACTTTTTCTATTTTTTTCCAGCAGTAAAACAACAGATTGTCATGAAAAACAATCTAGAATCGTTTTGATTTCCTTAAGAGCTTCTACATATTGAAAGTAATTTTCGTCAAAAATTGATTTTTGACAGAATTATGACGTTTTCACCTACAGAGGATGATGTACTTAAAAAAGCAATTTTTGACGAAAATTGACCCCAATGTGTAGACGCATTAAAAAGATTCTATCAAAATTCTATGAATTTGATGTCTTTTGTTCAAACCAAAATACCTCAAATTTGATAGAATTTTTAAAGAAATTGCCTTCTTCACGCTAAACGACTTTTCTTCAAAAAGGTATTTTTCAGTTAAAAATTCTCACTTTTTTAAGCTCATTTTTTTGAATAAAATTTTCATGGAGTAGGGGGAGATTGTGCAGATTCGTAAGAAAAAAAGATATCCAAGATTTAAGATTTTTTATTGAATGTCACACAAACCAAATCAATTATATCACTATGCCAAAAAAATCTCTTACTTATTAGGTTCATAATTCCGCCTCACAAAATTCCTGGAAGCCCTTGAATTTTCCTCTACAGGATAATGAAAATTTAGTGGCGATTTTTACGAAGCTGGCCCATTTTTTATTTTAGCGTTTTGGACCCAGGAAAAATAAGCCTAGACTTTCAAGCTTGGCAGGAAATGTGAGATCTTGGACTAGCTTTTAGAATATATGACCATGGATGAAATTCATTTAGTAACTTGGAAAAAATCAACTTTTACGAAGCTGCAACATTACGAAGCTTCAACACTTTCTCCTATCCTTTAAAATTTGAATTGCCAGAAATATTACATGGATTTCGTTCATTTAAAAGTGCACTCAGTGTATGCTTATACGTACTGATTTATAGCTCAGAGCTAAAATAATTCTGATCGAAAATTTCGCCATGTTGATTTTTCATTATCAAACTTCAAAGCATTCTAGAGGGTTTATTTGTCATCCGATTTGAACATCAATAGATTCATTTGAAAGGTCTTGAAATTCTCAACGAGTCTGAATTGATTATGATCGGTTATGAATCAGTAATTGAACTTTTATTTAAAATTTTCTTTAGACTAATTTTATGAGATTTTGTATTATTACTAATATGACTTAAAAATCGATTTGAAATGGATTGAAAACACCGAAAAAAAAACAATTCTCATTGAAAATGCGTAAGTTCGAGCAATCAGCGAATTTTCCTTCCCCATTGTTTTCTTTTTGTTATATCGTATCTTGGAGGTAATTTTTATATTATTCCTTTTAATCATCAATGGACTATAATTGGTTAGTTAGAGATAAGTCTCTTTACCGTTCGATTTGATTAATCTAATTTCACCACTGTGGCATTTTCTCATAGTTGGGAGAGCCAGCAAGCAGAGAAGATGTTTAAGAACCACTTGATGGTCAATACACTAAATTCTAAACCATTTGATTTCATGTGATTCATAAGATATCTCCTCGGCATTTCTCATCGCTTCTTCCTCTTTTATCTCTTCTTCAATTCTCTTTTTTTAGCTTCTTTTGCCTGTTTTCTCTCCAATTTTTACGATGTCCACCTTGGGCAAGATGTACACACAGGATTCACTGTCAGGTTAATATTAGTTAACAAACTAGAAATAAATCGACTTCGGAGAGAACGACAAATTCAGTTGTAGACTAATTTACGATGGCAATTCGATGGATTTTAATATATTGCTCGTGGTATTTTTTGTTGTTCAAGGGGGGAAAGGACAAAAGAACACAAAATTAG
Source organism: Phlebotomus papatasi (assembly GCF_024763615.1). Classification (NCBI taxonomy): domain Eukaryota; kingdom Metazoa; phylum Arthropoda; class Insecta; order Diptera; family Psychodidae; genus Phlebotomus; species Phlebotomus papatasi. The sequence continues at coordinate 1,292,076 of NC_077222.1, read as the reverse complement.
ACAAATCTTCTATACCACAAAATTTTTATCATTCAATCAAGCCAATGCTGTCACGTTTTCCCTGGCTCTTGTTTTATGAAAATGTTTCTTTGCGAAATTCTCTTGGGATTTTTCGCTAAAACAAATTATGCGAATTGGAGATTGAGTGCTCAAGATATGACTTTGATCGACCAACATTGAGTCAAAGAACTGTGATTAGCTATTTTGGTCTTCTAACAAAAATATTAAGTTCATTTTGCAACACTTGGAGTCGTGTTAAGGGCTACAGTCTAGCTCTAAAGAGGTCAAAAGGAGTACAACATGCAATTGCAAAAGTCCACATGATCATCCATCTGGTTCTTGCCAACCCGGCTGACAACAAATTCAATCTAAATTCATCAAATGTGAGTCTGGTTATCAATATTCGTCATCACTTTATTTTCGTTTGCGCTCGATGTTTTTGAGGTTGTATAGACATTTTCGTAAAATGCTTATTTTTTTCTAAAATTGTCTAAATTGACTTTAAAAGCAATTGGGATTTTTATTATTAAAAAATCACTCTGATTGTTGAGGTTATGCACATCTTTAGTTCGAAAACAATTTTGGGAAGTAAGGAAATGAGGTTCAGTTATTCAAGAGTTGAGGTTTTTTAGACCATAACCAAACAATATATAAAATTCTTCAAACTGCCCATGATTTGTAGAATTTTTGAGGTTAGAATTAAATTAATTTAATATTTAATGATATTTAATGCTGGTTTATTTCTCGTTGTGACTAAATTACTGATTCTAACTTTAATTAAAAATTATATTTGAAGATTCTACTGCATAATGGTTTTGTACTACATTGTTTTTTTAGGTTAGGCCTAACATAACCTTAAACTTCTTAAAAAGTTTTCTTCCTAAATATGAGGATAACCTTTAAAAATATCAAATCTTCAAAAGGCTGATAAATTAATAGCAATTGCAGTTGAAGTATAAAAGTTTTCCATACAATTATTAAAATATTTTAAGAAAAATAATTATTGTTCATTACATAACCTATAAAAAAATATAATCAATATTTTGTCATGAAAATTCTTAGATTTTTCTAAAGATATCTCAATTGAAGTTGAACAAGTTAACTGACTTCTCAAATAAATTGGAGGGCTCCACTCATTCTAAAGTTAGAACTTAGAATTCAATTTATTTCTTTGTTATTATTATATTTTTTTAGGTACAAAAGTTTAAAACTATGAGAATTTTTTTTAATTGATTTGTTTGTCAACTGATAAATTAATTGCAATACCATAAGTTCCTTAAATATGAAAAAACGGGTATGAATTCAAATTGTAAAATTAGAGGTTATGTACAGAAAATTTCACTTGACTTAGAATTAGAACCATTTTTCTCTGATGCTTCTTCAAGGCTATAGTCTAATATTCATTTAATAATTGCATTTATTTAACAATAAATTATAATGATAAGTTGAATAAATACATTTTACTTAATTTAGGTTAAGTGCATTGTTCCGTTATTTTTTTTTAAGTATTGAGGATTGAGAAAATATTATCTATACCCTACATTATTTAATGTTTCATGTTAATATTTGAAAAAAATTAACTGTGTTTGAATTCTTCAGATGAATTTTAAGTTTCTTTTATTCGAAATCCAAAGCAATTTTGAAGGTTATGTTTAGGATAACCTTACATTGGGAAGTCACAAAATTAATTTTTGTATTTACAGCAACGGCGATCATTTACAAAATATATAATTTGTCAATTATTTGTTTAGGGATTGTAATTTTTAAAAAAATGTTTTTATTAGGATACGGCTTGAATCCTGAATTTCCTAAATTTTAACATCAAAACGTGACCGATAACTGTTTTTTTTTTTTTCAAAATTAAAATCATTTTAAAACGTTGATTAATGTAAACTCAACAAAAACAATGAAATCCAAATTTGTAAGAAGCTTATTCTAAAAGTACCAAGACGATTTTTTAGTTTAATGAAATATTTTTTAATGGAAAATTTATTTTTAATTTAGAAATTATCCCCTTGATGGACTCTTAAAAAATACAGAGAAAAGTGTTGGGAAATTCTGAGAATAATTGCTATTTTGTGAAACTCTGAAACAATTAGAGGGTGTCTATTTTCTGTAAATTAAATAATTGCGACAACTTTAAAGATTTTCATCTAAATTGTGATCCTTTTTCAAAAAAAAAGAATGGCCTGAAAAACAGAGAAAAGTCTTTAAGAAATGGAATTTAAAGAAGAGAAGCAAGATACTAATCACAAACTGTAGGGAGGAAAATGATCCCAAGCATTTAACAAGAAGAAATCTTTCTCAGACTGCGGGCAAGCTTTTCCTGATCACCAGAGCAAGAACAAAGTTTTCCTGAAGAACCCTGAGAAGATTTAACTGAACACCAATTTCTAGTCAAAAGGCTACTAAAGAAAATTCTGTCGATTTTCTCGTGAAAGACAAGAAAAATCTCAAGTTGAACTCCCCAAAGATCCTTATTGTAAATTTGTTCTGAAGGCCCGGATGACTGGCAAAGCAGAAAACTTTCACTTTTTGAGGTTATGTCACGTACCTGGAAGTCCGATGGCGCGAAGATAAAAAAACCCTTTCCTCTGTATCAATTTTCTGTGAATCCTTATGAAGACTTTCGTAACATTTTTCTCTGCTAAAAATCAGGAACCTCAGTATCCATGCGGGTGTTTGTTTTGTTTAGAGGCAATTATTCTTTCTGGAAGAAAAAATGGAAAATAGTAGTATTTTTAGTGTTTGATTAGTGAAATTATATGCAGTGCTTATTTCTAAATTGATTAAGAAGTGTTTTTGTGATGTTAGTTTGACTGGAAGCTTTTGAATTAAGTGTGAAAAGTGATTTTATTTCTGGTGGACTTCAAGCTGGAAACCCTTAAGCTCCTTCAAGGTATGCCCGCCATATTTTCCCGCGCTTCTTGGGAATTCTTTTTATTTTCTCAATTTTAGGATTTTTTTAGAAATTTATTTATTCTTAGTGCGTATAAATTATAGGAGTATATTTTATTCTCACCTACTGTCGAATTTTACTAATGAAAAATCTCAATTTTTGGATTTTTTTTTTAATGTTACTGCTTTTCAAACACGATTTTTTTTTTGGAAACTTGCAAAATTTTGCATTTTCTACGCATTTCGTAAGCGTCTTTGTAAGCGTATTTGTCACAGAATTCCAGATCTCAGCAATTCTCTTTCTTCTCCTTTGGCACCTTGCAACATTTCTTGTTCTTCTTAAAATATTCGGTTCGTCAGATTTAGAGGCCAAACAGTTTAAGATATCCATTTGTGGTTTTGAGGGGAAATTTCATAAATTTTCACAATGACTGTTTTCATCACTTTTTATGATTTTCAGGAACTATTGAAAGCGCATTATGATGAAAATTCTTAATCTAGCCCCTGGAAAGTTGGCTGAAATTTGAAGCCACTTTCTCATACCTCGATTTAAATTTCTATGGGATTTTTTTGCACTCGCGACCATTACGCTAAATATTTAAAAATTGAGAAGTATTTTCGTATTATAAGATCCCTTAACGCGTCGAGGGATTAATATACTAAACTTTTGTTTAAACACATTTTTTCCTCGGAGCACTGTGAGCTGAGTCCGAGATCAATTTAGGAAATTGGCTTCAAAAATATATTGGCTTGTTCTTAATATTTGGAAATCCTTTAGAAGTTGAAATTTTCTCTCATATAAGAAAACGTCTTGAATTGTTCCCAATGACATTTTCAAGGTCATATTTAAAAAAGGCTCTACTGAGCTTATTTCTCAACTGATTTGAACAATTTGGGGTTTGTTGGAAAGGTCTTGAAGTCTGGGGTGAATCTAAATAGGTTTCTACGTGATGTGATTCTGTAATTCAATTTTGCGTACATTTTTAGGTAATATTGCGTTTGTTTGGAACATTTTTTATCATAAAAAAATTCTCAATGCGAAAAGTACTTTCCAAAATGCTTGTATTCCTAAGCAAGAGACGGTTATGAGTTAAATATTTTAAAAATTTTATCCACTACTAGGCCTTAAACTGTATTTATAACAATAATTCTCATATGGAAATCTAATCTCGAGTGAGATCCCAGATTATACTCAAGGACAGGAGGATAGAATTTGACGATGGGAGGTTTACTTCACGAATTGATTGCAATTATTATTTCTCACTGAATATAAACCGATTGCCACTCGTCAGCTGGGAAGAGATCATCGAGTTTAGAGATCATTTCAGGGGGAATCGCTCTTTTGCTCCAGGAAATTCGATAAGATTTCCTATGTTATGGCTTGTTTCTCTACAACTTTTGCTAATAAGACTTGTTAATCAGGTATATATAGTTTAATGTTCCAAATGGCTTGTAGAAGAAATAATTGATTAAATTATCTCATACAGAGTTATCGGATTAATCTCAACAAATGATACTAAAAGAAAATTTAATATATATTTTTTTTCTAAGATCAAAACCTCTCAATAGATTTTCCCACAATGGAAGGCTATCGCCATCAAAGTGTTTGAAGTTTCTGCAATTTCCATTATAAATTCTTCAGAGCACGGAAGCTTCATGCACTTGGGTGTATTACTGTAGTTAAGGCTTATGGGATACCTTACAGACGTGTTTTGCGAAATTTACAAGCCAACTGTGCATTTCGAAATTATGGCATTACACTATCGATAATTGCAATATCGCTCTTAAAACTTCATATATACTAGTCTCTATTTTGCTATACTGGATACAGCAAAAAGACTCGAATAATACAATAAAAAAAAGACCCACGGTGTATAGGAAGGCGTGTCTAGCAATATTTCTAGCTCACCTATTGGGTATCATAATTGAATTCACAAGAAAGCTGGAAGTTGAATCTTATGTTCATATCACGGGTAAACAATTTTGCTTCTTTACAAGAGAGCCAAAATGAAAACTCCACCGACACACTGTGCAACAAATTAGTGAACCGCCTCAATTGTTGTTGTAAAACTTCCCAAGCACGATCACAAGATGAACTTACAATTGCCATTGGATATGCTGAATTTGCTCCATTGTATCATGCTAAATTTTTTTTCGGTGTTCTATATTTATTCTTATACCTCATATGTCTCATTTAAATTCACGCAAAAGTCACCTACGTGGATTTGATCTACTTTCCTACATTTTGATTTTAAATTAACCCATTAGCTCAGTCGCTAATCCACCTTGAAATCATCTTGAATATCAATATTATTTATTAGAAATAGCAAATTTTAAAGATCTTGTCATTGTTAGGGAATGTGGGCAATTCCCTGGATGTAGAAATAAGACAATTTTCTGCCTTGCTAATCAATGTCTTAACTTTGAATTGTAGGCGAGAGTGGGGCCGAATTAGTCAGGGGTAAAATTGGACAATAAGTCAATGGTGGTCAATAATTTTGACAGATGTTTTTACGAAGCTGCAGTATAAAATTTTCCTGAGCTGCAAAAGTGGTAATTTTTGTGAATTTTCCTCGATCCACAAAAGGACCCCTTTCAAGCAAAAGATTTTCATGGTTAATTTTAAACCTGATAAACTCTCTTTAACTTGGAATGTTGTTCTTTTTTCGAAAAGACACTTGAATTGTGAAAAAATGCTTAAAATGTTCCACATCAGAATTACGATTTTAGGCCCATTTTTTATTTTTGCTTCTAGAACCTAGGAAAAAAGGCCTAGGCTCCCAAGTTTGTTAGCTTTTAAAATATATGACCATGGATGATATTCATCTAGTAATTTGTAAAAAAATAATTTTTACGAAACTGCGAAGTTACGAACCTGCAAAACCTTCCCCTAAGTCCCTCCACATTTATTGTAATACTTATCAGACTGACTCAAAGATGTTTCTACAAATTATTGGCAAAGAAAAAAATTATTAGCTGATTGATTCTGCTAGGGTCTCCCCTAGAATTTTTAATACAAATTTTAATTTAATTGTTAAAACTTTTTCATGAACGTTGATGTTTAGAAGCCCAAAAGGTAGTTTATCATCTTTGTTTTCTTTATTTTTTTTTCTTAATACTTTAAAAAATATAATTATTGGTTTGAGTAAAATATCGGGCACCTTGTTGTAGAGAAAATGTAATTTCGTCCACTCTGTATGAAAACAAGCTTTTGTCTTTTTAGAATCCTCGCAAAAAATTTCTTCACAGCATCTCTCATTCGTAGAGGAGACGGTTTTTTTTTTTAATTATTTGAGTCTTGAACTATAAAGAAATAAAAAAAAGAAATTGTGTCATTTTAAATAATGAAACAAGTGGACGAAATTAGAAACATTACCTCACTACTGGTTAAGTGTTGATAAATTGTCTGTTTCTTACACACAAATCGTAATGCAGTCCAAAAAAAAACCAGCGTCTACTTAATGTTGATCAGCTACGTATCGGTATATTTAATACCATCATAGGTGGTTTGATGCTTCATCGTGGAAACGGAATCCAGAAGGACCGTTAATATCTCTGGGGAATTAAATACATCGAAGAGCCTTCCTGCTTAAGGTTTACTTCGGTTAATACCATCATCAGGTTTCTAACACGCTAGACATCTTATTCAGGATAAAAATGGTAACTGACTAAGGTGTCTAGCATGTTAGAGGCCACTGGTAAAAATAAAAGGATCAAATTGATCCAAATTTGATCCTTTTGCAAAGGATGGATCAAATTACTATGTTCTATTATGATAAATATGCATTCAAGGTTTGAAATTTGATCCATATCCTTTGCAAAACCATCAAATTTGAATCAATTTGATCCTTTTATTTTTACCAGTGCCTGATGATGGTATGAAGTATACCGAAACGTTGCTGACTAGCATTATTTAATTTAACCAGAAGGACTGGTTCTGTACATTATTTATATCTAGATTGAAATTTTCCAGGATAATTACGATTTATATAAAGATGATTTAACGTGTGAGAGTTGTAGAATAACTTGGTGGTTCGAAATGCAGTCCAAAAATTAAACGAACGTCTATTTAGACGTCTATTTAGACTTCTATTTAGACGTTCGTTTAATTTTTGGACTGCATTTCGAACCACCAAGTTATTCTACAACTCTCACTCGTTAAATCATCTTTATATAAATCGTAATTATCCTGGAAAATTTCAATTTAGATACAAATAATGTACAGAACCAGTCTTTCTGTACTCTGTCGTATCTTTTGGAAAACTGGTTACCCAAAAAAACTTTCCTTACGATTATTGGCATTGTTAAAATTTTGGTTTTTGACGATATTTGTAGAGAAGGATATTCAAACTTTAGATAATTTTTACAAATATTATTCTTAATCTTAGAACACTTTTTGAAAACATATCTTCCGAAGAAGCAGACTTTCAAGTGGTTTAAAGCATTTAAATCTATATTTTTTCATTCCATAACTCTTTAGGAAGAGAATTACATGACCTGTGTAATCCAAACTTTGATGTATTTTTTTGTGATTCTTCCAGAGCCATGCAAAATTTTTAATACTGCATATTAATTTCATTTGGTTCGAAAAAATGCAGTCTCATCAAGAATTTGTTATTGAGAATTTAAATATTTGAAAAAGTAATTTTGAATGATAAAAATGATTGTTTAAAAAACTTAAAAAAAAATTCAGCTTCACTTTAGACAAATAAAATAGAAAACAACACGAAGTTGTGTCACATTGTAAAACCCTTGTAAATTCGATTCCAAAATGCACGGATTTTGTGTTTAAATATTTGTAAAAAGGATTATTAAAAAGAAAAATAAGGTACCATTCACTTAATTTATGAGAACAAATCCATATTGTTAGCACTAAACCTACCAAGACCGGTCATATTGACCGATTTAAAAACTTTTTCAAATTAACACATATTTAGACGGTACAACTATGCTATGAAACTTTAAGAATTTCATAAAATATGCATGTAATTCCACTTTTCCAAGAAAAATTTGTTGAGTATCCTACCTAACGTGGTCTGTCATTTGACCGAGCCCCCTAGGAAAAATCATTAAAAATGCTAGGTAGGTTAAGTGTCAATCAATTTAGTTGCAGCAATCGACTCTTCACTAAATTGGGCGATATTTAACTCAAATGGTACCGTCTTGCCCGTTGGGGAATCCAATCTAATATTGCTTCGTAGTCCCCTATAAAACTTAGTCGCGATTTTACATAATAATTTTACACAATTTGGGATATTTGTCAAACTGTTTGCAATATCGGACACTTCTTCTGTCTCTGAAAATTCTCTGAATTTTTGTATAATACAATTTATAAACGTTGTGCAATTCAAAAAGAATCAAAAGAACATCTCATGCAGGGAGAAATGGGACACCTTTGAAAGTGGGGTACCTTTGAAATTGGGATTTTTCACCTATTTTTAAGTAAAACTGAACCTTATCGTGATATGATTTATTAATTTATTTATTTATTTATTTTTTTAATTAGGGGTTCATCAATAAGATGATTGCCCCAGTGATATAATTTAGCTGCATAAACAGATTAAGAAGCTAAATTATATTATGATATGGCTCAGTTCCATTTAAACATAGGAGAAGAATGCCAATTTCAAAGGTGCCCCACTTCCTCCTACGAAGAGATACTGTAGAAAAATCCTTGGAAGAGTTCCGAAAATATATTTGGTGTCCGATATAGCACACAAAGCAATATCTATATTTTTTAAATAACATTTAAATTTATCAAGAGTAATTTTAGAGAAAAAAAAAGCGATAAAGAGTTTTTGCAAGACTATAGGGCTTATATGCAAATGCAACACGTCCGAAATTTGACACATTTCCTCCATATTTTGTGATAAAACCAACCTTGAATTTTAAAATGTTTAAGAGCAAATTACAAAAATTTATTTTGGCGGTAGTACAATTTAGGTGATGACTTTAATGTTTAATCTTATTGGCTAATGGGTTAACAAGAGATAAATTGATTTTTTGCGTGATCGCTTTCGGCTTTCTTTTGATAACTCGTTGGAATTCCTCATAATTTATTTTACTTTTTAGTTTTTGTGTTGATTTTAGAAAATGAATTCATAATAAAGAACTATAATTAATAAAGAATTTTAAATAGTTTATGCTCTTAATAAATTCGAGAGGGTTTGTAAAAAAAACACTTTTTTAAAAATAACCTTGTATTGTTATTTTCTAGAGAATTTTAATAAAATGTAATAAACAAGTTGCATTTGCAGAATGTGCAGAACAAGTAGAATCTTATCAACATTTTCAATATTTGTTGAGAATTTTTTAAATTTATATCTTAGAAGTCTATGCATGGCTTCCTTAGTGACATCTATGTTCTCAGTTCACAATTACCAGTTGTTGCTTGACAATACTGATCAGCTGATAATGATGTAATTATGTATTTGCGCATAATCCAGTTTGTGAAAGGTGCTTTTAGAAAAATTCCTCCAGCACCTTCGGTTGTGAGAGAATTTGGCCAAAGTTATAGATCAAACAGTAGCTCATACCACGCATTTGTTGAAATGGATAAGATTACGGCACTAAGGTATGAGCGTTTGCCTGAGGATTCACCTTATGTAAAACCCTTTCGAATGTACTATACGCAGAATGGTGAAGAAAAGAGTTGGGACTTGCTGAAAGTGCACGATTCCGTTGCTATTATTATTTACAATTCAACAACGCAGAATTTGTTGCTCGTGAAGCAATTTAGGCCAGGTGAGAGAGGAATGCGTGGCATTTGTGGAAGTTTATTGGTAAAAATATACAAATTATTTGCAGCGGTTTATCATGGGGTTATTAGTTCGGCTGAAGGAACTAATCCGACGACCATTGATCTGGAGAAGTATCCACCGCAGTTGGGGATAACAGTTGAGCTTTGTGCTGGAATTGTGGATAAGAGTAAGCCCTTGGTTGAGATAGCCAGGGAGGAAGTGTTAGAGGAAGTTGGATACAATGTTCCAGTTGATAGAATAGAAACTGTCTTGACTTATCGGTTAGTAAAATTTTGTTTTATATTGCCCCAAAGTCCCCAAAGCTAAAAGAAATTGTTCAAAAACAGCAATTTTAACGGGAATAGGGTAGTTTGTAATTCCGGACAACGTGAAATTCCGGACAAATTTCTCAAAATTTACTAAAAACCAATTGAATGATACTAAAAGTACTCTATAATTCCATAATTACTAAATTATTACTAGATTAGTCAAGTATGAACTCTCAAATTGATTTTTTCAGAACTGAAGTGTCCGGAATTTCAAATTTTACTCCATATAAGGAACAAATATCATTGTTTTTCAGTGAAAGCCTTAAAAATCGATTTCCATAAAAAGGACATAAAATAGCATATGTTCTAAATCAGAGGAGTGCAAGAACCGTTTGAAACCGAATAAACGTCAAAATAAGTTTGTTCTCATAGCGTTTTAACCATTGACGTAAAAATTTCATTTGACGTTTGTTCGGTTTCAAACGGTTCTTGCACACCTCTGTTCTAAATTATTACTCGATCTGATTAAAAAATCTAATATCCAGATTGTCCGGATTTTTGCGCTGTCCGAAATTTAGCTCTGTCCGGAATTTAGCGCTGTCCGAAATTTAGCGCTGTCCGGAATTTTGAGCTGTCCGGAATTTCAAATTATACCGATTTTTAAAGAAATTACCAGTGAATTCAATTGTTATTCTATTGAGAATCGCTCCCTACTCCGATTAGTCATACAGTAGGTCTCGTTTTTATTCAAATAATCATTGTATTTTAGGTCAGGCGTTGGTGCTACTGGGGCTCAACAGACCCTCTACTACTGTGAAGTAACAAATGCTGATAAGGTCAATTCCGGAGGTGGTGTTGACGGAGAGATTATCGACGTAGTCGAATTAAATTTAAATGATGCTAGGAATCTTCTAACTCAAGGATCTGTTGTTACAAGTCCTCCAAGTTGCCTTTTAGGAATCCTCTGGTTCCTCACGAACAAAGCTCCTAAACCCTAAAAGAGCTAATTAAAAGACATATTAGATTAATTGACAACCTTTTACCCAAAGCAGTAATTAGAAGGGGGATTTAGAAATTTATATATTTTTTTGTGGGAACATTTATTTAAAACACTAGTCCACTTGTGTTTTCTTCAATGCGACAAACACGTTCTAACGATTACATTTAATCAGAAATTGATTTTGTTTATTTTTTTTTAATAGTTAACACGTTACTTTGTAGAATTATTCTTTTGTTTTTGAAACATAGACTTGAATAAAAAGAACGTTTCGAAATTCCGTTAGTGAAATAAATTAATATCTTATGAAACGTTTTTCCTAATAAAAAAACAAAAAATTATACAATAAATATTGGTAAATGAGAAGACTCTTTTTTCTAACTCTTAATAAATAAATTTGAAAAATAAAATGTGGCACAACTATCAACGTGATATTCTTTTAGAATTATATTGACTTCCTTAAGAGTGAAAATACTGGTCTAAAATTGTTCGACAAATTCTGCAATTTTTTTCTTAAATCTTTTATTCTTAATGCTTTGCTTATTCTTCCCGTTCGGTCAGCTTGGTGGGAACTAGTTCACGTGTCTTGATTTCTGGTGACTTGGGCCATGTCCAAGTGACAGGCATTGAGCTTTCGTAGTTGAAATTGTAGAGTTGATCTAACAGCCATTGTCTCTTATCATGAGGCTCCGGGTACGTTGAAGCAAGTCCTGGAAATCAAATTAAAAAAAACATTAACACAATCTCAAATTTTAAGAGACTTTTGGTACAAGGAGGAAGTGTCTGCTGGAAATGTGTTTGCAAGCATTTGATTTTTTTGTATTTGAAGATGAAAATGAAAATTTTGTATTGAAAAATTGGTTGTAACATTTTGTTTCCGTATTTAATAATTTGTCTTTAGCATCTCGTTTCCGTCTTGAACAATTCGTTTTCAACATTTGGACTTCGTATTCAATATTTCTTCTCATATTTTCGTTTTTGTATTTGAAAATTCATCTCCTGGTTTTCGTTTTCGTCTTCAAGAATTCGTTTCAAATATTTCGGTTTTCGTCTTCAAAAATTCGACTCTAACTTTTCGTTTCCGTCTTCAAAAATTCGTTTTAAACATTTCGTTTTCATCTTCGAAAATTCGTTTCAAACATTCGGTTTTCGTCTTCAAAAAATCATCTCCGAGTTTTCGTTTTCGTCTTCAAGAATTCGTTTGAAATATTTTCATTTCCGTCTTCAAAAATTCGTCTCCTACTTTTCGTTTCCATCTTCAAAAATTCGTTTTAAAAATTTCGTTTTCGTCTTCCAAAATTCGTTTCAAACTTTTCGGTTTTCGTCTTCAAAAAATCATCGCCTAGTTTTCGTTTTCATCTTCAAGAATTCGTTTAATTATTTCGGTTTTCGTCTTCAACAATTCGTCTCCTACTTTTCGTTACTGTTTTCAAATATTCCTCTCCTATTTTTCGTTTCTGTCTTCAAAAATTCGTCTCTTACTTTTCGTTTCAGTCTTTAAAAATTCGTCTCCTACTTTACGTTTTCGTCTTCAAAAATTCGTGTCACACATTTCGGTTTTCGTCTTCAAAAAATCATCTCCTAGTTTTCGTTTTCGTCTTCAAGAATTCGTTTCAAATATTTCGGCTTTCATCTTCAAAAAATCGTCTCCTACTTTTCGTTTTCATCTTCAAAAATTCTTCTCCTTCTTTTCGTTTCTGTCTTCAAAAATTCTTCTCCTGCTTTTCGTATTCGTTTTCAAAAATTCGTCGACTGCTTTACGTTTTCGTTTTCAAAAATTCGTATCAAACATTTCGTTTTTGTCTTCAAAAATTCGTTTCAAATATTTCGTTTCCGTCTTCAAAAATTCGTTTTCGTCTTCGAAAATTCGTTTCAAACATTTTGATTTTGGTCTTCAAGAATTCGTTTCAAATATTTCGGTTTTCGTTTTCCAAAGTTCGTCTTATGCTTTTCGTTTCCGTCTTTAAAAATTCGTCTCCTGGTTTTCGTTTCCGTCTTCAAAAATTCGTCTCTTGGTTTTCGTTTTCGTCTTTAAAAATTTTTCTCCTACTTTTCGTTTTCGTTTTAAAAATTCTTCTCCTTCTTTTCGTCTCCATCTTCAAAAATTCGTTTTAAATATTTCATTTTCGTCTTCGAAAATTCGTTTCAAACATTTTGGTTTTCGTCTTCAAGAATTCGTTTCAAATATTTATATTAAAAAATTTCGGTTTTCGTCTTCAAAATTTTGTCTCTTACTTTTCGTTTCCGTCTTTAAAAATTTTTCTCCTTCTTTTCGTTTTCGTCTTCAAAAATTCGTTTCAAATATTTCGGTTTTCATCTTCTAAAATTCGTTTCAAACATTTCGTTTCCGTCTTCAAAAATTCGTCTTTTGGCTTTCGTTTTCGTCTTTAAAAATTCTTCTCCTACTTTTCGTTTTCGTTTTTAAAAATTCTTCTCCTTCTTTTCGTCTCCATCTTCAAAAATTCGTCTCCTGCTTTTCCTTTCCGTCTTTAAAAATTCGTCTTCTATTTTACGTTTCCATCTTCAATAAATCGTTTCAAATACTTCGATTTTCGTCTTCAAAAATTCGTCTCGAAATAATGTTTAAATATTTAAAAATCAGCAGACATTTCCACCTTGTTTTTTGTAAATATTAGCACAAAAATTTCTGGAGATCTATCTAGGACAAAAAAAAACTTGTTAGACACGTGCTCCCTACACGAATAGTCAAACTTACTTTGGCCACTAGTGCAACTTCCTACAAAATGCAAATAAAATGGAATAAATTGCCCGCAAAAAGCAAAATAAAAATCAGTGCTGAAAAAAATCTACTAAACACTCTAATCTACCAATTTGAAACAATCTAAAGCAATTGATTTACCTTTAACATACGCAAATTTGGTGATACCAATGGCTATGTTCAGGGACACCTCCTTGACACGTGCTAGGTCAGGATACAGAGATCCTTGCATGAGATCCGCTTCGGTGACGCAGTCAGCAAGTTCCTGAGCTGCAATTAGGAACATATCCTCGGGGATATGATGTGTTTCAGTTGCAATAACTCCAAGAGCAATTCCTGGGAAAATATAAGCATTATTGCCTTGTCCCGTGTAGTAAGTCTTCCCGTTGTATTCCACCGGTGGGAATGGAGATCCAGATGCAAATATCACTCGTCCCTAAATGGAAAATTTAATTTAAATGAAACTTGTCGAAATCGGTTTAGAAATAGGGGTTTAGGTTTACCTCTGTGTGTTCGAATGCTTGTGCAGCTGTGCATTCTGCTCTGTCCGTTGGATTTGACAGAGCAAAGATGATCGGTTTGGCATTATTCTCAGCCATTTCTGCCAGGATGTCTCTGGTGAAGAGTCCTGGCTGAGCACTAGCCCCAATCAAAATGCTAGGCTTCACTGTCTTTACAATTTCGAGCAGATCATTCATAGGTTCAACATTCTTCGCATAGTACGCTTTATGTCCTTCGAGATGTTCTCGTCCTTTGACGAGCAGGCCATCAATATCGACCATCCAGATTTTGTTTCTTGCCTCCTCCAGAGTGCATCCCTCTACAATCATTGCTCTGACGCAGAGATCAGCAATCCCAATGGCAGCTTCTCCAGCTCCAACGAAAAGAATCTGATGGTCAGCAAATCTCTTTCCCGTCAGTCGCTTTGAGGCATACAATCCTCCAACAGCTACTGCTGCAGTCCCCTGAATATCATCGTTAAACGTGCAGTAGGAGTGTCGGTATTTGTCCAAAAATCGGAAAGCATTGTGATTTCCAAAGTCTTCAAACTGAATCAGGACATTCTGGCCGTATTTCTTCACAACAGCTCTCATGAATTCATCGATAAATTCATCATAGGCGTCTCCCGTTACCCTTTCTTGCCTCAATCCAATGTACAAGGGATCTTCCAGCAAATCCCTGTTATTTGTTCCGACGTCCAGGAGAATTGGTAAACACTGATGTGGTTTAATTCCTGCGAGGGCAGTGTAGAGTGAGAGTTTTCCCACAGGGATACCCATTCCATTGGCTCCTAAATCTCCTAGACCGAGGATTCTCTCACCGTCAGTCACACAAATTGCTCTGACGTCGGGTTCTGGCCAATTCTTAATCACATCAAATACATGCCCTCGGTCGTTAATTGTGACAAATAGACCTCGAGGACGACGGTAAATCAAGCCAAACTTCTGGCAAGCTAATCCAACCGTTGGAGTATAGACGATAGGCATCATATTCTTAACATTCTCCGAAAGGAGACGGAAAAATAGTCGTTCGTTTCGATCCTTGAAAAAAAAATTGATATTTTAAATTAGATTTATGAAATTTGATTTTTTTAGTATTCTGCAATAAAGGGCTTTTTTTTAAATACTCAAAAATATAATAACCGAGTAAATAAAAATAAACAATCGGCCGATAGAGGAACACGTGCTGCTTTCATACATTTGTATTAGCAATTAATTGTGTCATAGACAGTAGCATGTGCCAAATATTACGCGAAAGTTAAGAAATTTCAATGCACAAGAAAGCATCTATCAACTTTGTAAATAAACCGAATTAAAAAAAGAACTATGACTAACAAAAGCTAACAAGCTTAATTAAGACATTTTACGAGAAATGAGGAAACCCGCCTAAATATTCTATTTGCAACGAACGAAACTGATCCTGTTCTTGACAAGAAATTTTATTTATAGAATTCTTAAAGGCTTTCTCTCCTGAAGTATAAGCTTAAGTGTTAATCTCTTTAAAAGGATGTAATTGATCAAAGGACATTGGGCAAAAATGTTTGTATGCGCATTTTATAGGTAATGGTGTAGAATGAAAAACTACCGATATAACGAGGCCATACCTCTCTATAATACATTAAAAGTAGGGGAGGGTGGGGTAGGTAGTTTCACCCCTAAATTGCAAAATGGATTTTGGGACCATTTTGCAAAAAGATGATAAACAGAAGTAAAACTTTGTATATTATGTGAATTACAGTTGTGTTTAGGGTTAATAAAAATAATAACAATAATCCTTTATTTTTATTAATCTATTGTGGAGAAATTTATTTCACTTGAAAGGCGGAATGTGTAAAAGTCCCCCATTGCGGGGCACTTTCAAGATAAATATGAGGCAATTTTTGAGAAAAATAAAACGTGTTTATAGGAAACTTGCGATACCAGAATTGATTAAAATTACTATTTTAAAGTCTTCTAAGACTCTAAAACCTAAAAATATAATCAAACAAGAACTTTATAACAGAATTTGAACACTAATTGATCATACAGAGAAAATAAAATATCGCTAGAGATTTCCAAGCCTATTTCTCATTAATTGAGCAGTTTTCTTTGAATTTTTATACGAATGAAATGTCTTTTGTAGTGCTAAGCTAATTCTGTACATTGTTGGGTCATTATATCGCTATAGAACATGTCCTTTTTAGTATAACAGTTTTATAATAGTATTTTAAAGTCTTGAATTTTTATAATACTAAAAAAAAATACAATATCTTGCTGAAAACATTCTGAAAATATATTAAAACAATTAAATTCATCATTTTTAAGCACTTAAAAAACACTGAAAGATTATTTTTTTTTTTAATTTTTATTATGAACTTTTAGGAAATACTACTTTCCATAATTTCGAACTTTATCGACAAAACAGCTACAAAACGTTTTCAATGATCATTTTAAGTTAATTTTAATTAAAAAAATTAAATTGTTAGACACTGGAAACTTCTCAGTCTGTTTGCATGAAATTGCCCCTCACGCACTTTCGAAGCTCAAATGAAAATTGTTAGAACCGTCTTAGATTTCATTCAACGCAAAGTGCCTTATAATAATCATAAAACCACTCGTAATTTAATACAATTATGTTACTTCGCTAGATAAGTTCAATAGTTCAGAAATTGTTGAAAATAAAACATTACAAAAAGTTTCATTTTGATGCAGTTTCATAAAATCAATTACAGAATTCAAACGCGAAGCGTCACGAAATTAATTATTTTTATGAATATGGATCTCAGTTATCTCTTCAATAATATAATGGTTCTATCCCATTCCTTTCAAAGGGATAAGAAGAATATGCAAAAATTGAAACTGCTCCGTCGTTAAACTGCCCCACCCTCCCCTATCTGACATACATTTTATAAGATCATTAAAATCGGTTGAATACTTTCGAAACTTAACACATTTCTTGTTAATTGAAAACTTTGATAATCTGGAGTGCCCCTTGCGTTCGACTTGTGAACTTATCTATACCGTCATTTTGTAGGAGTTTTCGAGACCTTTCGATTGAGTATTCATTGATTAAATTCGGTTGACAAATCTCTGAGATATAAGGTTTCAAATTTTGACTTTGAGCCTTTATGTTTTAATGTCCCCCTACGCATGTTATGCATTGTAAAGACAGATGATTTTATGTACATTTCGAGAATATGCAGTCATTTAATGTAGTTTATATTACAATTTATTCTTTCCCTTAAAAAAGCAGTATAAATGCACATATTTCGAATAAGAGATTATTTTTCTTCTACGAAAATTTTTTTTCTGTAGAATATTTCCCCCATATGGTTTAGAATTTTGGTCCCGGAACAAAAGTTGTGTCCTATACCACGGCCGTTACATATACTATGGTAGGGGAGACCGGGGTAGAATTAGACACGTATAGTATTAGGTAGTGGTATCTTACAGTTTACAGTTTACCTTCGAAGACATTTTTTGTACAAATTACATGTAATTAAAAATTTCATTTGGTGGCTAATTCTACCTCGGTCTCCCCTATTAGTCTCATTGGTGGTCACACCATAGACCACTTTTGCCCATATTGTCCTTTCGAAAGCATTACTACATTGTAGACTCTTAATCTTCTTTTAATAGAAAAATGAAGTGTCATAGGTCTAGACTAGATTGCTCTTGGTCTTAACAAGAAATTTTATTTAGGGTTTTACTAATAATTTCCTCTCCCGAAGTGTACGCTTAAGTGTAAATCTCTTTGAAAGTCCACCTTTATTGCAGAATAGAGTAATAATAATTTTAATATTTTGCCCTTACTTGTAAATCTACCAAATATAGGTATTTATTGAGGTCCTCCTTGTATCTATCAATAGATATTTTGCAGAGTTCTAGTTGTTCTTCTTGTGTCTTAAATCTGGCTGGTTGAAGACCATGTATACCCAACACCTGTCTTTCCTCAAGCGTAAAGGCCAATCCTTTATTTAATCGCGGATCTCGCAAGTGGTCAATTCCTTGGAGCATTGAAGGACAAGGAATGTCCCCATTAACTTCATGATATTCACGTTGTGGCACGAGAATATCCTTTTTTCCGGTGCCACATAATGCCAATGTACGACCAAATGCTCCCAAATGCATCTGCTTGTAGAGCGGGTTATTCCTGACAATATACACATTTTAAGATTATATTTAAACCATGGTGTTATTGGAGGTCACAATAATAAAAATGCTAAATCGGAAAATACAATAAAGACACGTTGATTTAAAAATAAACTTTTGGCGATTAAGAATGTCACTCTCAAAGAAGATTTTTTGGATATAGAGAGAGAGATAGGTGATAAAAATGATTTGCCCAGATTAATTTGCTAATATTAGACGCGCAAACAAAAAGAAATTTTTCTTTTTTTTTTTAGTCTCCCGCACAAATATTCCGCGGTATCTGTCGTATTTGTACCACTTTTCTTAATCTTTGCTGTAAATCACACAAATATGCCATTTATTTATTGACTCTTCAAAAGCTCACGAGATTCCCAAGAATAAAAATCGATTAGAGCTCAGAAGGTGATGTAAGAATTTTGCACAAACCATTTCTATAACACAAAAAAAAAATTCATACAAATACGTACAGTATATTACGCGCCATCATTTCAGAAACTTTTAAATTTTAATGCACATCTATTAGTGGATGCTTCTCTTCCGGACTTTTTCCTCCCACAGTCACACTCTAATATGATTTAAAAGCTATAATTGTTGGAGAGCAACGAGCACCCAAGTACAATGCTATCACACCGCCTGATTCTCAAGAGAATGACACACCGTCTGACAAGTCAGAAGGGGAAATTTTTACGCTGACGATTGAGGATATTTGGTATCAGAGACTCGGGTTTGGGCATTA
The DNA here is from genome assembly GCF_024763615.1 of Phlebotomus papatasi. NCBI lineage: Eukaryota > Metazoa > Arthropoda > Insecta > Diptera > Psychodidae > Phlebotomus > Phlebotomus papatasi. Next base: position 1,273,086 of record NC_077222.1, on the reverse strand, counting down.
GATATACTGGCGTGGAAATATATCGACTTCTCGATATATTTTCTGCTCGACAGGGTGCTTGAAAAAATCTGGCGAAGCCGACGAAGCATTAGCCATATGAGAAGTTTAAATTGAAAGTATTCACTGAACTTATTACATATTCATGTACATTGATAAATATTGAAATTCTACTGGGCGGAGCACGAATTATTTTCCACTTAAAAATAATTTTTGTAGACATACTTTACAATATAGGGGGAAGTGGGCACCTTTGAAAGTGGGGTACCTTTGAAATTGGGATTTTTCACATATTTTTAAATAAAGTTAAGCCTTATCGTGATATAATTTAGCTACACAAAAAGATTCAGAAGCTAAATTACATTAAGACATGGCTCAGTTTTACTTAAAAATAGATGAAAAATCCCCATTTCAAAGGTGCCCCACTTCCCCCTAAATGGTAGGTAGGGGGAAGTGGGGCACTTTTGAAAGTGGGGCACCTTTGAAATTTGGATTTTTTAAAATCTATTTTCAATACAACAGAGCCGTGTCTTAATGTAATTTAGCTTCTCAATCTGTTTGTGCAGCTAAATTATATCACGATAAGGCTTAACTTTATTTAAAAATATGTGAAAAATCCCAATTTCAAAGGTACCCCACTTTCAAAGGTGCCGCACTTCCCCCTACTGTCGTTTACTAACAAAAGCACATTTGAGAATTTCAAAATATTACATTTTTTTCTTATTTTTTCTCTAATGTGATTTATTTATTTATTTTAAAAGTATCAGTATAACAATTTTTGTTTTATTTACCATAGTTTCTAGCCTGAGCTGTACTCTATATTATTATAGGTTTTATTACAGGTTTTATTTTTAATATCATTTCCATATCCTTTTTTTTTATTAAGAAATTTTCAAAATATTTCTTACTAAATTTCTTCATGCATTGCAATTTTGATAAAAAACATCGATGAAATTTTATATGACTCTGGATATTTTCTATCATATATTTTACTTTCAATGAGTTTTTAGAATTCTTAAAATTGGAAACACTTTAATTTCTACAAGTGAAACCTGTTATATGTTGTGATTAATGTTGTAGTTAAAATTTTTAAAAGTAGAGTTATAGAGGTGTTCCAATGAAAAATGAAAAGTTGAAGGCTTTCCCCTGAATATTTTTTAGTACATGATTTAATACATGTTCTTCTGCGTAATCCTCTATTCTTTTATTTGGGTCTTGTCACGACTGTTTTCTCTGGTCCTCATCGTATTTCAAAACCACCAAACAGTCGCGACAGGAACCAGCAAAAGAAAAGTTGATTACGCAGAAAAAGAGAATAGTCATGTAGTAAAAAATGTTCAGGAGAAAGTTTCCCCTTTTCATTTTTGGAATGGCACTTATTTTTCTTGTTTGAATCAAAACATTTTAATTTCTGAATGTTAAACGTTTTACATATTTTAAAACGTTTACCATTTATCTTTTAAAAATAAGAAAACAACGTGAACTTGTTGAACCTTATTTTGAATTCAAATCTCTGCTTTATAGGGATCTTACCAAAAGTTTCCAAATGCTAATAATAATTATAAGCACATTAATTTCTGAATTTGAAACCTTTTAAATGCTGAGGTTTATGTCATGACTAAAAGTATTAAAAACAAAAAGTCCGCTAAATGAAGTGCTTTAAGAGAGGTTTTTGAATGTCGGTAAACGATAACATTTTGATTTTTAAATTTAAAGTATTCTAAATATTAGATCTTGACATTAAAATTTAGGTTTCTTATGACATTAATAGAGAGATATCTACTTAGATACAATTATTCTTATTTAAAATATGCGTAACCTATGATATTTTTCTTGTACTCTTAAAAGTATAGTTTTTAATTATGTTTTTTAGAAAACGTATTACTAACTGGTCCAATATGGACCACTTCTGAAAAAACATTAAGAAACATCGTCACAATTGCAAAATACAATTGCTAAAAATTAAATAATTTGAATAGCTACAAAAACCAAAAGAATTACAGTATTTAATTTTGATCCGCAACCCCTGGATCCTACCTCATTGTTGAGTTCCGTAGTTACTTTATCAGTTTCAAAAATATAAAATCCTTTAAACCCTGTTCCGTCTAGCAAATTATTTGATTTGAAAAGGATTCTAAAGAATTTCCCATCAGATTTTATTGTAAAGCCTTTCATCTGACCACAGAATCTAGGGTACTTCCTGTCCATTGTTTCGAAGTTCGAAAACTCCAGATAATCACTAGCTGAGTCTAAATTGCATGGGAAAACACCTTCTACATCAAAATAGGTAAATCTTATTGCTACTTTTTCCATTGCAGTACCGTAGAAATAGTAATAACATTCAATATTTTTTGGATAGGATCCTGGATAGTTTGGAGAATGAAACCATCCACTTTTCACATTTGTACTGTTGTAAGAAAAGGAGCAGGGATGATCTATCAGTTGATATCCAGTAGATATTCCAAAATCTAATTGAGGATAAAAGGAATGTTATTGAACTTGTTGTATAAATTTTATTAGGGAGTCTTACTCTTCAAAAAAGCGTATTCAGCCTTAAATCCTTTATTTCTGTTACTAAGGTGTGTCCCTTGAAATTCCAGCAGCAATGTAGGTCCACTTGACATTATTGGTTTTGGCATTATTCCACCACAGAGGACATCAATGAGCTTGTAATTGTCCTTTTGTGGTTCATATACCTCAATTATGTCTTCTTCGCCGCAGTCCTTTCCTTTTCTTGGAGGGAAATTAAATTCACTGAAAGTCACTTGAACCCTCTCTTGGTCCTTGCCTTGGAATTCATACCGGCAGGTTGTTTTGCTTGAGTAAGATCCTAAATACTGAGGTGATTGAATTGTTCCTTTTGGAGACACTGATGACTGCAGCGTCATATCACAGTTTGATCCTTTAAAAGGGAAATCATTTTCTGAAGTTTACATTGAAATATATTTACAAATATTTTTTCTAATTAGTATAAAGCCCTAAATAGACTGAGGCTGATCCTCGAGAATACTTAGCTAATACACTGAGTGTTTATGATAATACTCCAATGAAAGATGAAAAGGGTAAAATATTTTTTTTTAGTACATGAATTGTTCTCATGTGCTTCTGCATTATCAAAGTTTTGCTTGTGATGGTTCTTGTCGCGACTGTTTTCCATAATTCTCGTCGTGTGTTCCAAAACCGCCAAGAAATCGTGACAGGAACCAATCCAGAGAAAATTCAATGATGCTAAAAGACATTAGAGCAGTCATGTACTAAAAAAAATGTTTTCCCCCTTTTCAGTTTTCATTGGAATAGCACGAAAAGTTAAAGGAAATAGAGGTCTTTTCCATTAAATTCCTTTACTTGATTGATTATCACTAAAAATTTACTAGATAATTGTTCTCGAGGATCATTTTGTCTATTTGTGCCTTAAACATTTGGTGCTATTCCAATGAAAAATAAATAGGCTTTTTAGCACTTTACAACTGTTCTCAAGTGCTTCTGCATTATCGACTTTTCTTCGTGTTGGTTCCCGTCACAACTGTTCCGTGGGTTTAGAACACAGCAAGGACTGGAGAAAACAGTCGATACAGGAACCAATAGGAAGAAAAGTCGAAAATTCAGAAGTACTTGACAACAGTAAAGTACTAAAAAAAAATGTTCATTTTTTCTTTAGAATAGCTTCATTCAAGTGGTCAATAATTCAATCTAAATTATCTTACCATAAGATTTGACATTTGGTAGTGATCTGTGTTGATTTACAATAACTTGACTTTCAGTGGTTAGAATAGTTGGTAAAGTAGTCTTCACAGAATATTGGTTATCTTCTGAAAGTTTAAGAAAGCAAACTTAGTTTCTGAAACATCTTTGCTGTTGTTGTTTTGTTTAGAATTTTAGTTATGAACTGAGTATGGGATGTTCTAAATAAGCTCCGCCCATAAATAATTTTAGAATACGCCCCTTTTAGAAATTGCGTTTAGAATGACGAAGCACAGTTCTTGTAACATCATAATGATGTCAAGGAAAAAATACGTAGTTAGATCTTATACAGGGGAAGGGTGTATTTCTTTTAATAGTTTCTGTTAAAAAGGATATGGCCTATTTTTCAGTTGATCCTTCTTGAATTCTGAAATAATCGGAACAGTACAAGAATGATTCGATGTTGTATACCTCACAAGTGTCACAAACATTAAATTGACTCTCAGTAGGGGAAAGGGCGTACATTCGGACGACTCAAGCTTCGGACAACTCAAGCTCCGGACAATTCAAATTTTTCTCTATGTTTCTTATGAATTTCACCAATATAACTTTTAGAATTTGAGGTATTATATTAGCTATTAAAATATAATATAACAATGGGAAAAATTCATGTATAACACATAAAAAAGATGAATTGTGCGAAGCTTAAATCATCCGAAGGTAGAGCGCTCTCCCTACATGTTTAAAGGGAGGCGTGGCCTAAAACTATTAATAGGCGGAGTTTACTCAGAAGGATTTATATCTTTTCTAAGCAGTTAATAAAATACAAACATAGATATTGTTCTTACTCAAAGTATTAACTTTTTCCACTCGTTCTTCAATTTCAATAAATCTATATTTAGCACTGAAGCCATAAGATGTGTCATTTGAACTTGTTTCAAATTCAATTAAAAGGAACGGTCCGGTACTTAGAATTCTCTTATTCCACTTTACATCGCAAAAGACATCAATTGTTGTGGATTTGTTGAGTATCTTACTATCGTACACAGTTATCTTATCCAAGTGATTGATGCAGCTAAAACGACATTTTATTTTATTAAAAATGACTTAGATAAAAATGAAAATATTAAAAACTAACCTGCGATTATCTCTCTGAAGAATAATGCCGTCAAATATGATTTCCACGCGATTTTGTTGTCTGAAAAATTGTTTTGATAATGCTTTAGGTTTTGGTAATGTGGAGAATCTTAAGTCGAGAGATGATGTAATGTAATTATAATCAAAATAATAAACAGATTGCATTTTCATCAGTTTTATGACCAACGCACAATAACTTTTGTTTCTAAACATGTTTTCAAAATTTCCCATGAGAATGAGCGAGATGACTAGATCAAGATCTCACTCACTCTCATTGAAATGTCAAAAACATGTTTACTAAACAAAAGTTATTGTGCGTTGGGCATTAGAATAATCCGTCTCTAAGTTTAAGTCGAGAAACGGCTTAGTTAGTGGGAAAATGATGGGAATTTAGTGAAATCATTAGTTTGATTATAATTTAATTAAGCCTTCTCTGGGCTTAAGTCGTAAGTGTGTCTAGGGCATTACCTTCCGATGAACTTGTAGAGGCATTTAACATGGCTGGGGTATTTTGCTGGAAATCTAGGTGAATAGAAGTTCCTAAATTTTGCATTTTCATATTTGTTTTCCCTGACAAATGTTGTGGAATGTGGCAAAAATTGGTAATCACAGTATGTTGTAGATAGCAAGTTTCCGGTTGTCCGGTAAATCTCCTTGCTGATGTATCTAAATTTTCCGGAAATTGAGAAGTTTTCACTGGAAAATGTACTGATATTGTGATGAAATATTTGAATGGCCATAACAGAATCTGAGCTAAAAATTGCCTTTTTCAGCAAAAGAATATGAAAAATGTTTCCTTCGACCAATTTTACTCTTTTCTTGTCTGAAATTTTTGAGGATTGTAGTGTATTTGTGTCCTTAATCTTAAATCCCGTTGTTGTGTTATTGCTGAAGTAAAGTGTTGCATTTTGAGAGCAAATAACATCTTCATAGGGAGTTGTGTCTGTTATAATGGTGTTCTTGAGATGTGGATAAATCCGAATTTCGTCCAAGCACCTATAAATAAAAGCAATTTGCTGATGAATTTCTCAAACAAAGTATAATGATGATAGATCAAGGCTAAAGTGTACATAGTGCAACAGATGTTCAATTAATTTGGTTTTTCAAAAGACTTGATACCACAAAACTCAATAAATTTATTTGATATAAAACTTATACATTACCCTTTGCATTTTACATCATAAGAGAGACTTTTCTTAAAAGCTAAAAAAATTTCATAAATTGTTTATAATATGGTTTAAAAGCAAACTCTTTTTTTTTAAATTACATAGTATTTTCCATAGCTTTGGTCTTCATGCGCTTGCGAAAACCACCAATAATTTTGCAGAAAGCCGGATATTCAATCATAGCAGGACCATGACAATTAAATCCTGGTCCAGTTCCTTTAGCAATTGGAGCTTCTTGTAGAGCACTTTCAGCTTCGTTGGAAGAAAATTTGTCTCCAAAGTTCATTAAATCGTTCTTGAGGCTGGAAATATTTAGAATTATTTTATTAAGTGATATTTTGCATATTGCGAGAATGAAACCTAACCGATCGTGACTAATCAATCCTGTACGAGTTTTATCCCATTTACTCAAAGCCTCGAGGAGCACATCCTCAGGATCTAGCTCTATGGTCTTGTAGCCAAGAAGTACGACAAAAGCATCAAAGTCCAGGGGATCAATTGCTTCAGATAGCATCTGGGCGACTTGATCATCGGATATTTCTTGACCTAGAGTTCCATAGGTGCTCTTTAAATCTTCAGCGTCGATAACTCCGTCACCTGGGTTTAAACCAGATTTAGTGACCTTTAGTATAATGGTTAAATTTTAAAAAGAAAACTTTGTTTGATAATTAAGCCCAAGTAGCACAATTTAGTTAGAATAATGTTATTTGAACACTCGCAATTTCTAAAAACCTGCAATGGCTGAAACTTACGTCTTATTGACGTAAATCTTACCGAGAGTTTCGTAAGTCGTCTATACTGACTTTCGAATGAAAGATTTTATCTTTAACAAATTTGAAGTAAAAACAACGTAATATTTGAGTAAGAGAGTGACTACAATTTAAAATTACCCCAAGTTGTTGAGCGTATGGCCTATTCGACACATGTCAACCCAGTCGACGGCTATAACCCACCAATCCTAATCCTTTATTCCTTTGATACGCCCAGCTTGTACCAATCCTTATGGGTCCTGAAAGGTTGCTTTGGGGCTGTTATTGCCAGGTAACTATCCTCAGTCTACAGTGAGTGAGCATCAATCGCCGTGGACGGTCCACTCTCGTGAAGTTTGTGATTTTACATCAGGTGAGCCCACCAGGGCTTCCAAAAGCTTTTCTGTGACGTTCTAATAACGTTTTCATTACCTAATTTTTACACAATTGCAATATTTTGCTACTTAAATGGATATAATTTAAGGTTTCTTATTGAAGATGTGTTACCGAAAAATATAAAACTCTTTTTACTGCTCGAGCTCCACGGAAAGAGCAGTATAATCCCTCGATTTTTTCACCCTCCCCCCGGAGACCTCTTTTGTCAACTTTTGTTTCAGACGATTTCTGAGAAATGTCGTCGCGCTGTTTATCCATCTGTCCGTCCGGCTGTCGCCAGCACTAGAGACCAAACGGTTAGAGATAGCGAATTGGCATCCATAAGTTGACCCATGGATCTTTAATATGCCCCTTATTTTTCCCCCACCCCTCCATTTCCCCTAAGAAAACAGTTTTTTTTGGATTGCTCGAAAACCCGTCGTGCGATTTTTTTTCATTTTGGATATGTTTTAGGGAGCACCCAGGTGAACGTTCGACGATTTATGAAAATACCGTTGAATCATTCCTAATAACGGTTTTCAAGGTCAAAAGTTAAAAAAGACACAAGAGAGCGTATTTATCAGGCGAATGGGGCCATGTTTGGGGTCGTTGGAAAGGTCTTGGAATTTCCTATGAAATAAAACTCATTCCAATCGGTTCTGAACCGGTAATAAACCGGTTCATAGTTCATAACTAATTTTTATCTGAAAATCAATTCTATTACTTTTAAAACTATTTTGGGGGATATTTTGAGTGATTTATGAATCAGTTCAAATCGGTTGAGAACCGGTAAACGGTAAATGATGGGAAAGTACTTTTGAGGTGTTGCATCTAAGTTACGAGTTCGAGCATTTCGCAAAGCCTGGCATGCTTTGACAACGCTTTTTAGTCTAAGCTTTGTATGGCTACTAAGTATGGCTACTAAGTACTTATTAAGCACTTAATAAGAGCTTAATTTAATGCTATGCCTTTAATTTTAAGTAGTTGTAGAACAATAAATTTCTTTACAAATGTATGGAAAATACCCAAAAAGCAAAATAGCTGCTTTGTAAAACCACTACTTTTTGAAGAGTCTTTTAGTGAACCTTTACAAGGCTTAGGGTCGTAGGAACACCTCTTCGACTGTGCAATTTCAGTGTATTTTTTTCAATCTTGAATTTTAAATAGAAATGCTCATTAAAATTCAAGAACCAGGTGACATTAGCTCGTTTACAAGTACCTATTTGTTCAATTCGAATAGCACACGGTATTTTTGATAGTGAGACATTCCGGAATAATGTGTGATATTATTTAAATAAGTGGGTAGGGTCGAATGAACACCTTTTCGACAGGGATTCCCTATTAACTCTTTTGTCAAAATCTTGTAATTTATTTGAAGTATCTAACAAAATGTAAATAATATGACGTTTTTTTCTTATTCTGTTTTCTGATAAGGATAGGTGTTTAAATTTTGTATTTCAAAAGGTACAGAGTAGGGTGTCAATAAGTCCTGATCTGATACGACTTCTTAAAGTATCAATAGGTGTTCCTTTCAGCCTATATGCAATTCAGGTTTTAGGTCCCTTAAGAATGCACCACTTGTAGCAGTTTCACTGACGGAACCAAGAGCCTTACTAGAGAAATCTACAAGACTATATTAAGAAAACATTGACTCTTTGGGAGATAGTCCAAATAACACCTGACCTTGTATTACCCTTGTTTTACTTTGTTAGATAAAATTCCGAAAGTTATGAAAAAGATTAAAAAAAAAATGTTTTTTTCTTGGGATGATACATTTTCGCTGATAAAAACTTGAGATAGTCCTGATATCGCGCTACTTTGACGTTTGCAAATAGGTTCAGTATGTTTAACCATCAACTGGGTTAGCGATTGTCGAATATGTCATCCGTTTTTAAAAATTAAATTACCGTTCAAGTCAAACAAGTTAAAAGCTTCTTTAAGTTCGATTATCTTCCTTTCGTCCAAGTCACGTAGAGCATTTATGTCTCCTGCTTTAACAGCTACGGGAACTTCGTAGGGTTGGTTCTCGTCCGGAAGGGTCATAGGGGCATCGTTAAGGATCTCATCTAGCAATGTTGCAGCAACAGATTTTTCTGTTCAGTAGATAAAATCTATGTAGATTTATTGGTCGTTTGAAAGGATAAATAGGATATTACTTTCACCAGAATCGGAAATCTCACTAGGGTCCTCTTCATGAACGGTGTCCTCTTGCTGAGGAGCAGGGGCTTCACTAGGTTCACTGATCTTAGCTAATTCTCCAGGATCTTCTGTTTTGGAGGCCTTCCTTGAGCCTTTCTTTTTCTAAAAATAGAACGTATAAAACTGATAAAATGTCCATTAAAATTTTTTAAAAAACAATTTTACTTTTTTCTTCGATTCTTCACCATCAGCCATTTCGATTAAATTTTCCAAGCACTACAACTTTTTAGTAAATTATTGCATTTATTAACTTCATGGCACTTAATAGAGACACTTTTTATCGCGCAACACTGAGGTGCACTCTTTCGAGGCTCTATCGATGATTATTCACTCAATTATGAAAATAAATTTCCAGTGAAGCTGCCTTATATACCAATCTCACATCATTTAGATAGCAACTATCCCGGGAGTTTCCCATATTCACTTAGGCTGGTGAATATTTTTGTGGTACCATGCGGTGACATCAATAAATGTGACGAATTTGCATTAATTAGGAAACTTATTAATAAATTTCCGTATAGCATATGTACCTAAGATTTTTTTTTAAATAAAAGAACGCACTAAAATTACACCGTTTTGCTTGATGTTGCGTGGGAGTGCAAAAATAGGATCATGAGCAGGGGAACGGTCTCTCCGCCCCAAAGTAAAAGTGATTAATTGATGTTCAACATGATGAATACTACAAGGAAATCCGGAACTTACTCTTGGCGCAATTCAATATCCAGAAATCTCAATTCAACTATCTCATTGCTCGCTGCCACAATAAAGATTATTATGCACTCGGTGTTATTGGGCAAATCTTGGGGCATTATTTCAAAATTGCCCCATTCGAGTCCTTCAGTCTCTGAATACCTCAAACAATGACAAACTGCAAAGATATCAGAGGAAATTTATTCACAAGAACATTTAAAATAAAAATAAGAAAAATTACTATTGTGCTCAGAAGAAAATTGATTAGTGAATGAAGTCATCACTAGTGCTACTAAAAGACACAGAATCACAAGATGAATAGTTGAGAGCATTGTCTGTCTAATAATATTTTCACAATATTGTCTATTTTTTTTTACTACGAGTCAGAATTCCTTAGGACAAGCTCAGGAAGGAGAATGTTTTGTTGTGTATTCATTCAATAAATACGGTTGAATGAACTTTACACTGTCCTTTGATCTAATGTATAACGTACAAATCTGTACACGCTTAATTGAACTGCATATAATGCATTATTGGGGGAAGTATCCCCTGTTCATGAGTGTCTGGACAATGTGCAGCTCATCAAATTGCCAAATAATCAAACCACAAATATTATTAAATTGGTGCAAATGATTCGATTTGTCCATTAAAAGATTACTACTTAACTTCACATTCACCACGCTTTATTTACACAAAAAACATATATTTGAAAATTTATATTTTTATTCATTTTATTTTTTGATAACAAAAGTATCAAATAATTATCACTTTGATTAATTTACTATTTTCATGAATAAATTCCCGAAATATTTCTTAAAATCAAATTTCTCTGTTGAGAAAAGCTCAGCTGAAAATTACACCGAACCACTTGCTTTCACAATATGTTTACTACTAATTGCCTTTGTCGATCCACCTGCAACAATTGCTTCTAATTATAAATATTCCTGAGGTTGATTTCTCTTCCTGACAGTAGATGGCATTGCAAAGTGTCCTGAGATTGCCTTTGAAAGGGAAAAGTGATTATATTATATGAGATGCAGTAGCAGAGCATTCTGGCTTTGCGAAATGCTCGATATGCTCGAACTCGTGACATGCTACCTTAAAAGTATTTTTACATAAAAAACCTTAAAAAGTTTTAGCGATTTGTACTGGTTCATTATCGGTTTACAAACGATTTTAACCGATTTATAAATGACTCAAAAGATTGCCCAGAATAGCTTAGGAGAGTGTAATTGAATTTCTAATAAAAAAAATACTTATTGATTTATAACTGGTTTATAATTGATCGAAATTGATTCAGTTTTATCGGTAATTCCAAAACCTTTCCAACGACCCCAAATATGATACCATTCGGTTAAGAAATGCGCTCCTTAGAACATTTTAAATCTTTAATCTTGAAAAAAAAAAAACGTTATTAGAAATGATTCAATGGTATTTTCGTATAAGGACGAAATATCTGCCTAGGTACAGAGATGTGCAAGAACCGTTTGAAAACTTGTACGTCAATGGTCAAAACCAACCTCCTGGCAAGTTACCTGAAATTTGAAGCCACTTTCTCATACTTCGATTTAAATTTATATGGGAACTTTTTTGCACTCGCTACCGTTATGCTAAATATTTAAAAAGTGAGAAGTTTTTCCGTATTATAAGATGCCTTTCCGTATGGAAGGATAAAATATACTAAATTTTTGTTTAAATTCGTTTTTTCCTCGGAGCACTGTGAGCTGAATCTGAGATCAATTTAGGAAATTGGCTTCAAATACCTCCATATAAAAAGTCAACTTGCCAGGCGCTTGGTCAAAACTATTTTGACGTTTATTTGGTTTCAACAGTTATTGCAGAACCCTGATCTAAAACATATCGAAAAATGGAAAAAAAAATCACACGACACGTTTCCAAACATGTTTTTGATGGGAAGAGGAGTGTTGGTGAGGTAATGGGTAATGAGGGATATGTTAATGGTCCCAAGGTCGACTTAAGGAGGGTCCCCGATGGTCTCAAGTCTCGATCTCTAAATGTTTGACTTCTAAAAGAGTAGTAACGCCCTGACTGATATTTTAGTGATATTTTTACTGATTGATTATTTTACAAATATAGAAATTAATATTTGCACTGATCTAAATCGATTTTTAGTCCTAACAAAAAACGTTTTTATCAAATCGAAATAGATAGATAATTTCCTCCCAAGTGAATGTTTTACTGATCTTCTTTACCAAATTAATGATCACAAAAGCTTTTGCAATTTTTATATTTACCGGTTTGCGACCAATTTAAACCGATTGAACCGATTGAGTCAATTGAACTGCAACTAAATTTAGATCGATATAACTGTGAAACCGTTCAGGACAGTAGGCTCAAATTTAGCATAAAGTTGGTTCATTTTATTAGTTACAAGCCCACAACAGTCTTTATGAAAATTTTTTGTGAGCTTTTTTTTATCCGTAATGGCACTCACACATGATGGCGCAATTGCTCTATATTTGACCGGAAAAGTTCCAATGGTTATCTTTAGGTCCCTTCAAAACTTGAATGGGATTAAATCATTTAATTTCAAAACAACTCGATACAGGGTTACTGCCAGTATTATAAAGCTCTATGGTGGATGCCGAAAAAAATTGCATCATTGCCAACCATCGTCCTTAAGGTTCTTGAGATGACAAATGGTCCTTGAGACGCACGTGTCGCAAATTACCATGAGATAAATATTGGAAAAGGACTTTTATTTGAAGCCTTAAAAATTGCAAAAAGCATAAGATTTTATCGATGTTTTAAAAAAAAGTTATGCTCGATTGGGTGAATGAATTGGCTTCGCTTGGCCATTAGAGGCCAATCACCGAAGATCAGCTTCTCTGATGGGCAAAATTATCCAATTGAGCAATTCGTGAGCAAGCAAAATGGTTGTGTCTACCTATGGGAAGGGTCATACTATATTTTCAACATCTAAACGTCTACCGGAAGTCAAGGACCATCATTTTTTATGGTATAGACTTCTGCGATGTCAAATTTATCGCTTTCCTTTGGTATTTTTTGACTTTGGGGTCAAAATGAATGTCACCTGTGTATCGGGAAATCGTCCTGGAAGAAGCTCTGAAGCCATGAGTACACAAAAAAAACGGTTAGAAATAGCAGAGATTCCAATAAGCCTCGGAACCATTACAGAAATCGGGCGTTAAAGAAGATTGGCTAAAAAACAATGTTTCGTTATTAATTTCGAGCGCATGTTGGCCGCCAAGATCAGCGAATGCGAATTCTCTCGACTTCCCCAAAAGGGGCACTTTGTTGGTCAATGTCATGACTAAAAAATACCGAGGGTCAATCCACTGTACTTTTTTCACAAACATTGTCCGTAACATGATCATTTGATGAACATTTTTTGTACTTTTACAAACATTTGTTCGTAAATTTTCGTAAAAACACAAAAAATGTTCGTAAAATTTTGCCATTTATTCGTAAATGTTTGTTTTACTGTCGAATATTTTACGAACAAATGACAAAATTTTACGAACAAATATTTGTAAAAGTACAAAAAAAATGTTCGTCAAATGATCATGTTACGAACAATGTTTGTGAAAAAAGTACAAACTTTTACAAACTTGTTTGTGGGTTATACGATTCACGAGCATTTTGTAACCCCCCCCATAGGAATTCACAAACATTTACGAAAATTTTTACAAAATATTTTTTTTCTGTGTTAGAATAGGCTCGTATGTCGGAGTCTCATCTTCGGGTAGCGTGCGATGCGCTCATTGATTGACACAGTATCCATTCCAAATGTGATTTTATTCAAAATTATAAATAGATTCTCAAATGAATATTTTCTGACTTTTTCTCGTTTACGTCAATAAATTTCATTATCAAAAGAACAGCACTTTCAAAAGTTGCAGTTCAATTGACTCACCCTGCAGTTTAGAAGTAACAGAATTTAATCGCAAGCCAAAATTAAATATTGGTTCATTATAACCATGTTCGTTAGTTCATTAACGTTAATTATAACCAGTTCATTAACGTTTAAAATCAGTTTACTCTTGTCCAAGATTCCAAGATTCTTTGAATTAATCTATACGTACTTTTTCTAAAAATTTGAGGATTATGCTCTTTGATACGAATTTTACCTTGAAAATCGTTATTAGAAATTGCACAAGGTTACTATTAAGTTGTTAAGATCGATCTAAATGACTTTTAAAATTATTCAATAATGAGAAGTATCATCTTGCTTTATCTAAAAATTATCCAAAAGCGGTTTTAGATATATTTTTTTTTTAAATTTCTGCTGAAGGTTCATGCTCTTTGTGGTAAGAATCATTAAAATTTCCTCTCGAATTCAGAAAATTTCTACAACTTTTTTAACCAATAGAAAACTATTCTTTTTAAAACATTTTTATGCACTCAAAGCATTTTATTGGTCGTGTGCTTTGTAATAATTCTTTTTTTATTTTCTTAATTCAAATCTTCTATGCAATCATTTGCATTTCAATAAAATGTCAAATAAATTTTTATTGTGATAAGAAATTGTTAGTAGTGCAGAACTGGAAAGTGTGAAAGTGATAATAATGAATGGAATAGTAATATATATGTTCATTCATACGTGTGCTATGTATGTTGTTTTATATATACATACATAGCATGACGTTTGTGTTTCTCCTATCCACCACGAAAGCGCTATGGTAAAGCTGAATAATCAAAACAATGTATGAAAAGTAAAAATATAGAGAATTATAATTTTTTAAATAAAAGATGTGTGCTCAAAGTGTAAAATTGTGCCAGTATTGCAATCGTGAAGTGAACTCAACTAGCAATCGCCTGATCCAGGAATTATGTGGCCACAATAAATGCAGGAGGTGCTTTATCCAGGAGAAGAATGGATGTCGAATATGCCAAGAGAGCCAGGAGAATGCCCGCAAATCGCCACAAATTCACAAAGTATCAAGCACACCGTGCAAAATGAAGACAACCTGGGCACAGATGGTAACAGCTGCTAAGGAATTGAGTGCAGAAATTGGTCAGGAAGAGGCTGAAAATCCTGGAATTGGGACGGAGAATGAAGAGAAATCTCTGGACTCTGAGGCCTGGCAGATAGATACGGATGTCGAAGAGAATGGAGGCTGTGCTGAGGATGTGACTGAGGAAGTTGTTCAGGAATCTAAAAATGAGAAATCTGATAGTCTTTCTTCAGTTCCTGACCATATAACTGAACAAATATTGCCAGAATCTCGGACAAGGACCAAATTTAGGCTCTCTAAAAATGTCAAGAGGCTGGACAATCAGAGATTTGAATGTACAATCTGTCAGAGGCAATTTTCCAGTCGTCAGCAATGTGTTTACCATTCCTACTGTGATCCCTCCCGGAAGAAGCCCCATGAATGCCCCCATTGTGGTCTTGGGTTTGTCACTCTGCATCATCTCCAGTGTCACCTGGAATCTCATGAAGGAAACACCCTCAAATGCAGCCTCTGCAGCAAGGAGTTCAACAGGACACAGAGTCTGCAGAAGCATCTGAAAATCCATAAAGCTGAATATGAACACAAATGCTCAAAATGCGACATGACCTTTCCTTTTAAGTTTTACCTCAAGCAACATGAGCTTAAACATGAAAATATCCGGCCACATAAATGCACAATCTGCTTACGTGGTTTCGCCCTGAAAGAGAACCTCAAGAAGCACCTTCTGGTCCACACCAAAGAAAAGAGATTCACCTGTGAAGAATGTGGTAGGAAATTCAGCAGAAGTACCACTCTAAAAGCCCACAGAAACACTCACTCAAAGAAGCGCCTCTTTGGACCTTGTTCTCAATGTGGGAAGACTTTTGTCGATCCCAGAGGCTTCTCCAGGCACTCAATGACTCACAATCAAACACCTTCTTTTAATTGTTCCGTCTGCAAAGCCGTGTTCAAGAGGAAAGACAATCTCAGGAGACATATCAGGATCATCCATCCTGAAGAAAATCTACAGGAAACCGTTGAAGAGTCAGTGGCAACTAGACAGGACACTGAAGGACATTTAGAGCCAAAAATATTAAACATTCCCGCCACAAGGACTTGCAGTGTGATTAAATTCACAGGAAATGCAAAGCCGCCAATTGTTGAACCTCCAGCAGTTGAAAAAACTCCTCAAAGGAGTCCGGAAGCTGAGAAAATTGCAGAAGTTCCTGAAAAGCCAAAGACAAAGAAACCCTATGATCCCCTCGAGATCTACAGAAAAATCCTCTGTCCCAGCAAAGATGATGAAGATGAAGATGCAGGAGCTTCGGAGAGTATCACCAAAAGTCCACAGGAGAACATCTTTGTCCACTGGCGCAAGAGAACATCCCTCAATTTTACACAGAATGCAAGGAGAAAAGACTAAGTCAAGGTAAATTATTTTGAGGCAACATTTACCTTGATACAGAGTTGAAGAGATTACAGATTGAAAATCGTAATTAAATTCCAATGGCTCTTTGTAATCTCTTCTTAAAGATATTTTGGCAATAATTCAGATGAGAGTAATTTTTAATTTCGAATTTGGACAGCAAAAAATAAAATTTTCATATCGGTAAAAAAATAAAATCAAAAATCATCAAAAAATGAAATTTTATTATCGAAAAATAAATGTAAAATTTACGTCTCCGGTACACCTTTTAAAATTTCATGAAATCAAAATTAAAATCCCTTACCGAAATTCAATTGAGCTAAATTGAATATGGTGTGATGTTTAAAAGATGAAGAAGAGTGCGAAAAGCGTATGGGAAAGAAAGGGATTCGAATTTCGACTTCATGACATTTTCCTGGTCTAAAAGGTGTGGCAGAGCCATTGAAAACAAAATTCATTATATCAGTAAAAATTAATAAATTAGATCAGCAAAAAAACTAAGTCGTTCAAAAAATTTATCACGTAAAAATACTAAATATGAATAGTGTAAAATAAAATTTGACGAATGAAAACGAAAAATTTATTTAGTAAAAAATAAAATTTAACCAAGAAAAAATAAAATTTGGTCACTCAAAAAAAATACGAACGCGAAATTAAATTTTTGTTTCTGATGGCTCCGGCACACCTTGTATTCCGGCACACCTATCTTATTCTTTCGCTCCAAATTCGATTGAGCTAAATTGAATTTGTTGTGATGTCTAAAAGAAGAAGAAGTGCAAAAGAATAAGATAGTCTTATGCAAGGCGTGTGAGAAGAAAAAGATTCGAATTTTGACTTCAGGAAATTTTCCTGACCTAAATGGTATGCCGAAGCCATGAGTAACCGAATTTGATTTTTATCCATTTGCCATAACTTTTAGGTCATAAAAAATCTCGAAATCAATTTTTCATCCCTGTCTCAAATGGATTGCATAGTCTATCCCACTTTTTTGCATTCAAATCTAAATTGAATTTAGCTCAATGGGTACGTGATGCATTATGTGTTTATCGCTAAATACAGTAAAATATCTAGCGAAATAATCAAATATGCAACAGGATCGACAATAAAAGGTCTGGTAATTTTGATTTCACAAAATAATTTCATGCCTGTAATTTCGTCAAAAACACACAGTTTCAAAGGTAGTTTTTAATTTAAATAAAATAAATAAGTCTTGAAGAAAAAATCTTGAAATTTTCTCGATCAAAAAGTTGAGGATCATTGAAGATCAAAATCTTTTTTTTAATAGATCTGACACACCTTTTAGATTAACAAAATTTCGTGAAATAGAAATACAAATCCTTATTTTTCTCATTATTTTGCACACGTCTTTCCGACTCTTTCGTACTCTTCTTTTTCTTTGGGACATCACACCAAATTCAATTTAGTTTAATCTAATTTTAGATGCGAAAGTGTGATTTGGACGTATGCAAAACTCTTGATAGAGAAAAATGTGAATTTTGATTTCATGAAATTTTCTTAACCAGAACGCTGTGCGAGACCTATAATAATTCAATTTTGCCTTTTTTAATCGAAATGTTGATCCCTCTTCTTTATTGAAAATATTTCATAAATCTCTCCTAAAATTTTGCACTTGAATTAGAATTGAATTTGTAATGACGTTCAAAAGAAGAAGAAGAGAGTGCGAAGAACAGGATAGACATATGCAAAATCGTAGAGCGAAAAGAAAATGAATTTTTACTTCATGCAGTTTACGTGATATAAAAGGTATCAGGAGCAATTTCTGTCCAAAATTAATTTTTATGCCATTAACCATTACCGATCTAGTATAATTTCATGAAATCGAAATTCGCGTCTTTTTCTTTCTCAGACTGAACTAAATTTAATTTAGTGTGATGTTCAGAAAAAGAGTGCGAAAGAGTAGATATGCAAAGCTTTTATGAAAGAAAAGGATGTGAATTTTGACTTAATGAAATGTTCCTGATCTAAAAGGTGTGCCGGATCCATTATTAAGAGTTAGATGTTTCAATGATCTAATTTGACATTTTTACTGATTACTTTTTCGTTTATTGGGTAATTATTTTAATGGTTCTAATTATATTTATGTAAGGCATTGAATAATCGAGCAGCGAAAAGTCAAATTTGAACAGCAAAAAATTCGAAATGATCAATAAAAAATAAAAAAGGGCAGTGAAAAATTAAAAAAAGAACAGTATTTTATTAAAAGCGGTCAGTGAAAAGTGAAAAGCGGTCAGGAAAAAGTGAAACATGATCAGTAAAAAAATGAAATTAAACGAAATTGACGTTATTCATGTATAAATATCGTTCGAGTTTACCAAAATCCAAATTAGCAATGAAGGAATCGCACCTCTATAAGCTGATCCAGGCTTATCATTTGGCTTAATTTTATGCTAAACAATTTATATTATTTTTTACTGACCACTTTTTATTTTTTACTGACCAAATTTTATATTTTGCTGACCACTTTTTATTTTTGACTGGTTGTTCTTAATTTTTTACTGATCACTTTTAATTTTTTGCTGACCACTTTTTATTTTTTATTGACCACTTTTAATTTTTTCTGACCACATGTTTTTTTTACTGCTCATTTTTAATTTTTTGCTGATCGATTCGAATATTTCTACTGATCAGTTTTAGTTTTTTACTGGCCACTTTTAATTTTTTACTGCTAATTTTTTATTTTTTGTTGCTAATTTTTAATTTTTACTGGTCATTTTTAATTTTTTACTGCTCATTTTTAATTTTTTGCTGATCAACACGAATATTTCTATTGTTCATTTTTAATTTTTTACTGACCATATTTTCTTTTTACTCACCATTTTTGTTATATTGCTGATCAGTTTTTAATTTTTTACTGATCAACTCGAATATTTCTGGTGATCGATTCGAAGTTTTTACTGACCAAATTTAAATTTTTACTGACAAAATTATTATTTTTACTGATCATTTCGAATTATTTGCTGATCAAATTTAATTTTTTGCTGACCACTTTTAAATTTTTACTGATCATTTATTTTTTCCCTTATTTTAGTAGTTCCTATTCTATTTATTTTATATTTACCGAATCATTTTTTAATAGTCGTTTACAAATTTTACTGATTCTGATTTAATTTAAATACAACTTAATTTAATGCAAAGTTCTTTATTACTGGCCCTTTTTGTCTAATTTACTGATCATGTTTGTTTTTCTGCTGACCATTTGCACAAAATTACTGCTCAAAATGTTTTTTGCCATTGGTTTTCAACTCTGCTTTGACTTTGTGCCAATTTTCACGCTTTCCCGTGTGGCTTTTTCCTATCAGACTGAAAAGCAATCTTGTGGGAAGCACAAGATGTTTCCTGCAATCTCTGAGAGTGTATCAAAGTGGAAGTGTTCAGGAGATTGGCGAACGATCCGCCAAATTGTCTCCCAAGTTCCTGAAGATGAAAGGAGAAAATTTTCGTGGATCTGGCCAACTGAAGAGTGCCTGAAAAGTCTGGGCAGATCTTTAGAAGTTTGTGGAATTAACAAAATCCTCAGCATAGGCTGTGGATCAGGGCTGTTTGAGTGGATCATCCAGGAAAGCTGTGGTGAGTTTTTTTTCTCAGTGAAAAAGTACTCCCAACTAATTATTTTTGTGAAATTCTGGGAAGGTATTAAAGTGTCTGGATTGGAATTGGATAAATCCTGGTGGACATCTTCTTATGCTCCTGACACTTTCATCCCTCTGAACTTCACTGAGACTCCAATTGATGGCGATTTCCTGCAAAAATGCGCGAGAAGTGGAGATTTTTGTCTGATGTTCTGCTACTTCAACAACGGCGCGGCTTTCCGGGACTATTTAAGACACTTCCGGGGAGACTTTGTGGTGATTGGAGGTCCAAAATTGGGGGCTGGAATTCACACAGATCCCAGCCCTGATGCTCTGTTGGGGGAAAAATTCTGGGAACTTAAGGCAAAAATCGAAGTTGGAGATTCAACCAATATCATTGCCATTTATCAGAAATTGCACAACATGTAAAGTCTATCATTTAATTAATTTATTAATTTCTGTTTCAATGTTGAGCCTTGTGAAGTGCAAATTGCTTACAGTGCCTATGGAATCCTATTTAAAATTTATTTTTAAATATTTCAACAATGTCTCTAAATTTATTTCTAGTTTTATCTTAATTAAAAAAAATATATATATTTTCTAATTTTACAATTGAGTTTTTCATTGAAATATCCCTATAAAAAGTTACAGATACTTTTTTTTATTCGTTTAGAAATAAAGGGAAGGAGTATATTTTTCAGTTTCTGTTAATTGCCTACAAATGCACTTATATTTACAACGTAAAACAACAAATTTTAAAATTATAAAAACAAATTGGCGCGTAAATATTACGCGAGAATAAAGCTAGAGAGGTCTAGAGTGTGACAGAGTCTCGAGGGAAACTCCGGGGGCACGTCATTGGAAAATTATGCGGTTTTTAGACGAGAGATTTAAGCCCATTTCCATCATTTTGAAAAATTCTCTGAATTAAAAAAGAAAATTGTAAGGCTGTTTGTCAAAAATTTGTCGTAATGGCTCCAGCCTAGTCCCCGGCGAGTGGCCTTCAAAGTTGAAGCCAATTTCTTACTTTCACATACAAATGCGTATGGAAATTTTTCTGCACTCGTGATCGTTATGCTAAATATTTAAAAAGTGAGAAGTTTTTCCGTATTATAAGATACTTTTCCGTATGGAGCGATAAATATACTAAATTTTTGTTTAAATAAATTTTTTCCTTAGAGCACTGTGAGCTGAGTCCGAGATCAATTTAGGAATTGGCTTCAAATAGATCCATATAAAAAGGCCAACTTGCCAGGCGCTTGGCTCCAGCAGACTTTTTAGATCAGGAAATTTCATAAAATCAAAATTTACATCCTTTTCTCACACATTTTACATATGTCTGTCTCAGTTTTTCGCACTTCAAATTCGATTGAGCTAAATTGAATTTGGAGTGACGTTTAAAAGAAGAAGAAGAGTGCGAAGGAATGAGATAGACAAATTCAAAGATTGTGAGAAAGAAAGGGATTCGAATTTCGACTTCATGAAATTTTCCTGATCTAAATGGTGTACCAGAGCCATAAGGATGTCCTAACGCCAATTTTTTGAGCCTTAAACCTTATGGCTCCAGCACACCTTTTAGATCAGGAAACGTTCATGAAGTCAAAATTCAAATCCCTTTCTTTCTCACACGTTTTGCATATGTCTGTCTCATTCTTTTGCACTCTTCTTTTTCTTTTGAACATAACAGAAAATTCAATTTATCTCAATCGAATTTGAAGTGCGAAAGTGTAAGATGGACATATGCAAACCTTTTGAGAAAGAAATGGACACGAATTTTGATTTCATGAAATTTTCCTGATCTAAAAGATGTGCCGGGGGCATTAAGTCTAAAGTCCGCATTTTATGAAGTTTCCACCCGGAGTTTATACTTTGTCTTGGGACCTTCCTTGGTCACCTGTAGGATTATCTGTAGGCCTTCTCGTCGTAGATCACGTAGGGTTGACCATTGTGGGATGTAGATTGCGGTTGTTGATTTTGCTGAGAAGGTGGTGGAGGTTGTTGTTGTTGGAAGGCATAAGGTACCCGACCCATTGTTGAGTAGGCCGGTCTAATTTGGCTCAAATTCGCGTGACTCTGGGCCACAACGGAATGCGGCGGTGGCAGTTTATGTGGCAGTGTAGCATAGCTTTGAGCATAGGGCGGAACAGCATATAGAGCAGGTCCGTGTCCTCCCTTGAAGCTCATTTGAACACTTCCCGGACCCATTGGCATTGGGGGCATTCCCATGTGAACGGGTCCGCGGTAGGGAGTACTGCTCATCCGAAGACGTACGATACAGATAATAATAATGAGGATAGCAATGAAGGCTACAACTCCTCCAACAATCCCGATAATCAAGGTGTCGTCATTGTTCATGGGAGCCTGCTTCATCTGCGGCGGTTTAGTCTTGATTTTCGGCATGGATTTAGTGGGAGCTAGACTCCAGATGATTTCAGGTTCAGTTGTCGATGTCATGGTTGGCCTGGGGCTCGTGCTTGAGGTCATAATGGCAATTGTGGGCTTTGGTGTTGTTGTAGGAAGTCTTCTAGGGTCGCAAGTCAGTTCATCATCTCCTACCTCAATCAATAGTCTATCTTGAAGATATTCCGGAGTTTTGCATTTCAATCCTGCCATATTGGTTCCTGGAATCCATCTTCTGAGTGCCCTGGCATTGCAGTCGCAGTGAACAGGGTTGCTATCCAAACCTTTTAGGGCCAGGCTGTTCCGACGATCATCAAGAGCTGATAGGAGTTGTGGTGAGAGAACAGGTATTCTAGATCCCGTGATATCAAGTGTGAGATGAGAAGATCTCGGAACTGGGAAGAGAAGAGCCGGTGGAAGGGATGATAAGGATGTATTTCTCAATTTAATATTCAAATCCTGTGCTTTGAGTCCTGCCAATGTTCCCGAAGATATACTCCTTAACCGATACCCTCGGATACCCAGTTCCTTGAGTCTCGGATGATGCGATGGTTGAATTTGATCGCTGCCTACAGCTGCGTCTTTTACTTCGATGTCCAAAGTCTCCAAACCGGGCAAAGCCTCCAGGATGCCCTGAACGTCCAAGTACCCTAATCTAGGATAGTTGTAGGCTCTCAATTTCGACAAATTTGGCAAATCCTTGAAGGCATTCTTCTCAATCCGGGAGCACTGATTGAGATTAGCTATAGAGAGGGATTTTAGCATCTCCAGATTGTCCAGATCTCCATGAGAGATGGTTTCGAAAGAATTATTGGACAGGTCAAGATACTGTAGGGAGTTCAACGTTGGCCAGATCTTCGATACAGTCTTCATGTCCTGTAGTTTATTTCCTGAAAGATCTAGGTTCTCCAGGAGGGTAGCCCTACTGAATACCCGTTCGTTGACACTCGTGATGTGATTGAGTGAAAGATTGAGGACTTGCAAGAACGGTGTTTCCAGAGATGTGATTTCTCTAATACCAGTTCCTGCGAGGTTGAGATCCCTAACAGTCTTGGGTTCGCTTAGAATATTCGAAATGGCTTCTTCAGAGAGAGGATTGAATGATAGATCCAACTCCTTAATGTTAACCATGATACTATCATCTCCAGGGATGTGCTTCAGCTTATTCTGACTGAGATTTACAGACGAGACAAAGAAGTACTGTCTCTGGAGGGATTTGAGAGGAGCTACTTCAAAGTTATTCCTCGCCAGATTGATATTTTCTAGCATTTGCAACTTTCCCCTCTCAAAGATGGTTTCCGGGAGTTCAGATAAGTTATTCCCTTCGAGATTCAAGTGTTCAAGCCTCACTAGACCCTCAAAAGTTCGGTCACCTATCCTTTCCAGTTTGTTGTCGCTGAGATCGATGATTTGGAGCTGAGTGGAGTTGTGGAAAGACATTTCGCTGAGAGTATCGATAGAATTTCTAGCGATCAAGAGACTTCTAAGTCGAGGAAGCCTGGCAAAGTCCAGTTCCTCAATGTTCTTCAGCATATTCCCTGATAAATTGATGAATTCCAGGTACTGGAGATTCCCAATTAGTTCTGACACGAAAAACTTTAGTTTGTTGCTAGAGATATCTAGGTTCTTCAAACGAGGATGAATCCTGAAAGCTGAAGGGAAGAGATAGATGATCTGGTTGTTGGATATGTCCAAGTCCTCAAGGCTAGTTCCTGTATTGAAGATTTCTCCTTTGAAAGCACTCAGTTGGTTTCCACGGAGAGACAATCTCTGGATACTCATTACATTGACGAAGGACGATGGTCTGATGGACATAATGTTGTTGTTGGATAGGTCAATGGATGTGATATTTCTCAGATTGGAGAAGGTTCCTTCTTGGATCTCTTGTATAGCATTGTTTTGCAGGTTCACAATTTGAAGGTCAGGATTATTTGCTAGCAATTCAATTGGTAGCACCTTGAGACCCGCTTTGCTGAGATCAAGAGTCCTGAGCTTTTTCAGTGGTGTTAGGAGACTGTGAGGAATGGGTCCTAGGTGGGGATTCCCACTGAGATTGAGGTGAACTAGGGCTGGAAGTCCACTGAAAGCATTTCTCGGGATATCAACAATATTATTCTCGCTGAGATCCAATTTCAAGAGGTGATTAAGAACCAGTGGGACATTTCCGACGCTGGTGATTTTGTTCTGTGCTAGCCTGAGGTCCTGAAGAGCACCCTCGAGTCCGACAAAGATATCAGCGCTAATGCCAATCAGGGAATTCCCTGACAAGTCGAGATAGATGAGGTTCTTGAACATTTGGAAGCTGGCAGGAGGAAGTTCTCGGATAACATTCCGTGAAAGAGACATGTACCGAATGTCTTCTGGTTGGATGGATCCTAGAATATCTGAGGACAGGGCAGCAACTCTATTGAAGTCTAGATAGAGGTTAGAGAGCCTGGGTAGTCGTCCAAGGGCACTGCCAGGGATCAGGAGGATGTTGTTGTCTCGGATGATTAGGGTCTGTAGGGCATCCAAACCTTCCAAGGCGTCATCTTCGATCTAGGAAAAAAGTGGAAGGGATTAGGTCAGAGATAGAAGTCAAAGTAAGGTCAGGTTGGGGTAGTTCTTACAGTTCTGAGGGCATTGAGACTGATGTCTAGGAATTTCAGTGTTCGGAGATCTCTGAATGTCCCTGGAGCAATCGAGGTGATCCCATTCCGACTAACGTCTAGGATCTGTAACCCCTTGAGTTGAGCTAGGTGGGAACTGTCTAAATTGGTGATCATATTCGCTGAGAGATTGAGAACTCGTACATTCTCAATTTCTTTTAGAGACACTGCTGGGAAGTTTGTAATGAAATTTTCGGATAAGTCGAGTTTTTGGAGTGTTGAAGCTCCCAAGAAGACATCACTGTTCATCCGGGAGAGACGATTTCCAGCCAAGTAGATCTCCTTGATATTTCTCAGGCCAGAAAAGGCATTCCCTTCGATATGTCCAATTCGGTTGTATCTGAGATCGATCCTCTCGAGATTCGATTGAGCTGCAAAGGCTTCCGTTCTCAGCTGGGCAATGTTGTTTCCGCGTAGGGATAGAAATTTGAGAGCTGATGGTCCATTGAGTGACATGGATGGGACACTGGTCAGACTATTGCGATCGAGGTAGAATTCCTGGCAAAAGAGAAAGATGACTTTTCGTTACATAATTAATTGTGCACACCGTTAGCCTAAGATCTCTGACATGAGATACCGTGGGATACTCTGGCTATTGTTGCCAAGCCACAGTGAAAATCATTGGAGTTCAAGATCATGATCATGTGTCTTGCAACAGCGATCAAGTGATAGAAACTCAATAATATTGCCTGTGCAATAAATCACCCAATTTGCTGTGCATCTGCGCTTTCTAACTAATTTCCGCGAAATATTTTCCACAGATCATACCAGATATTTGATCTCAATCCACAGCAGGAGATCTCTCACATCATGACATGATCTCAGTGAATATTTACGATTTTGCGTGTGGAAATTGATGGACAAAATGCTCCATAACTTCCTCAATTGCCATATTCCCACACGAGCAGATAATATTTCCCTGACCAAGAAACTATCAATGGAAAGTAACATAATTCACAAGAAGAACTTGTTGGTGAGAAATGGTTTCCCGGGATTTTCTTCTAGTGCTTCTTGATTAATAAAACGGTTAGCACATCGGGCTTACTTAGAATAAACTTATTTTCGGTTTTTGACTCTCTTTAAGCGGTTTTTCAATGGCAAATTGAGGTTTTAGGGTCAAGGATTAAGCAGGGGTTTGTGGTACTTAAACAGACACCGATGATGTGCTTGGTCAAGCTAGTAAATTTCCAAGAACCTGCCCATGAATTCGCGTGATTGGTACGCATAGAAGAAACCCAAAGAAGAAAACCGCAAAAAAAAAGATCAAGTCGAGATTCTTGGACGCAAATGATAATCAATTTTTATTGTTAATATTCTTGAACATAGAAGAAGAAACTCGATGATGCCCCTACTTTTCACTTATGTACCCATCATCAACTGTTGACCACTGCAATTGCGACAGCCAAATGACTATTATTATTTTATTTATTTAAGCATTTCCAACTTGCATTTGAAGATGAAGAAAAGGAGGATGATGGTGAAGAATGACGAAGAATATGCGGTACAATGTGTTGTTGATTTTGTTGAAGATGATGCTCAGATCTTCTTCTCACTCACACTCATAATCGTACAATCACAATTCTCAATATTGCTAATAGAATATATAAATAACGCTTGAGCATCCGTTACTTTGGATTTTCTTCTATCCGACTCTCTTTTTTTCACCTTTCTTAGAGCCACATCTTTTCACCTTTTGCCGTGAATGTTTGCGGAGAAAAAGTCTTTTGTACCATCTGGCATCTCAGGTGTGAGATCCAAGACTGGGCATTGAAAGACCTCCCAGCCATTGGAAATCTATTAATGCTATTGGAAATATTATTAACAATTCAAGAAGTGCAGCTCGACACACAGGTGTTAACTTATGCGATTTTTAGTTTATTCCCATTCATTTTTAGATGAGAATTTTCTGTGTAAATAGGTATTCAGGCTTTGAAGAAGTATTTTCTTCCCTATATTGTCTTATAGAACTCTATAAAAGTATGGCATTACAGATCCACATTATTACTCATTGTTTGATCACTGCGACTATTTATTAATACCCTGGAGCAATAGGGGTTTTAGGAGCTTCTAAGAGCATTTAAGCGCAATTCTTGTTATAAGCCTTATATAAGTTCATTAAAAGAATTAAGTGTCTTGTGTACAAAAATTTCTTCTAGTGTTTAGGTTTAGAGACCTTTAGGCGTCTATACACATTGGGAGCAATTTTCGTCAAAAATAGCGTTTTTGACAGAAATTTGACGTTTCCTCCTACAACGCTGCAGGGAATTTCCTTCAAAAAAGCAATTTTTGACAAAAATTGCTCCCAATGTGTAGAGGCCATTATGCCCAACGCGCAATAACTTTTGTTTAATAGTGGAAGAGCTCATAATTTTGAATAGTTTCTAAATTTGGACACTTTGTGGGTAAAATTGGATACTAAGAATAAATTGATTGAAATTATGGATTTTTATTTCAATATTTGATGAATAATGAATTCTGTCTAAACATTTGTTCTTTTTGGAAGATTTTAACACTAAATTCGTTAAATTTTGAATAGGATTTGAGTTAAAATTTCCTTACTGATTGTGAGCAATTGCTTATGAGAAATATGATAGAACTTCGTGTTTACTTCACATTGTATTGTAGTACTAACAATTTTTCCTCGCTTTTTTGAGTGATATTATTAAATATTCATTGAATATTGTCGTAATTCACGTCAATAGTGATTTATTTATTTGATCTGAAGTAAGATTTGCTTTGTGAATTACGTTTTGTGTGAAAAATGAAAAATTTTCTGAAAGATTCACCAGTGAACTAATACTTCTTATTTTGGAGAGATGTTTTCCTCTCGAAATTTCGTAAAGATTTAGCTTTTGTGATAACTAGATAGTATAAATGCCTGGAGAAACAAAAGAGCATAATTTCTACAAACGAGATGTAGTAAGAAAAGCCTTGAAATGCTTCCGGAAAGGCCAGGAAATGCGCGAATCCGCACGTACTTCGAGTGGATTACCCAAGTCAACTCACTTCAATAAATGATAAAAAGTTTCCAAGTTTCTTGTGACATTCTACGGTTCCTTTATATGGGCTTCAGACCTAAAGTTTAGCCATATGGCTTAACGTTTCTAATTTCTTATCAATCAAGATTTTTTGGAAAATTATCACTTAAGATTGGACAACATGGGCAAGTTATCCGTTAAATGTAAAAGAAATCCAATAAAATTGATTGCTATTTTGAATTTATAGACCATCGGGAACTGGGCTAAACCTTAGATCTGTAATCGACCTTTCATAAACAGGAAGATGACTTGGTAAGATAGGTTCTTGAAATGGAGAACAATGGGCATCCTATTGAGGTGGATTAGGTGTCCAAATTTACAACCAAGGTGTCCAAAATTAGAGTCAAATTTACCTCAAAATATCAATTCATTTTGAAACGTATTGAGACTAATTTTAGTAAAAACAAAGGCGATAAACAGCTTGCCAAATTTTTAAACAACCCTTCTATAAAGAGAGTAACAAAAAACAATCAATTAATATTGAAAATATCTCACTTCAAACTTAGAACGTTGATGCTTATAAGCACCCTGTCCAAAATTATGAGCTTTTCCCCTATTATGGAAAATTTTGAAAACATGTTTACAAGCAAAAGTTATTGTACGGTGGTCATTACGGCCAACAGTGACTTAAATTGAAAAATAAAAATAAAACCGATAAACAAAAATAATGAAACGTTCTAAGCTCAAACCTAGGAAAATTCAACAAAGGCGGATTTGGAGTTTTTTTTTACCTTTATTTAGAAGATTGGGACATATCGACGGTAAACATTCTGTATGACCTTATTGTTTACTATTCCCTCCATTTTTTAAAACATATTTTAAAGGTGTTCGAGTTGATTATTTAGTCCATGTTTAATTTAAAGTAAAGATTTAATTCTTACAGGTTTGGTAAAAGCTGGAATTGTTTGAGAGGAATTAATACTTCAAACAAAACTGTACGATGTTCAGTTAGTACTAAAACCGTAAAGTATCGATTAATTAGACTTTTATGGTAAATTTAATTTATATTGTCTGCTATATTCGATTTTTTGGTATGGTTCTTAAGTATTTATAAATCAGTTTAAATCGGTAGCAAAACCGGAAGACTGTTTTTATAATATCGGACTAAAATTTTGGGTATACACTAGACTCTCTCAAATTCGGGCATTTGGGCCCGAAATATCGAACGAACTACAGAGACATTCGAGAACGAAACACTTTGAAATCCAATTTTTTTTTGTTTTGCTGTATTGTAAATTTTGTGAAAAATTCTCAATAATGGAAAATGACAACATAACTAAGGAAAAGCATGGCAAATTTAAGGATTTTGTTCCACTATTTGACAATTAAACTCAAAGAAAAGTTTAAAGAAACTTAAATAAAGAATTTTGTTTTCAAATCTAACTATCACCTGAATTAAAAAGTGACCCGATCTTAAAAGAACCGAATAAGCAATGATTTACTGTAAGTGAAGGCTTTCAAACTTTTCACACACTCAGGCTTCGAACATTGTGTTTTTCCCCTTATTTATTTATTTTATTTTATTTATTTACAATGAAAATGTGTGGTATTGAGATTAAATCCCTTGAAAGCACAGAGACGGTTTAAGCAATTGAGGAAACAGTTAGCATCCACCGCCGTCTTAGCGTTGGTCACCAACCTCCAGAGCAAAACGATGGAAAGCTCTTTCGCAGGTTGTGAATGTAATTTTTTTTAAGTGGTTTTGATCGATTTTTTTCAGGAAATATCGGACTTACAACAACTATCTATTAAAATATGTTTTTACAAAGTCAGGGTATGTGCGAACCCTGAAAGCCTTCCCCTACTTGATGTTCTAAGTTCGAACATTCCGAAAAGTATTTTTTTTGACTCCAGCAAGCGAATTTTACAAATTCAATGTGAGAATGAGATTCTCAAACTCAATTCAACTAAGATTGAGTTGAGAATATTTTTTGAGAATATTTCAAACTGTTATACTGGAAAGTGATGTTTACATTTGGTAATTCCAGTGTCAGAACAATAATGTTTTCAAAAAGTGAATTAATCGAATTAATTCTATAATCCGCACCCTAAGGCACGGTTTTTAGTTCACGAAATAATATTTGAGGGTATCGAATAATCCTTAAATTTGCTAGAAAAAAAATTCAAATTTTTATGCAAAATCATAAATTATGTGTATAAGCACAAACATTCTACATGACTTGTGATTCTTATTTTGACCACACTACCGCAATTTTATTTTCTACTTGTATATA
Organism: Phlebotomus papatasi; assembly: GCF_024763615.1. Taxonomy (NCBI): domain Eukaryota; kingdom Metazoa; phylum Arthropoda; class Insecta; order Diptera; family Psychodidae; genus Phlebotomus; species Phlebotomus papatasi. Next base: position 1,242,837 of record NC_077222.1, on the reverse strand, counting down.
AATATTTTTAAAATTATTAGCATTTACATTAAAAACCACTGTAAAAATTGGAACAAATCTCCGTTTTGGGAATTATAACTTAATTTTAACTGCTCGAACTCCAAGAGAGAACAGTTTCCACAATCGACTTTTTTTTAACTTCTCACCACCCTAGCTGCCAAACGGCAAGAGATATTGATTTCCAGTCTTCGGTAACCCCCCCCCCCCTCAGCACAAGTCAATATATTCTCTATCCAACTAAATTACTCAAAGTACCCCCACTCCTTCTATCCCCTCCAAAAATATGGTTTTTGACTTTGCAGAAAGTTGGTCCTGACGATTTCGTTCATCTTGGATATGTTTCGGAGGTAGTTCAACTGAACATTTTGTCCTTAGACACCTGTCACCAGTTAATTCGCCATCTAGAATTATTTAAAATCAAAGGCCTAATTTTCACCCGTTTTGTTGAATTAAAAGGTTAATGATTTTTGAAATCCTTTTGAACAATTTTCAATTTTAAGCTGGTTTTGTGGTGATTTAAAGACAAATTAAATTCGACAATAATTTTATATGCATCAGAAAAATTGCGAAAAGGTATATAAGGGCCTTGACAGACATGAGGATTAGTCGAGAGACGTCTTAGCGTAATTATATCAGAAATATTGGTTAAACTACATTTCTATAATTTTTCACTAAGTCGTCTCTCGGCTTAAGTCGCAAGTGTGTCTAGGGCAAGGCAGAGATCTTTCTCGGGAGTTCGAGCAACTCGCAAAGCCTCGGACGCTTTGCCACCCATTTTATATAATAAAATGGTACTAAAATTATCCCCACTTTAGGGATAGTCCTCAGAATGAAGATTTGTTGTTCAAACAGCGTTGGTGCTTTGACAGAGAAAGAAAGCACTAGATAAGTTACTATGTTCACCGTTATTTGATTCTCTTTCACATGCGGTGAAGTCTCTGTGTCATTTTGGTGAAAAAATACCAGTAAATACAAATTATTCAAAGAGTTTTTGTGAAAATTGTGCAAATGTTGCTTGCAACTTACTCATAAGAAAGTAGTGATTAACTTAAAATTGTTTTGCTCTGGTTTTTTCGTGGATTTTTCAAGGATTTGTGGCAATTGTAAGTGAAAATTGCATTACAATAGACTACTTTGTCTAAGGTGGAAGTCCAAGGTGGACAAAAGTTCATCGGAAAGTGTTGCTGGATATTCTAGGAGTTCTTAGTAATTGTCAGGGAACGTGCCAATTCCATCATCTCAAGGATGAAATTCACTAAATCGGCTTCTCAAAAACTGAGTCCGGAAGTGCAGAAGATTGCAAAGTTCATGCTTAAGCTGCTCAATAGAATTCGCAACCACAAAAAATATGAAAGTCATCATGATCACTAACAGCATTGTCACCTTCGATCTAATTCTCTTGTGTCCTGAACGCTTTGGCCAGAACATCAAATTCCCACCACCAAATGAGGAAGCTTGACTAGACATACTCATATTCCATTCGCGTAAGGTGAACCTCACCCGAGGTATCATTCTCAGGAGGTTGCTGAGGTGTGATGCGTGTAGCGTCGAGGGAGTGTGCAAGGAGGCTAGAAAAGGAAAAGCGGGTCCGTGTGTCAAAAGAGAACTTCGAAATCGGGCGAATATCTAAACCTTTAAAGCCCATTTTCTCCGCCTTTATTTTTACATTTTTTTTCGAAATGGCTGGAAAGATAGCAAAGACACTTATGGACCTGGAATCAATTTGCAGCTTAATGTTGAGACGAATTATACAGATAATACGGAGATGATCTGCCATTTTGTAATGTTTAAACGTGAAGTAGAATAAATTAAAGCTTAAACCAAAGAGATAGTAAAGCGTCCCAGCTTTGCGGAATACTCGGATTCATGAGATAGAGCTCTCTGTGAATTAAGTTTTCGCTTGATCTTTTCGTTCTTACTGGTCTACTAGAGATCACATTCTTCCATAATTCACAAAAAATTTCAAAATCAAAAACTGGTAATAAGAAATGATCATTTTAGAATCTTCTGGCATGAGTTACAAGTTCAGGGACAAACGAAAAATGTAAACACTAGAAAGATAAGTTATTCTAGGATATTCAACCGATTCATTACTGATTTCAATACCAGTGAAATTTTGGCTTTTAAGAATTGCTCGCTTGGACCACCTCCAAAACATTTCCGAAAATAAAAGAACACGTAGGAGCCGTTTTCGAGCAAAGCCAAAAAAACATGGTTTTTGAGAGGATAAAGGAGCGTGGAGGAAAATAAAAATCATAGTAATGTTTCTTGGGTCAACTTATGGGAGGGGTGGGGGAAGAAGAAAAACGTTTGGTGATATCGTTTATTTAATCCGGGTCACTGAAGATCGGAGCTTGGTATCTCTTACCGTTTATGATCTAGAGCGGTAACAAGTTGAAAAATTCGATTATATAACTGCTCTCTCTTTGAGTTCGAGCAGTAAAATTAAACCCTCGATTTTGAGGTCTAATTTTTGGCATACCTAATGGAACAAAGTTCCAAAAAAAAAAACGATTAAATTATAATAAATTAATATGATCTATACTTTAATGGGTTTAATAAAAATAATTAAGGCTTTCACTGTATTTACCAGCTTGTTAAAAAGCGAATTTTATGAAATAAAAAGAAACATCCACTACAGTAGATTTTAAAAAATCACGTTTAGAGCACCAGCCGCACTTTTTTGTAGTCTCTGAGACATATCGTCGGTTGGGTCTACCTCTGTCGTATCTGCATTTCTTTTGTGTCAGCATTTCACGCAAGAGGGTACGTCTGTATTGTAGCTTGCACCAAATGCAGATACAAAACAAATGCAGATACGACAGAGGTAGACGCAACCGACGATATACGTTCTTTCAGATCCGCAATATTGAATTTCATTTTATTCTAACAACCTGGGTGATTCAAGATAATCAAAAGTCGAGAAAAAGCTGCGGTAGCTTGCTAAACCGAACGAAAACACCGATGAATTGACATTTTCTGGCATGTCAGAAAAGCCAAACATATGAGAAAAACAGCTTACGCCAAAGCACTATTCCACGTTCCTGCATACGAAAATATATTTAAAACTGGCTTGACTTTAACTCTAGAATAACTTTGGTATGTGATACAAACTGAAGTTATTTTTCATTTCAACATTCAGCTGTTAAGGTTTATTGTCTTTAGAATTAAATTCCCTTTTAATGAAACCTATATAATTATTGAAAATCCATTTAAAAATTTTACAATCAATATTTTATCTGTAAAAACTTATTTTTGCTAAACTGAATAAATGTTTCAATTTCACAATTTTCTCCATTTTTTATTTCATGTTTCACAATTAGATTTTTTGTTATTTAGGAACACCATGACGAATTGGCCTGCTAATTCAGGAAGCCCTTTAACAGATTTAAGCAAATTTAGGTTCTATAGAGAAATCTTAGAACCCATAATGCAGTGGGAATTATTTTTTAGAATGAAGAGCTTAAAAATAAATTACTGAGTGTATCAAAAGTACCATATTTTCGTAAATGATTGGACTAAATCAACGAGAAAATTGTTCAAGAATTTGAATTTTCAAAAATTGAAAATTAATGCATAACGTAATTTAATAAAAAGTGAAATATCTCGCTTTTCAGTCAATTACAATAGCTGTGAATATTTGTAAAGATATATTTTGACGTTACACATAACCTCCAATAAGTTCCTGGACAGTGTCTGTGTGTGGAGGGAAAGTGACTGAATCCCTGGATGAAAAAAAAATGATCCCAGAAGCGTCTGGAAGGCTCTGACCGCGCTATCCGCCACCTGGAGTGAAGCAATTTTTGGTGTTGTGTTTTGTGTGTGCGGGAAAGGTGTAGTGAATGCATCTCTGGCTGCAGGAAAAAACTGCCAGAGGCGTCCGGATAAGTCTGGCCACGCTACCCACCACTCCAGGTGGAGGTTCGATCTCTTTCAGGTTATCTTCTAGAGCCACCAGACGCTTTTCCTCAAAGCGAAATAACTCTTTTAGAGTTGTATGTTTTCCGTGGGGGGAAATATGCGGTGACTGCATCTCTGGCTGCAGGGAAAAAGTGCCAGAGGCGTCAGGATAACTGGCCGTGCTATCCTTCACCTTGGGTGGAACTTCAAGATCTTTCAGGGCATGTGCTAGAGCCACCAGACTCTTCTGAGCCAGAAGTTCCCAGTACTTCTGTCTCGGACAAGGACTCGGAGCCGGTATTGAGATCACATCTGTGTCGATCAAGGCTCTCCGTCTTTTCTTCACCTGAAATTTGCTTTCCACTACTGGCTCAATGAAGTTTTTTAGGAATTTTTTATTCTAATTGAGCATTTTTATGAAGCACTGAAGGTGCTAAGATTAAACTTTAAAATTTTAGAGATTTTTTTTTAGAGACTCAGGGACTGTCCGAGAATGATTAATTCATATATTCTGTACAATGTCTTCATCCTCATCCACTATAATATAAAAATTTGCAAATTTTAGAGAGCAACTCTTGGATTTTCATCCTTTGCTCCTTACCATCATCACATTTTCACAAGTCCAAGACTTTGTGAGAATCTTTCAAATTCATTATCAACATTTTTCGCGCGCTGTTATACAATTATCACTGGAAAGTTGTTGACATTTGAGTAAATTTAACCTAACTTTTCTCGCGCCACGCATAAAAATTGATTTATATTATATTAATTCATTATTTCCCTTAAATTAAAACATGTTTGTCAATAACTTTTCATACAAAGTCGAGGAAAGTATCAAAATGAATTTTAATTTACAGGAAAATTGATAAATCAGGCTGAAATAGAAATATTTTTGAACACATATTTTGCGCTAATTTCACAATAAATACTCATTTATTTGCAGATAAAGAGCCTTTTTAAGTTTCAAAATTAATCAAAATTAACAATATTCTTCATTTTAAGTTATTTGGAACATTTTTTTAAAGTAAATGTGAAAGATGAAAATGTTGAGTTTATACATTTATCAAACTCAACATTTTTGCTCAAACTCAAACAATTTTACTCACATTGAGTTGAAACTCAACTCACATTGTTTGAGTTGCGAGCGATTTTTTCGAACAAAATATTCTCAAATTGAGAATCTCATTCTCACATTGAATTTGTAAAATTCGCTTGCAGATGTAAATTAATCTGTATAAATACAGATGTAATATTTCAGCATCTTTGCTCTGAAAAAGATTTTATTTGAGGAGGTGTCTGAGTCGAAGAAATAAACAATGAACCATCCGGCTAAAGAAACCCGAAGAATTTCCATGAGATTTCTGTATCTCCTAAACAGGTGAATTCAACACTTTCGAGAAGAAAAAAAGATCATCTTTTCTAAGGTCAAAAACAGGATGCCGAGTTGAGTACAAATTCAATAAATCGTTAAATATCTCGGATTCCACAGAGTCATAAATGGTGTGTGCTTCAGTGGAGTGGATCGGAGAATTTTACATCTCACACACTAAACTAAACAAAACACCTTGGATCACCTGGAATTCTCAGGTGAAGAGAATGATGAAAAGAGCTCTCCTGGAGCATTTGAATAACAGACTCTCGCGTGCTTGGAGTCAGAATCTGGGTCATATGTATGGCAAATTTCAAAGCAATCGCCAAGACAGAGAGAGTGATACACAAAAGGTGATCAAGTACCTTTAAGTTGGGCAAAAAATTTAGGGGTTTATCAGTGGATGAATTAAAGGTATTGAAAGTCGTAGAGATTTTGAAATTGGAACAGTACTGAAATCTTTGGAAATTGTTCGTCATAAGTAGTACAATTGGTATCTAATTAGGGCTTGGTTATAGTTAAGTAAATTGAGAAACCCTTGAGGTTGATAAATCGCTTTGGTGACACTTTTCATTCACTTAAATCGTCAGTGGTTTTGAATGGAATTGGCATAAGTGATGCTGAAAACACTTGTGGCACTTCTCAATAAATACTCTTAACAAATTGTCGGCCGTTACCTGGGCAAATTGTTTATTGTAACGTGACGGTGAATTTGCAGGAGATGCACAATGTTGCTCTTCACGGTTCCTGACTGAATTAAACTCGGAATAATCTTCATGAGTTAAAGACTGTGGGAGTTTTTTTTTAATAAATTTTTTTCACATAGTCTTCTCCATTTTCCCCTCGATTGACCGTCTGTTTCTCTTTGGCTGTCGATATTCTTGAGCAAAACATTTCTCTCTCTGCAATTATTCGATTGGAATAGACACTGACTGGAGCAAGACGGAGGAATCGTATATTGCACGTAAACCAGTTTTTTCTTTCTCATATATTTGTGCGGTTGGAGGAAAAGGAAAAATTTCTCAACATTTATGGGTTTTAGCTGCAGTTGCCTCCCAAAGAGAAACTTGCGAAAAATCAACTCATAGTTAGGAAATGCATTTCCGGGAGATTGGATTATCCACCAGGGTTAGCCTATAATACACAAGAAGTACTCAAGCATTAGAGTCTTACCTGTAACTTCTCGCATCCTTTGAGAATCCCTTCCTCAATGGCTTTAATCTTGTTTCCGGATAGATCCAGGACTCTGAGATTGGCCAATGTGTGAAATTCTGATGTGGAAAAGATGGGATTCAGTGAATCTCCCAGTAGATTGTCATTGAGATGGAGTTCCGTGAGTGTTTCCTGGATGCCAGCAAATGCCTTATCCGGCAACCGACGAATGGAGTTGTGTGAGTAGTCGAGATTCCTCAGGGGAAGATTTGATGTGGCGAAAGCCTAGATCCAGAAAAGAAAGAGAATTGCAGTTGAAATGTCGAGGGCAATTTTGACGGAGGCTGCAATTAAATTGTCTGATTGAAATCACTCTTGGAAATTCCTTCCTCGCTTTCGTGCTTCTTGGGGGCTCCAGGGGAGAAATGAAGGAGGTGATAGTGATGCACACCCAAAGAGCTATGGCAGTAAATTGAGTGTGATACTGAAGAGAGTGCAATCACAGCAAATAGAAATTCCTTCGCCAACTCTGGCTCGATTTCTTACGAGAAAAGCTTGTATGAGCTTATAGGAACTGTGATTCTTCCATTGCAAAAGTCGATGGGATTTTTCTGCTCCAGAATAATTAACCCTTTAACGACGAGACAGTTTTCGCGGACAGAAAATCTGATTTGGAGTATTTTTTGTCTCTATGAACGAAAGGGACAAAAATAGCCCAAAAATTTAAGTAATTTTTCTGACAATAACCAATAAATAATATTTTTCGCTTTAATGAAAAATAAAATATTTGAGTATTGTAGTTTCTTTTCTCAAAACGGTTTTGCTTAAAAAAAATGAAAGTATAAAAAATATTTAAAATTAATTTTCATTATGAGAATTTAAAAATTCGTCATTTTTTAGCTTAAAAATTTACTATATAGCAAATAGCTGGAGACTTGCAAAAAATATCCTAGATTCTTTCAACCTTCTATTTTGAAATTACGTATAAACATAAGAAGAAAAAATAACTTTAGGTAGTCAGGAAAAATTATTTCCTTTATGGAACACCGGTGTTCTAATCGTCCTTAAAGGGTTAAAGGTTTTTCAGACTTCGCATACACTCTGGCTTCGAACACTTCATATTTTTCAATATTTCTTTAATAAATCTGACCTATTTTTTTCAGAAGAAATGTGTGATGTAAAAAATAAGAACATTAGAATGTGTCCGAAGGCAGAGTGAGTGCGAGTTCGAAGCTTCAAAGCTTTACTCTACTTTGATGCACTCCTATAATTTTAAGTAAAAACAACACACTAACAATGCCTCGGAGTTAAAGGTAGCGACTTTCGATATTTAGAGAACATTCATAAAGTCCCTTGTCATAATTTCTGAGTTTATTGTTTCACGGTTCATAATTTATTCCACTCATTGAAAGAATTACTTGCTAAAAATTATTAAACGGAATGTTTTTAAAATATTCTGGAGGTATAGAATGTTGTACATGAGCAAGACTTACGACGAAAACAGAAAAAAATATACCAAGGAGATTTTAATCCGTTTTTTTATTTTCAAAATAATCAAAAATACTCGACTATGTGCGATCTGGTGGAGTGCAATTTTTGATGAAAACGGAGTAAGACCTTTTTTCCCTTCTTTCAATTTTTATTCGCTACAACGTTTCGGGAATACGATGTCCCCTTCATCAGGTCTACAAAGCGTTTTGAACAATTTGGTTACATTTTTAAAGAATTTTTAACATTCACAAAGGAAACTTACATAGACTAATTAAGGAAGAAACACGTAAGGTATATATCGTTACACTTAACTTCCACTGGGATTGGTTTCCTCCTTTATTATTCTATGTAAGTTTCCTTTGTAAATGTTAAAAATTCTTTAAAAATGTAACCAAATTGTTCAAAACGCTTTGTAGACCTGATGAAGGGGACATCGTATTCCCGAAACGTTGTAGCGAATAAAAATTGAAAGAAGCGAAAAAAGGTCTTACTCCTTTTTCACCAGATAATCAAAAATAATTAAGAATTCCATTTCAAAGTTGAATATAAAAGTTTGCTAGATCCTACTTAAGTATCCCTATATCACAAAAAATCCAATAAAAAAATTGATATAGGCGGTAGTTCGAAATAATATGGAAAAAGCTTTTTTTATTAGAAAAATATACTTTAATAACAGGTTTCGTTTGAAAAGAAATTGAGTTGTAAAAAATTGTATAATAGAGTAGTAGCACGACAAGATTATTGAAGCAATATTTTTAACTATCGTGCGGGAATAAATTCATTATTAAAGTGAAAGTTGAATTTTATAACGATTATCGTAAAAATATTAAAAACAATTTGAATTTCTCTAGTTGAAATCCCAAAAATAAAACAATAAATCGTTGTCAAATTCATTTTTAAAAAATTATTTTTTTTGTTTCGATAATTGTTTAAAATTTTTCTTATAATAATATTGTTGTGATACTCCTAATTACCCAAAACAATGTCTATATTTTTATTAATTTTTTCAGTATTTTAGGAACTGGTTTAAAGACTACCAAAACGATAATCTACTTTTCAAGATTCCGAGCAACCCTCCTAAGAAAGAAGTAACAAAAAATTTCAATATGTATTAAAAATATAACATTTCAAACTTGGGATCTTGGTGCTTGTTTGTAACTATGTCGAAACTTTGTACACTTACCCTACAAACAATATTTGTGGAAAAAGTACAAACTTTTACGAACTTATCAGTGGCTTATGCGAATCAAGTAAGTTAGTTATTTCTTATTGTGTATGCAAAGCCGTACCGAATTTTATGTTCGTTAACGCGAGACCGATCGAATGGTTAACTAACCAAAAGTTTTACAATAGCTGTGAAGTTAAGTGAATCATAGTTATGGAGCATTAGGCAGAGTTGGTGGCTGTTAAGATAACAGATTGCTAATCACCATCTTATCTCACAACTTTTAACTCGCTTTCGATGTTGCATTTTCTAGCAAAGAGAGTAGTTAAAGAATCATTTCGCGCAAGATAAATCATTCAGGATAGATTTAACGATCACTTGACTATCTTATCTGAGTCTATAAAACCCACACCTCATTCTATGGCTAACTCTGGCGGTGAATGAATGCATAAACTGCAGAATTGTGAAATTTCCTCTGCGGAATACTAAACATTTTACCCATTGTAACGAGTAAACGTCGAATTTATGTCAATTTACCCTGCAATTTTCCCGCCCAGCTGTATCTCCTCTCTTGCTCTGCAAATGATGGGAGTTTGTTGGGAAAATAAAAGGTGAGTGGTCGCTTTTAATTGATTTCACGAAGTGGCTCACTTGCATCTTACCATTATCCAATGAAAAAAATTGTTGATTCAATTAAAACATTGCTTTATGAATTTGCTAATATTTGAAGATGAGTGTTTTTTGATCCGAGAGTTGACTCATACCACAGATTGAGAAATCCTCAAATTTGTCAACAGAAAAAGCTTATTGATTTTATTTAAATGAAAAAAGAAATTGATTTAACTAATGCATTGGTATTTCTAATACCTGAACAAGGTGTTTTTCTTTAGTTAATTCAAAGTCTTGACTGATAAGAAATGAAAAGAGAAATTCCATCTCTTCAAAGTTATTATTCCTGTTTGACTGTTCTCAAATGCTTCTGCATTATCGACTTTCCCTTGTATTGGTTCCTGTTCCGACTGTTTCGTGATTTTAGAACACGACGAGGACTAGAGAATACAGTCGAGACAGAAACCAACGCAAAGAAAAGTCGATAATGCAGAAGCACATCAGAACAGTCATGTCCTAAAAAATTATCAGGAAAAAGATTTTCTTTTTTTTTCATTTTTCATTGGAATAACACCATAAAAATAATTATAGGGTCGGAGGAACGTCTGTTCGACAGGGAACCCCTATTGACACTTTTGTCAAAATGTTGAAAATTATTTAATGTATCTAGTAAAATATAAGTAATATAACGTTTTTCTGTAATATACCTTGTACTATAAACAGAGATGTTCAAATTTCGTATCCCAAATGGTACAGAGTAGGGTGCTGACACGAGTTCTTAAAGTGTCAATAGACGTTCCTTTCACCCTAAATGAATAATTAATTCAAAAAAACAATATTTAAATTATTACTTTCATTAATATCTTGTCGGAAAACCATACCTTTAATGAATATAACAAAAGTTTTGTTAATTTTACTCAATTTAACTAATGCACTTAGTTATTTGTACTAATATTCTTAATTCTGTGGTGGCATTTTACCATCTCCGGCGAAAGGAGATGGCAAAAGAGCATCAAATCATAGGCCAAGACAAGATCATAATTCAGATGGTTGATCTTCGCATGGAATTAAAGTGCAATAGCACGCTATTGAGTGGTAAATTGCACTTGATCACACCGATCGTATATTGATCAGTTGAAATTGGATAAATCATATTTTCCTATTGCATTATGGACGTGATCCAGTGCTGCAATGTTGGCTTTTTGAGCACGAGAGGAGGCGGTTGGGGATCATATAAATCTTTTCGAGAGACACGCATTGAATTACCTGACTCGGAAGCGCCTGTTGTCCACTGAATCTCTGCGAAAATGCGATAATTGGAGCTCCCACTGGTAGAACTGGTGACTCGCCCTGGAATACAACTCGATCGCAATCCATAGCAACAGCTCCTAGGGCTCCATTCAGTCCCAAGGGTTCTAGTTTGCATCTGTGGAATAAACATAAGAGATGCATTGGTCCTGAATTCGATTTTCATATCTAAATCTCGATCAGGAAAAGAACTATTCTCATTCACTTCTGCATTATCGATTTTTCTTTGACTTGGTTCCTGTCTCGACTGTATTCCGAGAACCACTAAACAGTCGTGTCCGGAACCAAAAGTAAGGAAAGTCGGTAATGCAAAAGCCTTTAGAACAATCATGTGCTAAGAAAAATGTTCAGGAGACAGATTTCTCCTTTTCATTGGAATAGGATCATAATTCTTCCAATATGAGAATAATCGAAACGAACGAATCTCAATACTATAAAAAATAATCAATAAAAGGTTTACACTCTTTGAACTGTTTGCCATTAGGTCGCCGTGTTTTATGATCGATTCAGAGAGATCTTTAATTAGTTAATAGCCGTCGTTACAAGAGATTTTACCTCGAGTTTTATTGCTGTTATTGGGACTACTTCAATTTTGCAATTCATAGGATTGTGTAGAGGTTTTATTCTTCATCTTGTATGCAAATTCTAGTCAAATCGTAACACAATTCTGACGATCTTATGTTGAAATTCCTAAATTTTATGACAATATAAATTTTCAAACAAATTTGTATTGACTACAACTCATTCGAGTTTGAATTGAGCACTGCTCTAAATCCAATCAGTGATTGAGTGGGAAGATTCTCTAAAATATTTACAATAATTTTCCAAGAAATTTCTTTTTCACATCTCATAAATTCTATATTTTGAAATACACTGTCCATAATTTCACGCTCAATCTCCGTGAAATAATATTTACGAGGTGTATGAGTTTACAAAAATTCACCTAAAATATTTTCACCCACATGATAAACTGTAATAAAACTGTAGCAAAGTGCTTTAAAAAAAATTATACTGTTATTAAGAACCTTAATTAATTCAAAGATTCTTCTCGCGAAGATTTCAACCAACGCAGTTTTGACTATATACAGTTTATTTTGATACTCTGCATAACAAGTTATTTATTTGACATTAGACTTACGATGCTACTAAGCATAGCAACATCTTCGAACATCTTCTTCCTAAAGAATATTTGAGAAATAATTTAAAGAAATAATTGAAATAATTACATCTTCTGTTACTTTCATTTGAATTTGTGTTGATTGCAGAATCTGCTTCACAGCTGACTATTACGGCAGAAGATTTATAACTTTTTTCATATTTGTAACAATTTATTTTGCATAAAGATTTCTGAGAAAGTATTTTTTATAGGAATAAAGAAGAACTGTACAGGAAGACTCCACAGTTTTACTGAAAGATTTCTACAAAACAATACAAGAATAAAAAAGCTTTCTCGGAAATCTTTATACAGTATAAATTATAAAGAAATATATAAAAAGTTGTAAATCATCTGTGATTTCCTCATAGTCAGCTGTGAAGAAGATTTTGCAATTAACATAGAGTGTATCAATCTACCAAAGTTATATGAACTTTGGTAGCTGCCTCATTCTGAATTTTGAACTGTTAAATTCCAATTCTAACGTCTCCGACACCGGATGCATTCAAAATCCCGAAAGCTAAAATCTCGAAACTCAAAATCCTGAAAGCCAAAATCTCGAACGCCAAAATCCCGAAAAGGCCAAAATCCCGAAAGCCAAAATCTCGAAAACCAAAATCCAGAATGCTCAAAATCCCGAAAATGATGAAATTATATAAACGCAGAGAGAGAAATTATGTTCTAGATTCAATCGCAAAATGGGATACTTTTGGAATTGAAAGGGCTTCAATACCATTTTGCGATTAAATTCAATCCCATTTTGTCAAATTAATGATTAAATTCAATCCCATTGTGATTTATTTTATCCTAAATATTTTTGCGATAGATTTTTCGAAAATAATGTGATTGATTTCATCGCATTTTACGATTGATTCTATCCCATTATGAGATTGAAACGGCTCCTATCACATTTGGTGATTGAATCTATTCCATCATGCAATTGATTATTCGAATTTTCCGAATATATTTATCCCACAATACGATTAATTTTATACCGTAATGCGATCAATATAATATATCGCATCATGGGATTGCTTTTATCACATTCTGAGATTAATTTTATCGCATTTTGAGTTTGATTCTATCGCAATATGGGATTGTTTTTATCGCATTATGGGATTGATTTTATCACATTTTCGGTTTGTTTTTATCGCATTATCGGATTGTTTTTATCCCAGTTTGGGATTGTTTATTGAATCATGGGATTGATTTTATCCCACTTTGGGATTGTTTTTATCGCATTATGAAATTATTTATATTTCAGAATGCTCTTGAATCTATCCCAAAATGTGATTGATTTTATCACATTGTGAGATTGATTCAATCGCATTGTGGGATTGTTTTTATCCCACTTTGGGATTGTTTTTATCCCACTTTAGCATTATTTTTATTGCATTATCGGATTGTTTTCATCCCATTTTAAGATTGTTTTTATGTATCATATGGGATTGTTTTATGCCATTTTTGTTATTTTTTATCGCATATCAGTATTGTTTTTAAGGTATTCCGATAACTATTTTATCCCAATTTTGGTACTGATTTCATTCTATTTTCCTATTGATTTCCGCTATGTTCATCCAGCCAGGCATTCATATTTGTTTTCGTTCCGGCCGAGATTCGATCTCACAACTTCATGGCATATCTAAACTTGAGGGCCGATGATCTTACCAATCGCTCCACCAGACGACTTGAATTTCTCTGATTCTCAGGGCAAATAGTTTCTGAAAATGATCGCATTGGGGAATATATTCAATCACATTTTGCGATAAAAACAATCCCATTTGGGATAAAAACAGTCACATTTGTTCCTAAAATGTGTATTTCTAAAAATCTATCACATTCTGTGATAAAATCAATCACATTGTTTCTAAAATTCAATCCCATATCTCCTGGACTCAAGAAATTTTAGGATATTTCTGAGATAAAAATCGCGTGATTGAAACAATCCCATCCATGGAGACTGAACCTGGATACTTGGAAATTTCTCTACGTGTGGAAGATAATGTGCAGAATAATTTCCCAAGACATATAAAATTTCCCTTCGCCTCCAGGAAGTGCGGGTGCAATCGTGGGAGTAGCTATGACACTTTTAGGAATTTGGGATTTTGGCATAAAGGCCTCTACACATTGGGAGCAATTTTTGTCAAAAATTGCTTTTTTGAAGGAAATTTCCTGCAGCGTTGTAGGGGAAAATGTCAAATTTCTGTCAAAAACGCAATTTTTGGCGAAAATTGCTCCCAATGTGTAGACGCCTTACAGCACTGCAGCCAGTTTCCTTCAAAAAAGCAATTTTTGACGAAAATTGTGCTCAATGTGTAGACACCTTAAGTCTATCCCAGTCTTTCAGACTCAAAATTGGACTGACCTAAATTTAATTTTGTGTGATGTTCAAAAGAAGAAGAAGAGTACGTAAGAGTAGGATGAACGTATACAAAACTATTAAGAAAGACAGGGATGTTAATTTTGATTTTATGAAATTGTCCTGATCTAAAAAAAATACCGAAGCTCTAAACATTTCGAAAATGTCAAGAACAGATTCTAAATACTATATTCCTAAACATAGAAAGCAATATTTCCAAAAGAAAAGAAATTGTGCGTAATCCCATTATTGTTCTAAATTTCACTTTATTCTTGGTTTTCTCACCTGCAGGGAAATCTGAGTGCAGGACTGAGTTCAGGGCAGGGTTTCCATGCTGCTGCAAATCCAGTCGCCAAGACCAGCACCAACTGTTGCAGGTGAGTCATTGTGCAAAAAGAATCTGTGGAATAAAATGCCTCGTTAAGCAAATCGCTAAAGAGAGGGATTATGCCGGACAGAAAAAGGGAAATTGCCGAGGAGAGTCAAGAAAGGTCATTTTAAGCGATGGGGCTTCAAAAGTATGTCAATTCCTCTTTGCGAGACGTTTTGTTCTTTTTTTTCGTGGCTGTTCTCAATTCTTTTGCCGTGTGTGCTTAAATTAGTGTGTCGAACAAGAGCGCTGTTCCAATCACAAAATTATTGTATGGACACAAAAAGGGGGGCCACGTTTTATGCTGTGGCATAAAAATTCTCATGCCTTTGAGCATTAGAATGCTTAGGTCTTTTTCTCTTATTCTCAGTACTAATATGAGGCTTTTTTATACACTAGTATTTATACTGCAAATATAGAGAGTATAACTGTACAGTGGGGAGCTTCTGCATGGCAAGAAAAAGTCGTCAATTATATATTTTTCAAGATTAAATTATTATTTTCTTGAGTAGGGTACAATGGGGTAATTTTAGCTCGTTCCTAATTTGGAGTTTTAAGATTTTCTCACTGCTTTAAATGGATAGAGGAAGATGTACTCTTGGTTACAAGGGCTTTTACTTCTCTTCATGGCTTTCTTTTAATCCTTGACCATCTTAGACAGTGATTATTTAATCACTGATTGACATTAATGTTGTGGTGGTAGAATACTTATTCTTTCACTCAAGTAGTGAATAAATTTCAAAATTAAATTATCTCATGAGATTACAGATAGGGACTTACTTCATGGCGCATATGTGTTGCTCACATGAAGTATACAAAATGAAGTAAAATGCCTTAAGTCATAAAATTCACTCCGTACTAAACACTTTACAGCATCTTTAAGGCAGATTATGTTCAAAGAGAGGTTTACAACGATATTTTATTGACTTTTTGGTTAATTTATTAAATGTTTTAGCTAAATTTCTTTATAATGTTAGTAACGTAGATAATTACGTAGACTTTGCACCCTTACTTCTCGTAAACTTCTCTTTAAAAAATCGAGTTGTTCGACTTATATTCCGGGTCGTCGATATGGACCATTGCATTTGAAAATAGCCCACGAAATTGGCGCCAACAGTATTTTGTATTCATCGCGATGTTCTTGTAACTTATTCGAGAGAAATCTCCTGAGCTTATGCAAATTTTCTGGGTGCATAAAACCATTTTGCGCGGTTTTCTTCGGTTCCGTAAATGTGTATAATCCCGGGATCCTGTGTAAATTATCCTGCCAATTGATATTTCGTCTGCATACGACAATAACCTTGCAACATTCTTTCTGACCGTTTCTCAAAGTTAAAAGTAATACACCTATAGCGAGCATATTTATCAACCGATTGGAGCAATTTTGATTTCATTAGAAAGGTTTTTGAATCCCTGATCAATCTGAAATGGTTTTCAGTGCTTGTAAGATTAAGATTTGCTAAAGAACACAGATTTATTAAGCGTGACTTAATTTTAAGGAGTTTTAGAATATTGAACTATAAGATAAATATCAGTGTTATGCATGTGAATGCATTTCACTTATCTAATAAACATTGTGCGGTTATGTTTTTTTTTCTGAAGCGTAAAATTCTTCAATCCTTTTCTATCCAATGGTTAAAGTATGTCCATCTCCTTTTCTTTCTCTTTTTGTCGCCAGATGCCACTACTTTCGCCCAAAAAACTACCTCAATTAAGGGCATAATAAGTACTTATTAAGGACTTATTTTATGCACTTGGACAAAGTTTTTTTAACAATGCTTTTAATTAGGGCATTACGTTAGTAACAACGTACCTGTCCCATGATTCCAATGCAAAAATGAATTCAAATATTATAATTGTACATTTTTAACTGTGTACTTAACGCTAAAGACTATTTTTCCAATGTTTTTTCATCCAATAAAATTCTCTTTCCACACACAATTCATTCTTTTCATCCACGCATGTTTATTACTAAAGTGATTAAGAGATGCATCAAGTGCACAAGTGTAATCCCTTACAATGCATTTTTTTGCATTGAATCTCGATGAAAATATGCAGAAAATTGTCCTATAAATGATTTCGAAGAGAAGAAATCATTTGAAAGACACAATGTCTTCTCTTGTATGGAGATTTCAAAATGACTCACTTCACGCTTTCATTCATAATTTGAATAAGACATTTATTTATTTTTACACAATGGTCACGGCACAGTGTTTGATGCTTCTGCCAAGATAATTCATTGGGGGGAAAGAGTGAAACAAGATTCTCAGAAGAAAGTAAAAATTTATCATTTTTGCCTCATAATGTTTTCATATTAATTAATCCGCCCATCTTTAATCTTCCATCTTTTGGCCAAAAACAAGGTACATTAATGATATAAACAAGCGTTTTTAAATATGGTTAAATGGATTTTCGAAAAAAAGTAAGTTGTTTATTTTAAATGATTTTACATTAATGTGAAGAAAGTAACAATTAACCCATTAATTATAAAACAGTTGGGTGGACAGCACAAAACATTATTGTTTAAAACTTTGTTTACATGCTTTCCTAAACTTCGAATGAGGTGCCAAAATACAATTTATTATATTATATAATTTGATTTACAAATGACACGTATTAATATAATATATTATAATTATACTCTGAAAGAAAAGGTTTTTGTTAAAAGTTTGTCATAGACAGATAAAAATATTTCGTGGAATTATTCGTAAATGTTTGTGGATTCCTATCGAAGACTTACGAAATGCTCATGAATCTTGTAACTCACAAACAAGTTTGTAAAAATTTGTAGTTTTTTTTACAAACATTGTTAGTAACATAATCAATTGACGAGTATTTTGTTGTACGTTTGGAAACGTTTGTTTGTAAATGTTCGTGAACACATAAAAAAATGTTTGTAAGATTTTGTTGTTTGTTTACAAAAATTTACGAACAAATGACAAAATTTTACGAACTTTTATTGTTGTGTGTGCGAACATTTACGGACAAATGTTTGTAAATGTACAAAAAGTCCTCGTCAAATGTTACTAACAATGTTTATAAAGAACGTACAAACTTTTACGAACTTGTTTGTGGATTGCAAGATTCACAAGCATTTCGTAAGTGCTCAATAGAAATTCACAAACAATTACGAAATATTTTTTTTGTGTAGCGGAACGCTTATTCGCAGATCTAACAAACTAGAGAAAAACATCCTTTTGACAAATCAAACAAACAGCGGTGCATGACCTCTTTTTCAGAAGTGGTATAACACGGGCTTTAGACCTGAGGCTTAGTCATATGGCTTAATACCTCTAATTCCTTATCCGGCAAGATATTTGAAGAACTTGTTGCTTAGGAATGGATATTAAGGACAAATAATCCATTAGCTTTTGAAAAATTAACAAAATTGTTTGTTATTTAGATTTTTGAGACCTTCGGAAACTGGGCTAAACCTCCAGTCTGAAGCCGGTATAACCCAGGATCCAGAATCAGAGCACTTAGCAAAGTCTCTTTAACTTGAATTTTTCTGTCTTTATTAAATTTCACGTTTTATAATTTTGTGGCCGCGAAAGATTTCTTGTCTCTTTGAGCACTTTTACGATGATATAACAGGTGACATGGCAGGTATTTTCAATCCCCTCTGCATAAGCAACATCTTCAGACACTCTCTGTACGCCTTTATTTATTTTATGATACACACACATTATTTTATGCGCATAGAGATTGTTGTAATTTGAATGTCAATTGGAATTGACGCTTTTGCACTACAAGCAATATTTCAAGGGAACTTTTCGGAATTCTTATGGTGCTTCCGGTGAAAGTTTCATTTGAGACTTTTGCCA
Organism: Phlebotomus papatasi; assembly: GCF_024763615.1. Taxonomy (NCBI): domain Eukaryota; kingdom Metazoa; phylum Arthropoda; class Insecta; order Diptera; family Psychodidae; genus Phlebotomus; species Phlebotomus papatasi. Next base: position 1,224,137 of record NC_077222.1, on the reverse strand, counting down.
GTGACCTTTAGGAGTTTGATTTAGTCGTAAATTTGATCAGGTTTTATCATTTTAGGTTTTTCTTCGTAAATTAAATTTAGTGTAACTTTGCAACGAAATTGTGTAAAAAATTGTGTAATATTTTATCTTTTCTGCCACATAGAGTTATGCCAAATAAATTTTCACTCCCTGGAATCCCAGAAACTTTCCCATGGGGAATGTTTCAGGTGAAAAGATTGAATTACCTATCCTCAACTTGACCACCTCGACAGACGACAATTTAGAGAGCGTCTAAGAGAAGAATTACTGTGTAGGTAGAAATAGCAGAATTCTTTCCACCTCTATTTCATCTCTGGGGTTTGTCTTTGGAATTCCTTCAGGTTATTCTGCTTTTTTTACTCTTGCTTCTTTCACCTCAAATCCCGCTCCCAAGCACATTAATTTGCATTTTATTAATCACCGCACGTCTCAGGTGATTGTGACACAAGACACATTTTTTTTCCAAGATATCCAATTGGTCAAACGAATCGCAATTTTGGAAGAAAGGTAGCTTTTTTAATCGTCAATGGATCAATAGTCGTACCAAGTGGAAGAAATTAACCAATTATCTCGTTTCGGGTCAGAAAAATCACCGGAAACATTACTTTTCTCCAATATCTCAGACCGCGCGGTTCTTTGATCGAGAGTTCGCGGGAAAGGTTACTCTCAGACTTGCTAATGTAGACATCAATTATCATAAAATACTTTACGCGTTTTTAATGCACATTGATTTTGTTATTGACTAAAATATTTTCCCTCATCAAATTCGATCTTTTATGCCTCCGGCACACCTTGTAGATCAGGAAAATTTTATAAAATTAAAATTGACATCCCTTTAAGTTTACACACCTCAAATTACATTGAATTAAATTGAAATTGATGTGATGTTTAAAAGAAGAAGAAGAGTGCGAAAGAGTGGGAGAGACTTATGTAAAAGGAATAAGAAAGAAAGGGGTTTAATTTTTAATTTCTTGAAATTTTCCTGATTTAAAAAGTATGGTGAAGCCATTTTTAACCAAATTAAATTTCTACTTATCATTTGGAATTGACGACTGATTAATTTGATTTTTTTACAGACTAAATTGATTAAATATTTTATTGACCGAACCTACATACATACTTTTGTATTAAGCAAATTTTCTTTGCTGACCAAATTTGATTTTTTTTTATCAACATAGATTTCTAACCTAAACACTTTTTTATTTAGGATCTATTCCTTATGGCTCCGACACACATTTTAGATCAGGAAAATTTATTAAAATCAAAATACACATCCCATTCTTTCGCAGTCCAAATTCGATTGAGCTAAATTCAATTCACTGTGCTGTTTAAAAGAAGAAGAAGAAAACTAAAGAATGAGATAGATATATAGACAGGGATTCGAATATTGGCTTCATCAATTTTTCCTGTTCTAAAAGGTGTGCCAGAGCCGTTACTAATCTAATTTGATTTTTTCCTAACCTCTTTAACCATAAAACTACTCCTCATTTTGTTAAAAAACAACTTGTCTCTAAAGGATCTGTGGTAAAATTATGCACCTATGAAAATTAAATTTAGGTAAAAATAAAATTTGGATAACAATGGCTCCGGCACACCATTTAGATCAGGAGAATTTCATAAAATTAAAATTCACATCTCTTTCTTTCTTAGAATTTCTGCATTTCCTACTCTTTCGCGCTCTTCTACTTCTTTTGAACATCACACTAAATTCAATTCAGTTAAGTAAAATTTTGAATCCGAGAAAGTGGGATAGACTTATGCAAACCCTTCGAGAAAGAGAGAGACACGAATTTTGATTTCATGAAATTCTACTGACATAAAAGATGTGCCGGGAACATATATATTAAAATTGGTTAGTAATGACTCTGGCGGACTTTTCAGATTAGGAAAAGTTCATGAAATCAAAATTCACGTCCCTTTCCTTGTCAAAAATCTTGCATATGTTTGTCCCACTATTTCGCACTTTTCTTTTTTTGGACAACTTAACAAATTCAATTTATTTCAAATAAAAATTGCGTGCCAAAGATAGACATACGCTGAACTTTTAAGAAAGAAAGGGACGTGAATTTTGATTTCATGAATTCTTGCTGATCTAATAGGTGTTCCGGAGCATTATTAATTACCGAAAATTATTGAAATAACACACTTGAAAATTATACTGTTTCAAAGTTTCAACTTTAGTGCTGATCAAATTTGATTTTTGCTGATCAAATTTAATTTTAATGGCTCTGGCACACCTTTTAGATCAGGGAAATTTTATGAAGTCGAAATTCGGTTATTCTTCCTTCTGACATTCTTTGCATATGTATGTCTATCTCATTCTTTCATACTCTTCTTCTTCTTCTTTTGAACATCAAACCAAATTTAATTTAGCTCAATCGAATTTGTAGTGCGAAAGAAACAGAGTCATATGCAAAACGTGTAAGAAGGAAGAAGATTCAAATTTTGACTTAAGGAAATTTTCCTGATCTAAAAGGTGTGCCAGAGCCGTAATTGCTAATTTTTTTACTGTCAAAAAGTACATTAATTAAGAAAACATTTTTGTTTTTTCTTGTTGTTTTCTTTTTTTGAAAAAAAGTGCTTCACATTAAAATGATCACATGATCTACTACAGAGCCATCTACGGTAAAAGGCTGAAGCTAAGATGTTCTACAAAATCAAATCATTTAAAAAATCTTTTATTTTGGCTTTCTTTTTTCAGCAAGTCAATTGCACTTTATATACGTAAGTAATTGTATAAAAAGAACAAAATACGTAAATTAACGTAACTGCAAGTCGCGGTCTTGTACTTAAGATTACCAAGAGATTTCTTTGTAAGATTCTTGATTACTGGCTGATAATTTGCCACTGAAATATTTCCTCAATGTGATTTTAATTTCCTTTCCATTGCGGCATCGTATGTCATCTTCAGTGCATTATAAGAAAAAGTTTTAATCTAACTTGAATATATGCTCATCTAGTTTGCAAGTTTGTTGCAGATGTTGGCATTTCATTTGCGTGCAAAATGTTTTGCAAAATGGCAAAGAGATAAATATTGAATGAGATGGACATTCTTTCCTGTGGCTGGCAAGATCAAATCATATGATCACATCATTAGCATTAAGTGCATTAAGTGTCTCTGTAATGGATGCACGTGGAACGTGTGTCAGGTGAGCTTCCAATTGCCCAGCGCGTTTTCACTCTTGGAAATTGCTCAATGCACAATTTGCAGTGAAATGGAAAAGAGGAAGATGAATTTTCGAGACACTCTGGCATTTTCTCCATCACTGTCTTGGTCATTGATGGTCAAACTGAGTGGTTAGGTGAGTCATTCAGGTGTGAAGAAGGTCAAAAAATATCTCTATTTTTGTCATTTGGACATTTTTTATAGGATTTTGTTGAGAATTTTGCGGTAGAGTTATGCAAAGTATTCTCTCATCTTTATGGGAATTTTTGGTGAAGATTCAATAGGAGATGTCATTGAAAGATGAAAAAAAAACAAATCAAAGAGGGTGTGAAGCTTTGTTGTGTGTTCGATCTTGAGGAAGGTTATTGTCAAAATCGGCAATTTATGTTGGGGCTTTACGAATATATTAGCGAATGGAGGATTTTAGGAGTTTTTATAAAGATGTATCAAACCGTTTTGGTCGTTTTGGATTTTCTCAATCGATTACATTACCTCTCATCCTCAGTGGGAAATTTATACGAGATTGACGATTGAAATGTGGCAAAACCTGTTTAATTTCTCAAACGGACCACAAGAAAATTTTTGTAAGACAACGTCACACAAAGACCAAGTTAATTCGTTTGAAGCTCGTCATAATCAAAAATCCATTATCGTTTTTACGTGTAGAATCATCAAATGCAAAAGAGATAAATCCATAAAGAGGTGTTAAGAAATTGGTCTTAGGCTCAAGCCAACAGGAATTGGAAACCCAATTTCTATTCCCGAAGTCATCAGAGTGAAATATTTCATTGCATAATTTTGCAATTAATAAATTCTTCTGCTATTTTTTTTCTCTCTTCGTCTTGAGGTGAAAAAGTTGCCTTATTTTCCACGGCGAATGAATCAATTTGAGGTAAATAACCGAATAATGTGACTAATGCAATTGGAATATTTATTAGGTTGTGACTTCATGCGAGTTGTGTTGAGGTTCACAAGAGAGGAAAAACACCGCATGTTACAAGAAAATTTACACGGAGATTTTTGCGATGGATTAGAAGTTGAATTTATTGCAGTCAATTTTAAATGGTATTCAAGGTTCTTTTATGTCTATAAATTGTTCTGGCCAATCACTTTTCAATCCTGAGAAATTTTTGCTACAAAAATGTTAAAGAAAAACTTTATGGATTTTATTAGTCAATTTGTTGACTATTTATTAGCTATTTTAGCGTACTTAGTGGGATATTGATATGTGTAATGAGACATATAAATGGTCTATACATGATTTGAGAAATTAATGTATCCAGAAAATTTGTAAGGGATACCAAAACCTTTCTATTAATACCATATTTACCCAAATTGGACCTGAAATACGCTTAGTATCACTATAGAAGTTTTTTTTAATGAAAAAAAATTACTGAGAATTCACTAATACTGACAATCTATTTCTCCGCATGATGGTACTGTTTTCTCCCGCGAGTGGCGCTGGCAACAGCTCTCTACTATTGATACCCAAGCGGCATTTCATATCCAAATAATGTATGTCTCAAATGTAACTAACATATTTTTAACGTAATCGTGCTATTTATAAAAATATATTGTATGAACATAATGGAAGTTTATTATCTGAAAATTATGTGTCTTGTATGCCAGAAAAATAACTTAACTAAAAAATGTATGGAAAATATCAGTCATTTTCTAATAATATAAATAATAGTACTTTTTATTTGTTGAATTCCAGTTAATGGTGTTTCCCCTTAGAATTACGACAAAATGTTTTTAGATCCATAAACAAGTCATAATATAATCTACTTTTGAGTGAAAATGTCTAAATATATGTAAAAAAATATCGATAGTATATTTATCTTACATATTCTTGCTGTTATGTCCACATAATGTCGTGAAATTGTATGAACGTTATGTTCTGATATATTTTAGTTACATTTTTTCCGTAAAGTAGACAAGTTGTATACAACTTGTGTTTTTTTTTTATGACGCTACCACATTGCCAAATTCTGCTGTGTTTACTAAGCAAAAATTCATCTTCGAGTAAAAATTTGTGAAAAAAGTTGTGTTTAACATTAATTAGAGTCCTGAAGTGTGCCAGCGTGTGCAGTGGAATCGAGTATAGGGGAATGGTGGCATGGTTTGCACAAAGTGAACCTTCAAACAACGCAAATTTTCTCTTTATTTGCAAAGAGCTAGTTCGTCATTTCTTAGCCATAAGATAGATAATAATTAAGCTCATGAGACGAGAAGAGAAATGGTAAGTCAGCTCTTTGCAAACAGAGAGAAAATTCGCATCGTCTACATTCCCCTATAGATAAAAGGGATTAAGTTTGAGAAATTAAGTGCAATTGAAGGAAAAAAAAGTGAATTATTACTTTGTTTGTGAAAGCTAACATTTACTTTCTTTAATTGTAGTGTAACGAAAATCCAAACGTTAGGACAACTTCCCCCGATCTTTGTCGTGAAACCAAGTTGCAGAAAGAGTGCCCAGAATACAGAAAAGAATCTATATTTTGTATACAATGTACGGGATAATGTAAATAAAATAACCAAAATATGTACAGATGTGTTTTTCTTCTATAATTTTTACTTTTTCAGGTTATAATAACTTTGTTTTATTTTATTGGAATAAAAAAGGTTAATGGCGTGGAATATTACATAAATTAGGTGATGTTAAACACAGTTTAAAAGAAATATTACGCAAAAAACCTTGATGTCTGTCGATAATTATCCAGAATTTTTTTAAAGTGCTGTATTCTATTACATTCCGTTAAACCTAATATTCTTAAACTTCTAGGACGTGGCATAGTTCACAAATGTTGTGCCATTAAGCCGCAATGGTTCAACCAGCAATGGACTATATTCCTGAATGAATCAGAAGTATTTCGGGCCTTCTGGATCCCGTTTCAACGCTGAAGTGTCAGACCACCCAAAAATTTTAAATGATATGATGAAAAGAATGAAAAATTCATTCAATTTTATTTTCTTTAATTTTACAACCTTTCCCAAGTGGAGAATGAAATTTTGTTCACTAATATTGTGTCCTCTAACGGAAAGCAATCGTTGCATTAAACTTTCATACACGATAAAAGTGCACGAGGCTCTGGAAATCTAACTAATTTGTTGAAGATAAATAATAGTTATTCATTCGAAAAAAATATTTGAGCAATTCTAAGAAAAATATATAAAGGAAATGACAGTTCTTCAGTCTATACTTATAATATTGGCATTACAGAGTGATTATATTATATTTATAGCCATAATCGATATATTTTACCGTACATGATAACGTGATTATGTATATAAAAAAAAATAATTGTTATATTTTGGATGTAAAAAATCTCCATTCACTTAAATATGGACTTCTTTTATGCGATTATATAGAGGAAACTTGTAAAATCTTCGCCATCGTTTTCGTAAAGATGTCAGACATCTCTACTCGTTTATAGCGATAAATGCTCCTTGGGATATTTATACCACAAAATTTGATCAAAACAAATCAGGAATACCCAAGCAGCAATTTTTTCTCAAAATAGTCTTGTAGAATCCCCTAAGTAAGGCACTATAGAACCAAAATTCTATTAATTTACTTATAACGCTCTTGCTTCCATCACTGAGATTACTATAAGTAAAGTGGCGCACTCATAAGGATCTTATGAATTTCCACAGAAAATGTTCACTTTAAGTCTTTTAAAAGTGTACTAAAAGACTTGTCTAATACTTGGTTCTATAAGGCATCTATTTTTCTTCTTGGGTACCTTTAGTGTTACTACGAAAATATTTTCTTTTTCGGAATGAAAACGATTTGCTGTAAATTCATTGACACTGACAACCAATTTTTCCGCATGAGGGCACTGTTTTCTCCCACGAGTGGCGCTGGCAACAGCTCTCTACTATTGATATTTACATCACGTTTGTACAAATCGAATTAGGAATACCTACACCTTAGAAATCGAACCAGTAAAAATATTTTCTTTTTCGGAATGAAATCGAATTTCTGAGTATTCAGTGACATTGACAACCTTTTTCTCCACATGAGGGCAGTGTTTTTTCCCGCAAGTAGTGCTGACACCAGCTTTTAAAATTTATTTCTCAAGCCTTTCCCAAAAAAAAAAATACAGTTTTGCGAAAGAAAAAGTGAAGATACAATTGATCTTTGCACGTGTGTCAGTGTAAATTCATTAATTAGCACACAATTAACAAACGCATGATTTTCTCGGCAGGAGACACATCTTGAAAGATGAAAATCTTGTGCAATTCTTACCGTTTATCGATGTTGTCTTATTCCACGGTCTTTCTTGCTGCTTCTTCTTTTTTTTAAGGTGAGATCAACTTCGAATTACAGTAATATTATTGCCTTACTGGCGATGATTGTTGATGTTGGCCACAGAAGGCCTATTCTTGGGTGTCGTCTCCTTTCAGTTGCACTCCTCAAGAGCCATAACTGCATTAAAGAAGTGCCATGCAGAAAATTTATACATTGGAAATTGCGTATATTTCTGCTCTTATAAGTTATACATTGTCAATAGAGGGGAAACATTGGCATATTTCTGGCAGACGTAACTTGCAGCAATGATTGGAATGTCTATTTTGAATATTTTTTTCTTGCAAAACTTTCTCTCCACATTCCCCCTCATTGAGTTGAATGACTCGAAATATTCAACTGTATATATTCACGAAAAATTCATTGATAATTCTCGTATTTTCACGATCTATTTGAAATTTGGAGCGACTTTGAAGAAATCTTTGAAGAATATTCAAAAGGGTTTTTTTCTTCTTCTAAGAAAAGTGGGTTAATTTGAGATTTAAATCAAGCAGAGACTATCAATGATAGCTTAAGTTAATGAAAATTTGCCATTTAAAAGCCCAAATTGATATAACACTTAAGAAATTATCTATAAGAGCCTCATTTTACTTATAGCAGTTGGTATAATTTAATATGCATATTAACGAAATAAATTCTGTACATAAAATTGATATCATGTACATACAGCTTATGTAAAATTATTAGATTTATTCAATCATAGTCATTTGTTTAACATAAATCTGCAAAATTATGTATGGTATCATAGATTGTCGAAAAGTTTCATAAGAATTTTCACTTAAAATTACAAAAACTGATGCAAACTTTATAAATTTGAGGTTATGTTCAGAAAGCTTTAACTCTATTTAGAGTTTCTTTAAAATAAATAAAATTGCAGGTAATGCTGTTGTATTTCCAATGAGCTTTCATTTCAAAAATAAATCAGCAAGTATTATTGCTGAAAAATATCTAGAGGTTATAGTCAACTCTTAAATAAAACAGATATGGTAAAAGACCATATTTCTAGCCATAAATTCACCTAAATAGTTTTCCTCTTTATGATTGAAAAATCGTAAAATTGCAGATGGAGTTGCCCCCCTGTCACTTCGAGTGAGTGATTTATGGTGCTATTCCAATGATAACTTAAAATGGGAAATTTTGCTTCTGAATATTTATTAGTACATGATTGTTTTCATGTGCTTCTGCATTACCGACTTTTTTGTGTTGGTTCGTGTCACGGCTGTTTGGTTGTTTTGGAACAAAACAAGGACTGAGGAAAACAGTGTTGATTGGACCAAGCCAAAGAAAAGTCAATAATTCAGAAAAAAGGATTAAAGGAAAACCTATTGACACCTTAGTAATTTGTCAGGCCATAGGGGAAAGCCTGCTACCTTCGGACAATTCAATTTTTTTCTCGATGTTTCTTATAGATCTCACCCATAGCTCTTTTCTGAAATTTTGAGGCATTGGAATAGCTATTAAAATATAATATTATAATAAGCCAAATTCATTTAAGAAACATTGAAAAAAATTAATTGTTCGAAGCATAAATCGTCCGAAGGTAGCGCGCTTTCCCCTACTTATTGACACTTTCAGTACCGATTTAGGATATAAAGTTTGAATATGTCTTTTTATAAGAAGAGGTAGATTACAGAAAAAACATCATATTCCTTGCATTTTACCAGATACATTAAATAAATTTCACCAGTCTGACAGAAGTGTCAGTTAATAGGGGTTTCCTGTCGAGTAGGCGTTTTTTTCGACCCTACTTGAGAACAGTCATGTTCTAAAAATGTTCAGAAGAAAGATTTCTGGTGCTAAGTAGATTTCTGATGGTTCAGTGAAAAATAAATATGATTTTCCCGGATATCACTGTTCTTAAATGTTTCTGCATTATCGACTTTTAGTGTTGGTTTCTGTCTCGAATGTTTTCTCCAGTGCTCGCCGTGTTCTAAAACCACAAAATAGTCGTGACAGTTAGCAATATACAGAAAAGTCGATTATGTAGGAGCTTTTTAGAACAGTAAAGTGCTAAATTAATTAAAATAGCATCCCTCTTTTCATTTTTTCCTTGAAATAGCACCATCTTTCTGGAGATATTACATTGCGAAATACTTCAAGTTAAAAGCAAATTCTTAATATTCAATTGCATTTCAGTATAGGTGAATAAGAGAGATTTGAGTCAATTTACTCCATTTACTGGCACAGAGGCACATATCGAATATAGGTTATATTGCTTTTGTTTCAGCGACTACAGCGCCTCTAGTGGTAGAACAAGAGAATTCAAATATTCTGAACCTTCAACTATTTTATTCATCAATGACAGGGATTTAGTTTAAGCTAAGATTCATTTGTGTAACACGCACATCAGCAAAGTAATATGTTTAATCTTCCTTGCAGCATTTGGCTCCTTATCACAAAGATGATGATTAAAATAGATGTTGTGAGATTTGCATAATAGTGTTGGGAACTGAAATTGAGTGAATTAATCAAGTTGGGAGAATCTCAAACCGTTTAACACTTAATCGTTCCGCATTTGTAAATCCCAACAGTTTGTTTCACTCGCCACGGTTTCTCTAATGAATTGTGTACAATCATTATGCACAGAATTTGCAAGTTTTTCCCGCTCCTCATTTTCTTCTAAGCAACATCCAAGTTCTTGGACGATGTCTTTAGCCATCGAGAGTTCAATTTGCAACATTTCTGTGACTGATGATGGATGCTAAAGATGGAATTGCTTTAAATAAATACCGAGGATTTGCTGGAAAATTAACTGTTTCCATCGTTTTGCGATATTAATCTCTTTGGTGAATGTCTCGAGGATGGGCGATCTTTTTGCTTGGCGCGGGGAAGTGCAATATTGCGGGCTGTTTTTTTTTCACATTGCCGTAAGAATATACATCAAAATTGAGCGATAAAACAATTATTTTCTCTCACATATTAAATTGATGGTGAAGGAGAAGATCTCAAGAAACAATTGTGTACTTTGTTGCACAAGGTTCTTCTTGCGAGAATAGTAAAACATTAAAATGTCGTGGAAAGATCACGGGATTTTTTAACCGTCATTTGATCTCAATTTTTCCCGCCACACAATTGATCTCCAGCCTAAGAATGCGCCAAGTCCAAAAGGTGCCTGAGGATGGTGCACAAAAAAACAGCCCAAGAGAGAAAAATTTAAATAGAAATCTTCCGTGTCTTGAATCTTTGATTGCTCGAACTCTTCGGAGAGGGCAATGGATATAATCCATCTAGTTTCGATACTTCGAAAATAGGTTTGAATGAAAAACTCTTCGACAGGAAACCCCTATTGACACTTTTGTCAAAATGTTGAAATTTATTTAAAATATCTAATAAAATGTAATATGGCATTTTTTTAAAATTAATTTTCGTTTTTCGATACGGATAAGTCTCCAAATTTCGTATTCCAAATAGTACAGAGTAGAGTGTCAATAGGTTCTGACACGAGTTCTTAAAGTGTCAATAGGTGTTCCTTTCACCCTAGATGGAACTTCGTAAATCTTGCGAAAGACAGTTCATCTCTCTGGAACAGGACCGAAAAGAGAAAGTTCATGGGCAGGGGAGTTAGTCTTGATTCGATCAAGAAAATGGAAACATACAGGTCCGTGTTTTGGACCCTGATTATCCACTCCTGCAATAATTGGTTATCCCAGACTTTAGGGGCTACAATCTTTTGGAGATTTTACAGATAAATGCTTTCCGCAATGTGGATTTTTCAAAGTAAAAAGTTAAAAAGGCTATACTGAGCTTATTTATTTACCGATAGGGACAAGTATAGATTTCTTTGAAAGGCCTTTGAAATCTAAACAAATTTGAATTTTGCAATTTTCTATAATTCGATTTGTTATGATTTTTGAAGCTGATCAAAATGATTGTGAAGCGGTATAAAGGAAGAAGAATAACATGGAGTAATCACTATAAAATGTCTATTAGAGATCACTTCGATAGCGAGTAGTCCTCAGTTGCGTCAGTTACACCCTGGCAGGGGACAGGAGTATGTCTTGTTCCTGCTTCGGTGTAATTTGGAAATTTGTTTAGGGATAGCATCGAAATTAAAAGTTCGAGCATCCCACAAAGCTGTAATGCTTTGTCACTCCTTTTGATGGGCCTCGAAAGCCTTCACTTTATACACTTGTTTGGTACTTGTGGTCCATTAATTTTTGAAGTTGAAACTGGTTTTAATCACCTTTTCCACGTTCATGACTGCACAAATAACTTTTATATTATTTATTCAGAGACAGAGAAAGATTTCTTCAAGGGGCATGAAAAAAAATGCGTACGAGAAAGATCCACAAAAATGTGGGCACATCTCTTGGAGAAGAGAAAGTAATGAGGAATTCCTCACAATCTTCGACATTTTGACGATAATTTATCATCCTGGGCGGCTCTTTTTTACTGATCTCGAGAAATCTGGAGCTCTGTTCTTGCTCTGGGAAGATCCTCAAGAAATGAGGTTGCATCTTCCATGCGTAGAAAATCCTCTGTTTTATCTGTTTTTTTTTACGGTGAAGAAACCCTCAAGATCAGAGAGAGAGAGATCTTGGGCATTCCAATCGATTGCTTTTGAAATAAATCCACAAGTCACGAATGCCAATAGCCTGAACCACTTTTTTTTTACAGTGCAACAAATGTAAAGAATCAACAGAGACAATGCTGCTGAAAATCTCTGTGAATCTCACTTAAGAATGAAATACAGACACATACTATGCTAGAATGCTGGCGAGACACCCACAAGAAATTCCCGTTTAAAACTGTCACTCAACTAATTAGAACTTTGGCACAAACATAGCACAATCTGCGTTGGTTTTACTGGAGGAGGTTGCACAGAAAATCTGTATCACTGCCACCCACTTTTCTTATTTTTATTTATTTTTTTTTATTTTTTTCTTGTCACTGCCTTTTAATAACTTTGTGAATGGGTTTCCTTTTGTGAATGAGCCAAAGTCTAACAGACCACTAAGTTGTTTCGAACTGCCTCACGGGAAGGTTTCACTCAGACTGAAATTCACCTCTTGGCTTTAACTCTCAAGACACCGAAGAAAACGCGAAAGAGAGTAAGAGAGAGGAATCCACCGATGAAGAATTTCTCGTATTACACTATGCAGGGGAATTATAGTCACTTGCTTTGATTACATTACTGAGAATAGGTATATCACAAAGCATGTGAAAATGTGCTAACATTGACAATCTTTTTCTCCGCGAGAGGGCGCTGTTTTCTGCCGCAAGTGGCGCTGATCAATAACTCGCCTTGGGCAAGGGTATACCCAGGATTATAGTAAGATAGGGGCATTTGAAATAATATATCAAATGATATTTGAAGAGAATACTTTTGGAAAATTATTCCCCAAAGAAACGTTTCTCGAATGTACAGAAAAAGTATTTCCTCGCAAAATCGCCCTAAATCCGATTGTAGTTCAATTTTTATGAATTTTAGCTTTTTGAAAAAAAAATCAGTCTAAGGGCAGAATCACATTGACAGTAAATGCTCACCGTATTTAGTTAATTTACGAATTTTCAGTGCAATTCTTACACAAAATCTCGATTACCGTATTACCTTATCTCATACTCGGTGGCACTAGTTGAAAATAATATAAGAAATTTGAAGAAATAAAACGAAATTGCGATATACGGTGAACGATTAATTTATCGCACAGTTTTTTGCTCGCCATTTATGGCATTTTCGTTTTATTTCTTCAATTTTCTTATATTATTTTCACCTAGTTCCACCGAGTATGAGATGAGGTAATACGATAATTGAGAATTTGCGTATTTGGAATAAAAATGCGTAAATTAACGAAATACGGTGAGGCTTTGACGGTGACGGTGAGCATTTTACTGTCAATGTGATTCTGCCCTAATCCTTTACTAGGGCCTTATACCCTAGACACACTTACGACTTAAGCCGAGAGAGGGCTTAGTGAAAATGACGGAAATGAAGTATAACCATTATTTCGAATATAATTACGCTAAACCGTCTCTCGGCCAATCCTCAAGTCTATCAAGGCCCCTAAATCTTCTTGATTTGATTCATTTCTGCACCGATTTTGATGATTTCGGGGCATCTAGATAAAGTTACAAAAACGTGTTAATAGATATAAGTGTGTTTAATTGCAGAAGATAAGGGGAAAGGGGGATTACACTTTTAATTAAATTAAAGGATATTCGAGGATATTTTAGAAACACCTGGATAATTTACAAGGAAAATGGAGAGATAGATATATGATTTCTTCTAGGAAAAGGTTCCTTGAGATGTCTTTTAGAAATCCTTCTTTGGCACCAACAACTTACGATAACGATATATCGTTATTGGGAAAAAGCAAGTTTCATAGGGTGAAAGGAACACCTATTGACACTTTAAGAACTAGTGTCAGGACTTATTGATACCCTACTCTGTACCATTTGCAATAAGAAATTCGAACACTTATCATTATCGAAAAAACGTTATATTACTTAGACTTTATTGAATGCATTAAATAAATTTAAACATTTTGACAAAAGTGTCAATAGGGGTTCCTTGTCGAAGAGGTGTTCCTTCGACCCTAAAGTAATTCTATCTATTTCCTAGGAACTCTTACTTTAAGATATCTCAAAAACTGGACGTGATATACTATAGGTTTCTTAAGGAGATATATTAAAGACACACCAAGGACTCCTATAATACCGATGGTTTTCGTTTTGTTGCCCTGTAATGCTCGATATCTTTAAAACAATATTAGTTTGTATGGGAACTACCATACGGACGAGTCAGAGAGAAATCTAAAAATATTTATTTAAAGTTCAAGTCATATATCGGCTTTAAGCCGAATTTCGTGAAGATCGGTCAAGCTGTTTTTGAAATAAATTGCCAAAGTTGTGAATTTTCATATGAATATCGTTAATTTCCCAAGGACTGACAGTCCTTTTTAATTTAGGTCTCGGTAAATTTTAAGTTTTTCACCAATACCTGTAATATCTAGCCCCGTCTCTGGCGAAATGTTGGACTAGCTTCTATACATTTTTGCCCATTGTCCTTTCAATAAGTCCTGTATTCTCAAGTCGAATATCTGATTAAAAAATCGCAGTATTTGGTGCTACTCCTTTAGATTCTCCTAGGTTTAAGCTTGAGGATAATGTCCCAAAAGAAACATTCCTAAAGAAAAAACAGCATAAATTCTATTTGAATCCGATTTTGATGATTTTATGTGGTTCCGATAGCTTATAAACCTTTTCGGATAGTTTTTCAAAGAGTAATAACGTCTTTTTTGTAAGAAAATGGATAAAAGATTTCTTCAATTTTCCTTTCAAACTTACTTACTTTGAGCAACATGGAGCAACAATATTTACACAAATTTTCAAATAAATTATCTCATTTAATTTATTTGTAAATAATTTTAAAATTTTATCCAGAAAATTGTGAATTTGCAAATATTTTGGTTTTAAATCCAAAATTATGACCTACTTGGTGTTTTTTTTATTTTTTACGGAATCAACATATTGCCATTGCGATCCTATTCTTCTGTTATCCAGTGTATAAATCAGAAGATTTTAGGTATCTTCGGGAGAAACAGGTATATGAATGTGTGAGCCAGAAATTTACTTGAGGTTCGTCGCTTGGGAATTGATGTCTTTTGTTTCTCTCACCGATGCGACATTTAAATCACCAAGCAATTGAGTTGATTTGAATGTTACGAAGAAAATAGCACTGTTTGATGATTGATTTACTGCACGATGATGTGAAAGAGGTGTATTTTGATGAAAATTATCCAATTAGACGTTTTGCAGTGCGTTTATTCCACCCAAAGTCGTCAGCATGGTGTTTGCGCTAAAAGTGAAAGGTGATTTCGATATAGTGTTGCTAGTTCCACCACCAGTTTTGTCACCACAATTCATAAATTATGGCCTAAATGAGCTTCTTATAGAGTGTTATGTGTAATGCCAAAAAATAAGAATAAATAAGCGTATCATGTGGTATAGAGGCATATATACTGGTATGAGGAAAATTAGTTGTTAATTGAAAATTTTTATTTTTAACTATGGCATGTTCTCTCTTTACAATGCTTATAGTACATTAATCCCTGAGGAAGAAACATACTAAGAGTTTACTACTTGGTATTATTTATATCATCAGTAACTCATTAATACTTTTGTTGTCTCAAAAAATGTGACTACTTAAGACTTTTTCTATTTTATTTACAAGAATATAGCATTTTGTCTTTTAATGGTTTAGAAATTTGATTTAGGTGACTGTCCTTGTCAGTTTTGTGTTAGAATATCTGGCATAAATTCAGATGAGCATAATTTTCTACTAGAAAATATTTTTAGGGGGCGTAATCCTCTATCTTTGTTTTAAAATTTTATTTATTTTTTTAATATGTAATACTTGAGATCTACAAAAGTGACGAAAAAAACACTCGTATTATTGCAATCTTCGAACGAAATGCTAAAAAATAGACCACGCCCCTTAGAGAACGAGACAGTAAATAAAAGTATAGAATATGCTATTTATCCTCCTCAGCTTCTTTATTTTCAACATTTCTTCAAGAAAACAAATAAAATATAGAGACTAGCTGATGACAGTTGAAGTGAGTAGACAAAGTTTCCTTATTATCTTCTTTGCCCCTTTGATATTAATTGTACAAAATTTAAACGGAATTTTCACAATGTAATGTAAACAAAGTCAGTTTTATGCATATGTATATTAATGCTTTTGAGTTTATGCTCTTAAAAGTTGGTGACCAACGCCCAGAGTAAAACTGTGGAAAACTCCTTCAGAAGTTATATAAGCCATCTGCATCATAAAAAAACAAATGCTTCCTGATTAGAATTAAGAATAAGAAAAAAATAGTGTAATAAAATAAATTCACATGTCTTTTGGGCGTGGCTTGATTATTTAAGGGCGTGGCTAAATTATTTAGGGACACGCCCCTTCCAGCATTATTTACAGTTGAATTTTCGGGAGGGACTTATCAAAATAGTGTCATATTCTTCTATTTTTAAACATTAAAAATTATAATTTAGAACTCACGAAGTTACAATGAAAAGTATTTGGCTCAAACTTTACCAGAAAATGCAATACTAAATTTTATGGAAAGTATGAATTTCCTACAAGAAAAAAATTATGCTCATCTGAAGGGCTCTGAATGTCTTGAATAAGTTAAAATCTTTCACCTTCAATGATCTCTAAATTCGTATGAGGAACTGTTAATTGTAAATCCAACTACTTAGTATTTTTTTTTTGGAATTGCAGCTATTTACATGAATATTGTTTCCTACTTCTGCATTCTAAGAATTAGTTCAAAAGATATATTTGACTGATCTCTATCAATTTTATTTTATTCATTTAAAATAGGTGATTGGTGATAAATTTGTTATTTTTTCTCTTTTGCATCTACTTAAGTTAACAGCTGTTCCTGGTTTTGGAAACAATATAAGAAATATAAAACACAAAATAACATTAGACTAGCTTGAAATCGACTCAAGGTCCTCCTCTCTAACCCCACGCGGAAAATTTCTTATTTGCAAAAAAAAAAAGTTTGTCGCGTGAAATTCAGCGGAAGGGTACTGTTGCCACTGAGCACTCAATTTGATTCTCTACTGTTCTCACTGCTACCCGGTAGGTTTGTGTCACTGGTGGAGGCTGCTGTTCCGGTCGGGCTTTGGCTGAGTGGTTCTGCTGGGACTAGACCTTCTTTAATCCGTTTCTTTTGCTTCATTCGACGATTTTGAAACCAGATTTTCACCTGAAATATTCACAAGATGTTTCATTTTTCTCTCAGATGGAGATGCAGGGAAATTTACCTGAGTCTCGTTGAGTTGAAGAGCATTGGCTATTTCAATTCTTCGCGCTCTCGTGAGGTACTTGTTGAAGTGGAATTCCTTCTCCAGCTCCGTCAGTTGCTTATTCGTGAAATTTGTCCTTCCTGTGTTGTTGTTGTTGTTCATCAACAGAGGATTGGTACCTTGAGAAGCGGCTGAGAGGCCTTAAAAACAAATAAAAACAATGTTATTAAGATATACAAGGAGTTCTTAAAATTTATAGTTAACTATTTAAATATAACGGATCATTTCTTGCACTGCAAGTCATTGTTGTGATATTAATGAATTCTTAAATTGAACGTGAATGTGTACATAGAAAAACATTTGTTTACACATTATGCTTAGCCAAGCTCGCGTACAATGATGTTAAATTATGTTATTATCCGTTAAATTTGATCGAGTGCAATTTTTCCAATAATTTTATAATTCATTGGATAAAATTAATATAATCTTTTAAGACAAATTAAGTTTATAGTGGAAAGGTATAAAGCTAAACTAGGTATTAAAGGTATACTAGATTTCTTAAAAAATTAATTAAGTCATAGGTACAAAAAAAAAAAAAATAAAATACCCAAGTAGCAAAATCTCGTCAACATAACGTGATATTTATCATTTGGTCATGGTAATTATTTAGGCACTCGTACGTTATACACTGACAGACAAAATTGAACTAATATTTCATAGTTCAGGATCTCAGGATCTAATTTATATTTCATCTGAAACTTTTTTATCTTAAGGCCTCTACACCAGAGGCGTGCAAGAACCGTTGAAACCGAATTAATGTCAAATGAAACACGTACGTTTATGGTCAAAACGCTACCAAAACAAACTTTTTTTGACGTTAATTCGATTTCAACGGTTCTTGCACACCTCTGCTCTACACACTAGGAGCAATTTCGTTAAAAAATGCATTTTTTTTTAAAAAAATTTCCCCTGTCCTTGTAGGCAGAAACGTCAGAATTTTTTAAAAAAATTCAATTTTTGACGAAAACAGCTTCTAGTGTGTAGACACCATTAGAAAGCTCTATTGTAAACCAACAAAATATCTCTTATTAGGAGTTCTTGCAAAAAGAATAATTTATTTCTTAGGGCGTTTAAAAAAAAAGACATGTAGGTAAAATTTTGTCACATGTACCTAATTTTTGGTCTAAGATTTTATTTTGCATGGACGCTTTTGGATTTTTGGAGACCATATAACAGTGATCAGACTACATATCAAAGCTGAATCTAGTGATAAAAATATCAAATCCGGATTTCATCCAAAGTTTATTACAGTATATGGCTCAAAAATCCGCTTTCCGCGAGGCATAAAATCTTGGCTAATCTGTAAAACTAATCAAAGTCGATAACCTAAGTAACGTCAGTTTCAGGATACAATAATTAAACCATAAATTATCCGGTTGAGTGACGAATAGAGGATGTCCCGGGATTGGGCATATTTTCGGGACCGAAGAAAACCGCACGAAATGGCTTTATGCATACAGGAAATTTGCATACCTGCTGGAGATTTCTTTCGATTAAGTTGTCGAAACACCCGCAATATATGCAAAATATAGTTGGCACGAATTTCTCAGGCTATTTTCAATGCCAACAGTGCAAATTTACTCTTAAATTTTTCAAAACGGTTCAAATTGCATTTCAAATGTACATCCTCAAAAATTTTAAATACACATTTTTTTAGCTTCGAATGGTAGAAAAATTTGCAAAAAAATGTTTGCAGAATCCCATTATATGCTAATTCCGATATGCATAATTCCGGGACTACCTGTATACCATATATAAACGGAAACGGGCCGAAATTATCATTACTATGATCGAGATTTTATAGTAGTCATATTACTAAATATGTTATTGCAATTTTTCTTTAAAATGTTTATGTCTAGGGGAAACTGGGGTAAAATTAGTCACGCTGGGATGTTATAGTTTACCTTAGGAGAAATATTGAGGAAACTATAATTTTATGGAAGTAAACACCTCCCTTCCTATTCTTTAAAATATTTATAAACCTGATGCTAACATTTTTTGTGAATTATACGTGATAAAAAAAATCGTTTGCTGACTAATTTTACCCCACAGTAACCCCTACTTTTTTTTAAAGAAAAAAGTATTAATTTTGAATCATTTACGAAGGTGAAATATATATTTTTTTAAAAATATTTAAAAAAAATGATACTGAAAGTTTTATTATAATCATAATTATTATTATTACTATTTAGAATTATTAGAATATTTATTATAATTTATCACAGAAAATTCTAATGTTAGCAAGATATCAAGGAAAGAAAATTGGACTAATACTCGTACTGTATAATCTCCGTTTTACTTACGTAAAATAACTTTATCTTTCTGATCACTTTCTACGTAATTATTTGTGGTAAATATAACGTAATATTAAAGTAAGAGAGTGGCTACAGTTCGGGACAATCTCAGGCAAATTTTAGATATTTGTTTTTTTTTTATTTCAATTTATTTTATTAATGGTTTTCGTACTGCTAGCGATTTTCCTAAAATTTATACACTATAATAGTAAAATTTTGCTATTTGGGTATCGAAGAAAAGTATTTGTTTGTTTTAGTGCAATTGAAATAATAATCATTAATTTATCTTGATGCTATGTAGCATATTTGTTAACATGCAAAATTTGTGAGAAATTTAGTACTTCAGAATATTTTTGAGATAGCTTACCTAGTCCTGAGAGTCCAGACATTCCTCTGCAAGGATCCAGTGTTTGCGCAGGATGATTGCTGTACTCCTGCATTGGTGGTGTCAATTTTGGGGCTGAAAAGAAGGAAAAGAAAATTAAGATCTTTCCGCTAATCTCAAAGACAACTTCTCAATCAATTAAAAATCAAAGATCTGGCTATCGATCGCTGAAACTTGGTATTTCTCTTGCAATTTCAGAGCTGAGTTGCTCAGAAAGCGATAGGTGACACTTTTCCCAAAGCCCAGAAGAGAATATAATGTTGGAAATATCAATCAAGAATTTTTCAGTAGCTCATCCATCATTTTCTCACACACGTTTGATTTCGATGCAGTACAAATAAATCGATTAAATCAAATTACAATCGAACATTTTTCTGATGTTCATTCCTCAGAAAAAAATGAGCCAAGTGAGCTTAATAGATCGCTACCGGTCAGATTTGGTCTGTTTGTCGACTGTTTTTTTTTTGACGTTGTCCACGCATGCAATAAATCACTCGGAGAATTAATTAAATTTGAAGATGTCCAACAGTCAATTCTCACCTGAAGGTGATTGTCTTCTTTTCTTTTTAGACAGAAAGAGCACAGAGGTATGTGTGAATTAATTAGGAGATTTCTCACCTCAATTGAAGGGACTTTTTTTTTGGTGGGGTATTTCTGGAAAAGTCAGCAATTCTTCCCGCAGCTTTTCTCACAGTGGGAGGGTTGGAAAATTATCGCACAAGAGCAGGAAGGGAAGAAATTAATACTCGCAACAAAATCAATATGCTTTCGTGCGAGAACATTTTTTTCGTAATGTTTTTCTGTACACGTCAGTCAAAATTAGAGATAAAATCATCATCAGAAGCTTTAAATTCATGACGAGGCTCGTTCTTTTTTTTCACGCGGGGGTGAAAATGTCACGAGGGTTTTCCTACTTTTTCCAATACAATTTTCTCAGCAGGTATTCCTTTTCTATTAATTTAAACGAATGCTTTAGGATTTTTTTTCAGTTATATTACTGCCTATTTACTAAATTTAATATTTACTAAATATATTTTGCTATAAATAAATAAATTTTGTTCTTTT
Source organism: Phlebotomus papatasi (assembly GCF_024763615.1). Lineage (NCBI taxonomy): Eukaryota > Metazoa > Arthropoda > Insecta > Diptera > Psychodidae > Phlebotomus > Phlebotomus papatasi. The sequence continues at coordinate 1,203,084 of NC_077222.1, read as the reverse complement.
AGAATACTAAATGAGCAGTGAGCATTTTTTTGATATTTAATTTTGAGTAAAGCACGTCATAAAATAATGGTCGCCGTGACGTCATCACGTCGACATTGGACTGACATCAATTTTGATTGCTGTCAAATAAGTAAAATTTGAGTCATTCTGCTGACGTAATGTTAAAGACATTCAAAGGATGTTTTCATAAAGCATTGCGATATCTCTCGTCATTCCGTGTTACATGGGATGAATTGATTGTATTCGTTAAGTTAAAAGATTAATTAAACAAGCTTCATTTTATAGACTTATAAAACATTATTTGGCTCTAGATGAAAAGTACGTTACAATTTTTTCACATGTTTCTTAATGTTTCATATGTTTTTTTTTTTCTTTTTAAAGACTAATTACGGTATGTCTTATGCATTATTCATAGAACTACATTGTTAAATTAATTTTCTGACAAAATTCTTTAGAGAGATTAATCAGATGTTTCTCAGAAGCACTCCTGAATTTTAGAACTGTCAAAAATACGTATGATTGTATTGTAATTCCCATTGGATTTTCCTCTTCCATCTTATCAATTTTATTTGTCCATTGCACTTGCCTTAATCTTCATCGTAAGTTAAGCAAATCCAGCAATTGTTGGGTTAGGAGAATGGGATTGAAAATGTGAATAAGTCACTTTTAGCTATATCAGTTTCAACTGAGATATCACATCTTTCGATAAGGCTTTTGGGCCACAAAAACACTGCAAGAGATAGGGTTTCGGATTTTCCCAATTTCTCAGTGGTGATTGCAGCACTACTATCGCCAATTACTACGTGGGATTTAGTCATGGTTCTGGTAGGGATTAGGACTTAATGCGGATGGATTAAGTTTAGGAGGACTTCGCGATATTGTTGATTTGAAAGATAGGGTATGCCTTGAAACCCTTGGCCTTTTGTGGGATGAGTAAGTTGCACAACAACGTCTTGAACCTCTTGAGAAAATTAGTGGATATTTTTGGAAGCACGTGACTGTAATTCGGGGGAAAGATAAGCTCAGGAGACGAGTTAAAAGATAGACACTCAAGGGTCATAAAAGAGACATCACTACTTAAGAATTTTCTTATCAATCAATTGGAAGCTATCGGGGAAGTGAGTTGCACTTGAAACCAATCTCCAGATTATCATCTTGGTCATCCGTCTCAGACAGACTAGGCAGCCAGGTAGGCATCGAAATTTCTGATCCAGTAGCCCATCATGATTGTCTTCAATTGCGAAGATGGTACACGGAGACGTGGCCAGGAGGAAAAATTTGCATTACTCATGTTCTTAGACACCACACACCGACCGACTGTGTAGGAAAAAGTTGTTTAAGCATTTGATTTATGAGTTAGACATGGCATAAAATGAATCTTGACAGATGCGATAGACATCGCGGTTTTTTTTCCATCTGCTCTATCTGGCACCAAAATAACATCTTTCTCCTGCAATGCATCGCGAAATAATACCCAATTCTGCCATGGGCAATTTGGCAATAAAACAATTTAATTAATTGACTTATTGAAGTAGCTGGGCTTAAAGAAATGTTTCGAAACATCCGTGGGTCAAATTCGAGGAAACTCCCGTGAAGACCCTCATTGGTAAATCAATCAAACAATTGGTCAATATGCTTCTGGCACGTTTTATCTTCTTCATGTCATTCTTCGCTGGAAAGCCAAGAATCATGCTGAGGGATCAAAGTTTCAAGGTGATTTTTGGTGAAATTTCTGAAATATTGACTGTAGAGTACGAAAAAAAATACTGAAAGTGAATTTATAGGCGAGTAGAGAAGGGCGACTAATTTATTCCCTAAAACAGTCTACGACTACAAAATCAGAAGTGGGATTCTCATGCTGCACAAGTGGAGAATCTTCTAAAATGATTTAGTCGTGATTGGTCGCTTTGTCTCATAAAAAAGAAATTTATTTTTACGGATAATCTTGATAATCCCATGTAGTAAAATCAAATCAGCAAAATGTTATTTTTATCATTTGGTCATAGTAATAATTTGGTCACCGGCATGTAATAATTTTGAAGTGGAAAGTAAACTTCCCGTTATAATAAGGTAATTATTTCTATTAAAACTAAACCTACTGATGTTTCTTGGTTGTTTTTCCTAGAACGCTTGGTCAAATGGCAGACCGCAGTAAGGATACTCAATAAACATTTCTTGGAAAAGAGATAAAAATAGGTGTGATTAGAAGGAATCACGCCTAATTAGAATATAAACACTTAAAAATATATTACACGCATATTTTAAGAAATTCATAAAGTTTGATACCTACATTGTACCGTGTAAATATATCGTCGGTTCCGAAGAAGACTATTGTAAGTCTACTTACAATAGTATAAAAAGATGGTATCATTGGATGCAGAAACCTTATATCTATATCCCCACAAAATTTTATGTTGATTAAGATATTCCTGCAAAAGTTACAAGAAGAAAACTTAAAATCAGCGTGCCCAATTATTGCGTTTTTTGCCCACAATTTTGCTATAATTAATTTAAAAGTAGTGTTAACAAGAAGATATTCAATGCGTAAGTATGATAAAATAGTTTCAAAAGCTGAAAGTATACTAATTGCAGTGAAATTAATGAAAATAAATTTTAGCTGTCAAACTTTAAACCTCTTTCCTGTAAAGTTTACATTTTGGACTTACAATAGTCTTCTTCGGAACCGACGATATGTTAATTTCAAAAAGGTTATAAGCCGGTCATATTGACCAGTCTTGGTAGGGTTAGTATTAAAATTATCAAATATTAAAGCGGTCTTCTGAATGGAGGTTTAGTTCAGTTCCCTGAAAGTCTTTAAATCCTAAATAGCAACCAAATTTATTGATTTTTCAGTATCTTATAGGTCATTTGCCTATAAGATATATCTTATAGGCAAATAAGAAGTATCTTATAGGTCATTTGCCTATAATAATCTAATCCTTAGCCAATTTTTTTCGAAAAATCTTGACTGATAAGAAATTTAAGAAGTTAAGCCATATGGCTAAGCCTTAGAGATTTGAGTGTTCGTATAAGAGAAATTTACCATGTCACGTTATTTCATTTGTTTTTTTTTTCACCAACTCATAGCGCTATGAGTAATATGATCATGACAGGATAACCGAGAGAAAAATGAAACGGTAATCGCAATTTCAAAAACTTACATTTTACTGACGCAAATTTTACTTCGAGAACATTAGATATTTTATAAATGTGTTCAAATGTAAATATTTCCGGTAAAAATATTGTAATATCGGGGTAAAAGAGTATGAACAAAGTTTTCATACACCTAAATTGTATTTCAAATTAAATTTTGCTACTTGGGTATTTATTCTGTACTTTTACTACTTATATTCTTGCTCATAATCTACAGAATCAATAGTGTTTTATAGTTCATTGTAAGAAAATTTCAGTAAATTTCAATCAGATTTCGAGCCTCTTTGAAGTTAATTAAATGACAATATTTCACAGTAATAGCCTTAATATTTCAAGAACTCAGTCTCTCTGGGACCATGAACCCTTTTTGTCCTGTCCATCTTGACCATCTGTCTAAAGGGTAAATCTCATCACTGTGACACCAAACATGACTCTATTAATTCCCATGCACGACCAAGAAATGGGATTTTTCTGCACCCTCTGCCAGTGAAGGTTTTCACCTTTTTTCCGTGTTTATAAACCATCAAAATCGAATGATCCATTTCGACAAGTCACTGATAACACTGGCGCCGAATCTCATGTTTGCTGTCACAATGGAATGCCATAATCAGCGCCCAAAATTTATTAACTCTTCACTGCATTTTGCCTATCAGGAGCCCCAAATGAGGGTGCATCAAAATCTAAAATGAAATCCAATAGGGGCAAGTCGGGATACTTTAAACAGGGGTTAATTTTCCACTGCATATTATAGTCAGGTTTAGAAGAGATGCTGGATGGACTAGTTATTTAAACAAAAGCTAATAAGTGAACAACGAATAATTTGATAATTGCTAGAATCTTTTGGCCCCTACACATTTGGAGCAATTGTCAAAAATGCAGAGCTATAGATGGAAACGTCAAAATTCTGTCAAAAATGGATTTTTTGACAAAAATTACTCCCAATGTGTAGAAGCTTTTAAAGGCCCCTACACACTAGGAGCAATTTCTTTAAAAAATGCCTTTTTGAAGAAAATTTCCCCCATCTTTGGAGGCAGAAACGTCAGATTTTTTTTTTTAAAAGGCAATTTTTGATGAAAATTGCTTTTATTGTGTAGACTAGACACCATAAGGCAGAGGTGTGCAAAAACCATTGAAACCGAATTAACGTAAAAATAAGTTTGTTATAGTAGCGTTTTGACCATTGACGTTCATGTTTCTTTTGACGTTTATTCGGTTTCAACGGTTCTTGCACGCCTTTGCCATAAGGCCTATACATTGGTCAAAATTTTCGTCAAAATACTCCATTTTGACGAAAATTCTTTCCAATATGTAGGGGTCATTAGATTCTATTAGAAATTTATTTTTATATTGAAAGTAGTTCTATCTGTCAAAAGCTGGATGAAATATGAACTATTCCTTATTATTTATCAATAAACAATTTTAAAACTGTGGTATTTTACAAATAAGAAACTGTTTGATTTGTTTTATGTTTCTTTTTAAAAGACCATTTGAGAATTTGGCGCGCTATATCCAAAGATCGTTTGTCTCGCTATATCCTGGGTTTTGGTATACTTTTTTTTTATATAAAAGATGACAAGGACAGTTACTAACATTTCCTAAGCCTTTTACTTAAATCTGAATAAAAAAGATCTTGTTTTGAATTAGTTTTTGTAGCAATCTTGCATCATTGTGAAATAATGAGAAGAATTAATTATATATTTTGCATTGATGCTGCAAAAGACATCAGATTTTTGTATAATTCCTTTACGATTTCTTCCTTAAATCTAAGTTCTAACAATCGGAAAAAATCAGACAAAGATATCGTCAAAATGACGTCGTTTTGAGGATAAAATTGCCAAAATGGCATAGGGGGATGTGGGGCTACATTGACGATATTTGGTATATTTCTAAAGAAATCTGAGGTTTAACGTAATGCAATTTAGATAGACATAGCAATTGTGAATATAAATTAACTAATTGTAAGGCCCAGCTTCCTTTAGACATATGCTAAAACATAATTTGGCATAAACACAAGTAGATTTTGATTCTCCAATAGTGTCTTGGATAAAAGATAAATGGAACTCTATTTGCACAAAAAAGTCGTTGATATTCGAAGAATTCAAATTCAATTTCGAATTTTCATACTAAATTTTCGAACAAGGTGGGGAAAATTTCTCAAATATAACACTAAAAAGCTGGCAAAAGAATTACTCAGTGATTATGAAGTGATTAAATAATGGGACTAGAACAGTATGCGTCGCGGTCTTGTTTTTTTTCTCACAACAATGTGAAGACCGACATATTTTGACACTTGAGCACTTCGAAATTCGAACAGAATGTAACTTTCGCCACCTTGCGAAAGTATTAAGAAGTAATAAAGTCTCTTTTTTGGATCTTCAAATAGATTTTCGAATTTTTAAAAATCTACTTGTGAACGATAAGAATATGTCAATGTAGCCCAACAGCTCATAGTAGCCCCACCTTCTTCTATTTTTTTTTGAAAGTAAAAAAATTAATCATTATTCACTGACAATGTAAATTTTAAATTTGGAGTTTAAATTCGCTGCTAAAAAGGCCCTACCCTCCCCTATGAGAAAAGCCTTTCGTATTGATTTCATCTTCTAATTGATGAGTGTCATCTGTTGGGCCAAAAAAAAGTTAACTCAAGAGGTAGAGAGGCAATTAAAGTGGCTGAGAGGTGCTTAATGACCGTTTAAATTGATTTTGATAGATAAATTCATAATTCCCGTGATGAATGAGGCCTGTGGGTGGAAAGTGTAACAAGTTGTTGAAGTCGATAATTCGGTGATGGAGAGATGGAGTGGTTCTTGTTAATTTGCCTATAGACTACCTAAACACTGTGTTGAGCGGAAGTAAACGACCGGAACTGATTGATATCACCCTCACAGATCATCAAATCCGGAAAAAAAAAGTTCAATCACTTTTGGTAATTAACACATGGGGGAAGTGTTTGAGGAATCCCCAAAACACTGAAGAAAATAAGATGAATTATCTGTTGAGTAATTCATTGTTGAGTTATTCATAGAGCAAGAGGTAAATTTGTCTGAGTGAAGAAGTCTTTTCGTGCAAGAAATGAATGTTGTTATCAGAACATATAAACAATTTTCATGATAACGAAAACAGCTACTGGAAACGACGTTGTTTACACAAATAATAAAATACTCTTCATATAGATTGGGAGAAGAGAGACCTCGATTTTCCTTCACACGTAGAAAAAAGAGAAAATGTTGACAAATTTAACATGTGTAAAATGTCAAGAACTTCTTGTCACACTACCTTCCCGAAAAAATCCTCAGGCTAACCCATAAAAATGCACACAAGGAGGGAAATTTCTGGGAAATTGTATGTTTAGATAAAACACTGATATCTCTTCTATGATTTTATTTAGCAAATTCAAACTGATTTAAAGTAAACTCCCATCAATTGGTGGGCATTTGGTCTTTGAATTGATTTTGAGGACTTCTGCCTGTCCCAATCCTTTTATTTAGAGAAGATAAATTGCCTCTTGGACGGGCCTTCGACACTTTCAGTGGATGACAACAAATTTGCCAGCACTTTTGGCAGCAATGAACAACTCTTTTTATTGATTTGCCTCCACCCGCATTAGACCAATCTTCCCCCAAAAAGCCCTCGAGATGCCATCTAGTTTAGTGGGTACAAATAACTAATTTGACAATACTAATTAATGGATGGGGCCCGCAGTGACATAGGAGGAAATAAATTGGGGCTGGAGGATGTGTGGGATTATCTAAATTTAGTTTATGTGTTCCATTTTATCCAATTACAATTTCATTTAACCAGACATTCTGACATATTCACGAAATCTTTCAATTGAGATTTTTTTTTAGCAGAAAAAAAATCTCAAATTAAAATAGAACACTGAGAAGAAAGTGATATATACTCTGAAAAAAATGTCTTGTTAAACAAACAAATGGATTTTGTTGAAATTTTGTCAAAAGGATGTTATTTACCAATTTGACAAAACTTTTTTTTGCATTTTATATGGAAAAATACCCTTTTCACAAACTTTCAACAAGATCCAATTGGCCGTCGATTTGACAAAACTTTTCCATATTCTTTATGGAAGAACATCCTTTTTACAAACTTGTCTTGTTAATTTGACAAGACATTTTATTCAGAGTACAATTACAGAAACTTACGTTTTACTGACGTAAATCTTACCTCTAGGTAAAATATTTTCGAAAAACTGACGTTATCTTTTCGGTTAGTTGTAACGGAATCATTACAAATGAAAATTACATAATATTGAAGTGAAACTATGACCAAAGACTACCATTAACCTTATTACCATAACCTTTTCATGACAATTAGATTTTGTTACTTGGGAATGATAAGTAAAAACAGTAAAAACTCTTTATTTCCTCATTTATGTTCAAAATCAAATTATTAACTCCATCAATACAACTACTATGCTCTCTTGTATGGAAAACTCTCGAGAAAAACATGGCTTGAAGATTCCCAAAAAATTGCCTCATATAATTCCCCATGAATTAGTCGATAAGGTTGTGTGATAAGGTGCTCAAAGGTCATCGGATGATGATTGTTGTGGGCGATACTGTGAAAAGTGGTTATATCATATCATTTCAGTCCATCGGGCTCTGTGAAGGGTATTAAGTGAGTCTTTCTGTTGATCATAAAGCAGTCATATGTAATCCCTCAGCCTTTTTCTTACTTTACTGAAAAGTCGTGGGCCTGCTCGACAAAACACACCTTCCAATCTCTACAAAATCCCAAAGAGAATGCCTCCATGAAGAGTCTCAAGACACCGCCCACAAATTCTTTGCTATCTCTGGGAAAATTCCCCTCATACCATTCAAAAGTTTTCCATGCATCTCGATAAGGGTCTCGAGATTTCCGTATCAACACGTGATATATTTTTCTTAGGCGGTAATATTTCTTGCAAACAAAAACACATCATCTATCAGAGAATAGCCAAAGAAGAAGAAGAAAAAAAAGTTTAAAAGCAATCAATTTGTCCAATCTGCTATTTTCTTCACGAGCATCACCTTTTGGCACGTGAGTTATTTATGGGTTTGATGTATTTATCACAAATTACCACAAAATTGCCATACAATTCATCCAATATTGTTAGTTTAAAAGCTAAAGAAAGACAGCCTGAGAAAAAACCCATTAAAATTGAATCATGAAATCGCGAACAATTTTGATGGAAAACCACAGCGACAAAATGTTATCTTATTCATTCTCTCTGCTGGGCCTTTATCAAGTTTTTAGCACCTTATCGCGACCCTCAGTAAATTATTTTGGCTACTGGTTTTTCTTCTTTATTATTTCGCAATAAATTTTACAGTCTATTCAGCTGATTGTAAGGGAAACTGGTCAAATGGAACATGATGCAATTTAATAATGTTTTACTTGAGATTATCACATTTAGTATTAAAGAATAATTAGTATTAATTGTTTAGCTGGACTGTTTACAAATAAGAAAAAATTAAAAATTTGAAAAGTGAAAATTTGTGTGTAAATCGAGAAAATTAAACTTTTTAAGTTATCATCGCTGCACGTATGCAAGAACCCGTCAACTTCACTCTGGCGTATATTTACAGGAATTCTATTAAGAATGTTCAGGGAAGTACCTAATTAGGGCTAAAATTCATAGATCATAGAGTTTTCACGAAAACCATTAGAGTGTTAGAGCCTCGGGCTGATCCTCGAGAATATTTAGCTTAAAAAATCGGCAGTAAAGATTTATCCCGAAACGGTCATACACTGAGGATAATTGATTAGACGTCCTCTGCACAAATTTGCTTTACTTAATTCTTTAGTGACAAATTTTACATACTAAATGTTCTTGAGAATAAGCCTAAGGTTCTTGACACACTTAAGACTTAAGCCGAGAGATAGCTTAGTCTAAAATGATAGAAATGTTGTTTAACCATTATTTCTAATATAAATGCTCTAAGCTATTTCTCGGGTAATCCGGTATATAAGGCCCTAATAGCATCTACACATTAGGGAAATTTATGTCCATATTGAAGAGTTTTTCCTACACACGTAGGAAATTTAATTCAATATGGACATAAATTACTCTAGTGTGTAGAGGCCATAAGTCTACTTGAACCCTTACATAGGCTTCAGACTAAAGAGTTAGCCATATTGCTCAACTGTTATAATTTCTTATCAGCCAAGATATTTTGGGTTAGATTATCAAGGACAACTGACCTATTAGATTCTCAAAAAGCAATAAAACTGGTTAGGGGAGATAGGGGTAGAATTAGCCAGCAAATGAAGCTTTTTTTTCGCGTGTGATTTGTGAAAAAATGATAAGGTTTGTCTAATGTTTTTATGTTTCATAAGTAGCATTGGGATATTGGCTGTATGAAACAGTGTAGTCTAAGGCTCTAAAATCCTAGATTTTTTTCTAGAGAGGATAATGAAAAAAGTTTGACACATTGGCTACACTTGCCCCGGTCTGGGTAGATATAGCCACTTTTGGGGTTCTAATTGCCATCAGAATTCCAGACGAAATTTTAAAATGGAGATACCAAATATTGTTTCGCTTGATACACTGAAGCCTACTGATGCTAAATATGCCATTTTAATCTAAAGAAAAAGGCTTTAGCCGACTTTTTTTATGACATTCTTGTAATTGAGGCAAAATTGATGAAAATATCCTGAAAAAATCTATTTCACAAATTTTTCATCCGAATGGCAATATTGCTTGGAATATCAATAGTACTTTTTCATCTAACAATTATCCATGTATTAGTGAAAAATCATTGATAGATTTATCCCGCCACGGAAGAGTGGCTACAATTGCCCCGAGGGCTGTTTGAATGCTTATCATCTTATATAAAAAAGTGGATAATTATTATCCAAGTGGAAAATATTTTTTAATTAACTTTATTAAACCAGAAACGAGGTAAAACTATGAAATCTTGACTAGAAACTCAGAAAACCAAATGCTGGTCCAAAAACTGTACCATCAAAATTACAATTTTATACCCATTTTATACAAATGCTTCTAAATTGTAGGATAACAGGATCAGAGTTATAATTTTTTCTGGATATATGGGGATGTGTTCCTATTTTCATTAAAAAATACTTTGCTCGATGTACATTTTAAGAAAAACGAAAAAAATCCACTGACTAATTCTACCCCTGGCTATGGGGTACCCCGGTCTCCCCTACCATTTAAGATTCTGATACCTTCGGGAACTGTTCTAAACTAAACCTCTAGTCTGAAGACCGCTTTAGTCAGAAATTGTTTTCCAAAAATTTATACCTTTACCCCGCTTTGAGTTATTGAAAGGAATTTATTATTTTGAGATAGAAACCCTTGTTAAGGGACACATAAATACAGAGAAAATGTTTTGAAGTATACCTTTATTAAATACCACATGGCCAATATGATAAAATTAATCTCATAACTATGCTATATTATCATAAATTTAGTAATAAAAATTTAATAATCTGTGATTGCGGTAGTGAGATTCAGGGATTAATTTTAATAGAATACGGCCCTTAAGGGAAACTGGGGCAGTATTAAACATCGAGTAGTTGTAAGCACTTCAATTTTTTAGTCACATATTGGACTTCAGAAGACAAGACCTATATGAATTTATAGATATTTTAAGAATCCTTGTCCGCTAAAGAAATGATCAACGTAATTCGAAGTAGTGTAGACTTAAAAATTAGTTTTTACAACTTCCCCATGTTTTCAACCTAGTTTCCCATATTCTATTATTTTTTCAGTTACATTATTTTGCATAGCTTTAATATACTTTTTTTTTAGTAGATTTGCAAATATTGTGGTGTAGTTTATGATACACTAGACATCAAAATCAGTCTAATTTATTATCATAATTTTCAACAAAACTATCCCATAACCAAACTTGAATATATCCCGCAATATGATAAATTGATTTAGATAAATAAGAGAAAAACTTAAATATTCAAAAGATGCCGGTCTCTACAGGTAGAAAATTTTCCTTTAGGGGAAGATGGGACTACTTTGAGCCGTGGGGCTACATTGTTATGCGATTTTTTCGCATATTTATAATGGAAACTGGGTTTTACCATGATGTAATTTGGATAGACAAAATAGTTGTGGATCTAAATAAAAGAATTGTAAGGACCAGCTTTATTTAGAAATAGGCGAAAAAGTCGCATAATAATTTAACCCCAATAGCTCAAAGTAGTCCCACCTCCCCCTATTTCGGTATAAAATAGTTTAATGAATTTTTTCAGTAAATTATTTAAAATAATTAGAATTCCATTTGAATTCTTACATTTGTTTTTCACTAGGACGTCTGGGTCGCAAAGCCAGTGTGTTGTCCAGTAAAAGCTACAGAGACTGCTCTTTAAACTCAAATAATTAATCGAAACATAGAGAAAATCATTAATTTTTTAACACATTATGCCCTGGACACACTTACGACTAAAGTCCAGAGACGACTAAGCTATTGTCAAGTCAGTTCCTGACACACTACAAATGAGGCTTAACACCAAAAAACATAACTTCCCTGGGTTTTTATGCAGTTATTTCTACTGAAATGCACTAATACTCCTCTGAAAATGAAACTATTTGTAATATCATGTCTCAGTACATGTCCAATAATTATTGTTAATTACAATTATTTGTGAGGTGGAAGCTAACTCGCGACTTAAGCCAATTTTAGCTATTCTAGTGAATAATTCTTGTTGTTATACGTGAATTGTGAAGTAAATTTAAAAGTAGTTTCATTTTCAAAGGACTACTAGTGTATTTCAGTAGAAATATCTGCATAAAAACCCACGAAAGTTATGTTTTGTGAGTGCTAGAAAATGTTAAGCCACGTTTGTAGTGTGTCAGGAACTGACTTGGCTATGAACGAACTTAGTCGTCTCTGGACTTTAGTCGTAAGTGTGTCCAGGACATTACAGAGATTAAAAAATTTTTCTCGTTTTTATATAAAACTTTCTTACTTTCTTAATTTTAAAATTTAATGTAGTAATTTTGGTATCGGTGAAGCTTTCACAATTCTTCGGCCTCTTTTTCTTGTCAACAACATTCCCAATACTTCTAATCGCTCCGCCCTTTGACGATGTTCTTGTAACACCCGAAAAAAAAATTCCCTCTCAATGTGGAACAATGCTCAAGTCCCCTGCTTTGGGATTGCATCCTAAGTCCAGAAGGGGGAAGCCTTCCCATCTTTCTGGCTCTCCATCTGCGCACCAATTCAATGGCATTCTTAATTCGGGTAATACAGAATGACAACTTGACGGATCACCAGAGTTTTTTTTCTCCCTCTTGCTCTCATTTTTCCATCCACGGGAATATTTTTATTGTATGACGAGAAGAACGCCATTGGAGGGATGAATTAGCCTTCATTCTCTGGCAGATTCAGCCAGAGTGCTCCCCGGACTAAGAGGGTGATGGAAAAAAGCTTTCCTCATGTGTTCTGGAGATGGAAAAGTCTCCGGGAAAAAAAAAATTTCTCAGTGGGTGTGAGAAAAATTTCACACGTCAGTCAAAAATTTCAATTACCAAATTGCCTTTTTTCCCTTCGAGGGCGCCACTTTGGGTTTTCTCCAGGATTAAAGGGGTGGCGGTGTGCAAATGTTTTCTATCCATGTTTATTTTTTCCATAAAATAAAATTATGCTGCGAGCTTTTCGAACAGAAAAAAAACAGGGCGGAGAGTGTCGCAAGAAAATTGGTATAGAGAACCTAATGGAATTTTATCCAGAATTTTATATCGTGGTGAAGGAAATGACTTCAATTTCTTTTTTCACCTCCAACTTTCTCTGTCAATATGGATTTTAGCCAAGAAAATTTCGATGGCTTTTCCCTTCTTATCTTCACTGGCCATTCACACGAAGGACCTTTTTTTCTTTGGTCAATTCATGGTTCAAGTAATATTTACTTTGGCCATCTAAAGTGCTTCTTTTATTGCTCGAACTCTTTAGAGAGGTAGATATATATAATTTTTCAATTCTGGTTTGTCTTATATTTTACGATTTACGAAAACTTACGTAACATTGTTTATTAGTCTGTTTCATCATTAAATTTCGCTGCCAGAAATCCGGAACTGTCCGATTTTAACCATTACTCCCATCGGTTTTTCAATGTCAAGGGTTAAAAAGGGTCTTGAATGTTCTCTAGTTAACCAATTAGGCCGAATATGGATTTATTTGAAAGGTCTTTGAGTCATAGACCTGGTAATAAACTTTAATGTCCTCAATTCTGAGACCAAGATCAAGATCGATATTAAGAAAATTTTAAGATTCTGGAACTCTGAAATCAAAAAATCAAGATCAAAATGCCATATCTGTCAAATGTCTTGGAATTTTGAAAACCAAAATACAAAATCGGTGTAAATATTACCCTTTTTAGGTGTATTAGGGGTAAAGTTACCCTTTGTCATGTTAATTTTCCCCTAAAAACTTGTAAAATTAACATTAAAAAATGTTGATATATTTTTACACCTGAAAAGTGTTAAAGTTATGAGGAAAAAAAGTTAATCGCACCCTCTTCTTTTCTCAGTGTATGCTTGGTAAAGCTTAGAAATACTATAAAAATACTGCGTTTGGTCCTGTCCTGTAAGTTTCTTGTAAGTTCTCGGAAATGGTACATGTTTCTAGATATTCGTATCGAAATACAACACCCTTAGAATACCTGCAAAAGAATCACAACTTCCATAAGCATTTCAGACTTTATCATACATCACAATTCTTGTTTTTACTTCCTTTACTCCAGATATGGCTTTTGATAATCATTTAATACGACTTATAATTAATTTTCCTAATTTATAAGATGAAATTTCAACAAATTCAGCACAGAAATAAAGATATTTGTCAGAAGTGACGTTTCGTTAAGTGTGGAAAATCTTGAAATTTTGGTTTTAGCAAGGACATTTTAAGTTCCACAAATATTTCGCGTCAAAATATGAAATTTTGATTTCGGAAATATTTGGCAGCTTGAAATTTTGATCTTGATCTTGGTCTTTGAGTCCGACAGCCTTACATAAAACAGAAGAAGAATAAGAAGATCTTGGTCTCAGAATTGAGGCAAACATTTCCATGTGACCCGGTAAATTTAATTTTTATTCGAAATTAAATTGAATTAAATTGAAATTGAAATTAAAATTGAATTTTGGGCGTATTTATAAATCGGTTTAAAACGGTTGTGAACGAATAAACATAAGGGTCCATGAGTATTCGACCAACCAACCAAATAGCTAATGCAAAACCAATTTTAAGCATTCTCCAAAGTTTTAACGCTTCGTCACATTTTTATTTTCAAGAGGTGTGAAAGCTTTTATTTTGCGGTCACAACAGAAAGAAAGCCAAAAGGATCTAAAAGCTGAGAAAGTGACTTGCAGCAACATTGACGAGATTTTCCGCAATAAATTAATTAACGACATTTATCGAATTACAAGAGGTGGAATTTTTCATCCAAAGACACGCACTTGACGTGAAAATTGACCCAACTTGCTAATAATGTACTCAATGTGGAATATTTCTTTCGTACTTTATGGATCCCCCCAACAAAATTTACGTGTTGGACAGCACTTTTTTTCATGTAAAAAACCCTCCAACTACCGTCACGATATTGAATATTGTGCTCTTTTGGCCTCAAACACGCGACATTCGGCAAACAAGCCAAAACCCAGTGTCCAGTATAGTTTGCCCACACGGAGTAATTAATCCATTCATCAATGGGGTAATTGATTCAAATGATATGCAGCGAAACCTCGAAGTTTACCACAATTTAGAAATATTTTCATAGAATATACAGAAAAACTGAAAGGGAAAGGTCTTAAGGCAAATCGGTGACTAACTGTACGCATTTCTTCCATTCTCAAATAATCAATGAAACTGATCAGATATCAAGCTCCAAAAATAATATACTTGTGTTTTATTGTCCCACTGATATATTCACGGATATATTTCTCGTGGAATTAACTAGCTAATGGGTCTATTTCAATCTTAACCACATTTTGTGGCTATCTTTCGAGGGGTGTGTAAGAAAGTTACAACACACAACAGCCACTTATGAAAACAATATTATTGTGTAGTAATTTTAATAAGCATTTTGTTATTCAAAATGCAAAATAAAAATAAAAATATATATTTATGCGTTGAAGAGGATGGGGCAGTTTTACGTGGTGTAATTTAGCGTTCTTTTCTTAGAATTCAACTAACTAAATACGGATGGTTTGGTTGTCTAATGGAATGATTTGGCACAATTTCTAAATATTTATATTAAACACACATTTTTTAAAAAATTATGTATGTGCAAAACTGCCCCATTCCGTCTTGTTAATTGTAAACTTGAACACAGGAAAGGTAATTGTATGGTGGCGGCGTTACTTGAGGTCTGTCTTAACTTATGGCCACGTCGCAATTTTTATCAGAAAATGTTTCCGAAAACTGATTTTTTTTAAATTTGGGGTTATTTGAAATCATTTTGTGACGTTGTAAAATTTTTTGCGAAGAGCCATAGGTAAAGACAAAAGTCACAAGTAATGCCGCCTCCCTACATTTAATTTTCTACACTAGAATTTAGGTCTTTATGTAACCTTAGTAACTTCTCGTTGTCATCAAATTTGAAGTTTACAAGGAATTACAAAATGAATCGGTCTCCATCGTTTTTAAAAATAATTATGATTAAGTAAAAATTTGACTAATATAAGTCTTAGCGATCTGAAAGTATTTGAAGGCTATTACTACACAGTAAAAAATATCACAAGGCTAATCGTTGGTTTCTTTTTTTACCAAGATAATTGTTGCAAACTTACACAAATTTCAGAATAACGTGTAATATTAATTTTGTAAAATGTGCGTTGTGTTGTGCAGCGAATATGATAAAATCCAGGCGAACCCAGGGAACTTTCGGAAGTCCGGGAAAATCCGTAAAACCTAGGTTAACTGAGGAAATTCTCTAGAGTTACGATAAAAATTATCCAATACCCTCAAAAAATAACCAAAAACTTAAAGTAACTTTAAATTTTACGTTACTTTTTGAAGACGTTAAATTTTAAGAGATAATGAATTTCTCATCCCGTAACTTTGTTGCAACTATCACCGGCTTACCAATACCGGCCTCCTCAGGAATCCGACAGAATAGGTGTGATTAGAAATAATCACATCTAATAAGATTCATAGGCTGTTGTTGCTTTATTGGCCATTTCCATTGGAAATTTCTGATTTTTGGAATGAGCCATTTCAATTGAGAAATTTTTCAACAAATTTGTTAGAAAATTCTCAACTCCATAATGAAAAAAGAATGCTTTTATCTTTTATGACAAAATTTCAATTTGGTTGGACTTTTTTGCATTAAAACTTAAAAATACAAATTGGGAACAGTTTCCAGACTGTTCCTATAGGGAACAGCTATCTATTGAGTTTACTTCTGATACTTGCATGCCAATGAGTTGTCAGCAGAGCGAATATTCATTAAAAAAACTTGTTTTCATTTCACAGTGAAGTTGTTTTTAGATGAAATTCAAGTAAGTGAAGGTGAAAATAGTGCGTGCAGTAAGAAAGTGGCCCTGAATTGGGATACGGTGTACCCAGAACTCTGATTTACGGTAAAGGCGGTCAAAGTGTTAGAACTGCGTCGGAAAACAGTATTGTTGCTATTTTAAAGTAGTAATGGTTTAAACTACCACTCATTGTGTCTTCCTCTGCTTCAATTTGTATACCAAATGATTAAAGATATCCTTTAACAGTGATTTCATGAAGGTTTCGGCTGTTTTTATGCATTTTTATCCAGAAACTAAATCAAAACAAACATGCAAGTGTTAGAAGAAAACTCAATGGATGCCGCTAAGCACTGTTCTCGAGAGGAACAGTCTGGTAAACTGTTCCTAATTTTTATTTTTAGCATTTATGCGAAAAAGTTCAACCAAATTGAACTTTTTCTTATAAAAGCATCTTTTTTTCATATGGAGTTGAAAATTTTCTAACAAATTTGTTGAGAAATTTTCCAATGGAAATGGCCCATTACTCATATAATCGAATTTTTAAATAGAAATTTTACAAACAAAAATTATAGTTACAAGTCTGTTATTGTGGCCTCTACATACTAGAGAAATGTATGTCCTTATTTAAGAGTTACCTGAGATTTTCCTACACAAGTATAGGGAATTTGCTTCAATATTAACATAAATTTCTCTAGTGTATAGAGGCCATTACGAGAAGACAACATTTTATAAGAAAAAAACTGTTATTGAGTGTCAAAACAAAATCAATTGTGCTTACACCATTATCTTGAAGCTCATCATTAAGAATGATTAATTTTAGAAAGGTATTTCATTTGTTTAAACGTCTAATTGTAGCCTCAAATCAGGCATTAATCATTTGACTAAATCATTCAGGTTTAACTAAATAAAATTCAAATTACAGGTGCTGCAAACCCCCTGATTTTGTCACCAAGTATATTTAATTACCAAACTCATATCATGTAAATAAATCGAGTAAATGGAAACTTAGGGTGATTTTGGGGTGATAATAAAAAAATATATAGAAAGAAAAAAATCACAAATTGATATTTCTGCCCATAATAATTCCAATTTTCCAAATTGTCAATTAGACTTCTCAAAATAGATGAAAATGAATTGGAGATTTTTCGTGTTGATCATTTTTTCGATGGATTAATATGAGAGGCTTTTAATGCATTAATAATGTATCGATAGTATGAAGGATGTGTGGGATGTAAATTTTGTTTTATTGGGGCTCATGTTGACAAATTCTCAAATAGACAACTTCTTGTGGCCGGTGTTTGACTCTCTATGGGTCGATCCGGTGTTTGTCAGCAAAGTCACCGGACCGAGATGGGTATTGAGAACCCAAGCAGATGTTATATAGGGGATACCGAGGCTGAATTAGCTTGGAAATGAAATTGGGCATATTTTTTTGAGAGCAATTTTTTTTTTAAAATACTATAATTTACAGGGCGATTGAAATAGGATTTTTTGTACAAGTTTCATCACCAAAAAATTGTATCATTTAAGATTTTTCATTCTTGATGTGTCATAGTAGGTAATATTGCAGAAAAACACTATCGCAAATGCTATCTTGGGCGAGACATGAAAGGTTACGCTATCTATGAAATAGACCACGCCCCCTTATCACTATTCGCTTGCCCTCGTAACAAAATCGTGCAAAATTCATAGATTTTTTTTCGAAAACTTTAGCATTTTCTTATGCTTTTTGCAATCTTGTAGTATTTGGATTGAAATAAAGAATTCTGAGTGTATCAAAAAAAAAACACCTGCCACTGTCTTATTTAGCCCCAACTTCCCCTAAATAAATTTTTGACCTGGCGGGAAGAAAGACATCAGTAGTTGTTGAATTAATTACTGAAATATCGCGCCATGGAACAAAAGACAGGGAGGAATGATGAGATGGAAAGATTAGGAGTTCTGTTGAGATGATGATGGGCATAGTGAAGAATTTAATTGTCTATATCGAAGTGAATCTGTGGGAAAGAACTTCTCTCACCATATCCATTTGATGCAACTTTAAACGCTAATGCAATGATTTTAAGGGATTAAATACAGGAGTCCCTTCCAACAGCAAATATATCAATTTTCCATATGCGGTTGCATAATATTTACACTTCACTCTTCTCATGCTGCTGATTCATATTGCAGCCACCAAAAGGGGGCCCCGTCTTTTGTGGTTTTGTCATTGCCAAATGAAGCCCATTTGGTGAAAAATTTTCTCCTGCGCGTCTCAATGCATTTTCCATGATTCACTGGAGAAGTGAAATTGTTTGGACGTCATTCAGAAGAAGATGCCACAGTGATTTCTTCAATTTTAACTTGAAAAAAAAAAGAGGAATCCCATTCCTCAGATCGAATTTCTCAATCGTCCGAGATCTGTGTCTTTGCCACCAAAATTTGTCTTTGATCGACAGACCCAGTTTTATGGGATGATAAACAGGAATGAGGGAATTTTCTACAATATTTGGAATTCTTGACAATTTACAAAACAACCCGGCTAACACAGAGTAAAGTGTTACTAGCGCAATGATAGAATTAAAAGTATTGTCTATGCTCTTATAGCAACGTGTTCATCTTGCCAATTTGGAAAAAGTGTGCTTTTTGTTTTAGTTTTTCTTTGAGAAATAAAAGAAATAAAAAAGAAAAATATTTTTATAGGCCTTAGGGTGACTATTTAAAAAGTGCTTAGTCAAAAGTCCTTATTTAAGTACTTAGTAAAAATAATTTTCATGTCCTTAATACAAATTACTTAATTAATGACTTTGCCAAAGGCCTTAATTAAGTACTTATTAAGACCGAGTCATACTATATAATGTAACGTTTTGGTGGGTTGTGATCTCCCATCACTTATCCGTCTGAGAGCGGTATCATTCCTTTTTTGCTTGATTACTTTTGGGAGGTCGCAATACTTAGTTTCACTCCTGGTTCATGGAGCCTCTGGCAGTGTTCGGGGACTCTTGATTCCTAGAGCTAACTCGAATCAGCTTTCTGATACGTTCTTTATTAAGTGGGTAATAATATTTAATTCATTTCCTCCAAGTGCCAGACTAACTATTGGCGGGACAGCGGCACACTTCCAATCTCAGTCTAACTAGATATTTCTTTTATTATATTTGCACCTGTATTTAAAATTTTGTTAATCTTTTTTTCATAATTTTCTTCTCCTTTCCAAACATTGTAAGAGGGCCGAAACCGATTTGTTTGTGATAATAAATAATAATAATAATAATAATAATAATAATAATAATAATAATAATAATACACTGAGAAAAAGAAGAGGGCGCGATTAACATTTTTTCCTCAGAACTTTAACACTTTTTAGGTGTAAATATATATCAATAATTTTTAATGTTCATTTTACACCTTTTTAAGGGTAAAATTAACATGCAAAAGGGTAACTTTAACCCCTAATACACCTAAAAAGGGTAATATTTACACCGATTTTGGATCAATACTGCAGGGTAAAATTAACATTTCCGTAATGTTATTTTAACTTTTCCGGATTTCTCTCAGTGTAATAATAATAAGGGGAAGTGGGGAACCTTTGAAAGTGGGGCACATTTGAAATTGGCATTTTTCACTTATTTTTAATCAAGATTTGAGCCTTATCGTGATATAACTTAGCTGCACAAACCGATTGAGAAGCTAAATTACATTTTGATATGGCTCAGTTCCACTTAAACATAGGAGAAAAATTCCAATTTCAAAGGTGCCCCACTTTCAAAAGTGCCTCACTTCCCCCTAATACGGTCTTCAGACTTAAGACTTTTAGCCATATGGCTTAACACTTCCAATTTCTTGTCAGGTCAGATTTTTGAGGAAATTGTCGTTTATGATCATTTAGGATTAGATAATTAGATAAAGCTAATGATCCCGAACTAGGCTAAACCTATGCTCCCCGAACTAGGTTGAACCTACAGTCTGAAGCCGGTATTAGGTTCACTACTCGCCGCTCGCCACAAAGCACTGACGTTTTCCTCATCTTCATATATTTTTTAAGTAATTGGAAGTTCTACAACTAAATGATAAATGCATTAGTCGGGAACGGTGCATACTGTAAATTTTAATATAAAAGTGTGAAACGCTGTTAGAAGTGTGTCAAAATCTTGCACTTTATTTTTTAAATATTTTGAATTTTGACCAAATCTTTTGAAAGTTAGGCCCCTTGACCTTGGATAATTCAAAATGGCGAATTAACCGGATAAAGGTGTCTAAGAACGAAACGTTCAGGTGGAGTAACTACACAACATATCTGAAAATCATTGAAATCGCTAGGGCCAATTTTGTGGAAAGTTAGAAAAACATATTTTTTACGTATTTTAGAGGGTAGAGAATACATAAAAGGAGAAGGAGGGAAAATAAAGAGATTAGGTTCGAAGTAATGTCATTTGAGGAGGGGACATCGCAGATCGGAAGTCAATATCTCCTACCGTTTGAATTTTATATGAGTCAAAAGACTGAAAAGATAAAAAAAGTTGTGTAAAATTGACACAATCTTTTCTATTTTAAATTAGAGAGTAAAATTGTTTTTTTTTCCTTTTTTCAGTCATTGGACCGTTAGACCTTAAGGCCTGTCATCATTAAAGAAGTAATCGTAAGTAAACTTTTGTTAATTTTTTAATAATGGTATTACTTCACTGAGAAAAAAGAGGCAACGATTAACTTTTTTTTTGTCGTAACTTTAACACTTTTTGGGTGTAAAAATATATCAACATTTTTTAATGCTAATTCTACACCTTTTAAGGGTAAAATCAACATGAAAGAAGAGTAAGTTTAACCCATAATACACCTAAAAAGGGTAATATTTACACAGTTTTCGAATCATTACTGCAGGGTAAAATTAACATTTCCGGAATGTTATTTTGACTTGTTCGGATTTCTCTCTCAGTGTTGGAATATAAATTAATACATCGTAGGGTGAAAGGAATACCTATTGACACTTTAAGAAGTCGTGTCAGGATTTATTGACACCCTACTCTGTACCATTTGGAATACGAGATTTGAACATCGACCCTTATCAGAAAAGGTAGACTAAGGAAAAACGTCATATCATCTACATTAAATTAGATAATTTAAGTAAATTTCAAGATTTTGACAAAAATGTCAATAGGGGTTCCGTGTGGAAGAGGTGTTCCTTCGACCCTATATTCGTAAAAAATCTATTACAATGCGCCTGAATAACAAAAACTACGAATTAATTAGGTTTCGTGTAATTTTTTCTGAGGGTCTATTTTATAAGTCGGCGACGGTCGTTACTTGAATTCAAATTTCGAAAATATAAATGAGCTTAAAATTTGGAACCTTTCTTAACAAAATAAACACTCCCAATACTTAAATGGTAAACAATCTTCCCAACTCTAGTGACAATCATTCGATTGAAGATGAAACTGAGGAATTTGTGTTTTTTGTGACGTGTGCATAAACAAATTTGAAACCGATCCATGTTTCTCCTTGGATTCAGATCAATTTTTCCATCGATCCAGGGTGGAAAATTCAACCCATGGTCACTTTACCTCAAAAAGCGTGTGTTTGTCAAAAATAAAAAGGTGAAATGTTGGCAAGAGAGAGACATTTTGAGGGTTGCGTGAGTGTCAAATGTTCAAGAATCACCCCCTTTTTTTTCGTACCACGAGAAAAAAGGGTAGCCACTCGAGAGTGTCGTGTAATTTACATTTGGATTATGGTTTTAGCATGTTCTCAGTACATACATCTCGTCCGTGATTAAGCCGTTCTTCTTGGACGTGAGATCACGTTGCTGGGTAAAAGCTTCACGAAGTGGGTGGAAAAGCTGGAAAAATTTTCTCACTAAAATCGAGTCTTTGGGTGAAGGTGGGAGATGGAGTGATTTTCAGAGGGTGGAAATGTTGTGGTATTCAAATTGGCTTAATCACCCCTCGACTTGCGGGTGCGACAAAATCTCAAATCACACGAAGAAATCTACCCTCAAGAGCCACCCATCGGGGGTGAAAATAAAATGTATGGTAAGTGTCCAGCAACGAGAAGTCTGACTGCGCTTATAAAAACCCTGACATTCCTATCGCAACATTGAATTTTAACTTTGCACGCGGGAGGAAAGGACTCAGACTTTGGACACGGCACTCCAGGAGAATGCAAATTAAGTCCCAAGTAATTAATTCAATTGCATATTAATTGCTTGAGGTGTAATGTGTCTCAAGGGTTTATTTATTTACTTTCTCTTGCAGAAAGTTCTTTGAAATCTGTTTGGTAAGAAAAATATTAGAAGATAATGTGATTTTCTAAAAGTCGGACAGTACTGAAAGTCGGACACACCGAAAGTTGGACGGACCGAAAATCAGACTACAAAAGAGAACATCGGTATACAGATATTCATAAACTTGAACTATTCCTTAAGTGTCCACCTTTTCTAATTTTATCTTAAGTTGCTAAGAACATAAAATTTTCTTCGACATTTTTCATATTGCAAGTAGAAACTTGTTGAATTGACCAGAACATTAGTTGTTAGAAAAATTTCATTTAACCCATTCCTTACCATGGTATTATACATCATACGCAAATTGAGTGATTTTTGATGATTTATTTCTGGGCAATTTTTATCCGAATTGCTGTCGGGAATGGATTTTTAGTAACGTTAGTTATTCAATTACTTGAGAAATATAGTCAAACAGAGATGAAAATACATTTTGTTGTTCTTTTCCCCTCAATATCTAATTCTAAGTTAAAATTTTCTCAAAAATCTTTAAAAAGAAATTAGAGAAGTCAAGGCTAAGCCTTAAAGCCTCTACACATTGGAAGCAATTCTCGTCAAAAACTGCTTTTTTGACAGAATTTTGATGTTTCCACCGACAGCACTGCATGCAATTTCCTCCAAAAAAAAAAACAAACAATTTTTGACAAAAATTGTTCTCAATATGTAGAAGCCTTTAGGTTTAAAGATCGTTTTACGCTTAATAATACTAATTAGTTTATTATAAAATAACTTTAGGATAATATTGAAAATATTTCACGGTTTTTTAAGTAGACAAAGTAAGGAATTGTTTTCATTTCCACTGTAGAACATTTTGTGTCCACTATCAATTGAATTAAAGGTTGCGCAAGCTCTCGTGTTATCTTTTCCGATGTAACACGAACTTTACCGAACTCAAGCCTGAAGTAGTTTAACAAATAAATTTAGTTAGTACTATTAATATTCAATTTTACGTATTTATTTTCGTTTATGGATAGTATTCTTTCAACTCATTTGACCAAAAACTTAATTTAGTGGGGAATGCTGTTTTTAAGATGATCAAGAAAACATCTTCTTGATGATTGTTAATTTTTTTGGAATGGAAGCGGAATTAAAAACACCGGATGACGTCAAATGATCATCCAGTGAACATCATTCAGCATGTCATTGTGTCTCCCTCGTCAAAAAAATATGCTCTACAGTAGACACTGTCATGCGATCATGGGTGCAAAATGTGCGCAATCTTGCAGTGATCCTCCTGTCTCTTGGAGGCAAAAATGCTCTTTTAGAATGGGCAAAAAGACGCAAAGGGTAGAGCACGATGCGAAGGAGCTAAAACGACACACAAAATCATCCATCTGTCACTTATCCATGGCGTACACATCAGAAAAATTGAAGAATTGAAACATGAACGCGCCGTGCTTCTTGTCAATTAAACGCGATCATAAAATGATATTTACGGAATTTTTTATCCAATACTCCAAAGCACCTCACGGTGTGCGTTTGGGTGCCGACGGACTAAGTAATTTTTTGAACTTGGCGAGGCAATGAAATTTCTCAATTGAGATACACCATCGTGAGAGACATCCAGAAGCAAATAATCACATGTTAGGATTCAGAGTTTCATGATAAATTAGCTCATTTGATGGTATTTCAAAGGTTTCGTGAAAAATTTCAAAGCTAGGTACACAGTGTAAAATGAGTTGGAAAAATTCGGTATAGCGGCCAAAATAAACTGGATACTAGTTTTTACGCATCTTTTTCTCATCAATGTTTCGTGTAATTTCTTTGTTCAGAGCCTGAGGAAGTGATCAAATAAATCACGAAACGTCGCTAAGATGCGTAAAAACTAGTACCCAGTTTATTTTGGCTGCTATACCGAATTTTTCCAACTCATATTAACCACAGTCGTCATTCTTCAATTACAGTGTAAAATTATTAGCTGTTTTAGTACGATTAAATAAACAATTTTTACGTACTACTACACATTTTTGTAATTCCTACACTTTTTGTGTAAAATATGTGTAATTTTACACAAAATGTGTGTAATTTTTTACAAAAAATATGTTACTTCATAATCTAAATTGTGTAATCAGGTACTAAATTTTCCTTCTAACTACACAGTGTCCTGGAGTACTTAATTATTTAACTTTTCAACAATAAATTCGTAAAATAGTAAACTAATGATTATCGTTGCACATAATAATTCTCGTATACGCTTGATAAATTTCGTCGGTTGCGTTTACCTCTGTCGTATCTGCATTTCTTTTGTGTCAGCATTTCCCGCAAGAGAGGACGTCTGTATTGTAGCTTGCACCGAATGCAGATACAAAACAAATGCAGATACGACAGAGGTAGATGCAACCGACGATTTATATGTTATTTTTGCAGTAGAAATTACGGTTTCAATTAATTTCAACTTTGTAGAATATTTTAGGACTTTATATTATGTGTTATTTATTAATTTATAATTTTGATTTCATCCTGATATCATTCATTTGTTTTATGATCTTTTATTTAACCGTTTTTAATAATTTATTTTATAAACTTTACTCTTTTTATTAAAAAGTTGTGGCGATGTAGAATGCGCCTTTGTTTTTTTGTTCTTCAAATTTTATTTCTTTCTTAAAATTATGAATTGATTTAAGTTTTGATTTAGGATAAATTGAAATAGTCAGTAGGCTTTAAAGAACTATACCTCAAAGTTTGCGTACAATCTTATCTTTTTTGTTTTTGATCTTGTTTTATCCTCATATTTAACCCGGTTTTCAAATGTCTATGAGACTACAGTAGACTCTCACTCAATCCGCTCTTTTTCAATCAGGCGACAAATTTTGTTGACAATTTTCACGTTTAATTATGAAGCTAATTCGATCAAATTCGGTGTAGTTCTTCCTATTTTTTCGTGATTCTTTATAATTGAGCGATTTTTGTGGAATTTACAAAGGCTTTGACGCTCAATTCTATCGCTAAACCGGATGATATTTTGCCCCATATTCCCGATTGAGAGAGAGTCTACTGTAAATCTTTTACAAGTAGAAGTTAGCGTATTAATTTGAGAACAAACCGGGAATTTTTCTGATCACTCAATCCTATCTCAACGATTGAAAGAATAGATTTAGGCACCTGCATTAATTTATACTAAATCATTGCGACTTACCTTGAGGCTTTGGCACATTCCTTTTGATTTGCATCCACTTGAAAGTGGTAATGTTTTGTTGATTCTGTTGCTGTTGCTGTTGCTGATGTTGTTGCTGATGCTGAAGATGCTGAACTGGAGGTGATCCTTGCATCCCTGTAGAAGCCATATGGCCCATTTGACTCGTTGTCTGACTTCCCGATGAGATCTGTCCCAGTCCAAAGGGATGGCTGACAGAATTCTCAATATACGAGGAATGGTGATGATGATGCCAGTTCCCACTTCCTCCTGAGCCATGGTGCCCTGTTGCTGAGGGTAGCATCTCATCCCCGAGCTGGTAGTGACTCAGGGGCACTTTGTCCTCACTAGCCTGGAGATAGGGACTAGAAGTGGCGCCTGGGGTGCCATGATTTTGCCCATAGATGTAGTCCAGGTTGGTGTAACTGAGTCCATTGTCGGAACTGATAATGTGGGAGTCTTGTAAAGGCCCACCTGGTGGACCTCCATTGGTAGCCGTTGGGGGAAAGTAGGGCTGATGCTCGGGCTCGTAGAAGCCCTCTGTTGGGGAGTTGTTGGCTGTTGTTGTGATACCGTACTCAGCTGCCGAAGGGCTGTAGAGGTGCGGATGGGATGTATACAGATGTCCGGCGGCTGTGGACACTGTGGATCCAGAGCCCACCTGCCCAGATGAGTACCCAGCCTCAGAAGCACTGACCTGATGGCTCTGATCAGAGCCAGCTGAATTGGACTGGATAATGCTCAAATGTGGAGGATGGTGGGTGGATTGGAAGTAGGAAGTGTAACTGGTGGATGTGGCATCGGGGCTCTGGAAGCCCCCGGGGTGGGTTGTGTGATTGCCATACATGCCAACGTCCATCATATTGGCAAAACGAGAAGTATCCTTAGGTCTCCTATTTCCCGCACAGTCACTTCCTTGGACCATTCGATCACTATTTTATTCACTAATTCACATATGGGGGATAATTCACTTTTTTATACTTTTTCTGTTTCCCAATTCACTCCCTATTTAGGTTCTTACACAAGAGTTATCATTGGGAAAATGTTTTTTGGCCGGTTTTTTTCTTAAATTAAATTTATTGAAAAAACATTCAATGTGTAAAAAATAGTTTAGTTGAAAAATTACTTTTGTGTTAAATTAAATAAAATTTATAAGGAAAATGAAGATATTGATTTTTCATGATAACAATTTCAAGACGAAATTTATCATTTTACTATTAACACCAAAATAATATCCACTCATAAGAAAAATCATTTTTCCGACTAATTTTAATAAAAAACTTATTTAAACATTGCTTTGCCAATTCTGTTCCTTATTTTTATTGTTAATTTATTTTTTTAAAAAACAAAATTCAAGTATTTTCCACCTTAAACTATTTTTTACCGACTATAAAACCTCAGTTGTTATCATTGTAAAAACAAAACTAATCACACTTTTCTATTATCCTTAAAAAAAAACTTTTTTTAATCTAAATCTCAATTTAAACCACAACGCGACGTTTCCGTAAAGCGAAAGACTCACATGATGCCATGTGCTCGACTTGCTTGACTGTTCACGTATGATAAAAATTGCGCCGTGAACGTCCACTTGAAACTTTTCTGCACTCTTCTGGCATGAACGTGTTATCTCTGTTTAGCACATAGTCCAGGTAGGATTTAAGTTTGGCCCTGGCTTCAACGTATAGGTTCGACTTGGTCACACCTATTGGAATCTTAAGTCTCAGTCCCGCGTTTTCGAGGTATTTCTGTGCTAGAAGACTTCGTGTCTTATCAGTTGAGTTTCTTGCTTATGGATATCTAGGATACCATTAGGTCAGCCAGGAATTCAGCTCTTGTCGAACCTGTCTAACCTATAGGTCCGGTATAGAACCCTTCCTGAACTCAACAAAATCTAATGACTAATATACACTTCCGGTTTCCAACAAATCCCAAATCCAATTGAAAAAATAATCCGAAAAACTTCAAGTAGTACAAAACAGAGTTCAGCACTGGTTTATGGTGTTATGCTATCATCTCGCTTTAGCTACAATGTTAAATGCTTTTAGGGCGGTGTCTTGGCTTGAGTGTCAGGACCAATCCAATCCTCTGGCCAAGCTACTCATATGGATTGGATCGCCGAGAATAATTCTCAATTATCCAGGGAAGCATCTCGAGGCTGATATTCGGAGATGGCACATTTTGGGTATGAGTTCCAACGGATAGTTTCCGCGTATATGAAATTATATATTTAATTAGTGCAAAGGTTCTCATTAAAAAGCGAGAGATGGAAATGGAATAGGGGAATGTGAGGCAGTTTTATGGAAAAGAATTTAAAGTTGACTGTGACTGATTCGATTATACTTGATAGACACATCTTAATATTACTAAAAATGACTAAGAAAGACTATTTCTATTTCTCAATATTTATTTAGGGGGAGCTGGGGTAGTAGTAAACAGGGGTAGTTGTAAACACTGTGATTTTTTTTCATTAATTTTAAGACTCCAGAGGATAAAACTCATAACCATTCATAGATACCATGGGGATATATGTCCACAGATGAATTGAACAATAAAATCCTAATACTTTAAAAATAAAAGTCATTTTTCCCGAAAATGTTAATATTTCGATTATTTTGATCATTTGGATTTCCACCTGGAAATTAAAAACTGTGTAAAATAATCGAAATGTAGCAATATCAGTTCTTTCCTACATTTTTTAGGATTATATTAATGAATTTACTAGAGAAATTTAGATTGTCATTATTTTAAAAGAATTGATAATTGGTCAGAAAACAGCATTTGGGGTAGATATAAACAGGCAATTTCCCCGTAATTGTAGATGTCGCGAGTGTAGAATGAATGGCAAAATATTTTGTCTTGTTCTTCATTTCATTCGTTTGACAGCTGTATCTCATGGTGGGAAACTTTTCGTAGTGTTCAAGAAGAAGTCACATGAATTCAAAATATGGGGAAAATCCATTTAAAAATGTCTTTTATTTGCATGGTTTTAGTTTTTTTGCTATTTTAATTATTCCTTGTAAAAAGTATAGTGATTTTTTTTTTTTAAAAATAAACAGTCTTTATATATTTCTTAAGTAATTAAAATAATTGAAAGTGGTGCTAAGTTAATTTCAAGGGTGGAAAAAAGGGTGTTTACATCCTCCCCAGAAAGTGTTTACTTCTACCGCAGGTATTTTGTGAAAAGAGAAAAATTCACAGTGACACAAATTTTATTTCTATGGAAAACTCAATTGTTTTCCAGCATCCGCATTACCCTCGATGAATTGTCTATACCCAAGGGTAAAACATGAGCTAAGAAATATTTTCCAAAAAATCACGGTGTCCTTGGAAAATTACCTCAAATTCGCATCTATTGAAAATGTTTACATGTGCCTCAGTCGTCCCTAATTAAACTTGTTTTCATTTTAGTCAATTTTATTTTAAGCAAAAAATAAGGAAATTGAAAAAAAGAAGAAAAACAAAGTTACAATTCGTTATATTTTTATAATAGGGGACAGAGTGCTTCCTTCGGAGAACTCAAGTTTCGAACAACTCATTTTTATGTGTTGCTCACATGAAGTATAGGGGTAACTTTAAAAATTCACCATTGCACGGAACTTATCCTCTAAATAGCGCCGTGCAGCATCCCCCAGGCAGGGTATGCGGCAAAGCAGGTTCACAACAATATTTTATTTTTATTGAGCTTTTTTACAAAAGATATTCCAAAATTTGTTCCATTCTTTAAAAAAGTAATTCAAATATGTATTTTTTATTGATTTTCGCGGGAAATATGTGCTGCTTTTTGTCAATTTTTTCAATTAAACTACCTATTTCATTATAAATGTGATTGGGATGCAGCTGCCGGCGACTTACCTGAACTGGACTCATAGTGAAAACTACGAAAAATCTGAGTAAGAGATTATTTAACAAAGATTTTAAAAGCTATTAGAATTTTTTTTAATGGGGCGCTATATTTGTGTGTTTATTCCCTGAAAATTATACCAGAATTTAAAAAAAATCATACAAAAATGGTTGTATTTTTCAGGTTTGGCCTTACATCCTTGTATCTGCATAATAGAGGTGAGTACTTTTTTTAGTTTTAGTCCTTCGTAAAACCATTTGAGGTATAAATTTGCTTCAGAAAGAATATTATAACAGATATGTAAGTATAACTCATTTCTAAGTGTTGGTTGCCTATTTTGTGTTGGTATATTGAATAAATTGAAATTGAAATTGAAAAATAAATGATATTTTTGTTAAAATTTTCTTTATGAGCTGATTTCGAAAATTTTGAACAAAAGAAGATCTATTTATTTCTAAAACTCAAATAACAACAATTAGATTTTTTTTAAAAAGTTTTGGAATGGTTTCTCATTTTATTATTATAACAGTTTCTGCATATTATCTTTCCCATTTATTGACACTTATAATATTTGGCGTATTGTATTGTATTATAGGTATTATACTTAGCTAGATTTCTGGCTATAATCGGACAATTGTTAAAATGATTTATTGAGGTCTCTACACATTGAGAGCAAGTTTCGTCAAAAATTGCTTTCTTGAAGGAAATTGTCTGTACTGCTGTAGGTGGAAACGTCAAAATTCTGTCAAATATGTTTATTTTTGACGAAAATTGTTCCTTATACGTAGAAGTCTTTGTCAAAATTGGTTTCAAGGCCTAAAACCTTGGTAAGCACGGGTAGTGTAAACCTTATAAATAAAAGAAACGAGCAAAAATATCTGCTCCTTTACAAAATAGACTCGCTCTCCCCTAATGGTAATTCGTATAGAAGATACTTTCCTTCTAGTGGCTCAAAGGTCTTCCCCAGTGCTGGGATTTTGCAGTGGAATTTACTTTGGGGGATAATTGATCAATGGAATTGATAATTTTTGATTAATACCTAATTCAATTACCTGGGATCTAGGCCAGTTCGATCAAACGGGATTAGCTGAGTGGGCTAAACTTTGGATGGCTCTGGGATCAAAATTCGTATATTTTGGTTTTTACTAATCTCACACCATTTTTAATTATAGTCTCTAATTGTGTAGATAAAGTGATTTATTGATTCTTTCAGATTAGCACAAGCTATGCACTAAATCATTTCACATAATCTCGTACGATTTTTTTTTGGTGGTGACTGTTTTTGTGATTTCTTCTCAATTGCATCACCAGCACCTCATAATATCTCAATCACTAGTCCTTGGGATTTTGCTAGCTAGACCTCTTATCCTTGTAGCTTGAAGGTATAACTTGGTGATGATTTCTGGGAGACTTTGAGGAATTTATGTCTTGCTCTGTAAATTTGGCAGGAGATATTGAGGATGGGTATGTCAATAGACTAAGAGATATCTCTTAGACAGGTCATCAGAATAATTGACAGGACATCCCAGGATATTCATTGTAACTCACTCCAGGACAATTCCAGCCTCTTTCCTCATCACGTGAATCTTTTGGGCGCATCAATGAGCCCCTGACACTTTTTTCAAAATTCCACCTCAAAATGTCCTCATACCCTTCAATCACCTGGAAATATTCTATGCGATGAATTCAGTACGAAAGGTGAGAGAGATAGTGAAGAAAATAGAGACGTGAATTTCTTATCGTGGCCCATACATGAAATTTGTAATCATTTACAGCTATCACTTATATCTTTTTCAACTAATCCCCGTGCATTAAGTGGGATTTACGTAGTCCGATTACAGGAGAAGGTAATTTTGGTTATTTTGCGCGTCATCCGCATTTGGACGTGCCCAACACGTCCCTCTTTTTCAAATATTACTACTCTGAAAGGCAAGGTTTGTAATGGTATTTTAATAAAAATTTATTAGGGGATGGCTTTCAGGCTTCACACATCCTCTGGCTTCGAACACTTCATATTTTCTCCATGTTCCTTCCATGAATCTGACTTATTTTTTCAGGAAATGTGTAATTTAATACCAGCTATTAATTTATATTGCCATAGGTCAAATTTATTAAAGAAATATGGGGAAAATATATGAAATGTGCGAAGCCAAAATATGTACGAAGCCTGATTTCCCTATTGCTACAATATAAAACATGAAGGAGTTTTGTCACATCATCGGCAGAAACACATCCCTTTGATAAACTTTTAGCAAAAAATATTAAGAAGTCTAGCTATTATATTTACTTTTTTTTCTAAAATTTTGCATACTTCCAAAAAAAATTCCACCATATATTGCTAATATTCTCTCTCTAAAGAAATCTTCATCTGCCCAAAAAGAATTCGCGAAGAAAAAAAAAACGTATTAATCTGGATTTGGCGAAGAGACGGCGCGAGATCACATTAAGATGTTGTGACAACATTAATTGTGACTTTGTCTATCGGTGAGATGACTCTTGACGAGAAACATCCGCTCCTAAAGTTGATTAATTAAATTATAATATCCTTTCGCGCCACTTGAGACACCCACACTCAACTTCTTCAACGCCACTTCTTCGTCGATAAATTGTCTCTCAATCCCATCACATTGTCTGATCCGCGTGTCCAGAGATTTCTGGAGAGAGAGAGAGTGAGAGGGATTCCTTCTCCCCGTGGATGCACATTTTCAGATTGAAATGCGATACCCAAAATATTGAAGACAGTTGAGCAACAGAGTCAATGATTTCAGTGGTTTTGTCCTGTCACCTCAATCAAGTGATGGATGATGACAAAATAAATTTAACTGTGCAGGATATCTTGGCGGGAGGATGATGACTAAATTACAATCCAGTCCTGGAATTCACTATGTGGCATTATTTTTTAAATTGCAGCCTAATAACTGACAAAATGCAATACCAAAAACGATATTGAAACTTTTATAGGCTAAATGTTCATCTTCAAATAAAAGGGATGGCAAAGCGTCTCAGGCTTTGCGAAATGCTCGAAATCGTGACTTAGATGCCATACCTCAAAAGTACTTTCGCATCATTTACCGTTTGTCAATCGATTTGAACCGATTCATAGATCACACAAGAGATCCCCCAAAATAGTTTTAAAAGTAATAGAATTGATTTTCAGATAAAAGTTAGCTATCGGCTATGAACTAGTTCATAACCGGTTCAAAACCGATTTGAACCGATTCAGTTTCGTCGGAAATTCCGAGACCTTTTCAACGAGCCCAAACATGACCCATTCGCTTGATAAATGCCCTCTATATAGCCTTTTTTAACCTTTGACCTTGAAAAACCGCTATTAGCAAGGATTCAACGGTATTCCGTAGATCTTATTTATATTTATCTAAAAAATTAATTAATTTTATTTTATATGAAAAATAATTGTTTTCCAAATGTTGATCATATTTGATTCGTCAAAAGTTTGTTGCCTTATTGAAAAAACATGCAACCAACTTAATGTAAATCGGTTACATTTTGAGTTTATGTCACATGAGAGGCAAATGATGGATTTGTACATTTCTAAAGTTATCAATGGTGGATATATGTATATAAAAGTGATAATGAATAATAAGAAATAATCTGGTTTTCGATAATTTTTAGTTTCGGTCAAAAATGGCAAATTACAAAAAGTTAAAAGATGGGAAATCATCCAGAGATGCTGTCGGAATCAAGGGGTAATTCATAGTCAATCATATTGGCTCGGGTTCCCAAAAAAATGTATGGGTTCCCCGGGTTTCCTGAAAAAAATATATGGGTTCCCCAGCCAGATTGGCTCGAGTTCCCCGAAATGAGTTACCCCTTCGTCGGAATGATTATCTCAGAATTTAGCTCTCAAATGACATAAACTTAAAATGTAACCGGTTTACCTTAAGTTGGTTGATGTTTTAACCATTTTAAATTACTTTTTAACCCTTTAAGGATGATTGGGTTACCGGGTGGCCCAAAAATGAAATTTTTCTACGGACTTATAATGTTGTATTTTACTCTAATAAGTTAGAAAAAATTATTTTTTCTGATCCTCACTTTTTGATCTTTTCGTCTTTAAAGGGTTAAATGAGGCAATAAACTTTTGGCGAATCAAATATGATCAACTTTTGGAAAACAATTATTTTTGATATGAATAATATCATAATTGATAGTAATCTACGGATTACAGGGAAGTCATTTTCAAAAAGAAAAATTTTAAAAAGTAATTTTTTCTATCATTTTTTTCACTTGTTTTCTCAAAAATGCATTATGGAAGAAACTATTGGCACCCATTGTATATAACTGCTCTCTCCGTGGAGTTCGAGCATTAAAAACTGAAGTGTTAGACGCACCAAGATTGATCTACTGAATTTCAGTAGAAGCATTTGATCTTCTGAAAGGAGTTTTTCATCACTTAAAAATTTTAATGTCACGATAGAGTTCAATCATATTATAGCATCATAGCAAGTATAGAATCATATTAGGGGAAATCGGGGCAGAATTAACCAGGGGTAGATGTAGACAGTGGGATGTTATAGTTTTCCTTAGAAGGAATATTGAGAAAACAACTATTTATTTAGAGTAAATGTCTCACTTCTTTCATTCGAATATTAATCAGCCTGATACAAACAATTTTTCACAAATTATTACTTACTGTCTTAGTTATCTCTAATTTTGTAAATATTTAAAATTCTTGAATTTCTTTTCAATCTTTGCATTCGATATTACTTTGAATTAAACAAATAAACTAAATATTTTAAACCTGGATTTTTCCAGGATATATAAACCAGAATATATTGCCAGGATATATACAGATGATTAAATTAGCTTGGCAACCTTGCTCTCTTTTTTTGACTGGACTAGCCCCAGTGAAATGTAAAACATATTGCAAAACCGAAACATACAACCAGAGAAAGGACATTTTCACCGTTCAGTCCTGGATTTTGGAATCAAAACTAAGACGGCGATGGACGCATAGGGGATGGGGAAGATCAAGTATGAGATGAAATAAATTCAATTCAATTCAATTTCGAAATACATTCACAATCTCAGTGAATCTCAGAAAATTTCTCCTAATGGTTCGTTCCTGAGATACGTTTTCTCTATTTGTCTGATATAATCTACTCAAGTGTGTCTCAGCTAGAATTGATTAGGTGGAAGCCTCTCTGATTTTTTTTTTAACATTTTATTAGAAAACCTGGCAGACTTCTTATTATAGGGGACAAACAACATCTACTCTTAAATTTAGTATACTTAGGAGGTGACCTGCTTATACAATCGACTGGTGCGGGCTCCAGACTGTCGCTAGCTTTCTGCACTATGTCCTATCACTTGTACGACACATGACGAACTCACGTCCGTACTCACTGAGATCGTACGATCGACTAATACAGTCGTCTCCAAAATCATAAGAGGCGTTGGCCTAGAAAGGAGACATTACGTTTCGAATATTTAGGGTTGCCTTAGCAGAGTATTTATTGCTATAGGACGGGAAATTTAGACTTTACATTGTGTAATTTTCAACGTTTTAAATATTGTTTGCACGGGGTTTTACATATAAAAAAATGGAAAGAAGCTGATTTATAGCTGATGATTTAAAAGATTTTATGATGTGATGCACTGATTATGGCAAAATTTATTTATAATTTATTTTCCTTTTATATATTTTGTATTGTAAAATGTCTTCTTCGTCTTTGCTGAAGTTTAAGACAAGTTAGCGCATCTTAAAAAAAATTTGTCTCTCTTCAAGAATTTTGAAAAATATTTATGCTTTTAAATTAATTTTTAAAGTATGAATTAGGTTTTAATCTAATAGGGCACTAAAGAAAGCAAAATTAAAGTGGACTAAAATCTTTCGACAATTCAAATTACTTTTGTAATACTGTAAGAACGTGAATACAATAAGAAACAGTATAGAAACTAATAAAATTTTATTTCATTCAAAATATTGTCCCTCAGTAAATGTTTCCAACAGGATATTTAGCTACAGTGCTATTTAGGTATAAACAGTGACTTTTATTGTGAGTCAAACTAGCAGAATTCCACAAGTCATTCTGATTTGTGAGACGTGTGGGGAAGGATTAAAAAATCTTGACATTTTTTTTCCCTGTGTTATTTTTCTTTATCTTCCACATGACAAAATATCTCCAACGCTGCGGGGAGCTCCAAAACATCATTGAGTATGTGGTCATGTCTTGTGTGATCTCTCTTCTCCGGATAGGAGATAAAATTCTCTTAATGCTAGAAAAATATATGCCAAAAAGTTAATGCAGTTCATTGTCCATTGAAGTTCTTTTTGTGAATCTCTTGGGAGTGTTTCGTTGGATGGTAAAAGGTATCAATGTCTTCCTGGAAGATTGTTTACACAGTTTAGCCTCTAAATCCTATTGTTGACCACACTTTGGGTTTCTTTTTCTTACTTGCCTCTGGGATCGAGTTGTAGAGTATTTCTGGTGGCTTTCTCAATTTCATCCTAGGAAGGATTAATTCAGTGGCTCACAATTTGTCACATGACTATTTTCCATGACACGAAGGAATTTGAGGTGAAGGTCTCCTTATTTGTTTCTACAGTGAGGGTGGGCTTTTCTTATTAATTAACCCTGCTTTGTACTTGGACAGAAAAATTAGGTATTCCACCTCTTTGACGGCTTAATTTGCCATTGACATGAATGAATTGCTCAGTGGTGTTCACGCGGGAATTATTCCACTCATTTGCTCCAACACAAATCCCGCTGTGACATTTTTCACCTCTTGGCCATTTTTCCACTGCTCCACAAGACATCTCTTCATGACAATCACCTGGACAGAAGCACAGGGAGCTATGCGCGGAAAAATCTCACGTGGAACGATCACTGTGCTATAATACCGAACATGTGCTATTGATCGTGAATTTGATAGAACTTTGCACCAATAAATCAATCTAAGCTCGCTCATTTGTCTGACAAGTTATCAAATTATATATTTATGATTTATGTTTTACTTAAGATGTTGGATATCAGCGGTAAGACGGCGATGGACGCTGAATCATAAATCTAAATAAGTTTTTTGTTCGTGAAGTACTGACGACACTATTATTCTGTGAAAAAAAGTGTTTTTTTATGGTTGGGTTCGATCTTTTGCAAAAGTTTTGATGCTTGAGTTGTCGCAATTCTGATTTTTCTCAAGGGGTTATATGTTATCTAAGACAAAATATTCACAATATTTTCTTTGTGTTATTTCTTTCAATGTATTTAAAATAATATTTTAATTAAGCTTTCTAACCAAAGTACAGTATTTAAACCATATTCCCTCAGAATTTTCTTAGAAAAAATTAAAAGATCGGGTATGAATTCTAAGATTCGTGAGTTACTCACATGAGAAATTCACGACTCTGAGATCACCTTTAGTTAGCATTTTGTGAAGCCTTCGTAAAAACTATACCGTGCTTTCGTAGATGCTGTAAGAGTTTTACATGTATACTTTACATGAAAACTTAACGAAACTCTGACATAGGACGACTTAAAAGCCGTGAGTTTCTCACGTGAAAAACTCACGCATCTCAGAATTCGTACCCAGATGTATCGAGCCCCGTTCGAAGGATTTTTGAAAAAAAAAGTCAAATTTGGATTTTCTTTCTTGTAAAATAAGTCATGAGCAACAAAATAAAACATTCTTCGTTTACGAGTTTAACTTAGATGTTAACGGGGAACAGGGAATAGGGAAGACCGGAGAAGAATTAGTCAGGGGCAAAATTATACAGGGGGTGTTATTACTATTTATTCACAGTAATTAAATCCCTCTCTACTTATTGAAATATTTTTCAATCTTATTCAAAGATATTTTACGTACAGTGACGGCCAAAATAATAGAATCAGCTCCGCAAAGACAGCAATTTTTCCTTTACCATTTTTGTTTATTCCAATCTTGTTTACCGCAATATAAGTAAAAAAAACAGAAAATATAGTTTAAATGTTATAGGGGAAACTGGGGCAAAATTTGTCAAATCGAAAATTTTAAAATTCGATATCTTCCAAGAGAAAAGAGACCGAGGCTTCAAATTTTAGTCACAGATTGCCTTCATGAACCTCAATAAAGGTCAAAGGTTTTAAGGCATCAGAACACGAAATATAGAAAATAAAAAAATATTGAAATTTTGAGCCTTATTTTTAAAATATTTGCTCTTCAGGAGATATCAATTTTCATCGACTTATGCCCAGCACACAATAATTTTTGTTTGAAAACATATTTTCAAAATTTCCTATGAGAGTAAATGAAATGTAGATATAGTCATCTCGCTCACTCTCATAGAAAATTTTGAAAACATGTTAAAAAAAAAACAAAAGTTATTGTGCGCTGGGCATTACTTTCCAAAATTTATGCATTAGTGTGTGTTTGCTGTATAATTTGGATATCCTGATCACGAATCTGTTGTTTGTTTGCGAATTCTCCAGAGTGATTTTCCTTCAAATTTAGCTTTATCAAAAATGATGACCCGAGGTAGACTTTGTCAGAAGGCATGAGGCAATAATTGACAAAAACGGAGAATTCCGAGGTTCCACACGGCGAAAAGACACATCCAGTCACTGATTCTGATTAGATTGCAGATGATTTCTGAAGCAGCACAATTCTGATTGGAAGAGATTAAAGGATTTTTGGAAGAATTTCCAACATTACAAATGTGTTTTTAAGGTCAAAATTTTGTGGAGTTCCATATAAACACAAAACACTTTCCGCCGCTTTTCTTCTTTTTTGCTACAGTAGACCCTCTCAAATTCGGGCATTTGGGACTAAAATGTCACACGAATTAGACAGAAATTCGAGTAACAAAATTTTTGAAATGCAACGATTTTTTATTCACCTGCATACACTGAGTTTACATACTCATATTTATGGTAAATTTCATGAAAACCCCTAATTAATGCAAAATCATAAAATAATAAAGACACTGAGAGAGATCCGAAAAAGTTAAAATAACATTCCGGAAATGTTAATTTTACCCTACATTATTGATCCGAAATCGGTGTTAATATTATGCTTTTAGGTGTATTATGGGTTAAAGTTACCTTTCTTCACGTTAATTTTACACTTAAAATGGTGTATAATTAACATAAAAATATGTTGTTATATTTTTACACTTAAAAAGTGTTAAAGTTCTGAGGATAAAAGTTAATCGCACCCTCTTTTTTTTCTCAGTGGACACACCATCGCAAGTTTGAGCATATTTGTATTATTTGATAATCATAATCAAACTCAAGGGGCTGACATCAGCTTTGAAAAATGCGACCAGTTTTAGTGTAATTTTTCTCCTGTTTTCATACACATTTCATGAGATATCTCCAAAACTACGTAGGTTGCCAATTTGGGGGTTTCGGTTGCCTTCTCGTTATTAAATTGGCTTTTATTTTGTATTAGTATTATTTGATAATTCATTCTACAATGACAGAAAACAGAAAATAAACTCAAAAAATTTTTCGGCGCGCTTGAAACATATGGGAAACGTAGGAAACGTCATGCCCTTGAAACTTGAAAAATGACAAAAATTTTTTTTTAAATGTAACTGTTGCCCGAATTAAAAAATAACTCAAACTTAAAAGAGCCGAATTAGCGAGAGTCTACTATATATGACATTTTCTCGGCAATTTGTTCGGTTCTACTCGCCCAATTCGCCCCTCTGCCATTTCTAAGCCTGCTAAGACAATTTTCTTGCCAAAAATAGAGTTTGAAAAATAATTGAAAAGCACATTTCTAGTTTAGATAATAAAAAATGATCTGGATAAAGTTATAAAGGAATAAATTTCCTATCAAAATATTTGAATAATCAAAATATTTGAATAATCAAAATATTTGAATAATCAAAATATTTGAAAATGATAAAAAATACCCCATGCCTGGCAAAATTTGCCAGTATTTTTGAGAATTTCCACAAAATATTCTTTCAGGAAATTGCTCGGAAATCGCATTTCCTTACGAATTAGAGGAAAATAACGTTGGCAAAATTATAGAGCAGTAAATTTTCTATAAGAATATACTCAAATAAAGTCGTTCAGATTCTCTAGTTCGTGAAAAATAAAATATCCATTTTGACAAATATTGCCCCATTCTCCCCTATTCTTTCACATGCATCAGAATTGAGATAAAATATTTTGCTTTATCGAAAAAAAAAATGGGGAAATATAATATTTTTTAGTCTTCAAGGTCCATATAACCCCTTAACTTGCTTAATTCTTCATAAATAAAAAGCTTAAGGTAATACCTGACAATTATTTTCGATTTCTTGTGAAGTTTGTAAGACTGTTACCAAAGTTTATTGAGTTATTTATTGCCTATAAATGGAGATATCTTGATTAAATTTGCAATTTGCAGACTACGACAGAGAAAAGCTTTCGAAAGCCCAATGCCAAGAACTTAATTAAAAACTCCAAAATTAATTTCACAGATTTTTTCTATATTGCAAGAAGAGATAGTGAAGTATAAAGTGATAGTACAAAGATAATATGTATAGTACAGTTTAAAGGACGGATTCAAGTGCAGAGAAGAGATTGAAGGTCTAGTGCAGAATTTCTCAGTATTTAACATACTGCGTAGAGGCATAGGGGAGGGATGTAGCGTAGGCGGCACGAGCCAAGGCTGGGGCATAAGCAGGAGCCAAGGCTGGAGCATAAGCAGGGGCCAATGCTGGAGCATAGGCAGAGGCGTAGGCCTGAGGATAGGCAGCCAGAGCTGGTGCAGCGAAAGCTGGGGCAGCCTTGATCAAGGCTGGAGCAGCTAAAGCTGGAGCAGCACGGTAGATGGCTGGAGCAGGGGAAGCCTTGATGATGGCAGCTGGGGCTGGTGCTGCGACAGTCTTGATCAGGGCTGGCTGGGCAGGAGCAATGGCAAGGGCAGGCTTGGCAGCACCAGCATATTTAACATCAGCATTAAATCCATTGATAGGATCAGCGATGTAGTCAACGATTCTCTGTCTGCCATCAGCTTCCAGCAAGCTGTATTGTCCCTTGATAACTCCATTTTCCAGACTCTCCTGCTGGCTCTTAAAGTCACCAGTCAGGGCATCCTGAATGTTGTAGTTGAAAGCGTACTGAGGATTTGGGTCATAAGACTCGATTTCTTTTCTGGCCAATAATGCCGGCTGGGCAAGCAGAGGAGCTGGCTGGATGATGGCAGCTGGGGATTTCAACAGAGCTGGTGCTTGGTAGATCTGTTGGAGCCCTGGACGAGCGTGGGCCACAGCCAAGAGAGCGAGAACAGGAACAAACTGGCAAGAGAAAAGGGCACGTCAACTTCTGAACATTATGAGACATTTCCTGCTTTTAACTCACCTTGAACACCATTTTGACTTAATTGGAGTTTATTGTACAATAAATTTAATTAATACTTTTAGTCTTGAGCTAGAGGCTCTTCTATCACTTGAAGCTGTGAATACTGGAATGAATTGCACTGGCCATTTCAGTGACTTTTATACCAAAAATCCCCAGATGTGGTGGAGGAAAAATAGCCGGTTAACATTTTATCAATACTATGCCCCACATGCTTCAATATTAAATAAGAGCAACACTGCAAAAGCTTGGCTGATGTAATAGCTTTTGCGAGTGTCGTTGTTGCATTTATGCTCCAGATATTGATGCAGAGATTAAATTTCGCTGGAACATCTCAATTCAAGTTTAAAGATGCTCTTGAACTTACACAACTTAAAAGAAAGCTTCTTGAATGAAGAAGATCTAAAGAGCTTTTTGTGAAAGTTGAGCTCCAAAGCTCTAATTTTCACCCAAATTTTCTGACTATTCTTATTTACGAAAATTTTCTCAAAAAACACCAATTGAAATCCTTTTTCATCCTGAAAAATCCCTCTGAAAATGCTGATGCAATTCCGCATGGAAATTGGTGCAAAAAGTTGGCGAATTGCAAGACATCGCAGACTTCGCGACTTTACCCACACCATGGCATAACTTGGAAGTGAAAGAGCAATAAACTTGGCGCTTAATTCACCGCCCAAAGTCTCAATGCAAGAGCTTACGCAATGGACTACATAATTCGCTTTTTTCTCTTCATACATTTTTGCAATGTTTTCAAGTTCACGGTCGCAACTGCTTTCAATGGGTACTTTTCAGGATAAAAGAGCGTTATTTCGAGGGGATGATAAATTCAAGAAGGAATCTTTCACGGTGGTTGTACATTGAATTGCTAACACGCGTGAAAAAGGGAGACAATTTGATTATTTTGCTGTGAATTCATTTTATTTCTGTTTACAATGACTAGAGATTTTTGTGCTTAAGTCTGGAGTAAGGAAAATTCCTAGAAGAACAGGGACAACGTACAGAGTTGAAGAAGAACTTGTAGATAAAAATGAAAGCAAACAGAATTCGAATAATATTTAGGATAGAGTTCAATTTTATTGATTAAAGTGAACCTTAATAATAATTCGCAATGATTTTCTGCGGATGAAGCCAAAATCCTGAAAGGGCCAAAATTCCGAAAGTCAAATTCTCGAATGTTCAAAATCCTGAAAAGGATGAAATTATATTGGAGAATAATGTGCAGAAAATTTCCCAAGACACAGAAAATCTCCCTTTGAGCAAGCGCGGGTGCAATCGTGGGAGTAGCTATGACACTTTTAAGAATTCGGGACTTTGGCTTTCAGGATTTTGACCGGGACCCGGAACTGAGTCCTATCATAACGTAATTTAGCTTTAAAATTAGTTTGTAGGACCAAATTATCTCATTGTAAAGCCCAGTTCTATTTAAAAATAGAAGAAAAAGACCTAGGGTAAGTGTACCAAATTCCGTCCAGCTTGCAATTCCGGCCACATTTTTTATTCCTCAAATTTACACGTATTTTTTTTTTATTAATTTTTGCATACTCTAGTGATTATACAATGCAAAAAAATAACAAAAAATACCTTCGACGAGCAATACGATCTGAAAAAAGCATTGGAAGAATTCCGGAAAAGCAACGAACTATAAGAATGAAGCTGGCCGGAATAGGCCAGAAATACTATATCTACATTTTTATTCATTTTAAAATGTTTTAAGAATAATGTTAGAGAAAATAAAGACGATAAACTATCTACAAGGTTCCAAGTAACATTCCTGATAAGGAAGTACCAAAACAAAATTAATTTGTATTGAAAATAATTTCATTTCAAACTTGAGACTTTGACGCTTGCATGCAACTATGCCGAAATTTGGCACACTTATCCTAACTCAAAGGATCCACAATTCAAAGGTGCCCTACTTACTCAAAATTATTGGCGATTAATTAAAGCCAATGATTGGAAACGGTTTATAAACTAATTTTGAATAATCTAAGATAATATTTGTTTCTTATACAAGGGATGATTAAATAGACTCTTTGATATTTGCATAAAGATCAATAGATCGTCTGAATTTAGTAAGTAATTTTTAAAATAAGAAGAATCATAGATAGAAAGTTTCCCTTCACCAGCAATACTTATAAAGGCAAATGAGTACGCTGTAATAATTTTAGCGACCACCGCCGTCTTAAGGTTAATGACTAACCTCTGGAGTAAAAACACGGTGGAAAATTCCTTCATAAATTGCATAATTTTTACAATATTTTATAAACAACAAGTGTTCATCGAAATGATGAACATTTGTTGATTTATTATGCTCATCTTACAGCATAATTTAATTTGGGGCAACTTTCAGGTAGCTGAAGCTTTTCCAAGACTTATTGATTAAATGCTTTTAAACTATAAATCAAGATAAATAAGTCCTGCTAGTATTTTTTGCGTTTTGTCTGTTTAAAAATATACAGAATATTTACCATATTTATTTATTATTCTACAATTGTATATTTTCGGCAATCGTGAATTCCTAAAGCTGCCTCCAGCTGCCCCACTCTCCTCTAATCAAAATAATTAGAAATTTGTAAAAATAGTAGTTATAAATTTTTAGAAACAAATAGGCATTGCCGTTCAATGTAACAGGGCTCTAGCTGAAATACTCTTGATAGGCATTTGGGACTATGATTTTCTGCAAAAAAAAATTAGAAAGATGATCATTCATTCTGAATTAATTAAATAAA
This sequence comes from Phlebotomus papatasi, assembly GCF_024763615.1. NCBI lineage: Eukaryota > Metazoa > Arthropoda > Insecta > Diptera > Psychodidae > Phlebotomus > Phlebotomus papatasi. Next base: position 1,159,231 of record NC_077222.1, on the reverse strand, counting down.
TAAATATATCATATTCCATATCAAAATAATTCGGAATTCAAAATGCCAAGCTTCCTTATCTGGCATTTAACTTAAACCAGCTCACGGCGACCTTTAGGATTTTAATCTAGAGAAAATTTAAAGGTGTGATGTGAAGTTTAAGGTTTCGCAATTCAACAAAGTAGGAAATGAGATGAGATTGTTAATAATCTCAGATCTTTTTTATTTATGATAAAGACACAAAAATATATCAGTTAATTTGAAAATAAATATTTTTTAGATTGATATATTACATACCATATCACTTATTAATGCAGGTGTCCCGTCTTTTAAAAAAATCACATTTAGCGCTATCTATATATTCGCTCAATATCAAAAAGAAGCAATTTAAAACATTTTCTGAATTCCACGAAAAGCAAAAAACATGTATAGGAAAGTATCCATGCTTCGTACGATGGCAAGCTTCGTAATGACCGTAATGACTAAATTTATCCTTTCTTAATAATTATGACTCCGTAATACATTTTAAAAACTGGGCAATTGTAGTTTTTAAAATATGGGTGCGATGTATCATACTTATTGAGAAACATAGGAAAAAATTAATCATTACGAAGTTAGGGATCGTACGAAGCATGGACACTGGACACTTTCTCCTACAATGTATAAACTTTTACTTAATCTTGCAATAGGATAAAATGCATCAGTAATGTTGTAGAAAAAAAAAGATAAAAGTCAAATATGTTTAAAACTGTTTAAAAATCCTTTTCCTTATTGGTATATTCACATACATATTCACATAAATTTCTTTTTTTTTAATTAATTACAAGAAGCTTCTACAAAGAGCTCACTTTAGAATAATATGTTCAAGAATTCATTTTCAACAAAGTTAGCAATCGTGTCGCTCAGAGCAAGAGTGAGCTATCTCAATAGGGAAATGCTTATAAGATAGCTTGTTTAGCACTAACAATAAGCTTTTCTTTTTTCCAATGTTCAAACAAATATTTTCCTAAATATGTCATAAGAGACATAATTTGCAAATTTTCAATGAAACTGAGATTACTTTTTTTTAATATTATGATATAAGCCATAATTTCTGCCACAAATTAGTTATTTTGCGAAAATTAATTTAAAATATACCACAATATAATATGTATGACTATTTCACCAGAATATGTCAATATAATATCAAGAATATGTAAGATAAATATATTGTCGATATTATCTGAATTTTTATCTAAATAGGGTAAGTGTGCCAAATTTCGGCATAGTTGCATGCAAGCGTCAAAGTCTTAAGTTTGAAATGTAATATTTTAAATACAAATTGATTTTTATTTTCTTTCTTCTGAAAGAGTGTTGCTTGGAACCTTGTAAAGAGTTAACCATCTTTATTTACTCTAAAATCATTGTTAAAACATTTTAAAATGAATAAAAATATAGACATAACTTTGGTGCCCTATTTCGGCCACCTTCATTCTCATAGTTCCTTGCCCTTCAGGAATTCTTCCAATGCCTTTTTCACGTCATCTCGTTTGTCGAAGCTACATTTTTTGTTATTCTTTTGCCTTAGAAATTAGAGGAAGAAAAAAGGTGGGCGAAATTGCAACCTGGCCAGAATTTGGCACACTTACCCTATGTTTGTTTATTTTGTAACTTTTGATGTTTCGGGTCCTAATTGTATAGTACAAACATAAAAAAAAACTATTTACTGAATGGGCAGGAACGTTCGGGATTTGTCTCGTAGAGATTGGTCGCAACTCGAAATTTAATTAGAATTAAGTATAAAAAAATTGTTATTATATAGTCAAAAAGAGAATTCTATTTCTTATGACATGAAATTAACATTATTATCTATCTATGTATCTAATTCTGGATGAAAATATTTATATATTACGCTAAGACGGCAGTAGAGGCTGAAAACTTCACGGGATCTCATTAAAACGACATAGTACTTCAAAAGCATTATTGATGAATAAATTTATCTATTTATCTATCAATTATCTAAAATTTGCTTTTTTAAAAATCGTTTCATTTGTAATAATAGAAAATATTTTACATTTTATGTATATTTTTTTTTTGAATATTCTTTTTCGTGCCATGCAATTCATAAAATGTCGGCCAAAAGTTTATTGAAAAATCTATGTTGGAGAAACCAGGTGTGAAAAATAATAAAAAAGGTAACTTTCTTAATTTTTTTTTGAAAATGAGTTGCCTGTAATCCATAGAGTAATTTATGTATTTAAAAAAAAAGAAATAGCTAATTTTGCTTTATTTCAAAAATACTTGTTTTCTTAAAATTAACCATTTTTCATCGGTCAAAAGTTTCTTGACACGTTTGGAAAAGTAACTCAAAATGGTCAAATACGTTCTAATAATCTTTTTAACCCAGTTTTATTTTGATGTAATTTGATAGACAAATCATGGATTTGTATATTTCTGAAGTTTGCAATTGGTAATTTAAACGTATTTTCAAAATGGGAAATTACAAAAAATTAAAAGGAAAATCGCCCATAGAGATACTGGCGGAATGAATCTGCGTTTTCAATTCTTTTATTTTATGGAAAACCATTATTTGGCTATCAATTGCCTCTTGGGATGTTCTTTTCTTGTTATGATTGGGATAAGTTCCCTTGTAGTATCCCAATCTTTAATATCAGCAACTCATTTCTTGGGAGGAAAGTGCGGGGATGAAAAGGAGCGCTAAATAATGTTTGGAGTGTGAGTTGCATTGGTATAGAAATGGTAATATAATCCGACTAGTGATGGAAGAAAAGTGATCAATCTAAAAATTTCACCGACAATGTCAAAATCAATGTTCAAACTCTTATTCAGTAGTTTGCTCTCTCGCATTTGTGATTCTGGGCTTTGGATGTTAAATAACACTTCTATTTTTTTTTCTACTTCTGTATATTTTCTTCAAATGCTTCCTGTGCGACATTTGAAAGATGCTCGTGCTTTTTTTTCCTCTGATGGACGAGAAAGAGGTGATGTTTAGTAGAATGGGAAATAAAAGAGGGAATTTCCAGCAGTTTCTCGTTGATATTTTAATCTTGAAGGACTCAGTGAGGGGTGGCCTGAAGCACCCTGTACCTGTCCCAGAGCTCTCTCCATTGAGACGCTGCTGCCAGAGGAAAACCCATATGGATGCTGGACAGCTAAAGACCGATCTATCTTTCTGTCACCTACAATGCGTATGTATGCTGTCCATAAAAATATTCCTCTCGTGTAAATGTTCGGGATATTATGTTGAAAGGCATGTATTTTGTTCTTCTATGTACCATTGAGGGTGGAAAAAAAATCAGGGGGAGAATAAGCCGAACAATATCATCGTCAATTTTATTCTAACTTTTATTTTATTTTTCTGGTTTTATGTACATTGCTAGAGAAGAGATTCAAAACGAAAAAAAATCATATAATTTTTACATCTTAGAGAATTTTCTTGTACTTCCCCAAAAAACAAAACATCCTTGAAGCTTTTTTCTTGCACGGAAAAAAAATTAAAGAAACATTTTCTAAGGCTAAATTGAAAAATTTTGACTTGGACAACTCAACAAACTCAACATAACAATTTTTTTGCCGCAAAAATTAAATCCCTGTGAAAGAATTCCGTGATGAACAAATTTTTCTTGCGAAAAAGATATTTTGATCATAAAGTTTATCGTGGTTTTACACATCAATTGTTAATTATGTTAAATCCTTATCATATCATCCATTTAAATACTAAATTGTAAGGTTTTCTTCATAATTTAAGTTTCTTTTTTGCTCTTTATACAAATATCTTGTGAACCTTTTCTTACGCCTCTCTCACACATTCAATAAATTAATCGAAAATTTGCTTTTCCTATTTCCAGTTTGTTTTTTTTTAGATTAGAATTGATGTTTTCTTACAGGATAATTTTTGTCCGATTTTAAGGGGCGGAATCAATGAGGGCATAGTCTTATTCTGGCAATTGATTTTACTAAGTAATTTATTGTAAATGAACCCATTGAGGTTTTCAATAACGAATTTTTCAGCAGTTTTAAGAAAGAAGCATTATTCACATGTAATTAAATATTTAATTCTATAAAATATTTGATCTTGTTGCGCTCTCTGATTGGCTAAAGTTTGAAAGCTTACGAGATTTTAGCAAATCAGAGATATTAACAGGATTAAAATATCTTATATGCAACAAATTATTTAATTATATGTGAATAAGGTTATTCTAACTCAATTTTTTAGAGATTGTAGGTGATAAATGTGTGGACACAATTATTTAATAAATAAATATATTTAATAAATTTAATAAATAAATATATTAAATATAGTAAAGTGGGGTAACTGGATCGTTTTCCGAAGAGTGCTACTTAAACGCTTGTTTTTAGACTGATAAAATTCTTTTTTTACTTCTTCTAAATCCATAGAATTATTTACTGTTTCATTTAGAAACATAATATAAAAAAATTATCAAAAATATTAAAGAGAATTTATAAAATAATGATAATACTGAAATAAGGTAGCATGCACTAACTGGGTCGCCTTTTCGCTAATGCACTTTTAATTAAACCTTTCGATTTAAAATACTTTTTTCGCAAGGAAAAAATAATAAATGTTTTCAATCAACGAGCTGCAATTAGTGAAAATATCACTGCTAGAAAATTTTTAATGAAGAACCCAGCTGGCACAAGATTGAAATGAGTCGATTACACTTACTTATTTTATGGATAAAAATATTATTTTTGCTTTTTCTCAAACTTGAATATTTATATTGTGTTACTGTAGTGACTATATTACGGAAATAAAAATAAAAATATTATTTTAAGTAGATTAGTCATAAACGATCCAGATAGCGAAGCGCCCGGATTAGCACACTTGACCGTAGTACTTCAATTAGCTTCAATTTTGGAAATTATCTGTTATGAAAATTTGAGAGTGATTTGTGATAAAATTATTGTATATAAACAAAGTTTATAACAAAATTAAATATTGAACCAAATTTTAAATCGCAAAATTGACGAAGTCTGACAGGTTGAAATTGAAATTCATCTAATCCAAATCAAATTAAATTAGGATTAAATTCAAATTTTACTTTCTTTACATGGAAAGAATAAGCTAACCATTAATGAGTATGATTTTGAACAAAAATATTTCTTTTTGTCTTAGCTGTATTACTAAATTTTATGCCTATAGTAGCTATACCTTTCAGATCAGGAAAATTTGATGAAATCAAAATTCACAAAATTTTCTCAAACGTTTTGCATATGTCAGTCTTACTTTCGCGTACTTAAAATTGGATTAAACTAAATTAAATTTGTTATGACTTTAAAAAGAAGAAGAAGAGTGCGAATGAGTAAGGCAGATATATCCAAGATGTTTGAGAAAGAAAGGAATATACATTTTTATTTAATAAAATTTTCCTGATCTAGAAGGTTTGCCGAAACGATTAAGTTTGTTTATTTGTTCTATAGCTGTCAAAGCACGGTACATTGAGTAGTGTTGCTATAGAAAATTTGCACAATTTTACACATTGCGATTAAAAAAAAAAGAGGTTAAAAAATTTATCATTTGTGCAAAAGACAAAGCGATACAATTTGAATCGATTACAGTAGAGTCCCGCTATAGTCCATATTTGGTTCCAGATTTGACACTTTGGTCGCATTATAGTCCATGTCATTTTTTAAAATTATCATTGACTTTTAGTATTAATATTGCTCGAAGGGTTCCACTTTCTTTACTAATGTGGTACTCGTCCTCGCTCTCTTCATTATGGATCACAATTATCACAAATATACTCAATAAAGTTTGTCAAAAATATTAAAATAATTATGACAACTTTCCATGACGCGTACTAAAAAACATAACCTATCTTTTAATCAGTGTCTTGAAATCAACGGTCGATAAATGTGGACTATAGAGCGATGGCCTATAGCGGGGCTCTACTGTAAATTTCGTTAAATCGAAAAATGTGGAAGCATCATGACATTTTTATTTATTTCATTATTGCAATTGAAAATAATTTTTTTTAAAATCAATTCCTTAATAGTTTTTAATATTGCATTTTTTTAATTGAAAACTTTTTTTTTTACCTATTTAAATATTTTCTCTGTCAAAAAAATCAAAATAGAATTATTTTACAGTCTGTATAAACAGAATATTTAGATCTTTATTAAAATCTCTTCCTCAATATTTTTTGTATTCCATAAAATTCTTCTGTTTATCTGTAATGTTTTGGAAAGTACCATTGATAACTTCTTGTGCTAGAGGAAGATGTTATGATAATGTGTCCACCATTGCCTTATGATACTTATCATATGAAAAATCTTCAGTATCTGTGCACCACTTCCGACCATGCCCCTTCTTCTTGAGTGAAATTCTTTTAATCCATTCTCTTAAGAGAGATTTCATGGACGATATTAGAATGTTTTTTCTTTGTTATATCCACCCCTTTATCGGACATTACCATTGAATTTACAATAATATTCCATGGGCTCCTCAGCGATTCCAAGTAGGCCCTCTGCCCCAGAAAGTGACTAACTCAGTTGGTAGTACTCGGGGGCGAAATCGTTGGCTAAATTGCTGAGGAAGTTGAAATCCGACGAGCTGTTGCTGTTTTCCAACGCTACCAGATTCGCCGTATTGGGATTCACACCGCCGGTGTATTGATGTTGTGTCTGTGCTGCCATCTGTTGTTGTGGCATGTTTTGCGTCCCTACAAAATTCGCTGCATGAATGCCATGATGGTGTGTGAGATGGCTGGCAGGAGCTGAGACTTGATTCCCATTCGGAGACTCATAGTACTGCTGGAAAGTGGCGAAATTATCACAGTTGTCGGTGGATTGGATGGTGGCGCCAGCTGGTGGCGTCATGTAGGCCTCGGCGGGGTATTCGCTGGGCTGTTGGTAGTTCATACCATCGTAGTAGTTGGTTTGTGTCTTAGGTTCGTAGTACACAGATGGGTCCATTGAGGACGCATCGTAGTCCGTGGGGTAGCCTTGGTACTGATTGGGGGGATACTGAACGCCAGAGACACCGCCCTCTTGATAGTACGCTTGCCCCTGATGAAAGTTGCCCACTTTGTGCCCGAAATCCCCCTTCATCTGGTGATATTCTTGATGTTGGCCCATCATGGGCTTTTGATGGCTCGTAAATTCTATTTCATATTTCCCATAGTACTCAGGCTGCTGCTGTTTGTAGTAGCCGGGGAAGTAGCCAGAAGCTGGGTCCATTGAGGCACTTTGATACCTCTGTTGGGGTCCTTTGATTTGGGCCATCTGGGCTCGGGGGTAGGGCGCATTTGTTGGCGCTATTGGCGCCGCCACGCCCGCTAGTGGAGACACTTCGTTCTCGCGCCGATATAGTTCGTAGTTGCCGAAGTAGGTGGACTGCTTCGACGTGGACACGGCCTCCTTCTTTACAATCTGCAAAAGAAGAAAAATCAGAGTTGAAACTAAAGTGGAATAGATTTTATAGTTTTTGACTAAAAGATCAAACGAAGAGGGGGAAGAGTTTTGTTCAATTTGTTATTTAAAGAACACGAACTATAGGGTAGTAGAACCACGAACTACTATTTAATAATAATTTAAATAAATTATGTCGTTATCGATATTACAACATTCGAAATGTGCATTTTAAGGCATTTACATAATCTGACAAATTAAATATTCATACACAAGGCTCTTCGTTATTCGGCTGACGTGGGGATACAATGACATTAAGTTTTTTGAATCCGGTCAACGGTTTTTATATTTTGTGCCATGTGAATTTGTTATCTGTAGAAAAACAACAGAATTTTCTTTGTTTATGCTTCATTTTATAGCACGATTGTGTGTCAAAAACTTTGATAAATTGAAATTAACACATTAATTCACTCTGCACAAACTACGCGTTTCGTAAAAAAAAAAACGTTTTGAATACATCAACTGCCAGTGTTTGGCAGCTGTCACCCGGATATCCAAGTACCGGATAACGAAGAGCTATTCGTAAGTGTATTCACAAATTTTACAAAATTTGATTTAATTTCACTTCAGAAATTGAATTTCAAATTCGATAAAAAAAATAATGAAAATACAATTAATATTGAACGAAAAGTTCGCAAAATTCGCATGAAGATTTATGACCACTTCATTAGTTTTCTACTGAATGAAATGAATTTTTTAGTGGTCAAAATTCAGTTATTTACGGCTCCAGCACATATTTAAGATCAAGAAAATTTCATAAAGTCAAAATTCACATCCCATTGTTTCTTAAAAGCTTTCCATATGACTATTCTACTCTTTTGCATTCTTCTTCATCTTTTTTCGAACGTCATACCAAATTAAATTTAATTCACCTCATTTTTGAGACCGAAATAGACTTATTCAAATCTTTTGAATAATAAAGCGACGTGAATTTTGATTTCATGAAATTATACTGAGCTAAAAGGTGTGCAGAAGACATTACTGACTTATTTGACTTTTTTTTACCAATCAGTGTACTAATTTATTGACTGAAAATGATTATCCCATCCAATTTTTTTTTAAAAAGACACCCAGAGAAATGCACGTTTAAGAAAAATGTTGTTTTAATTAAAGTTTATTCCAGGCTTCCACACTGGGAGCAATATTTGTAAAACTTTGCTTCTCTGAACGAGATTGACTGCGCTTCTGTAGGTGGAAGCGTCAAAATTCTGTCAAAAATACAATTTTTGACACAAATAGCTTCCAATGCGTAGAGGCAGTAGATGCCTCAAAATAATATAGTTTGACGTCAATCAAAATTGATGTAAGTTTACTGTCGTGGGGACGTCACAGTTACCGTTTACTATAGTCAACAAAATGAAGGCCAAAGAGTGACTATATCAGGGGCTCATGAAGCGTAGTAAAAAGTGAAGCTATTTTTCACTTCTCCTTGTAAAAATTTTGCAGATATTGCACCGCATCTTAAACAAAGTTGCTCGCAGTTCTTGTATTATTTCGGCGAGAATAATGAAATATGTATTTTTAGATATAGCTTTTAATGCACGATTTCAGAAGATATCAGACTGATAAGTCAATTCTCTTTAGGAAAAGACTTGCCAATAGTCTTCAATGCCTCTATGCAAAAACGTATGGAAAAATGAAATGTCGAGAGGCCCCTGGATTATGTATATTAAATATTGGCACAGAGAAATATTTCCTCTACATTTCGTAAAGTATTCCTAATTTTTTTCGAATATTTATTGTACTTTGCGGGTGATTTTGACCTCTAGGGGTAGTTTTGCCACACCTTTTGCTTATCTATGAGAGCGGGACCGAAATGTGGCACGAATTTTGAATCCAAATCCAAATTGTTTTAAATCCAACGATTTTTTGTTTAAATTGAAAATTTGTGAAGTGAATCCTGACCTGACTGAATCGATGTTCTGTCTAAACATGCGTACTGTCCAAAAAAGTTACAGTAAGAACTTATTACAGTAGATAGAGTACAGTTGCTTTAACAAAAAACCCTAAAATGGGGACAATTTAAAAATTCAACTGTCTCATGGACTTTTTTATATCACCCGGAAAAAGAGTCCACGGATAAGCGAGAGTCTAACGTATTTACTTTATCGATCGAACATAGTAGAAAGGATCAGTGAAGAGTATTCTTAAGTCCTAGAATTAGAGAAAAGCGTACGAACAGCTGGGTGGCAAAATCAACCCTTACCATACTATTCACTGAGCGAACAAATTGAATCTCTTTTTTGACGCTATTCTATCTCTAATCTACTTTGTGGACAACTCTGTTGTCAAAGTCGATCCCACCTTTTCTACCCCCAAATACTGGAACACTCACGTGATTTTCATCTTTCTTCTTCACCTTGGACGGAGCCTCGTCGTCATCATCGAGACTAACACTTGACGCCACGCTGGAATCCGCGCTGATGATGCTCGTTGCGTTGATTCCGTTAGAAACGACCCCGTTGTTGGTCGGCGTTCCGAGATCCAAGCTGCTGGAATTTGGTGTTGCTGCGGATGAGAAAAGTCCCTCATTAAACATTAGTCACACGCGTTTCTTTCTCTCCAAAAGGCAACTCTCGCGACTTTACAGTTTTTTTTCCTCTAACTCAATTGCAGGAAATCATCTGTCGTCAATTTGGCAAAATTTGAAACAGAAAAAAAACATAATAATAGACTAAATGTCGAAAAAGAATTTTCAGTTATTTCTGTAAGAATTTCATAAGATTCGAAGGGGTCGCAGAAAGACTCCATCTTTAATTGATACATCTTTTAGCAGTAAGTGAGGCTAAATGAATATTTGAGAGGATTCTCCTTGACCTTCTGGAAAAAATAGCCTGGTGCTATTGATTAACAAAATGCCTTACCACTGTTTGAATTTTGATTATTGTTGTTGTTTGTGGCACTTGGAGTGTTATTGTTGTGGCCACGAGAATTGGACGTGGAGTCAGGAATATCGTCGGATGGAAGTTCGCACCCTTGGCAGGATTTCTTTGAGTTGGAGTCTGGAAGAAGAAAGAAAATTCTGCTTATGTCCATTGATATTCACTGTGGATCACAACTTACTACAAGGTTGACTGTCATCATCACCTTTTAAACCGTCTTTGTTGGAGTCTTCGTCGTCGGTCTTGGACAGTGTCTGTCTCTTGTGCTTCATCCGACGATTTTGGAACCAAACTTTAACCTGAAAATGTCCAGAAATAAGGGTTTCTTATATTTGTTGAAAGTTGATAATAATTTTTGGAGTTTTTCAAATCGCGAAGATATTCTAGAACAGAGACGTGCAAGAACCATTTGAAACCGAATAAACATCAAATGAAAATTGTTTATGTCAATGGTCAAAATGCTATGTGAAAATGTGACTTATATTGCACAAAATTTTCAAAAAACTATAAAGTGGATATACGTAAATCTAAATGAAATACTTTTCAAACATTTCGTTATTTAGTTTCTGTTGCATTAAAAAATCTCTGATAAAATTTATTGGGTTTTTAAAAGGTGTATTAATCATCATCATTATCATTTTTAACCGCTTATCCCTATCGGGGTCGCGGGCCCATGACATCCAAATTAGCAGCCCACGCTTGTCGATCCTCCGCTACTTCAGGAAGATGTTCGGGTTCGATACCAAGGCGTTCCAAGGTAAGATTCTGAATTTGTTTCAACCACCTTGTCCTAGGTCTGCCTCGAGGTCAACGCATCCTCACAATGGTTTGCACAGCTTTTCTGGGGAATCTTTAAAGGTGTATTAAGCTCAATGAATTTATTTGGCTTTTCAATAATAGAGAACCGGTGAGCGTCGAGGGATAGGGTAGCTTAGAAAAAGACGATTTTATCCAAAGCTTTCGGCTCGGACTCCAAGCCTTCTTCAGTGGTCAAATCTAGAATTTTCTTTGTCAATTGGTCTAGGGTTTCACATGGCTTAAAATTTTTTTCCTGATTTCTTTGTTGTGGATTTCTTTGTGAGACTCAATATTTAGCTTTTCAAACTATCTTAACAATTTATAGTACACATAAGAAACAAAATATTGAATACTACTAATTACCATGAATTATTCTACTGACCAAGTAGGCAAGTAGTACAAATATCGCAGTAAAACATTGAAATAGTAGAATCTACTAATTTACTTTTAGGTTCAACTAACCACAAGTCAGAGAAAATTTTATTATTCTCAATTTTCATAAATTTATGATCTAGATCCGGATTAGTTATTTTCTTTGGTACGCCCTATTCTGGTTCATTTGGTTTTAGTTATCTTGCTTCTAAATGGTTTTAACTTTGTGGTGTTTGAAAATATTTTTTCAATATTGCTGACCGAGTTTAGAATTAAACCAGGCAAAATATTATCTGTTTATGGCTGTGAATTTGACCTCCTGATCTGGGGGATGACTTGTCACACTCACCTGTCTCTCCGTGAGATCCAGACTGGCGGCTATTTCGATTCGTCGAGGACGGCAGAGGTATTTGTTGAAATGGAACTCCTTCTCCAGCTCCAGCAGCTGCGTGTTGGTGTAGGCGGTCCGGAGACGACGCGGTAGTCCATTTTCTGCGACAAATTCAGCTGTAATGTGGGAAATTTTGCATAACTCTTAAATTGATTCTTCAGCTTCCAGAGCAGAGCAGAATGATTAATGGATGAGTGTTTGGTGCGAATGGGATCTTCTGCAATGCCATTTATTGCACTAATCGATCGAATGCCACACATTTTCACCCTCTCGGCAAAATTGATGGGTAAACCTCTCCATGTGAGAGATAGAAACTATTTAGAACACCACATGGCTGAATGTGTTATCATTTTCAAGGGATGCTCTTCACAGAGAAGAGGAATGAACACTTGAAAGTTTCTCTCTTCACACGAAATTTTCAATGAAGGATTTCAAAAAGCGATATTTACATAATTTGGAATACAGGTAGATAGGTCTATCTCTTTATTCCACCAACAATGCTTCACTGAGAGAAATCCGAAAAAGTTAAAATAACATTCCGGAAATGTTAATTTTACCCTGCAGTATTGATCCGAAAACGGTGTAAATATTACCCTTTTTAGGTGTATTATGGGTTAAAGTTACCCTTTTTCATGTTGATTTTACCTTCAAAAGATGCAAAATTAACATTAAAAAATATTGATATATTTTTACACGCGAAAAGTGTTGAAGTTATGACGAAAAAAAGTTAATCGTAGCCTCTTTTTTTCACAGTGTTTAAGACTATTTAATTACTAAAGATTACTAGATCTGGCAATTTATATTAGTTTAGTTTAAAATCTAAACATAACGTAGGTTAGAATCTATTATTGAATAAATTTAAGTATTTATTCTGTATAATATAATTATACATAATTCCTAAGAATATTAGGAATCATCTATAATACAACCTCAGTAGAAAATAATTAATACTACAAATCTTCGTCATATAGACAAAGAAGAAGAAAACTTCTGACGATTTATTTTGCGTACTTTTTAACGAAAGTTTACTTGAATTCATTTGAATATAAAAAGTTCTTTTTAATAGACTTGAATGAATTCTATTTTTTTTTATTAGGATAAATGTCCTAATTCAAAACTTTTTCCAGACGCTTTAATTTTTACAGAAAATTCAACACATTAAGTTCATATTTTTCTGAAGAGAATTACATAAATTTGCTCCTTAACTCTTTTAGAATGTTACTGTTTAGTGAAAATTATTTAAATATAATTTGAAAACTTCATAAATGCAAGAAAAATACACGAGTGTAAAATGCTTCTATTGGAAACAAATTAATCCAAATGGAGACAAGGGAAAGTTTCTAATTAGACACAAATAGTGTAAGTGAAACCGCGACGAAAGGCTTGAAAAACCTTAGTGAGTTGCTCTTGAGTGTATGATTTGTTCTTATTCCCGGTCTTTTATCCTTTCGCATTTAAAACAATAAGAAAATCTCTCCAAAAAATCATATTTCCGGGGTTTCCAATTGAAGCATTTTCACACACTTCAGAAAAACCCTTTTTGTTCACGAAATAGGTAATTATTTCATTTGAAAGCTTCACGTACCGCGTTTTCAATAAAGATTAGCACTTAATTTAACTAAAATTAGCCAGAAATATGACATAAATGTTAAACAAAACAAATAAACAACAGTCACTTTATTGTGTTTTTCATTTTCGACGGTGAAATGGTACACTTTTAAGTTTCTGAGGAATTAACAAATTAAAATGTGTAAATATGAATGGATTTCGGTATATTTGGATCAAAATTAACTAAATAATGAAACTGTGTTATAGAAAATATATAATTATAGTAATTTAGTACTGTATTTATTATGAAAACAATGACGTTTCCATTTAGAGTAGCGAAAACTTTTCATTTTTTCAATTGTAGTCCTAAGTGTTGCCTATCGCCTGGTGTCAATGAATTTTTAATACTTTGTTTAGTTTATTTTATACAAATTTTTAAAACCTCACTTTAAGACCATTTTTTTTGGTAATTTTTAGAGAAACTTCAATTTTACACTCTGAAGGAGTGGTTTTACAAAGTTTTTTGTAATTATCAAAATTAAAGCACAGCTAATGAGCTTTCTAACGGACCCACACTTTTTAAGTTCTGTTCACTAGAACCTGAGATATAACGGATAATGTAAGGCAAAGCAGAAAAAATATAAAAGTATTAATAAAAAGAAATGTTACGTGTTGGAGCAAAACCAAGACCAGATTCTTAATCAGGGGACTTGACTCTATCAAACGTACCATGTGAGATCTCCGTTAGCAAAACCGTGTTGCATAGTGTTATGCTTACGAATTATTAATAAGTATTACAAATGTTTTGTTAATGACAGGCTGTAATATGAAAAATATTTTGGAACCTTTAGAACTCAGATAAAAAAATACACAAAGGTTTCACAACCTGAAAAAGAGTTTTCCACCGATTTGCTCTGAAGGTTGGTTATCAGCGCTAAGACGGCGGTGGCCGCTATCACACAAACATTGAAAATGTTGCTTTCAAGAGCTCTAGCTCAAAAGTAGTATTCGATATGAAATAAATGAATAATAATAATAAGTTTATGAAGTCTCAACAATTTCATATACAATTATTTCCAAAATTGCCAAAAACTTTCCCGAATTCTACTTTTCCCTAAAATTTTGGAAAATTTAGCAACAGCGATTGTGACAGAGGAAAGTACAGAAGGGATGGAAGTGCCATAAGTTACTGGGGTGGCCTTATCGAGGAAGTTGGAGCACAAGAGCCAACACTCCGACAAACTATCGGGCCACAAGACCCGGTGATGACACCCCTTTTGTGCTTGCTCTTCCCACGAAAATCGGAAATTTCCAGGAGGGAATCACCTCATTTGAATGCTGAAGCGATCGCAAGACACGCTTGGGGATGATTTCCCACCTTGACGGAAAAGCATCCGGGACAGATGCTCTTTGGCATCCCAAAAGATAAATTCCATGGCAGGAAAAACACCAAACCCCGGAATGGAATACAATCGCAATGTTGCGGAATCATCCACTCGGCTGAGATTCATCTTTTTGGGGGAATTGTGTTGCTAGCATGAATTATGACAATTTTCTCATCTCTCATCGTCGTCAATCTTCCGTGGAGGAATTTCCCTGGAGCGAGAAAATTGTATCACTCTGAAGGTGAAAAGTATCAATATCGAGATAGATTTTAGAAAAACATTTTCGATGGAGAACATTTTGACAAACTTTTAACAAACCTTTTTTGCCAGAGAAGAAGGTCTTTTAGTGATTTTTTTTTGCAGAGTCTTCTTTCACACGACTCTCATGGGTTAAAGTTGATGATAATTAATTTTGTAAGAAAGTAAAAACACGTCAATTTGTTAGCGTGTCAACCTCCACTAATTACACGCAACAGTCCCGCTGCGTTTGCTTCCTCAATGGAGTCTGGATGGGATTTCCCAACCACCCCCAATTTCACCTCATTTCTCTCTCTCTCTATTTCATCAATTTTCCAGCACATTTTGCTCCTGATAGTATCCGCGAATATAGACAAAATGCTAATTGTCTCCGGAATTTGTGTTATTTCGGAAATTATTTGCTGTTTCCCAAATTGAAATACAATACCGATAGTTCTATTGGAAGTAGTTATGTTAAAATGTATTTAATCTACAAATTTATTTACTTTGTATTTTATTAACTGGATTTAAATGAATAAAATTAGACTATTAGAGAAATTATTGATACAGAAAAGAACATAGATTATTTTAAATAATAAGAGTGGCCCCTATTAAGGGGTAACATGGATTTCGCAGACTTTAAAAAAGACTATTTTTTACAGTTATCGACAAAATAAAAAATTACTTAATTAGAGCTTACAGGCATATAAAATAACACCATTTTAGCTATATTTTCTGAAATTTTCATTTCAAAATTTTAAAACTTCAGCCATTGGTACCTGACTTTTGGAGACGGTTTTTTGAAGGAGAGATACTTTTCTGTGGATAAGATTTCTCAGAGTAATATTCGTCTGATATCAAAAAACTAAATATTTCCTCTTAGCCGATCAGTTAAGCCATCTACACATTACGAGCAATTTTCGTCAAAAAATTGTTTTTTTGAAGGAAATTGCAATTTTTGACAGAGTCTTTTAAACTCGTACTTGAATGGTAGAATTTTTTTTTACCTGAATCACAATTTATTCTACAAGAGTAAACGTGGTGTAGTATTTTTTTTAAAGAAAATTCTGTCAAAAATCCAAATTTTCTGTATTTACATGAATGTTCTAAATTTAGACGTTTAAATTTAAAAAGTATTTCACAAGATGTAAATTAAATTACTTAACTAATATCTTAATAAATTTATGTTATTATTGGTGTGAAAAAATGAAAATTAAGTACACAAACTAACCCTAAACATAATAATTCTATATCTTATGTCCAGCACACACTAACTTTTGTTTGTAAACATGTTTTCAGAATTTCCTATGAGAGTGAGTGAGATGACTAGATTTTGATCTCACTCACTCACACTGAAATGTCAAAAACATGTTTATAAAACTAAAGTTATTATGCGTTGGGCATAAATCTAGTCATCTTGCTCACTTTCATACAAAGTTTTGAAAACATGTTTACAAACAAAAATTGTTGTGCCCTGGTCATTATACTGCAATATTTTAGATAAAAATAGTATTTATTACACACAGAAAAAAAAATATTTTGCAAAATTGTTCGCAAATTTCTGTGAATTTCTATTGGTGCCTTTCGAAATGCTCGTAAATCGTTTAATCCAGAAAAAAGTTCGTAAAATTTTGTACTTGTTCACAAACATTCTTTGTAACATGATCACTTAACGAACATTTTTTGTTCTTTCATAAAAAAAATTTTGATACATTTTTGTTCGTCTAGCCAAACTTTATGGACAAATGAGAAAATTTTATGAACATTTGTAAATGTGTTTACGAACATTTACAAATGTTTGTAAAAGAACAAGAAATGTTCATCAAGTGATATGGTTGCAAACAATGTTTGTGAAAAGCACAAACTTTTTTACGAACCTTTTTTGAGGATTGAACGTTACATTTCGTAAGTCATCGATAAGAATTCATAAACATTTATTAACAATTCTACGAAATGTTTTCTTCTGTGTATGAGAAAAGGAGTTTTGTAAAATGTTCAGCTGGATCTTATTGGGAGTTTGTCAAAGGATGTTGTTTTTCAAATTAAAAAAAAGAATTATCACATTCTGTATAGAACATCCTTTTGACAAACTTTTCTTATTGACATGGCAAAACATTTTTAATACACAAAATTTAATATATATTTTAATATTTAGGGGAAAGTAATCTCACTTCGAACGTTCATACCTTCGAATAATGTGAATTTTCTTTTACTTTTTCTAAGAGAATTATACATTTCTATTAAATATTAGTTGGCTTGTCATCAATTGTTGATAATTCTGTGATAATTTCGTGTAAATATCTTACGAAAAACAAAAGAAATACACATTATTCGAAGGTATGAACGTTCGAAGGAAGAGCACTTTCCCTTAGTACATATTTTTATCAGTAAATCGGATAGTCCTAAAATATTTTATGTAATAAAGTTTTAGTTAAATATTTTATTTTAGCGACTCTAGCACCTCCTTTGGTACTTCTGCAAACTCTAAACGCTCTACAAACTTTAAATATTTTATGAAGCTCTATATCTATAACATTACGAAATTCAAATATTTCAATTATTTCAATGAAAGTCGTGTATGGCCATTGCCAGTTGCTTTCATAAATAATTTTCATGTTATTGTTGTGTAGTTCATGAAGTGTTTACAGAGTGTGATCCTAGGTTAAAATGTTTCATATTATGTGCGTGTGTCCAAGAAAATATTTATGTCTAAAAATATATCGAAGATTTAAGAGGATGTTTCACAATTGAAAAAAAAAAGAGAATGGTGAGGGGGATGAGGGGCCCTTTGGCACTTGTGCCAATGATGAGCTCAATTATCTCTCATCATTGACTGCCTCCAAAATAGATATGAAAATCCCCATCGTTCGTGCGCCAAGAAAAACCGCCA
The DNA here is from genome assembly GCF_024763615.1 of Phlebotomus papatasi. Lineage (NCBI taxonomy): Eukaryota > Metazoa > Arthropoda > Insecta > Diptera > Psychodidae > Phlebotomus > Phlebotomus papatasi. The sequence continues at coordinate 1,141,318 of NC_077222.1, read as the reverse complement.
CAATGAAAAAGCCAGACCGCATCCGGGCGTTTAGGGGAGTGTGGGGCATATGGTGGCGAGAGACGCGATACTCCTCGAGAATGCGTGTCACGCCGGAGAGTGAAATGTGACATCGCAGAGTTAAAGAAATTATTGAAAGACAACTCTGGGACAAGAACACAAGTTTTATTGCTCGAACTTCAAGGTGATAGCAATATAGTAATCGTTCAATTTGTCAAAAATACGAGATTTTTATTACAGATTGTCTAAGGAGTTTTATGTTGGTGTAATTTCAGGAATCGGACGAACGGACGTTAATATTATATATCCGTCCATTTAAAGGGCGTTTAGAGGTCAAGCTATGAATAGCAACCCGAGGATTTGGGAAACCTGCAAAACCCATTTTGTTTATCTCGAAAATGGCGCCAGTTTTTTTGGTTTTTTTTTCGAACTGAAAAGGAAAATGATCTGACAATTGCGTTTTTCAATCGATTGAGACAAATATGAATTTATTTGGAAGGTCTTTGAACACAGAACACATTTAAATAAATTCCAATTGAAATGGATCGATGAATTTATTTCTTTGATTTATGCTCCATTTTAGGTGGAGTTTGAGGTGATTTATAAATCGGTTCAAAACGTTTCTAAATCGGAAAATATGTAAAAGTACGCAACAGAAGAAACTTTCCGAAAAACTAGAACATAAGATGTTGGACTAGAAAGCTTCTTTATTCATCCATTTATCCAATCAATTTTTATAGTCGCACAATCGAGCATTTTGCAAAGTCGCAACACTTTTCTACCCTTTTTTTCTCAACTCTGTCCAAGTTGTTCTTTTCCGAGGAGTTTTTTTCTGTACTGCAAGAGGAAATTTGGGATGGGGGAAAAGTTTGAGGCATGTGAGGACAAATGATTGATTTCTTCTTTTCCTGCTTCACACGCAGTTTTTTTTCGAAGCTGCCTCTTTCCTCTGGACTATTTTTTTTCTTGGTTGTTGTGCCATTTCTGGGTCAACAAAAAAATGGTTTTTCACACACCCCAAAACAGAAGAGCAATGGAAATCCCTCGTACTAATTTCTGCCCTCAACCACTCGCTCTCTTTCTCTCGGGAAAATCCAGGCAGAGGGTGCCAGGCATTAAAGAGCCTGCAGATAGGGCCCCCCTCGGACCACAATGGCACAAATGTATTAAAGGGAAAATATGCAAATGGAGCAATCAAAATCGCATTTGATGAAAGTGCGGTGGTTCAGTGTTTTGCCAAAGTATAAATCTCGGATGTGCGCTTTTTAATGCATATCAATTTACTGGAGTGCGCGCATCCCTCCAGCAAGAAGTCACCACAAACGCACCGCGAGTAAATCTCTATAGCGAATAAGATTAGGTTCACAGCAACATAACAATTAAATACACTAAATATTGCTTGGGACTACTTTTCCCCGCGTAAATCGCTTCCGTGAGCTCGGGGAATTTAATTAATTAAAGAACTCCCTTATTATTGTAAATGACACTAAGCAGAAGGGAATTCTTTTCAGTTGGGTTAAATTTTATTTAAAAACTGATTATATTAACTAAAATTTGTTAGTTTTTGACTAAAACGAAAGACAGTATTAAATGTACGAAGCTTATAAAACATTTGAGCTTTGATAACGTACTACTAGACTACTAGAGGCGCTGGAAGTACAATAAACACCTTTAAGAAAGTCTCCAAATTTACAATTTAACGAATAATTTTAAATTAAATTCATAATTTAAGCGTAGAATTGTTTCTCTATAATCGAATAAGTAGTATCACACAAATTTTTGTCATTATCCTGTTCTTTTTTTATGAAGCATAACGTCTTTTAATCACTTTCTTTTTTTTTGTAAAACGCACTGCGATTGGACTTCGAAACATTTTGAAATAAAATATAAAATCTGGCAATCTCTATATTTTAGCTAAGACACAGTTAGGGAGATTATAACAGACAGTAGAGAATATTTATCTCAGGAACGAACCATTAAAGGAGATTTTCTGAAACTCAATAATGCATAGTACAGCGGATTGCATTTCGAAATACTGCCTAATAGAAGGCCCTAAAGGCCCATTGATACGAGGGTTTTTCTATTAAAAAACTTCTTTTGAAGTAAAAATCTCTACCGAGCTGTTCCTTGATTTATTCTTACCATTCACAAGTAGAGTTTGAAAAAATTCAAAGATCCATTTGAAAAGCGAAAAAAGAGACATTCTTACTTCTTGATAAATCCGCAAGAGGGCTGATGTACATCCTGTTCGAATTTCGAAGTGCTCAAGTGTCAAAATGTGTTGGTTTTTTCTTTGTTTTAAGGACAAACACAAAGCAATGAAGTTTACTGCTTCTGTTTCATTACTAAATCACTCAATAATCTCTGAGTAACTCTTTTGCTAGGATTTTAGTGTAATTTTTTCATAATTTTTTCCCATCTTGTGCGAAAGTTAAGTATAAAAAATAGAAATTGAGTTTGAATTCTTCTAACATCAACGACATTCTTTCCATCCACAAGTAGCTCTTGAGAAATTCGAAAATCTATTTGAAGATCCAAAAAAGAGACTTTCTTACTTCTTGATAATTCCGCAAGGTGGCTGATGTACATCCTGTTCGAATTTCGAAGTGCTCAAGTGTCAAAATGTGTCGGTCTTCACATTGTTGTAAAGAAAAAAAAAACAGAACAGCGATGCTTACTGTTCTTGTACCATTATTTAATCATTCCGTAATCACTGAGTCTTTCCGTACAGAAGTAGATCTTGAAAAATTCGAAAATCTATTTGAAGATCCAAAAAAGAGACTTTCTTACTTTTAGATAATTCCGCAAGGTGGCTGAGATACATCCTGTTCGAATTTCGAAGTGTTAAAGTGTCAAAATGTGACGGTCTTCATATTTTTGTGAGGAAAAAACAGAACAAAGACGCTTACTGTTCTTGCCCTAGTATTTAATCACTCCATAATCACTGAGTAACTCTTTTGCCAGCTTTTTAGTGTGACATTTGATAAATTTTCCCCACCTTGTTCAAAAATTTAGTATGAAAATTCGAAATTGAATTTGAATTCTTCGAACTTCAACGACTTTTTGTGCAAATAAAGTTCCATTTACCTTTCATCCAAGACACTATTGGAGAATCAAAATCTACTTGTGATTAGGCTTATTATGTGCAAATAGAATTCTATTTATCTTTTATCCAAGACACTATTTGAGAATCAAACTCCACTTGTCCCTATAGCCGGTCGGCAGCAAAGTTTCACTTTAAAAGAAAAAATCCACAAAACGGTTGTGACAAGAACTAACACAAAGTGAATAATTTTCTATTTTAGCTAAGACACATTTGGGATTTAACTCTTTGTTACCGTAATAAATATAAAATCCATTCAAATAAATTACATGTACACAAATCCATATTTATGAAGATGTAATGTGCTCTGATAATACAATGTTTCTCTTTCGTGGTACATTCAACAGAAAGGCAATGTTCTGGGAAATTAACACGCACAACTAAACATTTTACAAGAAAACATAAATTGATTTGCATTGAGGAAGCAATTAAAAGGAATATTGCTTAACTGACTGTCGATACTCAATCAGTAGAAGCGATTGAAATTGCAAATAGAAACAATTTACCTGACGTTAAATGACTTCTAGTCACTAAATATTAAACAACTTAGTTTGAATTCTTGAGTGATTTGTTATTGTTTCCTCTTGTAAAAAAAATCAAAACACTAAGTAATTGCTTTCAATGTTAAATCGTTTTGAAATAAATTAATATATTACATTGGTTTAATTGAGGATGCAATAGTTAAGGAAAAAATTCGACAAGTTCTTTTGTGACTAAACTCAAAGCAAAAGTGAATGGCAGTGAACAACAAATGATAATTTTAGCCGCATCTTTAGCAAAAACGAACATCAATAGTATTGGTTCTTATTTTTTTCTTCTTCTTAAACCAAAATGCTAATTGGCGAGTATTCTGCTACTGAAAATGTTTCAATGACTGATTTCCCGGCTCTCGTGGGAATTTTCTGCATTTTTCACCATATTGATCTATTGAGATTGATTCTATTGTTTGGTGAAACAAGAAAGATGACTAAATAATAATGATTAACCATCATTGTGACCTCTTCAAGTGGCTTAACATTGCGGTTTGGCGTTCATCAGTCTTCTTCTTGGATCTGAAGTCTAGTGAAAACGGAACTTATCACCTTTAGCGGCTTAGAGGGATTTTTTTTCTTTTGGTAGAATTATTGTTTGGCGGTGGAAAAGAAGTTGGAGAGAAATTGAAAAATGATCGGGAGGATTTTTTTTTTAAAAAGTTCATCTCTTGGTGTCTATTGAGTTTTAGTTTGGAAGAATCTTTAGTTGGTATATACTATTTATATCCTCGGCAGCCTTTTCTTCCATCAACAGCACTCCGTATTAATTTGTTTATTTTCTCATGTGCCATCGAAAAGACTCCTCAATGGGCGAGAATAATAGAAAAATCAGAAAGCCGAAGGCCGATCGCATGAACCCATTCAAATGGGATTACCAGAGATAATTAATGATTTTTTCGGAGGCCTTCCATTGACTCTAGTTACAGGTGGTTTTCTATATAACTTCCCAAAAACGATAATACCCTATAACAAGAGTCGGCGGATAAACAAAGTAGTCTCCTTAGACTTCAACGGATGGGGGGCTTCCACTATTAAATCTGGAAGTTGCCTTGGAAACGGAAGTTTCTCCTCTGAGGAATTTCACATGGTAATCCCGAAGGAATATCAAGAGAGATCAGGAAATTTCCTAAATAATTCTAATGGAATATCAGTGGTAATTCCTGTAGAATTTTAACAAATTCCCCTCTGAGGAATTTCACATGGTTATCCTGAAGGAATATCAAGAGAAATAAGGAAATTTCCTAAATAATTCTAATGGAATGTCACAGTTAATTCTTGTAGAATTCTCCTCTGAGAAATTTTACGTAGTAATCCCGAAGGAATATCAAGAGAAATAAGGAAATTTCTTAAATAATTCCAGCGGAATGGCAGTGGTAATTTCTGTAGAATTTTAACGAATTCTCCTTTGAGAAATTTCACATGGTAATCCCGAAGGAATATCAAGAGAAATCAGGAAATTTCTTAAATAATTCTAATGGAATATCAGTGGTAATTCCTGTAGAATTTTAACGAATTCTCTGAGGAATTTCTCATGGTAATGCCGAAGGAATATCAAGAGAAATCAGGAAATTTTCTAAATAATTCCAATGGAATATCAGTGGTAATTCCTGTAGAATTTTAACGAATTCTCCTCTGAGGAATTTCTCATGGTAATGCCGAAGGAATATCAAGAGAAATAAAGAACTTTCTTGAATAAATCCAATGGAATGTCAGTGGTAATTCCTGTAGAATTTTAACGAATTATCCTCTGAGGAATTTCACATGATAATCCCGAAGGAATATCAAGAGAAATAAGGAAATTTCTTAAATAATTCTAATGGAATGTCACTGGTAATTCTTGTAGAATTCTAATGAATTCTCCTCTGAGGAATTTCACGTAGTAATTCCGAAGGAATATCAAGAGAAATAAGGAAATGTCTTAAATAATTCCAACGAAATGTCAGTGGTAATTCCTGTAGAATTCTAATGAATTGTCTATGGAATTTTAATGTCAATATTCCTTTATTGAACCACTTAGACGTGAAAACGTTCACGCAGAAAGGTAGACTATTCCACTGTAACTCCATGGAAATTACTACCAAACGACGCAATTTTTTATAGGGATATGGTTAATAAGCCATCTCTTCATCTTACCAATTCAATTTCAACGAAAGAACCCATTTTGAGAATTATTAAGCTTTGTGACGATATTTTCTTCAGAAGAATTTTTCTTTAAGGAATAACAGCTAGGGGTTGAGTTTTGAAGAAAAATTGTTTGACAACACTTTTTGAGGGTGAGAGAACCCAAGAAACATACACAATTAATTTATCAGAATTACACTCATTCTAGCGTATGAATAAATCTGCATTTCTGTAACTTTGAAAAATTCCAGAGGGTTTTCCTTTTTGGGTAGGAGAAAGACCGATGAAATCAACTTGTATTTTCCTCCGTCAGACATCCTAAAAGCCATTGAGGGGCAAGTTTTCATAGAAATAAGCAGTCAGAGAATGGAGGAAAAATATCTGTGAGGAAATGTTTAAAAAAAAAAATCTCCCGAAAAAAACCATTTAAATGATTAATGATGTTTTTCCCAAGCAGCATTTTTATAACACCGACCATTTTATATTATTCAAATATGAAATGTTTTATTTTTCTCTAATATGACAAATGTTAAAATGTGTCGACGACAGGTCCTTTAACGAAGGAAAAATATTTCAAGAGAATAATGAATTGCGTCACAGTTTCTCACCCTTCGTGTGCGGGGGTGGACTTATGATTATTTGCTGGCCAGAGCATGAGACGTTCTTTTTTTTTCCTTGTCCGGAGGTGGCAAGACAATAAAAATGCTCTTACTGAGATTTTTTCCTATCAATCATCCTCGAAGGAATCTCCAGTTGCGCCAAAAAGGCTCAGTAGAATAAAGAAAAATGCAAAATTATTTAAATGCGACCTTTTTTGCATCATAAGTGATCCTTAAAATGCTGAAAGTCCTTCAGGATTGAACTTCTTAAAGTTAAACACTGAGGAAAATTTTTAGCTTTTTTATTGTTAGGGGAGACTGGGGCAAAATTTGTCAAAACGAAAATTTCAATATTCACTGTTTTCTAAAATGAAAGAGACTGAGGCTTGAAATTTTTATTATAGATAGCCTTCATGAACCTTCTTAAACTTACAAAGTTTCAAGGAATTCGAGGAAGAATTATGTAAAATAAAAAAAAATAATTAAATTTTGAGCCCTATTTTTGAAATATTTGGCTTACAGAAAATATTAATACTGAGTAGCTCAATTTAAGCACATTTCTCGTTAAGATAGAGAAAAATTATCTTCCACAAAGTTGTAGAGGAATAAATTTCCTATAAAAATATGTCTATTTGATATTTTTAACGTTTGCGAAAGTAAAACGTCACAAATTATCCGAAGACTGACAAAATTTGACCCAGCAATTTTGAGAATCTCCACAAAATCGACTTTTAGAAAATGATTGGAAAATCACATTTCTTTCGAGATAGAGGAAAATAGTCTTATGCAATGTTGTAGAGCAGTAAATTTCCTATACGAATATGCTCATTATAAAACGTTTAAGTTTTCTCAGAGCTCATGAAAGTCATTGAAATTTTGATAAGTTTTGCCCCAATCTCCCCTACTTTTAGAGATCTGATATTGGATTCTTTTTATAAATTAGTCATATTATTAAAGATTTTGGTTAATATTTTATGTTTTGGGATTTCTTTTTATTTGCTAGAGAGCTTTAAAGAGGATATAATTTTTCAATTCAAGCTAAGTATAATAAGCCAGGATTTTAATAAGAAATGGGAAAAAATTGAAATCATATCAACCAATCCATTAATTTGTATAAGATAATCCCCAAAATGAAACGGTTTCTTACGCAAGGAACAAAAATTTCCAAAAAGAAATCCGATTTTAATACAATCTTTTTGAATTAGAGCTTATTAAAAAATAAAATTATTTAGAGGACATAAAATAATCAGTTACTTTGGAAAAAAAACATTTTGATATTGTTTTTGATCCGTTTGTTTTCGATTTTATCAATTTTATCGGATTCAAGTAAATGTGCAAAAACGTTGTTATAGATCTGAGTAGCTTTTCCTAAAGGAAATTGTATTTTGACCTTAAAATAATGTCCGAAAAGAAATGTTACTTTTTCTTGAAGATAACGCCAGAAAATTTATCAAAAATTGGATGCAAAAAGCTTCTTTCGAATCTTAAAAGCTTGGGGATGCATAATGGGCCCAAAAGATGGCCTGGATGCAGCGGTTCCGCGAGGAACCGCTCCCACTGTAATCTAATCTAATCTAATCTAATCTTAAAAGCCTTTAAGCTAATTTTTTTTTTTTTCAAAAAATTAACCTAAAATTGAGACGCTTAAGAGCAGAAGTTATCTCCTTTGTATGCATTTCTCTATTAAAAGAGTTTACTTCTGCTCTGAGCGTCTCAATTCAATACCAAACGGATTTTGATTATTTTGGGGCAGACGTGGAAAGCTTATGAGGTTCCCTAAAAGCTTTCCTGCGAAAATATTGTAAGCTTTTTAAAGAAGAGATGGCCAAACACTTCTCCGAGGTCCTCCCATAAGTCCATCAAAGTTTTAACATAAAATTTTGTGTAATTAGTTTTAAAAAAATATTACTAAAAATCCTTTTCATTCCATATTAAATGATTTTGGACTTTATGATTAAAAGATTCAATAAAAGAACTCTTACACCAGTAAAAGCACTATTCTTCTTTAAAAATGCATTTTAAGCTCAATTTTAGCGGTCATAAATAATTTTTGGTTTTATGTGTTTTTCTTAATCGTTAAATATGGTATTGAGGGGGGCATCTGTACTACTTTACGAGAAAAAAAACACTTTTTGTACATCAATTTTCGATTGATAATAAATTTAAGGAACCATATTCAATTTATTATAATAACCAGAATTAAAAGCTAAAAAACTAGGAAAAATATAGCGAATTAAGGAAAATTATTAAATACACTTTTCGTTTAAAATGACTTCGGAGAGTTGAAGCAAACCATTTATAAAAAAATAAATAAATAAATAAAAGAGCTTAAATGTCCGGATAAGTTTATTAAGTATAAAATAATCTGCTCCTGTAAACGTATAGGGGAAAGCGCGCTACCTTCGGAAGATATATGCTTCGCACTAATCATTTTTTTTCAATGTGTTATAAATAAATTTGGCCCATCATAATATTATATTTCATAGCTGGTCCAATGCCTCAAATTTTCAGAAATCCATAAGGAATTTAGAGAAAAAATTGAATTGTTCGAAGCTTGAGTCGTCCGAAGGTAGCGCGCTTTCCCCTAATAAATGTCTTAATAAAAATAAACTATATTTTATATATTTCAATAATAGAAAACGATTGTATTAATTAATAAAATTGGTAAAATTAATGAAAAAAATCAATCTTTCGAAATGCCACAAACATATTCATTTTTTTATACAAAAAAGGTCGCCTAAGTGAAAGAAAATAAATGAAAGGAGACATAAAAGAAACAGACATTTTGAAGTAATTGAATAAAAAAATTATGCTTGTTTCTTGGAATAATTACTTAGATTAAATCACGGGGTATCTCACTGAATCATACTTTATTTGCATTAATTGAAGCATGATATGAAAGAATTTTAAATTAAGTGATGTAAAAGAACAATAGACATGTAAATTGGAGATACAGCGAGAAAACAGCTGATTTTTGATAAAGAAAAACTTTGTTGAAATGACTAATTTTCATCTGAGTGATGGTATTTTGCAATAGCGTGTTTTGTTGTGTGTTCAGGGGAAAAAGGGGTGAATCTGTCAATCAAATCCCTCAGCCATTCTCTAGCATCCGCCCAGGAAAATGCCTCAAAAACGGATCAGAATTTAGGGTCCTTTTCTTCTGTGCTGTCTCCTTTTTGCATGCTCGCAGTGATGGGTGCGGATTTTCTCATGTATTAAACATGAAAACCACGATACCCACCCACAAATTTCTACTCTTCTCTTTTCAATCCTGGTCTCAATGGAAAATACTCAAGAGGATTTCATGTTCTCCATGGGGGAGTGATTTTGCCTGTTAAACTTTCGACGGATATTGTGTTTAATTATTGGAAGTATATAGTACTCAAACCCTTCCACTGCTCGGGAAACACTATAAGGAAAACACTCTTCATGCATGGAAAATGGTGTGCTTGAAACGAAGAAGTACTCCCGGAGATTGAACTTCATACACATATCCGTGCTTTGAGTTCAACGTAAAGGGTTACAAACCCAAAAAGCTTTCCCTCAGGGGAGTGTAAAATTTTCCCTGGAGGAGAGCTTTCAATCATTGATTTTATGGAAACCTCCATCAACGTGTCACACAATAAAATAACATCAACCCTCGCGTGAAGTTTTTCATCCCTATGAAACTTTTCTTCTCTGTAAATATATTAGTTTCACGTGTCGATGTTTAAGGGGGGCGCCATGGTGGGAAAAAGCCTTCAAATGTGCTAGGGAGATCGATTGGGGGAGAAATGTGACGAGACATCTTGAATAAAACATTGCTAAAGTGATTCCTAACGCATAAAATGAAAAAAGGTTTTGAAAAATTCGATTATGGCTTCACATAACCTTACTTTTAACTACCCAGCGAGCACTAAATGCTAACCGATTTCAATTCAATCTGCTAATTCTAAAGAGACACTCGCGGGGCAGCGCCATTTTCCATTTTCCGGTCTGCATATTTTTGGTGACCGATTCAGCGAAAATATGGTGAAAACGGTGAAAACACTGCTTTTTTTTCAGCTAACTGTGCTCGCTGGGTAATCACATTTTTGAAGCAACTATTCTTATGGCTCCGGCACACCTTTTAGATTTGGAAAATTTCATGAAGTCGAAATTCGGATCCCTTTTTTTCTCACATGTTTTGCATATGACTATCTCATTCTTTCGCATACCAAATTCAATAAAGCTAAATTGAATTTGGACTGATGTTTAAGAGAAGAAGAAGAGTGCGAGAGAATGAGATAGACATATACAAAAACATATGAGAAAGAAAGGGATCCGAATTTCGACTTCATGAAATTTTCCTGATCTAAAAGGTGTGCCGGAACCATTACAATCGAATTTTATACTTTATGATTTAGCTTTAAATTGATTAGCAAAACATCTACTTAAAAAACATAAAGATATAGATAAAGGATTCAGCATGGAATTTTTGGTAAATCGTAATCGAAAAAACTCTCGTTTTACTGACGTAAAATTTATCTCGAGAAAATTACGTCTCGAGAAAATTACGTAGACGTAAAGACGTAAAAATGACGAAAATATGGACCCAAGTGAGTTCGACGGCCTGAACGTAAAATAAAAGAAGAAGAAGAGACCAGATCAACCCTAAGTTATTTGAATGATTACGTTTAACCCATTCCTTACCATGGTATTATACATCATACGCAAATTGAGTGATTTTAGATTATTTATTCCTGGGCAATTGTTATCCGAATTACTGTCGGGAATAGATTTTTAGTAACTTTAGTTCTACAATTACTTGGGAAAAATAGTCCGACAGAGATGGAAATATATTTTGTTATTGTTTTCTTACTTCGCGGAAAGTCATGCAAAGTTTTTGCTCAAAATGACGGACGGAAAATACGACTTCCCGACGAATTTATTAAAATTTGCCTCTTTTGTCTTTCCTGATTTGAATTCTAGTTGCCAATTTGTGTTCTTGGTAGTTACTCTATCTAAAGCAATAGAGTTTGTAATGAATTAATGCACAGAATTTAAATTCAGTGACCGTTAAGACGAGTGTTTGACAGAAGCTCTCCGCGCCCCCATATATGATAATTTTTTTTTTCTTTTCAAAAAATTCATCTACTAATCTGTAGGAAACTAATCCCAAAATATGAACATTCTATCTCAAGTATTTCTGGTACATTGACTGAATGGGTTAACGGTTTTACGACCGAATTTGTGTACTATAAAAAATTACTACTCTGATTCCTAGAGTAATTTTTTCTTAGATCTTTCTGTAACATTTTCCATTTAAGTGTTTTTAACAGAAAAAAATCAGCAACCTCTTGCAGAAATGCAATAACTACTTGTGAAATGTTAAGAAACTTTCCAAGCAAAGTGAAAACAACAATGTCTAACCGGGACAGATCATTTCTCTTAGGAATTTCACCAGAAGTCACACCATGTGTTGCCGAGAAAATATCGATGTAAGTTTTCCTTGTCTTATCAAATGGTGAAATTTCCATAAATGATGACAATGTCACAAATGAAATTCTCCACACTCCAATGGTCGAAAGTTACAGAAAGGTATAATTGATGGCCTTCTTTTTTTTCGGTCTTAGAAAGCTATTGAACTTTTCTATTCCATTTTTTTTTCAATGAAAGTTACAAAACTTTTATTGTTTATTGTCCCAATTAAATTCAATTGCATTTCAGTTGTTTTCTTGCAGTTGAAAATGCTCTCTTTGGGACATGTCTGCACCATAAAACGCACAAGTGAAATCTACTATGAATTGAATAGGGCTAAAAAGACGTGTCGAGATCGTCATAACAATTCAAACAGCAGATTCCCTCAATTGCACTTTTGGATTTGTCTACGACTATTTTTCACTGGCACACATTTTTTCGATGGATTTTAATACTTTTTTTCCCGTCATAACATCCAGACTCTTTTCATATTCCTCACGTGATGCTCAAAATAGCGACCTCCGCACGAATATATGAATAATAGCGAATAGGAGGGTAGATGAGAAAATATTCAAAGGATCTGTAAAGGGGGTTGAAAAGTTTACCACCCCCCTCTTGATTCTTGTGGCATATGTTTCATCCATGACGATCTGCATGGAATACGTGTTTTTGGTGCGTAATGGCAATCAATAAATCAAACACGAAAATTCACCGGGAAAAGTGTATCAACGGTGAAAATGGGAATATGATCAATTGAGTGAATGTTCACACAATTTTGCTCACACTTAACCTATCTCTGAACATCCCAAAAAGCCTCAGAGATATACAGCAACATAACCGCCCCACCCCCTCTTCTCCTAAATTCAGAGAAAGGGGGATAAGAGCCACAGAAACAGTTCATAAATTAAACCCCTTTCCTCACTTAAACCCTCAGACACGGAAATTGAATATGAGTCGGTCTCGAGAGTGCCAAGAGATCATGGTTTATCTGCAATTTGTAAATTTATTGCTCCCTCAATTGCTGAGACAATGGTCAATTACACCATTTAACATTGGTGTTGTGCCTCAGCAAAAATGAATTAATAAAAGGACACTAACTTTCTCCTCCACAAAACCCACAAATTCGTCCAAGAGCAAATTCCTCCCTTCTCAAGAGGAGAGGAGTCTATCAAACATTTACCAAGACTATTTATTACATCTACTTGGTGGCAACCAGGAAGATGGTGTTGCCCAACGGAGTTGAGCAAATTATAGATGAAGGATTAAACGAGACAATAAATAAACAATAAATAAATAAATTAACTCTTTTGTCTCTTTTGGGACTGTAGTACCCAAAGAAGCATATGAATATTCTATGAAAAACAATGTTTTTTTAATTTATTCAGAACTGATAAAAATCCGATTCTTGTGGATGATTACAAACTATAAGGATGTCCAAATGTAAGATATTTTTTGTAGGACCTCAATTAATTCCTGAGCTTAGATATTTTTGATTAAAAAATTGTGAAATTGGCCTGCAGCATATGCTGCGGACCGGAAAGAGTTAATTAAAACTCTTGCAGGAACTTAGGCCTTCCAGCAAGAGGAGTTCGGGACATCCATTAGGGGGAAGCGCGCTACCTTCGGACGACTCAAGTTTCAAGAAAATTTCAAGTTTCAGAAAGTTTCAAGAAGGACGACTCAAGAAAATTTGAGGCATTGGACTAGCTATTAAAATAAATCGTCCGAAGGTAGCGCGCTTCCCCCTATTATTTTTTAACGCCAGAAAAATTCCAGGTGACCTAAAGGGGATTCGAACCCGGGACACTTGCATCATAGAAGTTCTTTACCACCTGATGCATTACTGAACTTATTACACATAACTAATAAAATGACTAAACCTAATTATTATTGACTCTACCCAGTTTTTCCTCAGTGGGGATAGGAAAAATTCCTGCCCATACCCAGAATTGAACTGGAAACTTCTCGTTAACTAGACGAGTGATCTACACACAGAAAAATGGAAAATTCTTAAACAGAAACACCCAGGAATTTAATTTCAAATCCCATCCAATGAATGCCAATGCCCTAATTCTAAATCCTTGATCATTTAGTTTTAGTTGCAATTTGCAAATCTGTAGACATTTTTCATTTTCCAGCTAATGCTGAACTTAAGTTCCCGATCTCTTAACTTGAAAGAGCTAGGGATTTTAGCCCATTTCTTTAGCTCAGAGCTTCTAAACTTAAACGCCTCGGGGATTCACGTCCAATTTAAGTTCCCAGGGTCTTATATATTCTTAAATTTAGAGTCAAAATTTTTCTGTGTGTACCAATTTTGCAGTATTTTTTTTGCATAAAAATGAATGATAGATCTTGCTTTCGCTTGCTTTTTTTCGTGTGAAAAACTAACTTTCAAACTCTCAAATAGCGTAAAAATGTCATGTTGATCAAATTTTTAAAATCCTTTTTTGTATTAATTTTTAGTTTTAATTCGACGATAACTCAAGGTCACTTAGGAATACGATTTTGATACAAAACCATCAGCACATAACCAGACTAAACAGAATGCATAATTTTACAATCAAATTTCGGACGAAAAGTCCTTTATTCCACTGAAAAGCAACACTATTATAGGCAAAAAGCTCGTTTGGCCTCTAACAACACAAGACCTTTTAACCTTGGGATACCTTAAGAGGCACGTATAATGGATATGTTGACAAATTTGACAATTATCTGATAGGACCTAATCATTTTTCTTAGTTTCTAAGCTTCTTCGCCATCAAAACTTTAATTTCTCCTTTATTTTTGTTCGCTAAGCATTTTTCCCCACGATATTTGAATAAAAATTAATGTAAAAGTTTATAAAATAGAATTTAATTTATTAATTACTGTTAAAAGTAAAATTATTAAAAGATATTAACCTTTAACTCTAGTGTTAAATTTATTGAGTTGAATTTTACTTATTTCCAGCCTACAAAACAAAATTCTATTATAATTCTAAAAATACTTAGAATAAAAAAATGTCGATTTTTTTATATTGACATAAAAGGACGTTATGATCTACGTATGACTTTTCTTTGAGACTTCTTTTTTGTTGAGTTTTTTATAATGATAATGGGGTGGAATTATACTTATTTCCACCACTGTATCGTGATTACATTGTAAAAAATATATTCCAATCCAATACGATTAATAATATTAATAGTTCATATTTTGAGAAAAAATGCAAGATTTTATAAAATACCCTAGTAATATACATACATTAAGTAATTTTTAAGCCTTTAATAAGTACTTAATATTAAGTAGTTGGAAAATAATTACCCTAGGAGAAAGAGATAATCCCGAATAATATCTTATCTCGTATTACCTGGATAGTATCAATCTTGTATCAATAACAAAATTCATTGTTCTTTTATTAATTATTTAATATTTTTCATTATTATTTATTTATTAAATTTATTATCTTATTGAACAAATGTTTTTTGTCTATTTTTTACAGAGTTGGGAAACGCAACTCTATTACCGGTAAGTAAATCACATAATATTTTATTTTATGCTTATCAAATGTGTATCAAACGCATGTCTTAAAACTTTTAAAAATTATTGGATTCATTTTAGAAGTATTATAGAATCCATTCCAGAAATATTCTGTGTTAATTTTAGAAACATAACACATAATATTAGAAATCTTTTGTTTGATTTTAAAAAGTTTGTGAATCAATTCATGAAACATTCTGGTTTAATTAAAAAAAAGAAAGCAAAATTAATCAAATTTGAAATTCTTGGATATATTTTCGATTTTTTATAGGATCAATCCTAAATACTTTTCAGATTGAATTTAGAAACAGACCAATTTGTTTTAAAATTTCCGGATTGTTTTTAGAAGTTTTGTGGAACCCATAAAAAGAATTTGTGTCATGCCAAATTACCCTTGATTTTCAAACTTTTCAGGCTTGTTTTTTTTCTAATTTTTCGCTTTAATTGACTATTTTTTCCTTTTTTAAGATGATTTCTTATCCTTTTTGTTTATTTTTTTCCTCTTTTTGATGACGATTTTAGTACTTATTCTTCATTTTATCTTTCTTATTGATGATCCTTTACTTACTCAATTTTTTATACTCCATTTTGGTTGTTTTTCGCGTTTTTCTTTTTCTGTGGTATATATTTTTTCCTTTTCTTTTTATTTTCCTTTGCACTTTTGGCTAGGTTTCTGTTTTCTTTTTTTGAAACAATCGAAATAGTTTTTTCAAGATAATAGTCAACAAATTCTCGTGTTATGATCCATTATGTACCCCTTGACAATTTCCAACAACTATTTAGGATCTTTGGAGGAGTAATCCTTTTCTTCAAGTAATTTCAAGACAGTATTTTCAACTCTGATGTTGTCAGAAGCAGGGTTGCAGGAGGAATTCTGTAGCAAAAAGTGTTTTGAGGGTAAAATTGGGGTGTCTTTATCATGTGGTCACTTAATGTAAAACATCAACCACCTTTTGAGGGATTTTGTATCATTTTTCATGGTACTCATGAGGGTAAATTTTCCTGGCCACAGGAACTTTCATCAAATTAGAAACATACAAATGAAATAATTATAAAAATTGAAGTGGAAGAATTTTGTGAGAGAGGATGTGTGAATTGGAAGTTTCTCTGGTCAAGAAAAGATAAATGGTGGTCATCTTTCACATTGTGGTCGTCAGTATGCCCTTTTGACACCCTTCTGGGTCAGACGCCCCACCGAGGCGGGAAAACTCTTTGGTTTTTGCACCCGTTGCAACTTCTATTATCCCTGTCCAGGATCTCCAGAGGGGTTGAGTTTTTGAGGTGACCATTAAATAAATTTGCTGCATGTGCGTTCAAAAGGACAACTTTCAACCTAACAAATTTGTGTTTGGCTGTTCAAGGGGCGTATTACATGCGTTTGATGTTTTTTACGAAATTGATAAGACAAAGAAAATAACTTAAAAGTTATGGAAAATATTGTTTTTTCCTTAGAGGAGAAGAAGAAAAAACACTGCAATTTATTTGGAACTAAATACTTCAATGCGTCCCTCCAGAATTTCGTGGATGAAAAGCAAGAAGGTGGAGGGTGGATTTGCAGGAAAAAGTAATGCAAGAAAGTGGTTAGAGTTGAAGATACTTTGTAATACATATTTTCACTTGAATTAATGCGATTGCTGTGCGGTTTTGTAAGTTAACTCTATAAAATGTTTGTGCGAGGATATTTCAGGAAATTAATTCTTTCAAGCAGTTAAAAGTCACCCCAATTCCACCCTCTAGTCTGGAATATTATAATAATAATACCATTGCGGGTTGCACAGCCAAACCCCCTTTCTCAGGGTGCTTCTTTTGCCTTTTTTTCGTACCCCGGAGCCCCTGTGCTCAATGTGCCAGTAGAAAAGTCATATTCACGAGGGTTGCAGTGTTCTGGATTTTTTTCCTCCTGTGATATTTTGCGTCTCGACGTGAACATCTGCACCCCATCTCCTAAACTCGTAAATATCTTCGGTGGGTGAGGCAGAAGAGCACAACATTCTGAGATAATTCAAAAATCCCACCCACTTCTGCCAAGGGGAAGACTCTTTTGGGCTTTGAGATCTTAAACTGCGATTCACGAATTTTACACGCTCTTTTTCACCACATTTAAATGATTCTTAAATGCACAACAGAGAGTTTGTTTAATTTTCTGGGATTTAGGGGTTGTTTTGGTCTTTTGAGTCTCTTTAACGCAAAATTACTAAACAGTCTATTGGGATTATCAATGATACTGAAATACATTAGGGTTAGGAAACTCCTGTTTGGTCACCTTATTATTCTATGATTCTTCATTACTGAAATTTATTTTATGATTAGGGTAATTATCGTCTTATGCGATTCTTATACTTAAACCTTAACCCTGTTCCTTAAGGTCTCGAATTTCTAAACCGAAACCATTTCCAGTAAGTTCTCTAATTCAGAGGTGAGCAAGAACCGTTTGAAATCGAATGATTCTTACTCACATCTGCTCTAAATCTATTAGATCAATTGCCATTAATATTTGAGTAATATTCTAGACAAATTGCTAAATGAACCTTAAGAATTGATACGTTAAGATCAATAAAACATTTACGTCTGAAGACTGTTTTAGGTTCTCTTTATTAGAGAACGGTTTTGAACATTCGGATAGGGGGAAGAAGAGCACCTTTGAATTGGGGTACCTTTGAAATAGAGCTTTTTCTCCTACATTTAAATAGAACTGAACCTTATCATAATGTAAGGTAAGGTTCAGTTCCATTTAAAAATATGAGATAAAGCCCTATTTCAAAGGTGCTCCAAATTGTAATACAATTTTTCCCTATGTTCCGTAAAAAATTTGGCTTTTTCGGGATTTTTTTTTTTGGAAAATGACTTTTTAAAATTAACACATATTAACCTTTTAAAATTAACACATATTTAAAGGGTGCAATGTTGCTATAGAACTTTAATAATTTCTTAAGATATTCATGTAATATATTCAGTGTTTACATTTTATATTTTCCTCTTATCTAAGAAAAAATTGTTATGCTTCCTGAATGAGAGAAATCCGAAAAAGTTAAAATAACATTCCGGAAATGTTAAGTTTATCCTGCATTATTGATCCGAAATCGATGTTAATATTATGCTTTTTAGGTTATTATGGGTTAAAGTTACACTTTTTCATGTTAATTTTACACTTTAAATTGTGTAAAATTAACACTTAAAATTTTACACTTAAAATTGTGTAAAATTAACATTAAAAAATGTTGATATATTTTTACACCTAAAAAGTGTTAAAGTTACGCGGAAAAAAAGTTAATTGCACCTCTTTTTTCTCAGTGTACCTACCGCTGTCTGTCGTTTGACCGAACGCGCCTCACAGTAAAAAATGTGTAAAATTTCACAACTATAATAGTGCAAAATAGACAATTTTTATTGTTCAATTTAAAAAAAAATGTTTAAAACATACACAACATTTTGGTAATTTATTGTCACGTGATTGAAAATTACCACTATTTTAGTTCAAAAATTTTCAATAATGTTGTTTAATTTGAAAATGTGTAAAATTTTAAC
This sequence comes from Phlebotomus papatasi, assembly GCF_024763615.1. Classification (NCBI taxonomy): domain Eukaryota; kingdom Metazoa; phylum Arthropoda; class Insecta; order Diptera; family Psychodidae; genus Phlebotomus; species Phlebotomus papatasi. Next base: position 1,122,482 of record NC_077222.1, on the reverse strand, counting down.
ACTATAATAGTGTGAAATCGGATGAATTAATTATTTAATTGCGATCTGTGTAAAATTTCTCACAATTATAGTCATAAAAAATTTTTAACAATGTTTCGTGATTTAAAACTGTTGAAAAAATCTAAAAATTACCACTATTATAGTGTGATTATAGTTTTTCACATTACTATAGTGTGAAAAAATACACAATTTTATAGTTATTTTTGTCACATGATCAAAAATTAATACGATTATAGTTTGATCATAATTATTCACACTTTTATAGTGTGAAGCCTTGTGTATTTCAACCAAAGTTGTTGAATTTTTAAACGAAATTTGTTTAAAAATTGTTGAATTTCCAATTAAGACTTATACTTCAGTCGAGTTGCTTTTCATTGGGCAAAAGTCATATAGAACATCAAATATTTATATGCATAATATGAATATCGTGAAGATCCGAGCATCAGATGTAATCATTTCGCATTTTCGTAAAACCAATAAAAATGTCTAAAAAGACAAAAAAATGAAAATGTTCGAAATGAAATGAAAATTCAACATAAACAGAATTCAACTATTTTTGAGATTATACATTAGATTATACATTATAAAATTTCAACAATTTTTAAATTCAACATCTTGAAATTCAACAACTTTAAATTAAACAATTTTAATTTAAACACTTTTTCCAAATTTAAAAAAAAGTCGGTAGGTTAATTGTTGAAATACTGATTTGTTAAAGGAATATAGAAAAAATCGAGTGATAAAAGAGTGATATTAAATTCAAAGTAAGAGTCTAAGTTTTAATTTTTGTATAAGTCAAATTGAGTTGATACAGTTGATACATCTGCAAAAATCGGTCTCATAATGACATTACTAAAAGTCTCAATTGAGATCTCAGAGTTGATCTTAAGATGATGCTTCTCCTGAATGGAGACGCAGCTTCCGTGTCACGAGCAATTGTGGCTCAGTGTGAAAATTTGAATAATTCTCACGTGGGGCCAGGGGGCAGGTAAAAAAAAAGACAAAAGACAAATTACACCGCGAGATGGGAGAAAAAGCTCCCACCTTTGATGTAACCGATGGCTGCGCGTTGTCCGTTGAAATTTAATTACTCGTTCCCGTCCGTCGAGCTTCATATCGCTTATGCTTTTTTTTTGCTCTTGCTGCATCGGACAATTTATTAAAATTGGTCATGGAGGCGTATGTTCTACTCTTTCACTGTCTCCCGAGAGGATCACGAGGAGCCAGGCTTTTTGTTCCCAACTTGATAATGCCAGAGAGCGTCTTTGCCGAGGCTTCACATTGAGGCTGAATTAAAAGTCGAGTAATATTTATGTGATGGCCATTTATCAAAAAACGAAGGTATCAAAAGCTGCAGCAAAAAAGCCCCCGTGTAATATCTCACAGAAGTTATATTCACTCTTCAATTCTTCATTCTGCCGGAGATACCGGAGGTTCAATCAGCTGCTGGTCACTTCCATACATTTCATATTTTTGGAGTGGCCCAAAAGAAAAAAAAAAACAAAACAGTGAAGCACTTAATGAGAGACATTTTTCCATTTCACAAGGCACAAAAGTCAATTTGGAACCCAATGCCCAGGTGATCTTGTTACGAACCTTCTTCTCAATTAGGGCCACCGGCGTTTGCTTTGCAATTGTTCAGCATCTCTTGTGCGATGCCGCCAATAGGAGCCCATTCTGAGGATCAGACTCTTCACACGGAAGTTATTAGTTGAGGGGCGAATATGTGGGAAAATTTTTCAATGAAAGACCGGTAGAACTCGATATTTAAATGATAAAACAGTTAGGATACAACTTTAGCCAAAAGCTTTCAGGATAAAATTAATTCAAGATACGTTGTATGACGAAACAAATCTTTTTGGTAAGTTCATACTGATGCTTGAATTTATTAGACTAATTTAGTATTCAATGGTTAGAAATGCAGCAAAATATTTAGTACATGAATGTACTAAATCCATTACCATATAAAGCAGGATCTAAATTAAAAATTTTAAAACATTATATCAAATAAATAATCAGAATTAAATATTTTGTATAATTTTTTATCATGTTTGTCAAACAAAAGCAAAAAAAATTTAGTACTTAGTCTAATTTGAAAATAAATTTAAAGGGATGTTTAACAATCTTACGGTATTGTCTTCAAAGACTCAATATTTTTTTTATTAGAGTAAGTGTATCAAATTTCGGCATAGTTCCATGCAAGCACCAAAATCTCAAGTTTGAAATGTAATATTTTTAATACAAATTGATTTTTTTATTACTTCTTCTTCAGGAGTGTTGCTCAGGACCTTGTAGACAGTTTATCGTCTTTATTTCTCTAAAATCAGTCTTAATACATTTTTAAATGAATAAAAATGTTGACATAGCTTTGGTGGCCTATTTCGGCCACCTTCAATCTCATACTTCCTTGTCCTTCCGGAATTGCTCTTATGTCTTTTTCATATTGTCTTGTTTGTCGAAGCGACATTTTTGTTATTTTTTGCATTTATATAATCTTTAGAGCATGCAAAAACTAAAAATTCATGGAAATTTGAGGAACAAAAGAGGTGGCCGGAATTGCAAGTTGGCCGAAATTTGGTACACTTATTCCATATTGCTCTTAAAAAATGTTTAAATACTTTTGTTAAAATTAAGTTTTTTCCTTATATCGGTTAACGAAATATTCGTTTTTTTTTAATACTTCTCGGAGTTCAACTCTTCTTTTTGTTCTAAACTTCTGTAAATTTTTACAGGAATTTTAGACTTTGACAAAATTAAATAAGTAAAAGACATGTTTTTCAAAAATGTTGAAATTTTGCATTAAAATCCTTATTGTTTTTTTTTTACTTTCGATAAAATCTCTAATAGTGCAAGAATCAGAATATTATCCTCGTAAGTTAACCCCTTATTTTCAAAAATCTCGCACCGTGTGAGCAAAACTTTGATGCTATCTCGTCGCAAAATTTTCCCCGCGGAGTTTCACGGAGGCGGATGGGGAAAAAAGATGCGATTTATGGAAAATCATCATTTCTTACTCATTCACCAGGCTTCACCCTGAGGCGAGGAAAAAGAGGTACTTTTCATATAAACAATCTATGCATCTTGCTGAATGCAATGAAAAATATTTGTTACACTCTACTATGTAATTATTGGTCATTTATTCTCATTTTGTGCGCGATGGAGAGAACATGTTTTGCATATTTATGCAGAAAAGGTACACTTGGCAAATTGATAGGTGGAAAGTTGACCTGCAGAGGTGTTCTCCAGAGAGAAAGAAAATTCCTCTCTCTCTGACACCAATGGTTCAGGGATTTTCTGCGGAGATGGGGAAACTCATGAAGGGGGGTTTTGAAAATGGAGGCGCCTGGTGAAAGCTCGCCAGACGAAAGAGTTTGGAGAGAAGTTCAAAAAAAAAGCAAAGAAAATTGAACTGGCGTGCACGAAATTATGGGGCGAGTTTTTCCAGAGGGGAGAGACATCCTGAGGGTATCGTGGCAGGTGAAAATACCCAGGAAAAATCGAAAAATTGACGGAGGAATGGGGAGAAAAAAAAAGAGCAAAATATACCGACATATGAGCCACAACCTCAATCATATGTAATTACAATGAACGTGTTTCGTGTCCATGTTGAATTTAACTCAATGATGTGTACCTATAATGTTTGAAAAAGCAAAATTATAGCCTTCCAAGTCAGCTCCGTGGCATTTATAGTGGCTTGGAGAGTGGTTGGATTAGATGGTTTGTTGTGGGACCAAACGGTGCCAGAGGGAAGTGGCCTTTTTGCTTTCCACCATGTTTCAATGAAGTCACTGGATGAGGAAAATATACAAGAACCTATAACAACTTTTGTCCACTATCCGTTATTTCTTTTTTTTCATTTAGAAGAAAAGTATAAGCGGATGAGAAAGGACGTAACTGTTGAGGTACTGTTGTACTTCTTACCAAATATATGCAGAAGAAAGGATGATAATGACGTAATTGTTACTTACTTGAATTTTAAAAAAGAACTAGTAAATTCTTTATCTCAAAGGGGCTGCTCACAAATAAAATACAATAATCTGTTCGGAAAATTGTTATAAACTAAGATGAATTACCGGTATCTTATATGATTTTTTAATAAGAAACCTTAAAGCTTTGGTTCTGTTAGCTTTGGTTCTGTTAGTCATACTTAATTTTGTGTGCCAAGTCAAAACAGTTTGACAAGTAGATTTTACAGTCCTGTCTTGTATTAAATACTTGTATTAAATACATTTCCCAATTTTTTATAGGTTCTAAATGAGGTTATCATCCTAAAGGGTATTATCAGTATCACTATTATAAAAAAGCCCCAAATAGTCTATGGCTGATCCTCGAGAACATTTTTAGGCCGTAAAATTTGATGATAAAGGATCAGTCCAAACCAATATTCTGAGTCTGATTTGGGCTTAAGACTGGCACATAAGATATCTCAATCAAGTTTCTGTATCTGGTTTTATGGCATTGTTCTAATAGATTCTGACCAGTTCTGGTTGATAATTTTATTATAACTATATCGTTGCTTAATGTTCCACTCAGAATTTAGCTCAACATAACAAAATTTTCCTGGACGTCAATTCTGGCTTGGCTACTGGCATAGTCCATTTCTTAATCGCTAGTAGCCATAGGGGAAAGCGCGCTACCTTCGGACGACTCAAGCTTCGGATGATTCATTTTTTTCTTTATGTTCCTTATGGATTTAACCCATAGCTCTTTTCTGAAATGTTGAGTCATTGGACTCTCATTTGAGTGAGATATTATAATGGGCCAAATTCATTTATAACACATTGAAAAAAAAATGATTTGTGCGAAGCATAAATGGTCCGAAGGTAGTGCGCCTTCCCCTATGTTTTAAAAATGGAGCTAATTTGTTTCGTTTTAGCAATGATTCGTATGCAGAAATGTGGTAGATTAAATTTTGTGGAAATAATGGTAAGGCTAAGTATCCAACTTTTTAGTGTATCAGGCTGCTTTCTAATACAATTACCACTTGCCAATCTTCTTAAATGTTCTCGAGAATTTTATTCACTCATCGATAACTGTCAGTGACAATCGTAAATAGGCAATTGTTAATATCTAAATAAGCTTTCAATGCACTATCTACAATTTTTTTACGTGGCTCATAATAATAGTCCACTATTTTTTTCTGAATTCAAAATTATATTGTAAAAGATGATTTTGTTTTAAAGACTCGTTCGATCTTCAAGCTCGATTTTATGAGAGGTTCGGATCAATAAATTGTTTAAAATTTTCACCAAAATCGATTAGATCAGTCGGTCTTTAGTTTGTTGGATCGAATCACAGGATTATATTTTTCCGATTTTACTATTAGTAGGGGAAAGTGTCCGTCCATGCTTGATACCAGTGGAAGCTTCGTAAAGACTAATTTTCTATGTTTCACAATATATATGTGACTCATCGCAACCATATTTTAAAAATTATGGGAAAGTGGCCAGTTTTTAAAATATATTGCGGAGTCATGTTTATTGAAAAACATAGGAAAAATTTAATCATTACGAAGTTTCAAATGGTATCAAGCATGGGCACTGGGCACTTTCCCCTAACTCTACGATCTTAGTATCACTTACCGATGAACTGTTTTCATGTGCTTTTGAAGCGATTTTGTGAGAGGTTAGGTTCATGTTGGTCATAATAATTAAATGGAAAGCTTGTGGCCTATGGACAATGACTATTGTTTTGTAAATAAGTTTTCTCAACTATCTATGATTGTGAACGAAATGACTAGATTTAGATTTCTTTCAAAATCACTGAAATATCGAAAATATGTTTACAAAATGAAAATCATTTTTTGTTAGACATTAATCCTCTTATTTCTGATATTTTGTGTTTTTTATATGGTGACTATTAGTAACCGGTTGATCAGACCTATGTAAAAATAACAATACCTTTATCATTTGCAAATAATTTGCATTGTAAAGTCGGCGGCAGCCGCAGCTTGAGCTTCAAATACAAACATTTTATGCACGGTTACCCATGAATTAGTATTCCTAACTCTTTTATATTTATTTATTATGTAAAGTTGAAGTGAATAAGTCATTATCATTTGTTATTATTAATATAAAAAAAATGAAAATTTAACGATTTTTTGTTCAATTAGTAAAATAATAATAAAGGTAATACGGGCTTCAGATCTAAGGCTTAGCCATTATCAGTCGAAATTTTTTGAAAAATTTTGACTAGGAAATGGGTTATTAAGGGGAATTAATCTATTTGAATCAGAAGAAGAAATGAAAATGGTTGCTATTTAGGATTTTGAGACCTTTGGAAACTAGACTAAACCTCTAGTCTGAAGACGGTCTAACTCAAGTAAACTTTTAAAACTTAAATTATTCATCTTATAAAATAATAATTATTCGTGTTATATAAAATAATAAATATTATTAGGAATATTTTTTTATATAAAAATAACTTAGATCTTTTAATAAATTTAATTCATCCTTAGAAATAGATTTACTAAATTACCGGTAGACTTTTCTGAACATTCCAAGTTTATTAATTTTTTGTGCAATATTTCAAAAAATATTTATATTATTATTTAAATATATTAACATAAAGCTGAATAGCAATGGCTTCAAAATGAATTAGTAAAATGTTTTACAACAATTTTCTTACAATTCAAGAAAAGTGTTTTATCTTCTGATGAAATTAAGTCATGAACATTTGTCTAACATTTGGCAGACATTCCGACAAATCAGCGAGAAACATAAAATTGCATTTTGAGGCAATCAAAGAACATCCGAAACGTGTGATGCAGGTGATGAAAATTAAGAGTCATAAATCAGAAGCTTGGGAAATTTTCCTGCAATTTCCAACCCCAACATTCTGTCTCAAGAACTATTAACCCTTTCACCTAATCGCCCAAATTGTACTTGGAATTGCGTTCCCCTTTTCTCACAGAATATCACAACATTTTGGGGATACGGAGGATGGTGTTAGAGTCGCCAGGAGACAATTTGCGGGCAAGAAGCATAGAACATATGTTAAGGAGCTTCGCTAAACCGCGACAAGTGTATATTGTGGAGCACTTTACACACCCCAAAACAATGTCATTTATCACCCTTGACTTACCACCCACTCAGGTCACCACCTCAAATCTCTTCACATGCCAAAGGGGAGGGTGGGAAAATTGCGAGACAGGGGGATGGTTTTGTCTCGAGACCCAATTTGCTGCATACTTCGTCTTTAACTCATGTTCCACCTTAAGGTGATATATTCCAAATGGGAAATTTTCTCTCTCTCAGGGTGGTTTTTGGGAGAGGAAAAAAAAGTGTGGCAGGATGTACCTCGAAAGGTGGGTGGAATATTTTTAGGAGGAAAAATGGGGAGCAAAAGGAGCGAAAACGAAGGCGTGGCAGTGTCTAGAAGAGCAGATAAATAAATAAAAATGCGATGAAGACGGAAGCTTAGGGGGGAACATTTTGTGCTAAAGGTAGCTTTATATATTTTTTTCATCTTCGTGTATGAGGCATATCTTTTTTCCTCTCAATTTCCTGCTGTCCAATTTGAGCCAATTTCACAAGACCCCTTGGCATCGAAAGATTTTTCGAGACTCCCAACAATTCTCTTGATCACCAATAATTTTATATCTGACCACGATTTTGCCATTAAACTTTATTACGATTGTTTCCTTCTACCATTTTCTTGGACTTTTTTTTTCATTGAAATCTCCCGCCACTGTCTCATGATGAATTCCAATTTTACCGTCAATACGATCATCCAATTAAATTGTTTCTTTCTCACAGCATTTCGTGGGATGGTTTCTTCTTGATCTTCCACAACGAGCATACAGTGCTAAGAATAATATTAGAGACACTGAAGAAAAGGAAAGAAAAGTCTTCTAACTGATCTCTTTTTCGGCAAAAAATAAAGGCGATAGATAACTAAATTTCAATTTCAATTTATCAAACTGCTTTTGAGGTAGTGCTCTTGAAAGCATATTTGACAAATGAATTTCATGCTTGAGTAATATCAGCCACCGCCGTCTTACCGTTGGTGACCAACCTCCTAAGCGTAAACGTTAATAGACTCTTTTTCGGCTTGTGTAAAAATAAACTCAATTAATCACAAAAAGTTTTGATTCTTCGCAAAATTACGAAACTTTAACCACATACCCTATCAAGCATGTCTAATTCTAAATAGCATTGTATAAATGAGCAATAAAAAGTTAAAATTGAGCAGTAACAAAAAATTGAAACAGTGATTTTTTTAAATTATTTTATTATTATTATTATATATTTATTACTCTTAAGCATATACAATTAACAAAAAGTATGCAGCAATAAGGCATAAATCAAGGCGTCCGCCGCCGTCTTAGCGTTGGTGACCAGCCTCCAAAGCCAAACGACGGAAATGCTTCTTCTCAGGCTGTATAGTCTTTTGTCGTGTATAACGATCTTTTATATTTTATCAAATAAATAAATTACAATTACAAAATAAGCCCTATTGCCCTATTATCGTCCAAATTTTGGTAAAGGGAACATAAAGAGCCTTTCATTCTATTTACAACAATCTTAAATATTAAATATATAAATTAGACCCATTTTTATAAATATTTAAGTTTTTTACTGACCATAATTAGATATTTTTCTGCTCATTTTTATTTTTTTCTGCCCATTTTGATTTTTTTACTGCTCGTTTGTTTTTTGCCATTCTAAATTCTATTTAAGAGCCACTAGTGGTGATTAAAGGAACTTATTATACCGTCGTTGCGGGTGACTTTGCACTCTGCTGTTCGTGAGACTTTCATTAATTCTAGCACTTATTGATAGTCTTTGCCGATCCAGTCTACCATGTCGAAGTTAGCGTACTCATAACGATCCACATAGGGAAGCGCCCGGATTAGCGCACTTGACAGTATAAGAATAAATAAATACAAAAATAAAAGCCTCAACCATTTTTGATGGTTAATGAGGTATTTCGTTTAGGTTTTAAAATTCAGTATTAGAAAATAAAGATCGTACAAATATGAATATTTCAAAATTTTAAATTTTGAGCCTCTGTATTTAGGTAATTCCTCGACCCAAGTCGGAACAAAGAAACATTTTGAAAAGGTATTTACATGAGCTACAACATACTAAAATTTCAACGCAATAGAATAACTTTTAAGTTTTGACAGTTATTCAAAATGGCGGACAGAAATGTCAAATCAAGATGCCGACCACGTCATCTTGTAGATCTTGTGCATCTTAAATGTGAACATCTTCATTGCGTTTATTATCAGAAATTGTTGATTTTTTAGTATTTATTAGAAAGTCCAAAGTCACCCGCATCATATCCCAAGTGTAAGCCTTTTTTCTTGATTTTTTTTTAACATACAGTAGAGTCTCGCTATAGGCCATCGCTCTATAGTCCACAATTTATCGACCGTTGATTTCAAAACACTGATTTAAAGTTAGGTTATGTTTTTTAGTATGCGACATGCATAATTATTTTAATATTTTTGGCAAACTTTATTAAGTAGTTGTGATAATTGTGATCCGAAGAGAGCAAGGACAAGTACCACAATCGCAAAGAAAGTGGAAGCCGTCGAGCAATTTCATTACTAAAAATCGTTGATAATTTTAAAAAATTACATGGACTATATCGAGACTCTACTGTAGTAAAATTTTATAAAATTAATACTAGTAGCACAAAAGCCATTCATTAACAACTGAATACAAATAATTTTACCCACTCCCTGGGAAGTTGCCTGAAATTTGAAGCCAATTTCTCATACTTCGATTTAAATTTATATGGGAATTTTTTTGCAAGTGAGAAGCTTTTCCGTATTATAAGATACCTTTCCGTATGGAGGGATAAATATACTAAATTTTTGTTTAAATAAATTTTTTCCTCGCAGCACTGCGAGCTGAGTCCGAGATCAATTTAGGAATTGGCTTCAAATAGGTCCATATAAAAAAAATAACTTGCCAGGGGTTGATTTTACCCATTCACCCGGCTTTTCTTCATTTTAACTACCTACTTTTTAAGGGTAAAGTTGAAAAACAGCGAAAAAAGTGCAGTCATCCGCAACGACGCTACTTTGAAAATTGTAACAAAATGTTAAGCGATCATACATTACCTCCAAGATGTACCTAATTCATATGGAAAACCTCATATTGATTCTTTTTATAGCCGTATAACTGTAGATAATTGTTAAATAAGCTGTCTATGTCTTATGATTTCCTCTCACAAATTTTACGTAACCTCAAATACTTATCTCAATGTACATACTTTCATAGAAATGGCTTCCTTAAATCACGGAAACCGTTCAGCACAAAAATGTGTGAAATATGAATGAAACATTTAGTGATTTTCCCTCTAATGGCCTAAATGGCATTTCTAAAATGTCCATCAACAAAAAAAGGTGTCTCTAGCTTGGGTAAATTTCTTAATTATTTCATGATGTTTTCACGTTTGTTTAATTTCAATTTAATGTCTCTTGGAATTCTGATCATCTTGTTTACCATTTCACGTCATGCACGTTTGCTAGATTTTTTTTCCTGACCAATCTCTGGGAAGTTGTACATGGAATTCCAGAATATGGATGGTAAGGAAAAAGACAGTATAAGAAGTGGAATAGTGGGTAGATGAGGGAAGTACAAAAAAAAAAGTTCTCATGTGGAAGAGAAAACTTGGAAAGTCGCTGAACCAATGAAACACATGACGCTCTCATGGTTCTTGGTGAGGCTTTTTGGGAAAGGCGAAATGAGGGATGATGGTTTCCCCTCGAAATGTCCACACCTACTGTCAATCAAGCATCATCCCTGAGCTCTCTGACACATTATCTATGGGCATGGGGAGATTAAAGCGGATGGTGTGTTCGAATTGGAGGAGGATCTTGCTGCCTCAAATAAATTGGTTCTCTCTTGATGAAGGAGATTTCAAGATTAATTTGGTTGAGAAGTTCCATAGGAATGGCATCATGAGGCCCTCATTTCGAACTTGAGTCTCTTTCACTCTGACATTTTGTATATATTATACATATATGTAATATGAAATTCATCGAGAGTGCAAAACACTTCCGATGGACGAGATTTCTTGAGAAGATGGCATTTGTTGGTTGGAAAACTTTCCCAAGAGTTTCATCATAAGAGATCATGTAACATTAAGTGCAAGTATAACAAAATATAGACAGTGTCTAAAATGCGAGGCTAGAGACACTATCGAGGGGTTTATGAAATATTTTATAGTGAAATAATGGAGAGGGACTCGATATCTTGCTGAGGAAATTCTCCTCTTTTTCCTCCTTCTTGTTGTCTTTAAAGTTTAGCAGAAGGGAGATGAGAGTCGAGAATAACTTGCAAGCGGATTAGAATCATTAGAGAACTGCAATAAAAAAAACTTCACTAGCGACAACTGGCGGCTTAATGTGCATTTACTAATTGCAGTACTATAACATAATTAATCAATGCTTTAATTTATAACATTTTAAATTTTATTAAATATCTGTATCAACTGCTCAGCCTTTTAGGAAGTCATCTCAGTATTTCCAGACAAGACATCACCATCAGTGAATCAATTTATTTGACTTTGTGGGGGAAAAATGCGAAAGAAGCATTTGTCCTAATCATGAGGGGTTCCTTACTCATTTTTGACTTTAAGGGCAGAGCCATTATATTTTTCAGGCTAATTACCCCTTATCCGGTTTAAAGGAATATCAATGGTATAGTCCACCGACTAAATTTCATATAATAATTCTTCTCGCGCCAAATCTTACCCTCGGAAACTTTTCATGATCTCAACCACCATATTTTCACCCTTATCTCTTGGCAAAGACAAAAAAATCCAGCCAGAGGAACACAATGAAAAACGAGCACTTTTTAAAGGTTGAATTATTAACTTTCCGGCCAAACAGTCGTCTCCGGTAAGAGAGCCACCGAAATTGAGCTCATTGATTGAGACAATGAAGCCAACATAAATGCTTATTCACTGGAACACAAATACTATATTATATATGGACGGCATTCAGCAACTGTAAAAAATTTCTTTATCTTTTATTTTTGTAAAAAGCCTTTTTGCATAATTTTTATAAAATTACTCTTTAAGTAACTGACCATTTACTTGCACCATTTGTTTGCTTTTCAGTATCTGATCACATTCCACTTCTGAATTTGTAAACCTCGGCAGGGACTAGAATTTAGAAGAATTTGATTATTACGAAGTTCTTAACACGTTCTGCGCTCTTTTTCATTACTTTGTCTTTAAATTTTGGTAGGGTAAGTGTGCCAAACTCCGGCCAGCTTGCAATTTCGGCCACCTTTTTTGTTCCTCGAATTTCCATGAACTTTTAGATTTTACGTACTCTAGAGATTATACAATGCAAAAGAATAACAAAAAATGTAGCTTTGACAAACGAGACGACGGACGTGAAAAAAATATTGGACGAATTTCCGAAGGGCAAGGAACTATGAGAATGAAGTTGGCCGAAATAGGGCACCAAAGCTATGTCTACATTTTTATTCATTTTAAAATGTATTAAGAATGATTTTAGAGTAAATAAAGACGGTAAACTCTTTACAAGGTTCACAGCAGCACTCTTTCAGAAGAAAGAATAAAAAAAAATCAATTTGAATTTAAAATATTACATTTCAAACTTGAGACTTTGAGGCTTGCATGCAACTATGCCGAAATTTGGCACACTTACCCTATATTTTTTTAATATTTTTTTATGGACTGATTTTAAATCGAATTTTCCTGTTTATTTTAATTAAAAATTTATTGAGGTAATGTTCTATTTATTGCCAGTTACTTAAAGCTTTCTTTTGCTTTTCTGACACTTTCCTTACGTTTTTTTCCATTTGACAGTGACAGATTTAGATGTTACCAATAGCCAAATATAGGAATAATCATTTTTATACATATTGGCTTCATTGATTGAGATATTTCATTCACAGTGATATGAATTTTTGGGCATTTTAACTCCCTTCCTCCCATACTAAAGTCCTAAAATTCCCGGAAAAGCGGAGAGGAAAGAAAATTTTTGGGTTTGGGAATCAGTCGGGGATGAAAGGCAAGAAATATGTATTGATTTGGGGAAAAGTCCAAAGTCATTTTCGTATCATCAAAATATATGACTCAATCATGATTTTCATATTTCACCATAGCGATATTTTTCTCCATTTCCACGGGATTTTCCCTGCCACTTGGTCGTGTTTAGAACTATTTTGGGATTAGAGGGTGGATTTTTCAGCTCATTGGACCATATGTGGCGAGACTGATTATTTCCCATTGACCCAAACATTGACCTGTTTTTCCCTCCTGGACTTTTCCATGGCGCCAACTGTTTAAGCGACATTTTGGACCTCATTCCCATCCATTTGACCATTCCCCTCATGCAATTATTGTGGCAATTTTATGCTAAAAATTCCTCAATTAATAGGCATGAAAATGGATTTTTCTTGCCCGGAGGGCATCTCTCTAGAAAATGTTTTCAATAAGATAAGCTCAAATTTTTCTAACAAGGACAAATGAAATATGTTTGAGGTACTACGTTCTTCTTATCCAGTGTTGAGGAACTTTTAATTCACTCGCCTTATACAGTTAACAATCTAAAGAAGGGATCTCGGGAGAAACATAAAAAAATTACGTGGAATTGTATTTAAATGTGGGATTTCCAAGATTTTACGTCACTTGGTAAGGTGTCTGCACGATTCGTACAGAATAAAGAAATAGGTTTAGTAAAATGGGAATAGCAAAAATAAGTGGAACTAATACGGGTTTCAGACTGACTATTAAGCCCGAGTTCTTAATCGCATTGAAGCAATTTTAGTAGTTTTTTTTTCAAAATCTAATAGATCACCAATATTTAATCAAAACTTTCCCAAAATCTTTCTTTTTACAAAATTAGTCTGGAAATTAGAGAAAATAAGCCTTGTGACTAAGGCTTCAATTTGAAACCTGTCTAAGCTGAGCCGTTCGAATTTTTCTACAATTAGAATTGTAACTACTCGAATTTTAAATAAAAACTAGCGATAAACTACTCTTTACGTTTTTAATATAAAAACATAAAACTTTATTTTTTGACATAGACGACATAGATCAGAAGGTACGTCTTTCTTACCTAATTATGATCAGAGTGACTTGGGCCCTTGAAACACTTAGGACTTAAGCCAAAAGACGGCTTAGCGGAAAATGATAGAAATGGGGTTTGGTTTAACCATTATATCGAATTTAATTACGCTAAGCCGTCTCTCGGCTAATCCTTAAGTCTGTCAAGGCCCTTACGTCCTTTTTTTACCTGCGATTACGTAATTAAAACTTGGAAGCGTCTCGTCAGAACGTTTTTGTAATTTGACTAGAATACGATTAATATTTGCCCAAGTCCTTACATAATGCTTACCTCATATTTACGTCATATTGACCAGATCATGCTGCATTGGAATAGAATTTATTTTGAGAAAAACTCAAAATAAGTTTATGCAGAAAAAAAGAGATGACATGGCAAAGCGTCCCAGCTTTACGGAAAGCTCGAACTAACGAGATATAGCTCTCCGCGTGAATTAGTTTTTCGCATGATCTTTTGGTGCTTACTGCTTACTGATCTACTAGAAATCAAATTGCTTTATAACTCACAAAAACATTTCATAATCAAAAATTTGTAAATAAATGATAAATTTAGAATGTTATGTCATGAGTTATGCACAACGCACAATAACTTTTGTTTAGTAAACATGTTTTTGACATTTCAATGAGAGTGAGATCTAGATCTAGTCATCTCGCTCATTCTCATGGGAAATTTTGAAAACATGTTTACAAACAAAAGTTATTGTGCGCTGGGCATTACATTCATACAGAGAAACAAAAAATGTAAACACGCGAAAAATAAGTTACTCACGGATATTCAACCGATGCAGTATACTGATTTCAAGACCAGTTAAACTTTGACTGTCGAAAATTCAGGATGGCGAATTTTTAAGAGGCATGTTTGGATTAAATGTCCGCCTGGATCACCTCAAAAACATATCCTAAAATTCAAGAAAAACCAAAAAACATGATTTTGGAGGGATTGGAGGGGGTGGGGGAAAAATAAAAATCATAAAAAGTTCCTTGGGTCGACTTATGGGGGGTCCTCCGAAGATCCGAAATTCGTATCTCTCACCGTTTCGCCTTTAGATATGGGTTTCACGCTCACGGACAGAAATAAAGAATATTTAAAAAGATTGGTCATTTAGGGGTATTTAATTGATTGATTACTTATTGCGACCGATTGAAAATTTCAAGACCTTTCCAAAAAATCCAAATTTATCCAAATTGGTTTAAAAATAGACCACCAAAGTAGTGAAAACTTTTTTTCTTCAAAAATTCAAGATGACGATTCTTTTAGGCCAAACTATATTTGGATGAAATATTCGCGTGGATCACTCCCAAAACATATCCAAAAATAAAAGAAATCGTAGAAGCCGTTTCCGAGAAAAACCAAAAAATGTGGTTTGGAAGGGATGAGGGAGAAACTTATAGAGATATCGTTTTTTATTGAGGGTCACCGAAGTCCGGAAGACGATATCTTTACCGTTTATGCTCTATGACTGTGACGAGTTGAAAAAGGTCGATTATACAATTGCTCTCTGAGTTCGAGCAGTAAAATTTATTTAGATTCACAAAAGCCACAAAATACATGGAGTTGATAAAGGGAAGATCTCATAATTTTGGACAGTTTCTAAATTTGGACACTTTGAGGGTAAAGTTGGACACTAAAGATAAATTGATTAAAATTATGGATTTTTATTCCAATATTTGATTAATAATAATGAATTCTATCAAAATATTTGTTCTTTTTGGAAGATTTTAACACTAAATTCGTTAAATTTTGAATATGATTTGAGTTAAAATTGCCTTGTTTAAAATTCAGTGTGAGCAATTACTTACGAGAAATTTGACATAACTTCGTGTTTACTTCAGTTTTATTTGTTGTGTTGAAGTACTAACAAATTTTCCTCCATATTTTTTAATGATATCATTGAATATTCATTGATTATTGTGTTGATTCAAAATTATGAGCTCTTACCCTATGGATGTTGAAGTCGATCCAGTGTATCCAGTAATCTAGTAAGTAACAAGCGTACGAAAAAAAAAAGTAAATCCGTGAAAAGTAAGTCATTTACGGATATATTAATGATTCACTACTGCGATCAAGTCCGTCCGATACGTACACATTCGCAATTTCAAGATCTTTCAAAAAATCCAAATTTAAGCAAATCGGTTAAAAATAGGCTTTAATTAAATTAAACTTTGCTATTTGAAAATTCGATGTCGAAATGATTTTCGAACATAGGTGTTCAAGTACGAAATATTTTCCTTGACTACCTCTAAAACATATCCGAAAATGAAAAAAATCGTAGAAGTCGTTTTCGAAAAAGCATCTAGGTCTATCCAGTCTCTATACTTATTAAAATTTAGTGAGAAATATGAAGCAATTCTTCTCGATTTGTTTAAATGCATTTTTTTTAAGACGTATACCGTAACCTCGTAGAAATTCACTTATTCTATTTACATGTTTACTTACAATGATCACTATGCGCTCTAGTAAGTATAGTAATATGTACAAACAATCTTTAAGAATAAAAAATTCTGTAATGTCTCGCTTTGAAAATTGTACAAGACTAATATGTAAGAAAAAATTGCTTTTTGGCTCTAGTTTGCACTAACATAAAATAATGGACTAAATCTACAACAAATTTCAGATTAGTTTACCATGTGAGTTGTTTTAGTGATAGAATTCGCAAACAGGAAAATAGATAGGGGGTGCGGGGACCAGAATCGGGGTGAATTTTGTGGAAAAAGGGGGAATGGCATGGAAAAGTCGTAAGAGAGAGAGAGGGCAATGTTCGTCGCACATAAATTATTTCGACAACAGTCTTCTTATCTCGAATTTAAAACGTTTAAAATAGTCGAGAGCCGGGTGGTGAAAATTTTTATGGGGTATAAATTTTCGTTCGATTTAAATGACTCCCTCGCAGAGAAAATCCTCCGGTGCTAGTAAAATTCCTGGTGGTTGGTGAAAGGAGAGTATTTCCGCTCCAAGTGGCTTCGATCATCCCCCTTTGTGGATGGAAAATTTTTGTGGACAGGGGAGAGAGGGAAAGGGTGGGTTTTTGGAGGAGGAAATTATTGTTCCGCCCGATATTTTGCGTTTAATTTAATCTCAAATACCTAAATGACTCGAATGTCTTTTTCCCGGGAATCAGATAATTGGCGAGGTTGTGGCAGTAAAAAGAGTCTCTGAAATTTAAACGATCTCCCACAATTTGATATGGACAAAAAAAGCTCACATGGAGCTTTTTGTGGGCCTCCAACAGGGACCCCGAAAAAAAACACACACCTCACGTGAGAGAAAAAGCAGCATCTATCAATGGCGGGAAAATTTTATGGTCAACGATTGAGTAAATTATTCAATTACACGCATCAATTTCACTTGAATGCCATCAAATTATTGAATATTAAATTTCATTGGTGGGGAGAAGAAAAAAACTTTTGATGAATGATGATCCTCCAAAAAGCTCCGCCAAATTGCAAAACACTTTGTCAATCAATTTGAGAGAGAATGATTTCAAATGGATCTATTTAGAGTTTTTCCATCATCACATTCGCGTGTTCTAAGCCGTTCATTTTTCTCGTGTCCCTTCCCCGGTGAAAGAGATTTTTCCAAGCGTGGAAAACCTTGGATCTTACGTGAAAATATTCATAAAAATTGAAATTTATATGCAGCAAATATTTCATATTCCATTGAGGACGCCTGTAATGTGTTGTCATTTATAAAATGACGCGAGAATTGTAAAAAATCTGTTGAATACATTACTTTATGGTGGGCAAATCTTGAGAAAGAGACACACACCGCACATAAAACAAGTAGATAAACATTCCATTTGGCGGAAAGTGTTATAAATAGAGAGATGACAAAATACGAGGGGTAAACACTCCTTATGTCTTCATAGTCAAAATCTCGGGGGTGATTTTCTTTTGGGGGGCCCCAACGTCGACGATACCAAAAGTTGGCTGAGGGGTTGACGACAAACGTGCGTCAACCCCTTTTTTGCCACCCCGTGCCTGAAAATAATTTATTGTCGCGGAATCACGTGTCAAATGCGAATCATCCCTCGCAGCATCTCAGCATCTCACTTCCGCCAAGGGATGGAAAATAAATCAACACATATCGCGTGTAAATAGTTTAGGATTTCTGCTTAATTCTTGCCCAACTCTGGCATGTCATTCAACTACTTAGGGAGATTTTCCACCTCTTGTTAGCATTTCACGCAAAATTTCCTCCCCAGAGAAAAGCTTTTTAGTGGAAAGCTCTCCAGTTGATTGAATTGAAAATGTACTAAAAATCTCTATATAGCATTCCAATCAATTTCCTCTTGAGATGTTCATTAAAATTCACGAAATGCACCGCAAATCTGTGTTAATTCCACTGAAGAAGAGATTGGGTTGGTGCATTATTCCTGGAGCTTTTTTTATTAACACGTTTTTTGAGCTACTTTGAAGTTTAAAACTAGAAAATTTTCTTAAATATTTTATACTTCTGAAATTTCTTAGTTCAATGAATATAATAATAATGAAATATTGTCAAAACATGTTTGAATTTAAATTGTCAATCTTTTGACAACCCAGCGAGCACCAAATGCTAAGCTTTTTCAAATCAGCTGAAAACATATATTTTTTCAGCTGAGCTCTGCTAACCTCGAAGTTACACTAGCGATCGCAGTGGCAATTAGTCAAAGTTATTCTTTTTCCCCAATCGAGTGAGAGACTTTAATGCACTTCGTTTTTGTCTTTGCTGAGTTGAGTAGAAGCTAAGGTTAACCTTTTCCATTATTACAATTTTATGATTCTTACAATAACCACATTTGACATTAAAAAATAAAGCAAAAAATTTAAAATTCACAAAAATTTTAAAAAATCATATTTATAATATATTTTGAATAATATGTATTCTTAAACCTTTTCCGACCAATAAATTTAATTTTTTTTGTCTAATTTTATCAAAAAATATTGTGAATTCATTTATAAAAAAATATACTACACCTAAATTAAAATTGCATTGCCAAGAATTCTTGTCCGCTGTGATTTTAGAAAATTAATAACCCAAGAGATTCTTGGAATTCTCAAGATATTTTGATATTTAATGAATTCTAAATTCGAGAAATATTGAAAAACCTTCGGAACCTCATGGAAATACCAAGAAGATCAAGAACATATAGAATTTAGAGCCTTTATCATTTTTATTTAATGGTATACACAGTCTACTCAAAATTATTTGAAATGATTTCCAACAAATTAGCATATTTTCCTTACTTTAAAGGTATTTAAAAACTCTCTTCTAAAAAATATAAATGCATATCATTTTAATTTAAAAAATGAATCATCAAATTGAATAAATTTTTCATTTAAAAAAGAATACGCACAGTATTAAAAAAACGATAATTGTTGGTTTGTTATTTTTCCACGATAATAAAAGTAGTTTTTTGCGTAAAAATGCGCTTTAGAAAATTTATAATCGAAAATTTATAAATAGAAAAGTGCAGCATATACATTATGCATATGCATCGTGCACGGATCATACATTTATTTCACTTGTAAAATATAAAACATTTTATAACATAAAAAAATATATATTTTCCGCATTTGCCGCAACAAACAAAAACGCTTTTATGTAAATTTTTCAACTTAAATTGTGATAAAACAATTATATTTTATTTTGTGGTATCCATAGAAATTTTTTTGTAGTATTTTTAAAAGGCATTATTGAACTCATTAACTCTTTCCGGACCGCAGCATATACTGTAAGCCAATTTCACTTTTTTTTTAAATCAAAAATATCTTTGCTCAGAAATCAATTGAGGTCCTACAATAAAATATTTTACATTTAGACATCCTTATAGTTTGTAATCATTTTATAAGAATAGGATTTTTATCAGTTCTGAATAATTAAAAAAAACATTGTTTTCCACAAAGTATTCATATGCTGCTTTGTGCACTCAGAGTCCCAAAAGAGGCGAAAGAGTTAAGTGGGGGAGTCACAACTTTTAAATGGATTTTTTTAAATGCATCTGCAACTTTATTTACCATAAAAAAGTTAAAAAAGTAGAAAAATCCTGTTTCAAGATCAATTACAATAGTTGTGACCGACTGTGAGCATAATACATCAATGGCTGTTCCAGGAAAGATGCCAATATTTAATTGCGAAAATTGAGGAAAATATGCTTTTTGCAAAAGAAAAAACATATTTTTCATAAATAATGAATAATTTTATAACCCCCGACTGAATATTTGCTCAGAAAAAAAATTTTTTTTCTCTGGAAAATAATGACGCAATTCACTAAAAAATGCAACATTTTTGGTCGGGAGTATGTTTAATACTCTTATTTGACCATTCTCTATAGGCAGCATACCGTAGCATAATTCCTATAATAATATAAGTAATAAAAATCATGATTATAATATCCCCCAAGTTGATAAATAATTTCAGGGGAAATTCCAAGTCCATTTTGACATTTTGAGAGAAAAAGAAAAAAAATGAAAGAGAAAATTTGTTGCTAAACGCTTCCTGGCGCCATCTACCGGCAGTATTTAGTTCTGCCATCATCCACTGCGAGCGCTAAACAGTGCCATTTTTATGTATTTGCTTAGCACTTTTTGTTCGAGAGCTGCTGATTGGCCAGCAGACCGATTCAGCAAAAAAATGCTGAAAATCCTATTTTATTCTGCTAACTGTGCTCGCTGGGAAACTATGACAAACTGCTTTGTCAAAAATAAGATTGCTCACAGATTCGTACACTTTCCATCCATTTTAATATTCCAAAAGAACTTAAAAAAAACGAATAATACACATTTTTACTTTTTTAAGTAGAATTTCAGTTACTTTGAAAAAAGATGACAAAGCGGCTCAGCTTTGCGGTGTGCTCGAACTCACGAGAAGACCTATCCGTATATTATGTTTTTGCATGCTTTTTGGGTACATACCGCTTTACTACCGATTAAATTGATTGACACATTAAAAAAAAGCATTCCGAAATAAGAAACTGCTTAAAAACAGTAGGTTTCAAAATATTACATCATAAGTAACAAGCGTACGAAAAAATAAAAAAAGTAAATCCGTGAAAAGTAAATCATTCACGGATATATTGCGCGACTCACTACTGCGATCAAGTCCGATACGTACACATTCGAAATTTCAAGATTTTTCAAAAAATCCAAATTTAAGCAAAATTAAACTTTGATATTTGAAAATTCGATATCGAAATGATTTTCGAGCATAGGTGTTCAAGTATGAAATATTCTCCTTGACCACCTCTAAAACATATCCGAAAATGAAAAGAATCGTAGGAGTCGTATTCGTATTTAGTTATTTAATATTTCATTCTACATTATTTTTATATAAAAATGAGGCATGGCAAAAAGTGGTAATATTTTCGAATGATTTTACCACCTGTCGCCATCTCTTTTCAATAGGTGACGCTAACGTCACTTCGTAGTTTCTCAGTTGTCAAATATGCATTGTTTACTTTCTGCAATAGACCTATAATTTGATTTCTCAAATAAAAGCAAAGAAAAATCATTTAAAGTGAGTAATAATAAGGTGATCATGAGGAAAAAGAAATACTGAATATATTCTATGCATGATATTGCCCAAAATAATCGAGTTTGAACTTTTTCAAGTGATATGGCGAGAAGTGGTTACAGAACTGGCGAAAAGTGGTAAAAAGTGGCGAAAATGGTTATTTTTGCATAGTTAACATAAATCAGTTTTAGTAGCTCTCTCTTTGAGTTCGAACAGTAAAAAGTACTGTCAATTCAACAAGAAAAGTTTGTCAGAAGGATGTTCTTCCAGTCAGAGTATGGAAAATTTTGACAAATTAGCGGTTAATTTGTTACTGGATTTTGTCAAAAAAATATTAAAAAGATATTCTTCTCTCTAAAATGCGAGAAAATTTTTGTCAATTTGCAAACAAAATTCTTTGGACGAGATTTTAACAAGATCGATTTGTCCACTTAATAAACTTTTCCTTTCAGAGTAGGTTGTAAAATATTATGGGATTGTACCCAAGAATACATCCTCTTCGATAAATTGTTTTGCACAATCCTCTATGTAAAGCATTATAGAACCAAAATTTTTATAATCTGCTTATAGTGCTTCTGTATGGAAATTCTGTAACTGTATGACAATGTCGTATGACAAATTTAAATTTTTTATGTGGTAAATTTGGAAGGACAAATCATGAATCCGACTCATATAAGATACACAGAGCTTCAGAGATCTTTGCAATGGTCACTCGATGCTCAGGACTTTAATGTTATCCTGTTCCCGGATTTTACCACGAAAATATTTCATATGACTTTGTCATACTGTTACAGAATTCCCCTTCTGATTCTATGTGACTATTAAAAGTGGCGCACTCTTAAGGGGTTTAAGAGTTTCTACAGAAAATTCTCAATGTAAAACCTTTTAAAGGTGAACTAAAGACTTGTCAAAGTCTTGATTCTATAATGGCTATAGAATTAAAAATAATAAAAATTAATAAAAAATTCTATAAATTTTTAGGTCGGTTCAGAAGTACTTGCGCTTTTTCGAGTTTTACTCAAGTAGTAAAGATGCTGCTTTATGGCCTCTACACACTAGAGAAATTTATGTCCATATTGAAACAAATTCCCTACGCTTCTATAAGAAAAACTCTTCAATATGGACATAAATTTCTCTAGTGTGTAGAGGCCATACAGCAGCATCTTTACTACTTGAGAAAAACTCGAAAAAGCGCAAGTACTTCTGAACCGACCTAAAAATTTCAATGAAAGGATATAAAATTAATTTTTTACAATAGACACAAATTCAATTCACTTGAGAGTCTGAAGATCCAATTGTCTCGTCAAATTGCGCTTTTTTTCTTAACCACAAACATTTCAGCAAAAGCATTTTATTAACGAGAAGAAAAAGAAAAGTCTCCCCAATTGAGATTTTCCTCCCTGTTTTTCTTTTTCTGCGGTGAATTGGGGGTAGAAATTGTGGATTAGTAGAGAGTTATCTCTAATTTGTGGAGGATTTGTGATGTCATTCTTTTCTCCGTCCTTCATCCACCCACTTTTGCATTTTTCCGTGGAATTTGGCAGGAGAGACAAAGAGTGGTGGGGCAGGGATTTTCCGCTGATGAGGATGGGGGATGGAATGCGGAAAAGCGGGTGTGGAATTATAGAGAGGAAATTAAAAAGAACTCCAAGTATTTTAAATTAAAACCCGATTTTTTCCATCTTCTCAAAGACGCACATATTAAATCGAACTTTGAGTGACACATTTTTGATTAGATTCCCCTAAAGCTCCTGGGAACGTAAAATCGATTTTGGGTGGCTGAATTTTCATCAAAACTTTTCTTCAGCTTCCCTTTTTTTCTGCAGCCATCTTCAAAATGGTGAGGGATTTCAATTCAAATCGCGATTATGCTTCGCTTTCCATATAGAAATTCAATATATCGCGCAGTTGCAATGGAAGGGGCATTACTTGGCTTGAACAAATTTTCTGAAGACGCAATGTTCATTTCAACTTTGCTATTATTAAAGATTTTATTTAATATATATATTTTTTAGTTATATACCGATATTTAAAAAAAAAGAAATACTGACAGATGACCTCTGTTATATATCTCTTTGATAATTAGGGATACTTAAAAATGATTAAGCTCACTACTTAAATCTACTAAAAATCAAGGAATCAGTATAAATTTAATAATGCCGCTTCTATTGCAACTGTGCGATATAAGCTGATTTTCATGGAATTTCTTGCACCAATTGAATTTTATCTCACAGTGGATGATGTCTTCAAGAGGTTGAAGCACCTCTTTCAATGCCGCGATGGGTATATTTATTTGAGACATCGTAGCGTAACTTTGACTGGAAAATATCACAGAGCAAGTCAAGGTAACGGTCTTGTTTGTACACTTAAGTTGACTTAATATAGATAATTTTACACCACAGACTTGGGGGCTTCATGGTCTGATTGTACGTATTTATTTGGATAGACCTTTTTAGATCAAAACTATAACAAATTCAACATACAAAAAAAAACGCAAAGAAATATTTTTTGTGTGGTTGAAAGATAGTCCAATTGCAATTGTTTCTTCTGCTCGACATTTCTGTCAATTTTAAATGCAATGCCATGTGATAAATCCGTAAATGATTAGGCACAGAGAGTTAGGATGGGGCACAATAAAAAAGCCACTTTCACACAATCCATCATTTTTCCATCGAACCGGCGTGTTTCTTGTCTTCGCGATAGGGTCGTTCCGTGGAAGATCGAAGGGTCTTGGAGTTGACGACAAATCACATGACAATTTCCAGTCCTTGATCCACGGAAAATCTGTCCATCCATCTCTAGCACAGCGACTTTCATCAATGTGGCATTACTTGGCGATACACAATTCTCAATTTGGGGTCAGAGACGCTGGGAAAAGGTCACGCCGGAGAGTGATAGATGACGATGCACAGCAGAGGGCTGAGAACGCACGGGTAGAGTTAAAAAGTTAGTGGATTAAAGATTAAGATTTAAAAGCACTAAGAAGTATAGGAGGTACACAATTTTAACCGCAATACCTTTTGCCAAATGGTCGAAGGTATACCTATTGGCACTTTAAGAACCCATACCGTGATCTATTGACACTTTTTCTGCACTATTTGGGATATGAAATTTCAAGATTTATGCCCTAGACACACTTACGACTTAAGCCGCGAGACGGCTTAGTGGAAAATGATAGAAATGTGGTTTAACAATTATTTCGAATAATTACGCTAAGCCGTCTCTCGGCTAATCCTCAGGTCTGTCGAGGCCCTTACCCTTGTACGAAAAGGTTGAATATTGTGTAGAGCGTGTGGCCTATTCGAAACATGTCAACCCAGTCGACGGCTACAACCCACCAATCCTAATCCTTTATTCCTTTGACACGCCCAACCCCTACCATCCTCATGGGTGCTGAAAGGTTGCTTTGGGGCTCTTACTGTTAGGTAAATGTCCTCAGTCTTCAGTGAGTGAGCATCAGTCGCCGTGGACGGTTCACTCTCATGAAGTGAAAAATGGGTGGCACCTTCAGTTCTCCAATTTCCCTCTAAGTTTGTATTTTTCTATTTAGGTGAGCCCCATCTGGGCTTACAATTGATAAATCGTAATTTTACTAGCATTTTATTTTTCATTTAATGTTTTAAAATCCTAAATAGCAAGATTTTTTTTTTAGAATATTATGGATTATTCGCCCTTTTATGGCATCTACACACTAGACAAAATTATGTCCATATTGAAGCAAATTCCCTACGCTTGTGTAGGAAAAACACTTCAATATGGACATAAATTTCTCTTGTGTGTAGAGGCCATTAGTTCCAATAAAAACTTCCTAAAAATCTTGATGAATAAGAAATTACAGAATTTAAGCCATATGGCTAAGTCTTAGGTCTGAAGCCGGTATATAAGTATATGGTCTTTCACTGATACCTACATTTCATCAGATTTACGTCTCTGATTTTGGTTCAATAATAAGAATTTGTTACTTTAGGTTACATTGATAGGGTGATATCCTTAATATTGTCGTTAAAATATTATACAAATCACCCCTAAGGTGAGTTTTATGAATTTACTTTGTTTTAAAGTACATAGAATTATTTTGACAAATCTCCAGTAGTGCTTTAAATTATCAAAACCCATTACCAGACATATTTTGTAATTAAATGGTAACTTTCACGCATTGATGTGATTGCGCCTGTTACGGTGAAGCTACGTATTTGCATATGTTTGCAAAATTGTAGGTAATTTTAATTTTTTTTCATAATTAGGTAAATTATCCTCACTCGATCGGTTGGTCAATTTTTGAATGTTTGATGGTCAATCAATATCTAGGAAAATGTCACTGATTCGGATATAATAATGGAATAATTGACCTATTAATGTGAGATCTACCGGTCGAGACGAGGAACCGATCGAATGAGAGCACTTTACCCTAATCAAATTTATCTGATTCGCTTCATCATTTAAGAATTTCTAATAACTAACTTAAATCTTATATAATAATAAGGGAAAATTTTGAATTTGGAAACTTATGGCGCTGGCACACCTTTTCAATCGAGTGAAATTCAAACGATTAAAATTTTGCGTCTTACTCTTTCACACTGAAATTAGATATTACTTGTTTCTTTCTGTCAAACGAAAATTGAAATTGAAATTTCAATTTTCATTTGGCAGAAAGAGACAATCATATGTTATTTTAGTTTGAAAAAGAGTAAGAGGTAAAATTTCAATCAATTGAATTTCACTCAATTGAAAAGGTGTGTCAGCGCCATTACAATCAAAATTTAAATTTAGATAATGTGGACAGAAGAATGCTGTATTAAAGATTTATGGGGCCTAATATTCTTTTAAAGTCTCCTCACGTTCTTAATCTGTAAAGACATTTACCGAAAAGGACAGAATATTTTCGTCTATCCTTGTTGTCTTATTTTTAAATATTTTAACATCGATTTTTTACACTATGTTTGAGTATTAAAAGAAATTGAGATTGTAAAAAATCTGAGCTAAAATGAAAGCTGTGTTGTTGAATATTTTATTTGTTTAAATTTTTTGTCTAATACCACACTATTTTTTCTATTTAAAAAATATAAATAGTTCTTTTTTTTTAAATTGGACATTATAATTAATTAAGCCTCTAAATATAAGTTAACTCTTTGGGTTAAAATTATGTACGAGAAACATTTTTAGAGTAGTATTTTTTTTTAACCCTTTAAAGACGAGTTGGATGCCAGTATCGCAAAACTAAAAACCATTTTTCTGCCTATTTTTAAAGGTCTAAATAACTTTCTACAGT
The DNA here is from genome assembly GCF_024763615.1 of Phlebotomus papatasi. Taxonomy (NCBI): domain Eukaryota; kingdom Metazoa; phylum Arthropoda; class Insecta; order Diptera; family Psychodidae; genus Phlebotomus; species Phlebotomus papatasi. The sequence goes on along the minus strand of NC_077222.1, from coordinate 1,095,660 downwards.
TAAAAAAAGCTTTGTTTTTGGGACATTGGTGTCCCACTCGTCCTTAAAGGGATAAGCAGAATGTTTAAAATAAAATTCAAATAAAATTATTTTTTATTATATTTTGCAACGAAAACTTGAATTTGGCCAATAAAATAAATTTGGTCATTATACAACCTAAATCTCCACAAAAAGGATTTAATTTATGTTATTAACAACAAAGATGGGTGTGAGGGTCATTATAAAAGATTCTCTGTTATTTTTTCTGCAAAATTTTTCATTAATTTCACTTCTTTTGGAGGTCTAAATTGAGTATAGCTCAAATTTGATTTTTTCCTGAAAAATTCAGTTTTTTATTGATAAGATAAAGTGCCCTCGAGCCGACCGGTGGTCAATATTTGAATGTTTTAATGGTGAATTTCTATAAAATTGTCACTGATTCGTATTTGTATATGGAATAATTGACCTATTAATGTTAGATCAGAGGTGTGCAAGAACCGTTTGAAACCGAAAAAACGTCAAAATAAACTTGTACGTCAGTGGTCAAAACGCTACTTGAACAAACTTATTTTGACGTTTATTCGGTTTCAACGGTTCTTGCACACCTCTGTGTTAGATCATACGCCAAATATTAGTGCAACTATAAATAAATTGAATAAATAACTCTACCGGTCGAATTGAGGAACCGGTCGACTTGAGGGCACATTACCTTATTTTCAGCAATAAAAATCTCTTTATTTTAATCTTGAATCTCGTAAGATCATCAACTCTGTTTAGTATCCAACAGAGGAAGCCGTATTGGCAAAACTCTTTAGCACATTTAAACACGAACTGAATTTCTTTGATCATTGATCAATGGGATCTCTGGAGGAGCTCCCAAAATTGACCACAATTAGTCCATTTCATCGAAGGCATTTCCAATAAATTTATAGCTCAATTAAGAGGATGGCTCAGATGATTTAGTGACTACAAGAGCAAACACCGAAGAATTTATGGTGTTTCAAACATCTGGGTTAAACAATGAGTTTTAGTTTCTTTTCCTGGCGATTTCTGGTGCTATATAGACTACCAAGGGGTGGACTACGGAGTGAATTTTTAATGAAAACCGCACGCAGAGGGGATGGAATTTTGTGGGCAAAACATGAGATCTACATCGTAAGGATGACGCTTCAAAAATGCGCATTATAATTAAATTAAGGGATATACAGAAGTGAAACCCTGCCGAGATTTTTAGACACTCTCTCTGGGGCTCTTTTTGAACAATGTTAAATTGTTTGTGCTATCTTTTCAGCGGGAGCTGTTAGTGAGTATAAAAAAAAACAATGAGACGACCACAGAGTTGCGTACGGGAAAAATAAATGGGAAATAATGTAACAATTTTCCTGTTCGTCATTGGAAAGCGACGATGGACGGCAAATTGGGGATTGTGGGTTGGATGGCTATTAAAATCCAGGGACTTCTGGACAGAGGTATTGACAAAAAAAAAAGTTTTATATATAAGAGAGACTTTTGGGAATGGGGATGAAAAGTAAAATGGAAGCCTTTGGGAAAATCGATACACCATCAAATCGATTTTATGTCACGAATGACACGATGGGGCGGAAGCTAATTACTCAAACACTGGTGATGAATTATGTACTTTTGCTCATCCCTCCTGAGCTGAGGGATTCCCCGGCAGTTGCATTTTTCAGAAGGAAAATTTTCATGTGTTTTTTTTCCTTGCTGGAAGAGAACCCTTTGGTCCAAGAATCGATTTCACGCTGAAGAAACATCTTCACATAAAATTTCAATTATTTGCCAGTTGATCAATCAAAGTCACTGTCTTTGTTGATCCGTGTTTTCTTATTTGAAAATCCAAAAAGGGAAGGCAAAAGATCCCAGCTTTACGGAATTCTCGAACTCGTGACTTCAATACTATGTTCTGAAAATTGATATTGCAATAATTTTCTAATTAAGGCATTCAGAGAGGTTAGGATTGCAAATGTGTTGTTCACAAGAATTATAGATCTAAGGCGAAAACAAAAATGTTCCGGATAGCATATATAAAATCATAAAAAAAATATTTTAAATGGAAAAGCAAAAAATAGGGTAAATATAAATCATGGTCATCGTTATTCGAAAACCTCATGTCAGTATCCCTTACCGTTCGGTATTTAACTTAGATAAGTTTTTGATGAACAATCATTGTGAGGTTAGTTTCAGCAACATGTCCATTTTTCAAAATCAATGTCAAAATAAGATTGTCTAGGACTCTGGGAAAAAATATATTGCTTTATCCGTAGAATTATAATGCCAATAATGTCGAATAATTCTTTAGAAAAAATTGTCAAACTCTTGAAAAATCCTCGAAAAGAGAATTTTCTTCTCAGGCGTTGTGATGGTCATAAATTCAGCTTGAGAGATAGACTCTTGTGTGGGATTTGAGGGCATATAATCGTTTATCATATCATCCCCTATCGTTAAATCGCACATGAGAATGGGTGTACAATAGTCGGGGTAATAAACATAAACATAAAATTCCACGATTCGCCTCTTTCACATATGGAGGGGATATTTTGGGAGCACACACGATGGTTCACACTTAAGGGGTTAATACCATAAATCCTGGAAAAAGCCTGTTGATTCTTTGTTTTTGGGGGAAAATTTTGTCCGTGTTTGCAGTTCGGATTCAGATTTCCAACTACTTGAGATTAAGTGGACCAGATTTTCCGGAAGACAATACTGAAAGTTTACGGTCTTTGACTTAAGAGAAGTAAATATTGGGAAAGCCTCTATTTGTTTCTATAGACAAATTTAAGAACAAATAGGGATGATAGATAAATTGCCTATAATATTTTATAAACAGGTTATAAAGAGGTCAGACGTTTGATATAGTATTTGATATAGTCTTGGGGAGGGATTTAAAAGATTTATGACAAGTGCTATAAGAGAAACTTGTCACAAAAGCTTTCAAAAATGTGATTCAGCAGCGCGTGAGAACTGTCCGACAAGTCTCACTATCAGTGACGGAAGTCACTAATTTTAAAATGTGTACTTTTTAAAACGAATATCACTTTTTTAATTTAATGAAAAATTATTTTCGAAATACTGAAATAAATCGATTAAATGATTACTTACTTCGAACCTCATTAGTGATACTTCTCACAAGACTGTACGCATATTCTTGAGAATTGCTAAAGCTTTCGAATAATCGATTTGACTGAATCATGTACCTTAAAAACTGAATTCAAATCCACTGATTTTATAACGTTAATATTCAAAACATGTAGATAAGTTATAAAGCCTATTCTTCAGTTCACAAATCGGTCAAAAAACGTTCTATTTTTAGGATAGAATAGCCTATCTAACCTGCTCCAAATCGGTACACTGATAAAAATAAAAGGATCAAATTGATCCAAATTTGATCCTCTTGCAAAAGATGGATCAAATTTCGAAATCTAAATTCATATTTTTCATAATAGAACATGTAAATTTAATCCATCCTTTGCAAAATGATCAATTTGATCCTTTTATTTTTACCAGTGTAGGGGAAAGCGCGCTACCTTCGAATGACTCAAGCTTCGAACAACTCAATCTTTTCTCTATGTTCCTAATGGATTTGACCCATGATTCTTTTCAGGATATTTGAAGCATCGGATTAGTTCTTAAAATATAATATTAAAATGGGTCAAATTAATTAAAAACGTATTGAAAACAATGAATTGTTCAAAGCTTGGGTCATTCGAAAGTAGAGCGCTTTCCCCTACTACATTTTTATTTATAAATTACCTATGCACAATCTTTCTATATGATTCTTTGCCATCCAGATAAATCGAAAATCCATTCATATCGATAAGTTTTAGTAAAAAAGATCCATTTAGAGCATGTTTTGAAATAGGCTTATTCTATTCTAATTTGAAATTTTATTCAATAGGGGAACATAGGATGATTTGGAGTCTATCTATCTGGTCTATTTTGAAATTTTGAAATTTTCTCACTGTTTCTGATAGTCAAAGGGAAAAAGAAAACCACGAAGAAGTACAAGGCTTTACATACGAGAGTACTTCTTCATTGCTTTTCGTTTTGCCATCTAAAACTGTTAGGAATTCTCTAAGTTCCAAATTAGACATGATTCCGAATTACCTCATCTTGCCCTAAATGCTTTCAAAAAAAAAAACTAAATTACACATTGATCTTATTTACACACGATATTAAAAAATTACTTATAGTTTAACCATTAAACCTCTATCAGGTAAGACCGTCTCAAGACGGTCTTCACAAAAATCACATTTACTGCCATTACATAGTTTTTATTTATTTAAAAGTGCTATAGTGTCCTCGGTTATAGTCTTACTAACATCTTTTAAAAGTTTGAACTCATTTTGACTCTTCGTTTAGTTGCTATCCCCAGTTTTGTGTGACAGGTCAGAGAAAAAGCAACAAAAAATATTTGTGCAAAAAAACTCATTTTCAATTTCAAGAAAAAAACCGATTTAAAGTTATCTGACTAAAATAAATTTATTTTTCACTGAACGGTGTGTCGTTCTACTTTGTGTATTTTATTTATAAAATTTGAAAAATGTGAAAATGTGAATTTTAGAAGCAAAAAAAGTTTCAAAAATTTTTTATTTTTTCCTACCTAGCGCCTAAACTAAAAAAAATAATGGAAAATGGATGATTTTTTCGACTATTGGATCATAATTATCCTAGAAAACATTTTCTTACAACTTTTTTCACATATTAAAGAAAATTATTAGAATTCTAAGATCGTTGTTTGACGAATAAATGGCTTTATGAATCTCTTCTAAACGTCATAATTGCGTACTACAGATGACAGATTGACAATCGATTTTCGAATATTTCAGTTCGAAGTTTCAATAAATTCAATTTCTATGCTTCTGGCACACCTTTTGGTCGGTATAATTTTATGAAATCAAAATTCGCGTTCCTTTCTTTCTCGAAAAATTTTCATAAGTCAATCACACTCTTTCGGTCTCAAAATTAGATTAAATTAAATTTAATTTGATATGACGTTCGAAAGAAGAAGAAGAGCGAAAGAGTGGGATAGACATAATCAAAGCTTTTAAAAAAGAAAGAAAGGATGTGAATTTCAATTACATGAAATTTTCCTGATCTAAAAGAAGTACCAGAGACATTATATTTTGTTTCACTTTTTACGGCTATGCACATAACATAAATAAAAAAACCTTTTCTCATTCTTTCGTGCTTTAAATTGGACTAAACTAAATTGAATTTAGTGTAATATTAAAAATAAGAAGAGTGAGAGAAAATGGCACAGATATATTTAAATCGTTTAAGAAAGGGATGTGAATTTAGATTTTGTTAAATTTTCCTGATCTAAAAGGTGTGCCAGAGCCATTAACACTAAGAATTAATGGGGAAACTAAAGGAACCACCAAACACGGGGTAGCATCAAACACTATTTTTTATCCCTAAACTACTTGGACTATCTCGACCATTTCTTCAGTGGACAAGCATCCCTATTATGGCTATAAATTTCTATAGGTCTTGTCCTCTGAAGTGAAATATCTGATTAAAAAATAACAGTGTTTGGTGCTACCCCGTGTTTGGTGGTGCCCCAGATTCTCCTATTGCTATTTCTCTAAATGGAATTAAACGACTTTAATCATCTTGTAAAATATTTAAGAATAAGGATTATCTATTCTCGAACTATTTCAAATTAGACAGACCAGTGGTATACTGAGATCAGTCCATGGTATCTCAGATTCTTTACAAACAACCTCGAATTACCTCGATTTTATCCTGGTAACTTCTACCTCTGACGAATTTTCACGAGGGTGATAAAACTCTGATGGCTCGTAAAAAATTTTAAGTACTCATTCACCACGTACAGCATTGTTTTTGGCCAATTTTCACACTCTATGTTGTTGGAAAATTCAAGCGACGCGTTGGAGGGAAGTTAAAGACTTTCCATGGGGTTTTGATGGACACCCCTTGAGCGCATCGTCAAAATTAAGAGTTATGTAATTAGTTCCTTAAGCAAGACAACCCCTCCAGTTATCATTATGATTACTGAAGAGACAGTTCTTGAGCTTAATTGATGGATATACGGAAAAGTTACAACAAAAGCAGATAAAAGGGTTCTTCATGGCATTTGACAACAAAATGCAATTCTCTATCGATATCTTCCCAATTATATCATCTCTCAGCCAACTCACTTTCATTCCTACTTATCTCCTATTATATAGAACTTTTTTTTTGGGTTTACTCAACATCGTAATTGAGCATTTAGCGCCGGTAAATCTCCCCAACTTTTCCCATAAGATGCTGTGTTGAGGAGTAAGTCGACAAGAGTCCATATATTATACTTATACCCAGACCCCATGCTGGGACTAAGACAAATGATCTAGAATATAGTCTTTTTCGCCAAATTGAGTCTTTCTCCTCGACAAACTCTCGAATTTTACCATCCAGGATTCTTCTTCCGGCCGCCAAATAATTGATTAACATGGGAACAATTTGTTTTTGTGCTGCGATGTCGCTCTTTTTGGGATGGAAAAACTTGTAAAACCAACTAATCTCCTAATCGTGTCAACAAGAGTATTAATCTTATTTTCACAGCGATTATCGTGTGTGTAACCATTTAATTCTTTGTCCATTGTTCTTCTCCAGAGGGGATGAAAGTCTCCTGGAGAGGACGGTTTTTGTAAGAAGGAATTATTAAATGGAACTAATTTTGAGAGCAGGGGATGAAAATGTGATTTTTACTACAAAAATATAATAAAAAAACAATTTTTAGTAAACTTGTTATATCACTATGAGCAAAAAAAAGTAATTTCTGTTGAAAATTCATTTTAAAATTATTTTATATTTAACAGTTAACGGATTTTTCATGGTTCACTAAATGGAATTTTAAAAATAGTGATATTTTCCATTCTAATTAACTACAGGAAAGATTATTAAGAATCTTAGCTGAAATTGCAAGAATCTAATTCAGATAGGATCTTTTTTTCTTCACTGTGAGATTGAAATTTGTCCAGATAATTGCATTGAGAGACCTTTGGATGGGCGGCCTTATCCAAAAGGAGGAAGATAAATCGCTTCGGAGGCAGCCACAAACAACCTGATGCTTAACAAAAGGTCGGCACAAAGGAGAATTGCCTATAATACCAATAACCAAAATAAAAGAAACACTGTTTTTTCAACATTTTGACAAATGAATCGAAATAATAGGGTAGCCGGACGGATTTCGTCATTTGCTCATCAGTTGTTTGTTAGATATCGTGAATAACAAATGAAGTTCGATAAGTCAGGGGGCCTTTCTTTCTTTTTTTTTGTTTTTTTTTTGCTTTGCTGCTCTATGTCTTTGTCTCAGGGGCTAACACTTGAACACCCAGGGCACCAAATGATGATGTGAAACAAATGATGGCAAATAATAGTTTTGCTTCAGATTGAGGGCTCCCGAGGCGCCAGTTATTCTTGATCAGAAGATCCCATTGTAAGCTGTGGTAGGGTTTTTGGGCATGAGAATTGAAGGGAATCACTTGACTAACCTTGAGCATTGCTCTTTCGAGCTGTCTTCTTCTCCTTCATCCACGGATACTCGGGTACCCCATCCATGCCATCTGGGCTGACCACAGGATAACCCTGGGGTCCCATCTTGGGGCTCTCAGGTCCAATGTGGGTCAGGAACTCCGCCATTGAGGGCTGAGAGTTAATGAAACCACTTTCTGTGGTCATCCAATAGGCCGTATCTGCTCTTTTATCACAGTTCTGTCCCAGCTTAATACCCAGCTGACCCTGCTGGTTGGCCTGCTGGGTCTGAAGACCCCCTTGGAGGGTATTCATTGGCGATTCTGACTTTATCTGTGTTCCCATCTGTGGGTCCAGACTGTTACACTTTTCTTGCATATTGTCACTAGTACTAGCACTATTTATTTTTTTAATTGGAACCTCGACTTAACTAACACCTCCCCTAGGTCCCATCTTTAGGTTCTCAGTTTACTTTCCGACGGCTGTTTCTTGATCAATCACAATATGTATATATATATTTTTTTTTTGAATATCAGCCACTATCACAAGCACCTTGAAGGTGGGGTTCAACTTTCACTTAGTCACTCCTCTTAAGATACACGATCACCGGCTACCTCACGACCGTTCACGTTCAACTGAAAGACGCGACTGAGAAAGTCGCTAAGTTGGAAGTAGGGGATTCCCACTTGTCTGCATTCGGGGGGCTACTCACGCGGATCACTTTCTGCACAAGTCACCCCTTTTTTTTCTACGTTTGGAGACTCTGGTTCTAGTGTTCAGAGGCAACCCCCTAACCACCCCTGGATACTTTTGCTGGTCGGGTTTCTTGTTTTTTTTTTTGCTATCGCCCCCAACCTCAGACCATCAGCCTTGCGACGGCTCTGCCCTGGCAATTTCTTCAGTGTTCCAGCAGTGCGCGAAACCCACGTGACCAGACTACACTGACCAATGGCACGGTGACTACTGAAGTGAGTTACAAAAAGATAACATCCATGTGAACGTGGTGTTGCTGTGAGGCATGAGGGGCGGTCTTCGGGTACGGTTTCTTCTTTGCGCGCGCACTGGGCGGAGCTTTGGAGACTTTTGCTGACGATGGGCACGAAGCAGGCCAGAGACATGGGCAAAAGCAAAGAATCTGGTGCGTAGGTGAAAAAGAAAAGTCTCCACAACTCTGTGGAGACATCTCTCCAGACAACCAACAAAAACACCGACCACAGGAAAAGGCGACCGATGGGTAGGATTGGACCAAGAATCTTAAAGTCACTGCCTCCGTCTCAAGGCGTATTGATCTCCCCGGTATCTCGCACTTTAATTCTCCAGCACATTTTAATTGACACGCTATCTTGCTCCATCTCTGCTTTGAGACTTCTGGCGGGATCTTCGGGATCGAGGGGCCAATTACTCATCTTTTATTTATTTCATTCCACATGAAGAATTTTTGTTTTTGCAATAAAAACTGATTTATGGTATCGGTCGGGTTACTATGCAAAAAAAAATGCACTAAAACAAATTAGTAAAATTCAATAAAGAACCAATAAATCATGGTTTTGTGGGTTCTCACATTTATAATATTCACTGAATGAAGTAAATCGATATCCACATAAAATTTATTATTATCACATTTTTTGTTAATACCTTTTTCGTAATTTTTAAAATAAATTATGATAAAAAATAGAGTAAATAAGTTTTTAATCAGGTAAAATGAAAAACCTAAACTTGAAAGTGAATTTCATAGCTTTAAAAGTTCTAAATTGAGTACTGATCAAATTTTATTTTTTACTGACCAAATTTGAGTTTTTACTGATCATTTATTGCCTTATAAAGTTATAAGTAAGCATTTTAATAGATAAGGAATATTTAGATCCATTATTTTTCGTATCTGATTCTTCGATTTTTATCTTTTTAAATTCAAAGTATTATCCTAAATCAAAAAATACCAAAATCAATGTCTTGAGATCGAAAGCATAGTTAATCGTGTTTTCTTAGACTTTAAACTAACTTTGTTTTCGTAACCCAAACCTTCAGTTCTAATAAAAATTATCTATGCCTTAATTTTTTAAATCTGCCTTTAAGTACGATGCTATCGTACCTTTAAGTACAATGCTGAAATGTAATTGCCAAACTCATTTAGAGTCGGTGGAACACCTATTGGCACTTTAAGACCTCGTGCGAGTACCTATTGGCAGTCTATTCTGTACCATTTAGAATACAAAATTTGAACACTTATCCTTACAGGAAAAGGTAGATTAATTTAAAAAAAAACGTAATATTACTTGCATTTTATTAGATACATTAAATGAATATCAAGAATTTTGACGAAACTGCCAATAGGTGTTCCTTGCCGAACAGGTGTTCCTTCGACCCTAAATTTTTCATTAATTGTAAAACTGATCACGATAATAAACTTTTAATTACCGAAAATTATTGCGTGAGCTCGTAATGCATAAAGGATCAATATGCTTCAACTTAAAAGAGAAAGTCTTCAATTTTGATTTTAAACATTTTACTTAAAACTTAAAAGTCTTCTTAAACTTAGAAGTGAGTGGCATACTTACAAAAATTTTCATTCGCTAATGTTTCATTGTCTTATTCTACTTTTAGCATTTTAAAGACAAATTAATTGTAAAATTTTACATATATTTATTACAAAATTCATAAATTTAATATCGATCATAGAAATTATTTAAAAAGTAATTTATTTAAATACTTTTTTATCTTTTTGTTATAATTATTAAAGTTCATTTAGGGTGGAGTAACCACTTATCGCTACTTTTATTACATATAATACATATATTACATTCAGCATTTGCTTTTCCTCATGATCATCTCACTTATTACTCACTATAAATGATTTTCCTTCACTTCTATTTGAGAAATCAATTTATTAGACTATTGCAAAAAGTAAATAAAGCAGATTTGACAACTGAGTATCTATGAAGTGAAGTTAGCGTCGCCTATTAAAAAGCAATGGTGACAGGTGGTAAATCGATTTCAGAATATAGCCACTTTCCGCCATGGCTCATTTTTATATAAAAAATAATACAAAAAGAAATATTTACTAACTAAATACAAATTTTATGTATTGTTCGAATACAATTAAAGGTTCAATAGACAAATTTTTTATCGAAAATCGTAAATTTTGTTCGATATAAATTTCATGACACTTGGCATATTTGGTAAGAAATATTGAATTTCATGCACTTGATTAAAAAATTGTTCTAAAAAATGCCCAAACAACTAAATTCAAAACAAAAAAAAATAGTGTTTTTCGTTTGACTTTATAAGTAGCAGCCGTAGAGATGCAAATAATTTTACAGCTAATTTATTTCATAAATAATGGAAAAATTGCGATTTCAATATAAGTCGCAAAAAGTGGAACATTGGCGAGAAGTGGTGATTCCACCCTATATCAGGGTAGTTTGAATTTGAAGTTTCCGTTGGAATATAAGGATTTCCTCTTGAACTCTATCTTGAATTATTTTAGACTATATTCCCTATCAAACACTCGGCTCATAAGAGCTCTTCAAAATAATTTTTCATACTACTTTAAAGCCTTTTGAGGGATGTATAAAGTATATCGAATTTCATTAGATTTTAGCCGAGATAGATTTGGGGAATTATTCGATGCAGTTTTCAAATAATCTTATATAAGCTTATTTCTAACTATGCTTTTGCAAAAGCTTTCTGTTAAACCTGAAATTAAATTTTTCACTTAACTCATTTTATACTACATACGAATTTCCTGAAATCTTAGAAAAAAAACTATTTTTTAGTAGTTCATCCGAGTGATTAACCCCTTGATCTCAAGATTATGCGGTGTGAATCCGATTGCGATTGAACCGGATCGTTGCGATTATTGGGATGCGGTGTGGGTATATGAAATGTCCATGAAATGTCAAGAATAATTAAGCATCTCCAGTCCATTGCGGTATGACTTAACCAGAGACACGCAAAAAGCTCAAAAAGCCATCACTTTAAATTATTCACGACATTCCAATGGTTGGTATTCTTTTTGCCGCTACTGTTGTTCTTAAGACTTTTCTGGAGGCGTGTTTTCTAAGAGAGAAAATGACTCGAAATTGTTGAAATTTCTTGGAACCATTTGATCGGGGCATTAGATAAAGCATGGCTCAATGGCTGGTTGGATAAAAAATAGCACCGCGACATATTTGTGATTTCAGCTGAAGGAAAAATTGGTTGGGGCTTAAGGGGGGGTACGAATGAGAAATTATGTGAAATTATAGCGATGGCCATCAGACGAAAATAAATGGAGAAATATTGCGCGAAAGGTTCGGCAACGGCAAAACTTCATGTGGCAACCATCAAATGCCAACCATTTGATATCAAGATTGAATGTGAGGCCCATTACTAAAGTCTTATATGCACATTTTTTCCCCTTTTTTCGCCAACACATGTTTCATGTTGTTGCTTTTTTTTTATTCCATCCAGTTCTTCCATCAAACCTTCCCGCGTCCTCTTATGCCCAAGCCTCTGGCTCTTGCCATCCCAGAGACTTTCGGAGAATGGCTGAAGAAGGAAGAGAAGCATAAAAAGTACAAGACCATTGGGAGGAGAAACAAAAAAGAAAGAAAACTTAAACCAGAAATTTCTTTCGGCGAACTGTAATGGGTGGCTGTCACGCGAGCTTGTCGATTCTTTTTTTTTTATTCTTATTATTCCATCCTCCATGGAAACTTTGTTAAGCATTAAAGACACGATTCCCGAGAGCGTTTTCTCGAGTCGAGAGGCCTTTTTATTATAGAGTCGAGTGTCTACTTTAGACCCATATAAATGAGGGCATTCGAATTCGAAATACCCATTTCGAAATAGAAATCCCCGAAGAAGCTTTACCCCTGTTCGATGTTGCCTAACTTTCGGCGCATTGAATTTCCTCTGACTAGATTGTTATTCGAAATATTTTGAAAACATACTTGACAGAAGAAGTCTAATTTGTATTATGCACGAATTATATTTCAAAAGTCACGTACTAATTTTATCAATTTTATATATCAGAGGTGAGCAAGAACCGTTTTAAATCAAACAAACGTCAAATGAAAATTGTACGTCAATGGTCAAAACCGTCAAAATGCTACCTAAACAAACTTATTTTGACGTTTATTCGGTTTCAAACGGTCTTTGCTCACCCCTGTTATATATCCTAATTCAGTTCTGTGTTTCCTGTTATTTATATTACTTTACTTCAGAATCTTTTTAAAGACGTTTTGCTAAACTCTTTAGTTTAGCCAAGACGCTCATCGAAGATTATAACAAACGATAAGGGGATTTTCTGGGGAGATTCTTTTAAAAGATCTTGACTTCAGATAAATATTACCCAGCTGGTCAGAAGGTGGTCATTCTACCCTAAACAGAAATTGCTTCGTGATTATTTACATAAATATACCAAGCCTCTTGCGTCCAATTGAATCCTCCTTTTGATGCCTTCTCTGCGATCATCGACATGGATTGTCAGCAATCATCTTTGCCGAGCGCGAAGAAGTTGCACAAGATATCTAATGATTGTAATTGAAAGCACATATCTTGTTCCCAGTTCGATCACACAATTCCCAACTCACTCATGTGTCTTCACAAAACAGTCAAGACTCCTTTTTTTTCCAGAACACAAAACTGCATCGAGAAATATGCTAAAAAGACCAACAAGACAATACGCGCTGTTTTTATCAATGATTAATGATGTTGGAATTGGTGGGTTTATGTTTGGGTATTCGCGGCTTTCAGCGGGGAGAACTATGTCGAAGGTCTCTGGAGGGACGGGGCTTGAAATGTTGTAAAATGATGCCACTGATGCATAGCATTTGATTACGTGGTTAATTGTGACAATTGCCATTGTCGTGGGGTTACCCATCCATCTGCGGAGGCTACCTTTGGGTCAGAGTACGCGCGATGAGGGTGGAACAGTGTCTGCAAATTTCAAGTGATTGAAGAACTAAATTAAATTTATAAGATATTAAACTATTCATCTTACTTCTAATAGGACGGATTTAAAAGAGTTTCACTGAAAAACAAGAAGAGAAAAGTTCATCACTGTCATTCAGAATGGATGCGTTGTAGTTTTCAAAGTAGAGCACTAGCCTGTATAGCGAGAGGTCCCCCGCAGTTAAATTCTAAATGAAGGCAGAAATTATGGGATGAGAGTTGCGAATTGGGTATCACTCAGTCTGAATGACTTTCTTTATACAACAAATACGACAAATCGAACTCAGTTCGTAAAAAACGTTCACAAAATTCCTCATTTGAATCAGCAATTGTCGTAAATTACTCGTCAACTAAACAAGTTTTTATTAATCTCTTACAACGAATACGTCTTGGACGTATTTACTAATATTTACGTCCGAAAAATATATTATTGCAACCAGGGGCCTCTCGACATTTCATTTTTCCATACGTTTTTTGCATAGAAGCACTGAAGACTATTTACAAGTTTTTTCCTAAAGAGAATTGACTTATAAGTCTGATATATGTCGAAATCGTGCACTAAAAGCTATCTAAAAATACATATTGCATAATGTTTGCCGAAATAATACAAGAACTACGAGCAAATTTGTTTAAAACGCGGTAAAATAGATGCAAAATTTTTACAAGGAAAAGTGAAAAATATCTTCACTTTTTATTAGGCTTGATGGGCCTCTGATTGCAACGCTATGGATTTTTTAAGGAATTACGTGGATCAAAAAGACAAAAAGCTGCATATTTTCCTTAATGCCTTCGTTCAGTAATAACCTTTCGAAGAGACAAAGCCACTCCAATGCCAAGCCAAACCTATTCAAAAATCTACGGGAAGCCTAAAGTGCAAGTTCATGCATTTCGAATTTCGATATTGGCTCCGTTCAGTACACTCAGTCCCGGCATTATGCACATTTTCGAGACCGAAAAAAAACGCGCGAAATGGCATTACGCATCGAGAAAATTTGCATATCCGCAGGGACTGTCTTTTGAATAAATCTATCGTAGAACGAATTTCGCGCGGAGTAAAAGTAGTCAGAGCAGAAACATTAAGCTTTTCAAAAAAAAATTAAAGTTTTATTCTGAAAAATAAGCACAGTGTTTTCACATTTCCCGCGTCATAAACATAGTATACATTCAGGCCTATTTTAAAAATAATTTCATAAATTGACTCCCAATGGTAGGCAAACTTGCATAATTGTATGTGCATAATTCCGTCAGGTGCATAATCCTGAAGTGCATAATGCCAAGACTTAGTGTAATAACCTTTCGAAGAGACAAAGCCTCTCCAAAGCCAAACCAAACCTATTAGAAAATCTACCAGAAGCCTAAAGTATAAGTTCACATACTCGCCACTTTAGCGCTGATTGTTCTGCCATTTAGAATTTCGGTATTCTTGAAACTTCAATCGTCAACAATGTCAAAAACAATGTGCAAAAACGTTTGCTGCAAAAATTGCTTTTTCTGTTATTACTGAAGAAGAGGAATGTTATCTTTTCCGACATATCATCATCATCATAATTTTCAACCGGTTATCCCTATTGGAGTCGCGGCTTTTCCAACATAATAAAACCTAATATAATTCTTTAATTGAATAAAATCATTATTTAATTAAGTGGCTGAATTTTCAAAATTTTTAAGTGAAAATTTTAGAAACTATATAGTTTAAATATTGTACTTTTATGTTTAAGAGTATGAATTAAATAATTTCTTTATTAGGGAGAGGTGGGGATACATTGAAACCGCTGTTTTTTCGAATATTTCTAAAGGGACCTAGGCTTTAACGTAATGTTTTAGATAGACAAAACAAATGTGGATGTAAATTAAAACATGGAGAGCTTAAGCTCAATTCGGAAATATGCGAAAAATAGCGTTTTCAATGTAACACCAGGTCGATGTGATCGCCCATCCCCTATTTTGAAAAATAATGTAGACAATAGGATAAGTGTGCCAAATTCTGGCCAGCTTGCAATTCCGGCCACATTTGTTGTTCCTCAAATTTCAATTTTTATTTAAAAAAAAGAAGATGAACTGTCTACAAGGTTCCAAACAATACTCCCTATAAAAAAGTAACAAAAAAAATCAATTTGTATTAAAAATATAAGATTTCAAACTTGAGACTTTGGCGTTTGTATGCAAATATGCCGAAATTTGGCACACTTAGCATATCTCCTGTTTCTTTTAGTCTTTTTGACCAACATAACCACTTACAAATTTATAATATTACAAGGACCTTATTTAAATCTTCTTTTTTATAAAACTATTATTGTTTTTAATGTAAATTCAATCGTTTAAAAACAAATCTTAGTTGTATAAATTTGTCAAAATCCCCTACTACACTCCTAGGGTTGATCAGAAACCTTATCCAAGAGCAAGTCAAGTGCTTAAACTCAAATACAAAATCCCATAAGCAATTATTTGCATCTGTAATTCCCTGCCTGAAAGAAGGGACAGGAATATCTCTCAGAAAGGTGTGGGAAAATCCACCACAAAATGATATTCTCTCAAAATTGTGTGCGCTAAAAGAAAGGCTTCAGTGCAAATTCTTAATTACTTTGGTGGTTAGGCTGTTTTCGCATCTCATCTCCTGGACACAAATTGTGGTCACGTGCAAATTTTCCAAGGGGAGGGATGGTGGTTTTTGGGTAAGGTGGAAAATTCCGAATCACCCTCTAAATCACTTCATAATTCACTTCCATAAGGTGCGCAATTTCCATTTGTTCTGGCGATCCTTTCAGCCGGTGAAAAACCCCAAAATCACACAAATTCTGGGTAAATTTTGCAATGGAACAACACATTTTCTCGATGGTAATTCTCTTAGTACAAAAAGATTTTCTTAGGGCCCATACTACCTACTACCATTGAAAACTTGATACTTTTCATTAATAATTGGGTGATGTTTCAACATTTTCTTTTTCAACAAAGTCCAAGGAGTCCAAGGAAAAAGAGTTGAATAATAGTTTAAAAAGCTGCAAAAGAAGGATTTGAAAAGTTCAGTGGTATTGTATTGTGAAGATCTAAAGACTAAATGCAATATTATTTTTTTTATTCTTTTCTCCAGAAAATATATCACAGTGCTAATCATTTATTGAAAATTTAAATTTCCAAAAGCGTTCGATGAGTAACATTTTTTGCACAAAAAAGGGACTCAAAGTTAGGATGTAGTTCAAAATTTATTTAAGCCTGTTACTATTTCTCTTCTAAAGAATTTTCATAGGATTCTTTTAGATACTATTTCGGACTGAAAGTTTAGCAAAGTTGTAGCTGAGATTTAAAGCTTTCGTTAAAAAAATTGGCCCGTCCGGATCTCCCTGAATTGAGCTGTAAGGGACCAAATAAATTCTTAAGACTGAAAAACTGAAAACTTTCAACTGTAAAGCTCCACTTTACAGTCGAAAGCGATGTATATACATACTTATGCTTAAAGTCTAGTCTAGAGACCACTAATCTTGTTCATCAACAAATCAGTTCCTAATCCCCCAGACAGACTTACGGGTTAAGCCGAGAGACGGCCTAGTGGGAAATGGTTGGAAATGTAGTTTAATTGCAATTTTGATTATAACTAAGTTAAGCCGTCTCTCGGATTAAGCCGTAGATCTGTCCAGCACATAACCTATCAGGCTTAGCATTTATTGACACTCACAAAACATAATTTTTAAATGTATCTTTTTTGAGGTTTTGTGCAAATATTTATTATAAGAAGAAATCTGCAGTAAAATACAAATATTCTAATATAATTTTTTTTTTTTTGACGCACTTCTTTATTGCAATCTGTATAATTTATAAATACAATAAGCAACTGTTCTGTCAATGAAGAATAAAAGAATCGAGACATTTTTATTCTTCATTCTAATATAAATAATATAAAAAATATATTTGATATATATTTATAATACAATAAAATAATCTGTTATACACTCTGAAAAATAAACGAGTAACTCGAATCTATGGTAAATTAACTCTTTTTCGTTGTGATTTTCGATTAACTATATTTTAGAGTTGATTTTACTTCTATTTAGGTGTAATATTCAGAAGAGTTGTTTCAACTTTTTTCTTCTAAAATTTACATGACAAAAGAGTGTAAATATCTCTTTTTGAGAGTGAAAATAACTCGTTTTAAGAGTTAAAATAACTCATATTAAGAGTTGAATAATACTTTTTTAGAATAAAATTATTTTTTTTTACAAATCTGAAAATGGAACGATTTTGCAATTTTATGTTTTTTATGTTATCATTTCCCTTATTATTTTTTTTTGATCTTCAGTTTCCTATATTCCGAGATATCACATATGATGCACTGCATATGTCTTCATGAAACACTGTTAGGAATATTTCTAATTGATGTTCCATATGAACTTTGTTACATGAAAATCTTCTCGACTGAAGTATATTCCTAAAACGAAAACATTTAAGCATATACTTCAGTCGAGATAAAATTTTACATCGAAAAGGAGTAATAATTACACCAATATACGACGAGATAATTCAACTTGCACGTAGAGTAGTTTTAACTTTGTTTACTAAAATTTACAACGAAAAAAGTAACATTTACTTCGATATTCTGCGAGTTAATTCAACTCGGCCATAGAGTTGTTTCAACTCTACAGATTTTTTCTTAGTGTATGAAAGAAAATTTCCATTTTTATGTTAGATAGTTTAACCTCTTGTACTCTGGATCAGAACAAAAATTTTTAGTTATGTTATAATTTTTAAAAAAAATCTTAAAAAATGAACCACCTTTGACATATCCAATCCGAGCTATGGGAGATCCAATTTCAAAAGAAAACTCAGAATCCTAAATATTTTTTCATGCAGGTCGTTTATTCAAGGAAGAAATCTGGAACACAACGTAGTAACTTATTAAAAAACAACAGTTCCCGTAGTTTCTGCCACAATGGATTACGGAAAAATCCTGGAAAAATACTTTGAAAAAATTGAGATGCTAAAATTGCACTATAGAATCTGCCTCAAGAAGGAGGATCAAAAAGAAGAGTGTAAAAAACTGAGCTCAGTTACTATTGAAGTACAGGAACTTCTAGTAAAGTGCAGGAAATTACTCGAAGATTTCCCAGCTTTACAGGTTAAGTTTCAGAATCAAATGGAGAAAACACATCGACAGAAAATGGTGATGCTGAAATTGGCTGAATTGAAAGAAGAGGAGCTGCTTAAGAAGCTACAGCAACAATCTCAGAATCTCAAAGAGGTTACTCCTCCAAATCGTATCCTGAGAGAGATCAATGCAGATCCATCAACCTTCCGGATTAGTCGTCTGGACTTGAGCACCAGGAAGATACGATCTTCAGTCAAGAGATCAAGTTCCTCAAACTGCAAGTCTTTCAGAAAGCTACACTTCCCGGAATTTAACTTCGACATCACTCCAGACATTTTTGGGCGTATTCCGAAGCACATGTTTGGACGGAATAATATTGATGATGTACAGAACTTTCTGGACACTGTGATCATAAAGTGTTTTGTGGACAAGTACAGAATTCTCTTCTGTAAAAGGGATTCTATTTCACTGAGTGAACGCATTCTATATGATCTGTTCCGGAAGCAAGAGAAGGAGTTTCCGAACAGGCAGTTCATCACGCAAGAAGATGTCGTACGCTGTGTTGGCCAGATGATTGATAAACGAACTCACAGCCGAATTCAGATACTAAGACATATCAAGGTACTCCAGGAGGTGAGGAAGAAGACCACAATCTACTATTTGTGGCAAGATAAGGCTATTGAAATCTAAGTATTATCTTTATGATTATATTATATATTCTTATTCTGTTTTGTTTTTATAAGAATTCACTATTTCCACTAATGAACTCCTTAATACTGTGAATTTTACTGAAGAAATATAAGGAATTAAATTTAAATATTCCTATGCTAAATGAATTTTTGGTTGCTAAATGATACCAAAATTTCCTTTACTTTGAAATAGGCCTCTGGTAGAAGGGTTTTCTTTCGAATTTTTCTTCAACATTAAATCGGGATAAAATTTAATTAAATTGCTGTGAGATTCCTCCAATTCTCCCAGGGAGGAAGGAGATGAATTTAAAATTGTCCCACATTGAGAATTTGAATCAATTGAGGGGGAGGAAAAGCACCTTGAGATATGCTGAAGAATTTTTTTCCACCAACCCTGCCGTAGACATCTGAGGACTGTGAAAATTTGCATTTTCCTTCAGAACCTTCCTTAATTGAATGGCTGTGTTTCTCTTGCCATTCATTTAGAAGAGAAAATAATTGTGGCTGAAAGAGGCAATTGAAACCACTCAATTGATATCACAAGAATGTCTCCTGCCCATTCCAGTGGAGTCTTCAACACTCCAAGGGAGTGATTGATGTGCCCGGAAAATGTGATGGGAAATCAAAACTTAATATGGGGTTATATTTCACAAGAGGCATTCCCCCTTTTAGGGGGATGGTGAGCATGGGATGCTTTAATAAAACAATTGGTGATCATTTTAAAGGCTGTTCAATATTTTGTCCATTATTCCATAAGCAATATTGTGGGATATGCGGTATCTTTAATATCCACGCACGCAGATGTCACATGCTTTGAGTGAAATAAGATGAGCCTTTGATCGCAATTCCTCCCACTAAAAATATTCCATAAGGCTTGAAGGACATTTTTCAGAGAAAAATCTGAGAATGGGGGCAGGATGGAGGGTCTTGTTACTCTTTGAGGATGTTTAGATTTCCTATAGCTATATGCGAAATAGAAAATTTTAATAATACAAGTTTTATTAAGGTCCAAGACATATTATCTAACAAAAGTTTATTGCAATCAGGGGCCCATTAAGCCTAATAAAAAGTGAAGCTATTTTTCACTTTTCCTTGTAAAAATTTTGCAGACATTGCACCGCGACTTAAACAAATTTGCTCCTAGTTCTTGTATCATTTCGGCGAACATTATGAAATATGTATTTTTACACAGCTTTTAATGCAGGATTTTGAAATATATCAGACTGATTAGTAAATTTTCTTTAAGAAAAAACTTGCCAATACTCTTCAGTGCCTCTATACAAAAAAGTATGGAAAAATGAAATGTCGAGAGGCCCCTAATATGCAAAAACCCTAATGATGATTTTTTCAGAATTTATCTCCTATTGAAAAAAAAACATCTCTAAAAATATTTTTTCAATGATTTTTGGGTATAGTGAGTTGTGATAACCGGATCGTTTTCCACAGAATTCTACTTAAACGCTTGTTTCTGGACTAATGAAATTCTTTTTTACTTCGTCTAAATCCATAGAATTATTCACTGTTTCATTCAGAAACACAATTTAAAAAAACATCAAAAATATTAAAGAAAATTTATAAAATAATGCTAATACTGATATAAGTTAGCATTCACTAAGTGGATCGACTTTTCGCTAATTGGGTCAAATGGTCTTTTAATTGGATCACTCAATTTACAAATATTAGATGAGATCATATATTCTGTCACTAGAAGAGGTTGAAAGTTTGGAGTGGTATATCTCAGCTCCTGATGAACATAATTGGATGAGTGAACTATTGTTGAAAAGCTTGGTTCATAAGCTTTTAGAATTTGGTATACTTAATCTGCTATGGATAAACCATGGTCATCCAGAACCATTTATGTCGAGGAAGACACATTTTGCAACGTCTTTTTTGGCCATCTACTTCTGGGACCAGGAGTGACCCACTTTTCTCGCACAAGGACTATTTGTTAGAGGAACTCAAATGGTACAATTTGTGGTAGAAACTTTTTTTTTGGACATCTTACTTTTTTTATTCATCCACTTTTGCAAGAATTTTAACATTTTACACGCATAGAAAAAAATGACAGAAATCCTTCTATCTCATTTTCTGGACAACGGCATCTCCAGGCCTTTCATCCGTAAAATAGTTTGGAATTTTGAAGGTCTCGCAGATGATTTTGACGCTGTCCAAAATTTGTTTAATAATTCTTTAGTATTTTGATAAGTTTTGTATCTTATTTAACAGTTTAGGATTCCCTTAAACTGAAATTTTGAACCACTTACTGTAATAATGTTTGATTGGCGTCCGGATTTATTAATTATATAACTGGACTAAGCATGGATTGGATATGTAGTCTGATTATCGTTATACGGTCTACGCAATGTTTTTTTAACCATTTTGTTGGACCAAAATCCATATACATATTTTGCATTTAAGAGTGTATTTTGATTAAATTACGCATAATTTTGGATGTAAGGGAATAATGCCGGAAGTGGTAATGAAAAATACGTTTATAACAATCGAATGTCATAATATTGCACTCCTATTACCGTAAATAATCCGTAAAATAAAATTTTAGACCAAAAATTGCGTTTCAGAACAAGGGATTTGTAAGAGGGAACTATCCTATTTTTTTGTGTGCTATCAATAAATTGAAATTGAAATTGAATATTTTTTGCTTTATAATATGACTCTCCAAGAAAAAAAAGCTTGAGGCGAAATATAAATTAGATCCTGAGATATTATTTTTTTTATAGAGAACTGTGAAACATTGATACGATTTTGCCTCGCACTATAGATATCTTATTTCCAATCTGCAACTTGGTTGTGTCTGCTGCCGTCTTATCATTACCGGGCTTATCAGGTAATCGGCAGAAATCCTAGACTATAGTCCATATTATACCTTAAATTATTGCTAATTAAATTTATACGAATTTATAAGCATGAGATCACATTTTGGCGTGGGAAAGGACGGAAAGGAAATAGGAAAACAGACACAGAATAAACAGAAGTAGTAGCAGCCACCGCCGTCTTAGCCTTGCTAGCCAATATCTGAAACGAAAAAGGTATAGAAAAATCCTAAAAGGAAATAAATAGGAATTTTTAATAGGATAATTCAATTTGAATCTGATAAATTCCTTAAACAAGCTGCTTCTTCACCATGTTTATTCTTGAGAAATTTCCTTGGAAGATGCTTGGTTGATAAATGAGCAAAATTGTGCAATTCTTTCGCGGTAAATTCAATTCATTTTTCAATTGATGGAGAAAAAGTGAGTGTTTCCTCTTGAGTGTGAAAGAAGTCGCGACCACACCTCTTAAACTTAAGAGTCATGTTTTTGAAAGCAAGGCGATCGCATTGCGATAACATCAACTGACCCAGTTTTCTTGGTGGCCTGGAGAACCCTAGAGGGAAGAGAAAACTCCCCACGATTGTTGTTTGTGAACCAAGAATTTCACAAACAGCATTAATCTGCTGACTCTCAACTAATCCGATGAGTTATGATACTGCAAATCTCCTAAGGGGGGTTTGGTGGAAACCCTTTCGGGGAAATTAAAACAATCCTGGGTTAGGAAAAAAAGCCATCTCGCGAGGGATGAGAAAGTCGCGACCTCTCTGCTGATGTTCCTGATGAAATTTCATCGCTACTCGTCAAATATATGGGAAAATTTTTTAATTTCCAAATTACACGGCCACACCATTTAGATAGAATGGGTGAGATAGATATTGAAATAATCCATCCGACCTCAAGAGTATGTTTGTACATTGGCGTTAGTTTGTTTTCCATCACGGAAATTGAGAATATATACGCGTTCTTTTTTTTCCAACCATCTTTCACTCTTCGCCCACCTTTCAGTCACTTTCAATTCATTAATGGATATTAATATGCAAAAATTCACCTCGGCAATTTGTTCAACGTGAGAACCTGTGAATAGATAAATTTAATAATGAGGGAAAACAATGAAGGAGTGAATTAGATTTTTTTTTATTACCAAGGTGGGTGATACACCTTTTGTGCTGTAATGTGATGGTTTTTTTTTTAAACACACTGTTTTTACAAGGTAAATCACTCAATTTTGAAGGAGAGGAAAGTAGCTACTCCGAAAGAATAAGTTTGTATAGCCTAATATTTGTTCTATGTTCATGATAAACTAAATAAATAGGGTAAGTGTGCCAAATTTCGACATAGTTGCTAATAAGAACCGAAGACCTAAGTTTGAAATGCATTATCTTTAATACATATTGAAATTTCTTGTTATTTATTTTTCGGGAGGGTTATTTGTAACCTTGAAAAGTAGTTTATCATCTTTGTTTCCTTTCAATTAGTTTCTAAAATATTGAAAAATCAATAATATTATAGACATTGCTTTGTGTGGAATTCCGGACACTTTGAGTGGAATATCGGCCGCCTTGTTTATGACCACCTTGTGTGAAACAACAAATAGAAAATTTCAAAACGTCATACGGAACGAGTTTAAAATTCTATTTAATATTTTTATATGATTCGTAATTCCTGAAATCTCCCAGGTAATTTATCCTGAAGACTTGAAGAGTTGACCGTGGCATTTAAAATTTACGCGAACATTTTTGTAACAACTAGGACCTTCCGGAATACTTCCAACGCCTTTCTTTGCCTTTCCATATACATTTCACATCCTAAATATTGAAAAAAAATTAAAATAAATAAGAATTTTAGGGGAACAAAAGATGGTGTCGAAATAGTATACTGGAGAGATCCTCCCAAAATGTCTATTTTTTTATACAAAATTCATGATTCAGGGGGAAATTTCACTCGGGATCTAAAGAAAGATTCACTATTAACTTAAATAGAAACGATCTTTAATTTAACTAATCGATTTTAATGAAGAATTTCGAAGGGAAACTCTTGGTACTTCACGACAAACCACAAGACTGTTAACAAGACAGGTTGTCTGCCATATTTTTGTAAGACTCTCTCCACACTGAAGTTTGTATAACATAATTTTAACTCAAATTATACCCAAAACTTAACGATTTTTGTGTTAAGAGATTCTAAAATGAACAAATACTTAAAAGAAAAATAAATTTCGTTGACTATTCGAAGATTAAATACATCATTTTAATTAATTTAGTTGCGTGGCCGAAATTACACTCATAGTGGCCGAAATTCAAAGCTGGCCGGAATTTGGCACACTTCCCCAAATAAGACTGTTCAATGAAAGTTTACTAAATCGCGTCAAATTCCTTCACTATGATATTGGTAAAAATAAAAGGCTCAAATTGTCCCTTTTCAACAAAAATAGATCATATTTGATCCTTTGAAAGGTCCACTTGTTTCTCTTGAAATTTTGTATGCACATTTATCACGATAGATTATGTTTTAATGGAAACTTATTATTTATATCATATTTCTCTCATCTCAGCGAACACCAAATGTCAGTTTTTCATTATTTTTATTCATTATTTCCGGAGTTAAAATAGTGATCCTTTTTTACAAAATTTACAAAATTTTTACAAGTCAGTGGATGATTTTTTTTTGGAATATTTTAAAAATGTTAGAATATTATTATTTTGACAAAACTTTATTAACAGACGTATACAACTAAATAAAAGAACAATTGTTTAAACGACTATCTAACCATTATTTCAATAATTGCACTTTCAAATTTGATTAGAAAGTTTTTTTTGAATTATAGTAAAGAAGGGTAGAGTAGCCTAATTCTGAACCTACTCCAAATGAGATTATTTATTAAATGTCGCTACTGTCGCGCAAAAATACCTTAATTAAGGACTTAATAAGTACTTATTAAGGACTTATTTTATTCACTTGAACAAAGCCCTTTTTTAAGAGCTTGGGCAATGTCTTTAGTTAAATCATTGCGCTAGTAACAGCTTACCTTGTGTTAGTCGGGTTGCTACATTTTGCCCCAGGATCCCCTATTTTGTTACAAGTTTATCAAAAGGATATTCTTTGGAAAGACTCAATGAACTCTTTTCGTTTTTCATATGGAGGAACATCCTTTTGTCAAAATTTGAACAATCTGCATTACATTTGTTTTCTTTAAGATTTTTTTTGCTTAAAAAGTTAGTTGAAAATTTAAAAATATTCACTATGTCAGAGAAATTCCAAAGTCATTCCCAATTTTTCTCTTTATTAAATTTTCCTGGGGAAAACCTGCCTACAAATCTTGAGTTGCAGAGGAAAATAAATACAGAACTTTTGTTTAGAGACCACAATCACCCTGCGGGTAGACCCTTCTAATGACTTGCTTTCCATCTAATTACAAAATTTTGCACATTAAGAAGAATAAAAAGAGCAACAAAAGCCACATTTAGAGAATTTCTGCAGTGTTGTTTGGAGCATTTTTAGCCACACGTGAAGGTATTTTGTATGCAAGGAGACTAGGGTGAAAAAAAAATCACTCACACGAGGGTTTAACCCCCCCCCCCCAACCCCCGTGGACCATTTGATTTATGAACTTTTGCCAGTGTTGGCAACACTCTTGTTGCAACCCTTGTGGCAAATTGTGACCTCAAGGGACACAAATGAGGGTGGACAATGTCCTTTGTGTAAGGCGATCTCCTTGAAAGATTTCCCCATCCACCCTCCAGAGACTTCAGGGTGGTTTGGGGTGAGTGGACAAATATGTCTAGCGGAAGTGTTTTCATGGTGTTCTGTGGGGTAAAAATGTTTCAGGAAGTATTAGAAGTAAATTTTCTTAAACATCTTCTTGCACAGAATTTTAAGGGGTTATCCCAAGTGTGGGAAAGTTTGTTCGGCACAACCACAAAATTTACTCTAGCCTCCAACTTCCGCAAGAGCACCCATACCCTGCCCTATCTCGGGTGTAAGTTTTATGTCTACCACAGAACTTGGAGGAGACGAAGGGTAGACATTCCTGTCCTCTGGGGAGTTGAGTCCCAAGAGGAATTTAATGCAAATTCTCCCTCTAATCAATTCACTAAAATTTTTACCCTATTTTACTCCTCGTTTAGGGTGAAATTAACCCTTCCGAAAGCCAAGCTCACCTAGATTAAGAATTAGGAGTTTTAGAAAGTTTATTGTGGAATTCCTGAGCACATTTTTAGGATCCTGTGCTAAATTATATTTTATTTATAAATTCACTTATAAATTCAGCACTTTCTATTGATGTAAGTTTCCTAGTTAAAGTTTCTTTGGACAGTTTCTAAATTTGGACACTTTGAGGGTTCAATTGTTATTTTTATTAAAAACAGTGACAAAAACTGCTTTCCAAGTTTTTAAACAACTCTCTCCGAAAAGAGAGTTGTTTAACAAAAAAAATCAATTAGGTTAAAAAGTCTAAAGCGAGACAGTTTGGAAAGTGGGACAAAGCGGTGTGGAATGTGAGACACCTCCCTAAAAACTTGATAATAAATCTATTAAATATTTCAATTTTCGATAAAAAGATTATTAAACCTAATTTTTTGATTGTTTGAGAAGTTAAAAATGCAAAAGTCGTTATTAAACAATCAAAGAGTGACTTACAAGAAGAATTTAAAAAATGTATTGCATGCGTGATATTCATAACCTCTTTGACACAGTAGTTGTCATTTTCTTTGTTTCTTATGGAAGTTGCTAAGAAAGTATCAAAGTGTTTTGCTTGATTTTTCGGCATAATTTGTGAAATATTATTAAGTCCGTAGTGAAAATCGAAGGACATAAGGTAAGAGCTCCAGCGATCGGCAGTGTTCCTCGGATCGTCAGGTTACTATCAGATTGTCGCACCAATTCAAATGAATTTTTAAAAATTTTTAGCTACTTTTTACCATTTAAGTCTTATAAGAATGCAGTGCATTAGTTTAGATTTAATTTTTATAACCATTTTTCCGTAATACACCTGATTAAATTTGTGACGATCCGAGGTACAGAGTAC
The DNA here is from genome assembly GCF_024763615.1 of Phlebotomus papatasi. Classification (NCBI taxonomy): domain Eukaryota; kingdom Metazoa; phylum Arthropoda; class Insecta; order Diptera; family Psychodidae; genus Phlebotomus; species Phlebotomus papatasi. The sequence continues at coordinate 1,068,633 of NC_077222.1, read as the reverse complement.
ATCATTGCAATTACATCTATTTTTTATTAATTTATTCTTAAAATTGGAAATTCAAATGCGCAGATATAGTTAAATGAATCACTAGCATACCGATTAGCAAACACAAAAATACCAAATAGTATTTTGAGGCTTATATTTACAACTAAAGATCGAGCATGTCTCTTAACATTCCGATCCGGGGTACTTTTCCCTTACATCCATTTAAAAGGTGAATAAAAAATATTTGTGAAATGTTAAAGTCAAAAAGGAGAGAAAAGTGAATTAATTTCGTGTTGCATTCAAAACAAGTTTTATGAAATCTTGGACAAGTTGATTTTGTGAATGAATTTGGTGGTTTTGTGCAGTGAAATCATATCAACAAAGAAGACAAAGATCCCTAAGTACCCGAAGAAATAGTTGCAACAGCAGTTAGTAGCTGATAAGGAGGAAATTTCCTGGAGAAAGGCTGCCAAGATTTTTGGATTCCGAAAACCACTTTTTCTGACAGAATTGATAGTAAATATCGCAAAAATATCTGGAGAAAAACAAAGACGAGCCTCTACAGAACTCCCAAAGCAAGTGACAAAGGACCTGGTCGGATTGGATATTGAAGTGTTCTAAAAAGTTGCATCCGTTTTAAAGCTATAATTGCTGGACAGCGCGGGGCGTCTATGTGAAATTTACAGAACCTCTTTTTGGTTGGACGTCCAGGAGGTTCTTGGTAATTAGGATTCCTCAATTGTTACCCAGACATAAAGCAGGGATTAGCATAACCATCAAATGTGCAAGTATACGCAGAAAACCCTCAATATTTGATTTTCTACATATTTCGTATAATATTTTGCCATTAATATCACTATGTCCATCTTTCCAAAAGTTTTTGTCCTGCTTTCCACAATTTTGTCCATATTTTCAAAATGTGTTGTTTTATAATTTGATTAAATATTAATTAATGAATTGGTTGAAAATTTTAATAAAAAATGTTGAGATTCTGTTAGAATATTTCACAAGGAATCTCATGATACGAATTAAATGAAAGTAATAAATATATATTCGGCTTCAAAATGCATTTGAAATTGAACTTTTTCTTAAGTGTCTCCCTTTCCACAATTCACCCTAGTATTGAAAATATCGCACTTCAAACTTAGAGCATTGATGGTTATAAGCATAAGCATCCTGTCCAAAATTGTGAGTCTTTACCCTATTCTTCGATATAAGCCAAGACACACTTGGGGGATTAGCAAATAGAACTGAGTGAGAGTTTATCTCAGAAATAAACCATTGAGGTAGATTTTCCAAGACTCATCACTGCATAACATAATCGAGTTCATATTGAAATGGATAATAATAATAACTTTCTGGATATCGTGCAATAAGAAACCATCAAGAATACTTTGCAACAAGGTTTGTGGTCAATCTTAAATCTATGCTATTCCCATCTCTTCCAACATGTTTAAATTCTCTCTCAGTGCTGTATTTGTTAGCTCAATTGATCATTTATAGTGTTTTGTGCGTTGATGTCGAAAGAAAGGCCGATACAAGGCAAAATCACCCCCATATCTCAGGTCTGGGCCATTGGCATGTGAGGAAGCTCAATGTATTCATCACTTTGAATGATTTTCGGATGAATGAGAAGCGAGAAAGCAGCCAAATCATCGTTACAAGTCAACATTTGCCCCTTGACCGAGCCTCAATGGACAGAATCCGGCATTTTCTCCGCGTGCCCAGGTTTATTACATCATGTGGAATGGATTTTTCTGACAAGAAATCCTTCAGTTTGTTGATTTTTCATCGCCTTATCAGGAAGTGCCATAAGCTTATTTTTGGGTAGAAGGAGATATTAGGCTCCAAAACCAAAGGAAAAGATGAAGGATGAGAATCGGAACAATTGTCTAATGATATCGCTCTGAATAATTAATTAAGAATGAGAATGTCGACAACATGGATAATATTTAATATTGCCTCATGGTATGAAATTAAAAGGACATTTATGATAAATTCACCAGAGCGATTACACAATTGATATCACTGGGAACATCAACAGCTGGGAACATCCAGTGGAGGCGCCAGGTTGAGTGAGAAAAATGCCTCCTTTTAGCATCTTGGCGTCGCTCTAACAAAGTTACTTTTAATAAATAATATTAATTGATGTATAATTATCCTACATTTCAAAATTCACTCACGCTTTTCAAGCTTCATACCATTAACGGTGAATTAATAATTCAGATGATGAAGAAAAATTCTTCACCTGGATTTTCTTCAAGACACGTCTCTCTGAACGGATTTCTTATTTCTAAGAATAGGAAAGCTAGAGCAGAACCTAGATCAGCTTATCGTGGGCAAGATTCTTAATGTGTACTGACTTGTAAATTCGATTTTGAACTGAAGTTAAAGGTATTATAAAAACCACAGATATAGCACTTTGAATTCCGTAAACTTTGAATTCGTATTGCGGAAACTTCCGTATTTTGGGATACTTCGTATTTTACCATTTCGTATTTTATATTTCGTCTTTTATACATTTTCTACAAAAATTGAACAAGTGATACTGATAACTTACCAAAAGCACAGAAAATTTCCCATAGAAAAAGTTAGTAGAAGGGCCAAATTGCACGAAAAAGAGTCTCTGTATCAAAAGTTAAAAATTAGTTCACATAGTTCAGAGAAAACATTAAAAAACCGTCCCAGTTTATAGTTCCTGTTAGTGATGATATATATTATTGTGAATAAGATAAACGATCCTCAAGAAATCAAGAAACACAGTTTAGTCGACCACTGAAAGAGGTTCATATCCGGACCGAAAGCTCTGGGGAAGATTAAAAGTGTTTTTAATCTTGAGATGACTTCATTCCCACTGGCGATCACCGGAAAATCTTCAATTATAGAAAATTTCCCTTTGCCCCAATTAAATTCATAAGGACCTTACGTCAGTATTTTAGTACCTTAGCTTAGACTATAACCCTGCAAAAAATTGATACAATTCCATAATGGAAATTCGGAGAAAAATTAGTTCAAATTTTCACGATGTTTCATTGCCACCGGTGATTAATCTTTCAAAGTTTAAAATTTCCTAAAAAAGTATGGCAAAAAATAAACGAGCAGTAAAAAATTCTAAATGGGCAGTAAAAAATTAAAAATGCGCAGTAAAATATCTAATTATGGTCAGTAACAAACTTAAATTTTTACAAAAATGGGCCTAATTTATATATTTAACATTTAAAATAGTTCCATATTGAGTGAAAAGCCCTTTATTTTCTCTTTGCCAAAATTTGAGCGATAATATCACAGTTTCTAATTTTTTTTTTCTTACTGATCAATTTTAACTTTTTACTGCTCATTTATTCAATGCTAAAAAGTATGGGTCAGTAAAGTTTATAGTCTCTCTTATTTATCAATTAAGGAGTTGCAAGAAATACTTTGGCAAACTTTAAGCCTATTCCCAGGACATAAAATTTTGTTATGATTGTAGGTGAATTTTTTTTAAGTATCTTACGTGACAACATCAAGCTTGAAGGAAACTGATGTGCCAGAGATGTATGAATTTTCCTTTTATTGCTTCAATGCGTTTTTGTGGCAAAGTTTTCCATGGAAAATCTGGCCTCTTGAGAAACAGGTGTTCCAGGGACATGAGAGATCCTTTTGCCCTCTGCCACTTAAACGTGACAATAATATCAAGCAGGGACAAAATGCTCAAGTGTTTCGAGTTTTTTTTTGCACACAAACCCCAACCCTCTTAAGTGATTTTTCTCTCATTTTATTCCTGAAGCCTCTTTACATTTTCCTGCCCTTTGGATCGTCGTCTTTTTGGACGATAAGACTGGAAATGTGGGGGAAAGGAAATAAATTTGAAGTGCTCAGGATGAGAGAAATTGAACATCAAAAGTCACCCCATCAACAATTGTGTGACAAATCAACAAATTCCTGATAAGACCATACCAAAAAATACCACAATAAAGCTTCAAGAGACCACAAAATAGTCTATGAACGTTTTTCTTTTAAAAAAAAAGCACTGTGAGAAATGGGTTGCGAAAATATTGTTAAACTAGTTTGATTAGTATCTTGTTTTATTAAAAATATAGCTGAGTATATTATTGTATAATTAATAATCAATACTCTTATCTTTTAAATTTTATTTTTATTAAACAAATTTAGTATTTCGTTGCTTGGATCAGCAATCGTCGTAACTTACTCGTCACCTAAGTCCAGCTATTTTTGCGTATAACCTTTGTATATTTCCTTATACTATACAGTTATAAGAATTGCTGATCCAATCATCGATTTTTATCCAGAGAATTAAATATGTTGGCTCTAAATGGTTTGTGATTTAGATTCTTTGAATTTATCGATTTGAACTCAAAGAACAAGACATCTTATTGGTTGTATGCAAAGGTTCATTGAAAGTTTGCTAAATTCACTTATATCCTTCCTTAAACATAATTTTGTAATATCCCTAATTATATAATAAAAATTGAACTTCTTTTCGCAAAAATGTACTAAATTATTCCATTGAATTGTACTTAAAGACCTCAAATGAAATGAATAAATTTTATATATGAATAGGGTAAGTGTTCCAAATTCCGGCCACCTTTTTTATTCCTCGAATTTCCATGAATTTTTAATTTTCACATACTCCAGAGAATTATGCAATGTAAAAGAATAAAAAAATCGTCAAACGAGATGACGATGATGAGCAAGGAACAATGAGAAAAAAGGGTGGCCGAAATAAGGCACCAAAACTATGTCTAATTTATATTCATTTTAAAATGTATTAAAAATGATTTTAGAGTAAATAGAGACGATAAACTGTCTACAATGATCCAAGCAACACTCCTTAAGAAGAAGGAATAAAAAACTCAGTTTGTATTTAAAATATTACATTTTAAACTTAAGACTTTGGCGTTTTCATGCAACTATGACGAAATTTGGCATACTTACCCTATATATAGAGACACTGAGAGAAGTCCGAAAAAGTTAAAATAACATTCCGGAAATGTTAATTTTACTCTGCAGTATTGATCCGAAATCGGTGTAAATATTATGCTTTTTAGGTGTATTAGAGGTTAAAGTTACCCCTTTTCATGTTAATTTTACCCTTCAAAAAGTGTAAAATTAACATTATAAAATGTTGATATATTTTTACACCTAAAAAGTGTTAAAGTTATGAGGAAAAAAAGTTAATCGAACCCCTGTTTTTTCTCAGTGTATCAGAAATAAAATCAAATAATACTGGAAATTTTCTCAAAATACCAATCTTTATTTTTGGAAATTTTTTGTCGTCTTAACTATCTTCTTTTCATTTCATTATTTATTAATTTTTTAAATAATTCTGTCAATTTTTATAATATACTTTCTGAACTTGGCTGTATCAGACAGATTGAAAAAAACTTACCGGCAGCTAAATGTACGTCTTTGAATATTCTTTCCCCTATAAATAAGAAGCATTTCTACCGTTTGCCTATGAAGGTTAGTCACCGATGCTAAGACGGCGGTGGACGCTGACTCTTCCTCTAATCCCTAATGACCCCTCTTATACTCAATACTCAAGAGATGTATTATCAATAGCACGTATTTTTATTAATAAAGTAATATAAGTAATATATCATTGATTTGTTCAAACTACTTCTAGCGGTGTAAATCGCGATAAAACATTCCCCATCACGCGTGTTGAGGAAGAATGAGGACAACCCTCCTTGTGAAGAACTTCTACAGCTCATTTTCTCATAACGAGGCAAGAAATGAGTAAATATAAAAATGACGAAACAACCTTCCACTTCTTCGTCACATTGCAACTGATAACGCCAATGTTATGACATACTGATGATTTTTCTTTGCCCGCTCAATTTTCATGGGAAAAATGTCTCTAACAACGCCTGCAAAATGTCCTCATTCTGATGATGATTTCACGCGGTTATATTTCAGTTTTCTGTGATAAAGTCAGCACTAATAAATGCTTACAACTTCCACCATCATCTCAATCCCTTGCAAAAATAACTAAGCAAGAAAGCAAAAAAAAAAATTGCGTTAAATGTGAGAAGGTGAATACTTCGGGATGAAAATGACACATGATAAGTTAATCGACCTTCGCGTGATTAGAAATCCAAATGGGTGGAGAGATGTCTTCGCGTAATTCCGGAAGGATGGATAGAATCTCTGTGATTAGATGATGAGACGAGAGCAAATGATACTCAATACCGCTGAATAAAATCTCGTTCCCTCGCCCTTCGCAAATGAACTCTGCTGAGTGCTCAATAGGGTGACTCCGAGGAAAATTGCACTTGTTTCCAATTGCAATTGAACACCAACGCCAATTATGGTCAATAAACCGAAATGACGGCTAATGACAGGCCGCATGCAATGCAACATTGGCGATTTTTCATTCCTGGAAAGCCCCCCATTTGCGATTAAAAAAAAAATGAAAATGGGACCCCTTTAGACGGGCATATATTTTTTTTATTTAAAATCCCATATTTTACAGGGAGGTAGTATTGAATTTTATGAGTAAGGTGCACAAAAAGGAATTTTAGACCACGCCCCTTTCGGGAGTAATGATGAAATGAAATTAATTTTTCTTTTATGCTTAAGCCTCCGGCACACCTTTTAGATCGAGGAAATTTTACGAAATAAAAATTATGATCTCTTTCTTTATCAAAGGCTTTCATAAGTCTGTCACACTTTTTCGGTCTTAAATTGGACTGAGCTAAATTTCATTTGGAGTGATGTTAAAAAGAAGAAGAAGAGTCCGAAAGAGAGGGACAGATATAGTATGTAAAATGTTAGAGAAGGGGATGTGTATGTAGACTGCATGAAATTTTCCTGATCTAAAAGGTGTGTCAGAACCGTTAGTAAGAGAATGTTGTTGCCTATCCAGGATAAGTCAAAGCCAAATATTTAATTCTGGCTTGGGATATACGTGCAATATCCTAAAGAATGTTACCACGCCATCTATATAAGCTATTTAAAAATAAAACTCAATTTAATTGATCGTTGATTTCTAAATCAAAATCTAGAAAATGTAGCCAAAATTGCCATGGAAGAATTAAGCTGTCGCAGCGTCTGGGCAAACGGGTAACAGTGAAAAAAAGAAAAAGTCCTTTTAAGGGCGTGGTCTAAATTTTAGTATGTAGAACTTTTCAGTTTAATTTAGAGATAGATAATTATTCCTTTATAAGTTTGCATGGACAATGTAAATTTGCAGAGTTAAAATAATTTTTAAATGAAGATTCTTCAGAAAATACTACCTCCCTGCAAAATGTGGAATTTATATTGAAGTTTTACTCTTCGTTACACCAAAAACATAGCCAGGAAGAAAATACAGCTATTACGCACACACACTTTTTCTCACATCACTTTGCTGCCCCATGTTTTGAGATAATCTCCGGTTGAGCATTAATTCGATCCGCCCTTGATGGCCAAGCTACAAACCTGCAATGACGGGCAATCAAATGGGAAAATGCAAAAGGAGACAATTTAAATAATAAATGACATTTTACCTCCACTTGCACTCAATTGCTCTTGTGATCCTTCGACAAACAAAGAATTAATTATCGTCATAGGCCTCCGGGGTGGAAGTGTTAAATATCGCGAGGAGAAATGATCACATGCAACTCTGTTGCAATTCAAAGAATTGCCCAAGAGAAGCTATGAGAGGTCGTTATCATGAGAAACTCGCTTGGAATGAATATTGAGATAGAAAATAGGTATTTGATTTCTCTAGAGAAGATTATGCTCTAGCTGGGAAGATAAAAAGTAAGGTTAGGCAAAATTAGCTTAAATAAAAATTTAATTTCCGAATTAATTATAAAGTAATTTGAATAATTTTAGAGAAATTGAAGAAATTTAATAAATATCAATAGACTAGTTACTGCAATCGAGATTGAGAACAACAGTATTTGATTGCGAGCAGCAGGTTAGAAGGAAAAGTGAGGTTATGAAAGGATCGGTTTCGTTTTTAATTGGATTAAAATACAATAGAATTTTATTGCTTAATATATAGATTTTCAGATTCTTCAACTGACTTATTGCAATTCCCTCGAATCAAAAAGAAAGTTGTTTGAGATAAATTTAAGCAAAAGTAAGGTTATCTTTTACACTTTATGCGTGAGTACAAGAAAATTATTAGCTTTTTTTCCAAATACTGAAATAGTTAGAAAACTTTAAATTCAAATTAAATCAATAACCTTTCTTTTCTGTTAGACTTAAAATAACCTACTTTATTCACAGAAAAGTGAGGTTATTAATAAGTTAAAATACAAGAGTAATTACTGAATCATGATTGCATTTGCTTAGTTTGATAAATTCATAGTAGGAGAAAGTGCCCAAGTTTTACAATGACTAATTTTTTCATATGTTTCCTTATAAATGCGGCTCCGCGATATATTACAAACACAAGAAACTTTCTTATAGTTTTTAAAATAAGGATGAGATGAGTCACATTTATTAAAAAACATACGAAAAATTTAGTCATTGTAAAGCTTGGGCCCCTGTAACGGCGTTATCACACTTGCACATTAAAATTTTAATGTGATTCACATTAATTGTCGCTTGTGAGCGTACAAATATGTTATTTGTGTCTTTGAGTCACTTAATATTTGAGGTTTTTCTATTTATTGATAAAGAAGTGGACTTGGCCTGCAAAAATAAGTTTAAATTTACCTAAAGCATAAATATTTTTCACATTAAAAAATTAAAGAGAAATCCCATTAATTTGTCGCATTAATGCTATAAATCAATTTATATCAAATTTTGCGGCCAAGTCTACCTTTTTATCAACAAATAGATCAAATTTTGAAAAATAATTCAAACACACAAATTACATATTTGGACTTTCACCAGCGACAATTAATGTGAGTCATATTAAAATTTTAATGTACAAGTGTGATAACACAGTAAAGCATGGTCACTTTCCCCTATTTTCAGCAAATAAAAAAGCTTCTTAGACCGATTTTAAAAAATTCCCACTCTCACTGATATTTTTAAGTACCGAAACAAAGACGCAATACAGAAGTTCATAATTCACGCCATTTATTGTACTAAAGCGATTCGAATGATCCCTTAATGGACGAATTCTTCCCTCAATCTTACTTCCCATCAGAAAATCACCAAAAAGACAATCAAGTGGTTCAATTTTGTTCCAAAGTAATCGCGATATGCCCTTTCCTGTGGTACTCCAAAAGGCATTGCTAAATTGCAGGATAAAACACTTGCTCTTCCACAAATATTCACCGAAAGACATCAATAGAGTTTTAAGGACTTTTAATGGGATACTTGAGAGAAGTTGCTCTCAAAGTCGTAACTTTTGGTTGAGTGGTCAGGAAAAAAGCTCTCCGTGACCCCATTCTGTAAAGTCTATTAAACACTTTTTGAGTTATGGAGAGTATCTATCCCATGGGATGTATTAGTGGAGATTTTGGGATACACTCTTCCAGTTTCCGTTTGATTGAGAGTTCAATGTGCTTCTTGGTGTTTTGCATCGAATTTTGGGTGATATGAAAAGGGAATTTTCAGTAGCTGGAGGATACACAAAGAAGGGACTCTGTGTTTAGTGCACACGGTAAACAGAAATACTCCACGGATTCTATGGACAGTGATACGGAGGGTAGCGAATACAACATCAACCCTCATTCCAATCTTCTATACGATTTTCATGGCGCTCATCAATCTTCCTCTACCGTCGACTGACAGCTGCCTCCAGGCCAGTACTCAGTTCCGGCCACTAACTCGAATGCCAACAGAAGGGAATTGTACTGGAAGATGCACTAGTTCGGTCCTGATGTGCCTTCGAAATCGAATAGAACCCCCTTGTCTGGTGTATCTCTGGCATCTTTTCATAGTATCACACTGTGTTGGGAATAAACGCAACGAAATACAGAGCAGTGTTCAGCTTCTGTGCTATAGAGACGAATGTCGAGGACTCAAGTGAAATGCCGCTCACCACCCAAAAAATCCTCCCACTATCTTACAACTGTGGGGTGCCTCAAAAGGCTTTTAGATACTTTGGTTTAATGCATAAAACACCATTCTATTTCGGTCTATCCTGAACTTTGTAAACCAATCTTGAGATATATCTTAGGTCTTAGAAAATTTTTCAGATGCTCAACTAAACAAGATTAGAATTCTCTTAAATATAGCCAATTTATCGAAATTACTTAAATTCCTAATTAAATACTAAAGTATTCAGCGAAATGTAAGATTTTATAATTATCATAGTTTTTGCATTTAAAACCTTAAACAAATATTAAATATTCTTCAATCTTAGATAGCTTCGAAAATGGTTTAGTCAAGGGTTTAGTTCTTGTATAAAAACATGTTTTTTTTTTAATTTAAAAATAATAAAGAATTATTTGGAATGAATTTTTACAATTGTATCTCGAAAAAAAAAAACATCGCTTCTCGGCCTAACGACTAAGATCAAAGTGTATTGTATCTCGAGAAATTCTATTTATTCTTTGAAAATTATTGGGATGCTAAGCGCAAGTAAGTTGTGAAGTTTTTAAATATAGTATTTATCATCCAAATAAACATAAGGGGCGGTAAGTGATTTAATACGATTTTGCACCATTCCCAATATTACAAACATTTAGAACTTTTGAAATATCACATCACCTAAAAATTATCTAGTTGAAATCAGAAATAACTGATTATATAATAGAATAGTCAAGATTTCAGATATAAAATGAAGAATATTAAATTTTCTTTATGGAATTTTAAATTTTATGTTTTTTCCAAAAATTAGTGATATCAAAATATGTATATCGAGATATTCGTTAATAAATTGCACCAAAATTAAAAATTTGTTTATTTTACGAGAACGTGTGATTTTCTTCAGCAAGAAAATATATTTTTCGCGATAATTTTATTTTTTACTGCTCGAACTCAAAGAGAGAGCACTTATATTATCGACTTTTTTAACTTGTCACCGTTCTAGAGCTTAAACGGTAAGAGATATCAAGTTCCAGTTTTTGGTGACCCCCAAATAAGAAAACGATATCTCTAGACGTGTTTTTTTATTTTTGCCTCCAACTTTTTTTGGAAGGAAATTACCTGAACGTTTACTTTTTCTTATGGACATATTTTTTAGGAGATTGCTTTATCTTCTAAAGTGAAAAAAATTAAAGTTTTTTTTACAAAAAAAATATTGCTTTATGATAATGTGACTTAAAAATATGATCTACAAGAAAATGGTATCTTTCTCGTAATTTTTTTTTTCTACAAGAAAAACAATAATATTTAAATAATTTTTCTTTTTATTTTTGGTATTTTTCACTTGAAGAGCAGTAAAAAAAACAAATATAAAAAAAGGTTTAGTTTTCCGCATGACTCTAAATATTTTTAATAAATAAAAGATTTCATTTCCGGAAGTTATTTTTTTTAGAAAGTTTAATGTTCTGAAAGGAAATACAGTGGGACCTCAATAGAGTCAACTCCCGATAGAGTCAACGAATCCAATGGAGTCAATATGTCTGGAAATAATTAGTTTACTCTATCGAGGTCTCACTGTATTTTCTTTTTACCAAAATTTTTCAAGGGAAAACATTTCAGAGCAGTTTTTATTTTATGTCAGAATATATTAATAATATATTTTTTATTATTAAATGGACAATTTAAAATATAACTTTTTTCATATTTGCAAACATTTTTAAAATTATCTGCAGAGAGACATAGAAAAATGGACTTATCCACCCCCGATTTGTGATTATATCCCGAAAAATCTATGTGTGATTTGACAGAGAGAAAGACAGACAAGCAGCCTGCCAGTCAGATACCACAGTGTTTGGGGGTTTGGGGATGGGGATGGTAGGAAAAAAGGGGCCGAAAATTCTGGCAGAAGGCGCACAAAAAAGCTCAGAATCCTCAAATGAATCAAGGCAGGAAAAAAGGCCAGATCCAGGAGCATCACACATCAATTGGCGCCTTCTGTGGATGCACAAAAAAAACGTCCATCTCGCCAGATGCAGGATTTTGAGGCTTTAGATTGAAGAAGAAGAGAACCTAAAGGTGGAAAACATCCTGAAGAGGGGAGGGGAGGTATTTTCCTTCGAAAGTCTTTGTTGGGAAAAATTTTGAAGGAAAAACTTTCTCAACCAATAGTGAGAAAAATATACTTAATATTGTTTTGCAGTTCTGCACAACTTTCTCCCCTGAAATTTAGGTGGGATTTTCCTCTGGGAGGGGGTGGAAAATGCCTGGGAAAAGATGCAGGTAAATGGAAGTTGAGACAATTGTTTATGCAAAATAACACTTTTAAATTCACGCGCAGACTTGGCAACTTTTGCATGAAACTCAATAAACTTTCCATGGGTTTTTTTTGTGTATTTTTTGCATGCGGAACATTTTCCTTGGGGGTGGTTTTTATCCACAAACATGGTGGAATTTTTCTCCACTGCGACAGTTTTTCTTTTGCAGTGGCATGGGTGAAAAGTTTGAGGGGGCTGTTGGTTTTAAATATTTAAATATTTATATGCCAGTCAATTCGGCGACGAATCGTCCAAGTGAAAGCTAAGAAGAACTTTTTCTTTAAGCACGGAAATTTCTTCAAAAAAAAATTGTGAAGGAAAATTCGCAGAGTGCTGGAAGTTACGAGTTTGAGCAATCTACAAATGTTCCTCGTATTCTTTAAAATTATTTTAGCTTAACATTGTTTAATATTGATTTGTGAAAGAGAGGGTTAGACAAGTTTAAGAATTTTTAATACTTTAATATATTTGTGCTCAAGATTTTATTATACATATCTTTCTGGATATATTTACAACATTTTTATGCTAGTAAAAATTATATTTAGAAATTATTTTTTGATTATTCACAAATAACTATTTTTAAAATAAGATGATACAAATCTAGGTAAAAACGGATCATTCCTATTTTAGTTTTATAAAGAAAATTCATGTTACTACCTATTTTAAGCTTTTCATATTAAAATTAATTTCAGTTTAATATGAGACAATTCCATCTAATTTGATTGAGTAGAGGAATGTACTCTTCCTTCGAATGTTCATACCTTCGAATAATGTGAATTTTCTTTGATTTTGCTAAGAGACTTACACATAATTATATTTGATAATGAGCTAACTAATATTTAATAGAAATGTGTTAGGAAAAATAAAAGAAAATTCACATTATTCGAAGGCATGAACATTCGAAGGGAGATTCCTTTCCCCTATCTCGCAAATTTTCTAACACAAAACATATATCTCAATATTAAAAAAAAACTTTTTACAAATGTTCAATGGGATATTTTCGTCTATAGTTCGTTCTCCAAACTGGAAAGGCAGAAAAGAAATATATCAATAAATCCACAGATCTTACATCTTGTTCCATTTTTCGAGCATTATAAAAAATGTTTAGCAGATTAAACTGGGCAAATTGATACCTATGATTGAATAATCAAAATTTCTGTGACGGAGATATTTTATTAATATAATATTCAATTCACAGAGACACGCGTGTGCATGGAGGAAAAATCTGGATGGATTTTCCGCAGAGTGGAGGGTTGGTGGAAAATTTAAATTTCAAATTTTTCGCGCTTGGGGATGCGTGTGTCAAATTAGATAAATCGGCGAGATCGTATTATATAGTCATTTCGACATATTGAAAACATTTTTAATATAAATTTTTCGCTACATGTTTGCGTATTACGCGCACATGTTTCCCCAAAAAAAGGGGGTGGCATTTATTGTCTCTCACTGGGATTTTTCCACCCATCAAACTCTCCCCTCTTCCTGCCCAAAACATTTTTCATCTCGTGATATTTGATCACACATTGTAAATGCCGTCACTCGATAGTGCTATCGAGGGTGGGCCTGGATTATGTGTTTTATATAGGCAAAAGGGGTTGTTAGAATGTATATTCAAATGAAATGCGATGATTTTCCTGAAGGATTCTCGATGACCCTCCAGTGTCCCAAGGGAGATGGAGTTGACTTGTTTGATTACACAACCACCAAAGGGGTCACACTCTATTTGACCAACAATCAATCAATTTGAATTTATATTTAAAATCTCACGAGAATTTTTATCAGAAGTGCCGCTTTATACCACAATAGTCGTAGGTGTTAAAAAATCGTGTGGTAGAGGCTCGTTACATCGCGGATCAAAAAGAATTTTGCAATAAAGTTTTGCATTATAATCGAAGAATAATTTGATTTTGATTTACTTGTATGGAGCAATAGTTCACAGGTCGGACTTGATTTTTCACTCTAATTTTTGATGAATTTTGTTAAATTAATCGCTTGACTTTTTTTCTTTCAATATTTACTTTTCTTTTATAATTGTTAAATAACTATGTCTCATATCTTCAACTGTACCTTCAAAATACTGATGGATGTAGTGTGGTGATATTATTTGTGGCCTCTGTCTTTACTTATGGCCTCCCTACAAAAACTTTTCAATGTCAGAAAATGATTTTGAAAAAGCTCAAAATTAAAAATATCTGATGTGATATTATAACACATCATATTTTGTTTGGTTTTCGGCATAATTTTTCTTACAAAAATCGCGACATGGCCATAAGTAAAGATAGGCCACAAGTAATGTCACCACCCTACCTTTGAAAAGCTATTAAAAGTAAGAACTTGGAAATATAGAATCCGAACTATTAAAATTATTAATTTATTTAACATCACTGCAAGAAAATAAAAGGATAATATTGATCCAAAATTGATCCTTTTAGAAAGGATAGATCAAATTTCATACTTTTAATGCGCATTTATCATAATGTAACATGTTTTATCATAAACTTATTACTCAGAAGATATTTCTCTTATCATAGTTAACACCTAAGACGACATTTCATTGTTTTTATTAATTTATTATTTAGTTAAAATAAATGATACTTTTCAAATGATCCTTGATGATCCTATTATTTATACCAGTCAATGTCTATTAATGTAAATAATTTTACCTCTTTTAATAACCACTTACTGTTAGTACATACGTCTATTACAGAGAAAATGCGCTCCTTCAGGCGACTTAAGCTTCGGACAACTTATTTTTTTCTTATGGACTAAACTCATGGCTCTTTTCGGAAAATCTGAGGCATTGCACTAGTCTTACTTGAGGACCTTTCTAACTTTATTTTTCCTAATGAATACCTTGCGAAGGAATGCTAGGTTGATTTTACCACATTGAAAGATTCAAAAATCCAGAATTGTTGTTTCCTTAATACCATTGGCCCGTGGAACCGATTGCTGTCAAAATTCCGTGTCTTATGTTTACGTAAACACTATATTGTGCTACAGATTAGTGATTTTCGTAATTTACTGTGGTCAGCTATGACTTTTACGATCATTCTATGCTTTCTTAGCCTCAAAAATCTAATAGAGCCTTTAACGAGAAAGTTCTACATTTTCTTCAATTTCTCATAGTTTCCTTTTTCAAAACTTGAAAAATTAATTGTCAAGATACTAAATAATTACTGGCATTACACTAAATTTTTTTATTTTTGAAATACTCGAAATATATTTCAGTTTATGATTATAAATGAAAGTGATTCTATTTTTTTGTCCCAGCAGAACATCACTATTGACGCATTCTGAGCAAAAATACATACATTTGCTGCCAGTACTCTACTTTTTCGACGTAAGGCAATTACTTTTAACATTTCTAAATTATTTTTTTAACATACTAGAAATAACTTAAAAACTCAAGTTTTCAAGAGTGATTCTATTTTTTTGGCCGCCACTGTATAGTTAAATGGATCACTAATATACCGATTAGAAAACACAAAAATATCAAATAGGATTTTACGGCTAGATAAAGATATAGATAAATATAGAAAAAGATAGATATATTTCAACTAGATTTAGATTTAGATTTGGATTTATTGAAAAAAAAGAATGTCTATACAATGAATTTTACACATTCCGATCCGGGGTGCTCTTTCCTTATAAATAGATGATAAAATTATGTAATAATTATGATTTTTTTGTAAAAAAGATTTTTAAGAAGATATTTTTTTCGGAAACAGACATATTTTTTTATAATTTTATTATATTAAATATTTAAATTTGAGATTTTTGACCTCCATAGAAATCGGATAAGGCTAAAGATTTAACTTAACATTTTCTTGCAGTCATAATAAATTTATTAAATATCATATCATAAGTCACCCTTTGAAA
This sequence comes from Phlebotomus papatasi, assembly GCF_024763615.1. Taxonomy (NCBI): domain Eukaryota; kingdom Metazoa; phylum Arthropoda; class Insecta; order Diptera; family Psychodidae; genus Phlebotomus; species Phlebotomus papatasi. The sequence continues at coordinate 1,052,542 of NC_077222.1, read as the reverse complement.
TTAATTCACGTTTATTATGGAAATTTTAATTAACTTTTCAATCTTTTTTTGTTTCGAGCAACTAATATAGAAGTATAATCTAAAAGAAAATTATTTTGCATAGTTATTATTAATTACTGAAACTTTATAACATCAGAGCTTTTCCTAATATCATAAAATAAATAAAAAAAATAAGGAGGAATTTAATTTATTGAAGAAATTCACGATACTTAGAATTACTTTAATTTTATTTCATCGAGCATCTTATAAATTTTCTAAGACCTACGATATTAGTAAACATGTAATTAGAAAATTTAAATTTATTTTAATATTTTTTATTACTCAATTGCCTTTAGTTTCTAATCAGGAATTATATTATTTCCTGTAATTTAACAATACTTAGCATCAGTCCAATCCAATTTAATTGAGCATTTTCGAAATTTTCTAAGACCAAAGATTTTACTAAAAGTTTTATTACAAAATTCCAGTTTATTTACATTATCTTTGTATTACTTGGGCATCTTTAGTTTCCAATCTGGAATTCCAACTTTTCTTATAATTTCACAATATTTAGTATTATTCTAATCCTATTTGATTGAGTATCTCTGAAATTTTCTAAGGCCAAAGATATATCGCAAGATAGGGTGTCAAACCTGTCAATTAAGTTTAAGAACTTGAACAAAAATCCAATGGTTTTTCATCAACTTTATTCAAAGAGTTACGTGATGGGCGGAAAGTCATGGTGGATGGGAGAAAAAGCTGCGGTTCCCACATACGCTCATCAGTTATGTGATTTGTCTCCGAAATTGTATCTTTCGCAAGGTTCCGCGCGCGTTTTTGTGCTGATGCCCTCTGTCACTGATGGTGCAATGTAATGGCACTTGTTCGCGATCTCCGAGACGACACCGCGGTGTCAGGAAATGAATGACGAATGATTTGGGCGGCTTATCGTGGAGTCAGAGTGGAGCCGGTGGAATTTCACGGGAGGCGCAAGTCATAGCGCTAGTATAACCCCTTTTTTGTCACAAACCATCCCACTAATTGAATTGTTGTGGGGTTGTAACGCTCTTTTTTCCGTCATATAACTTGGGTGAAGAGATACCAATAATTATGTCATTAAGTCAGACATTGACTTGGCATAAATTCTGCGACAAGTGGCAAATTCGGTCATTTGGGAGCCTTCACGAGGGTGCTCCTGACAAAAGTGCCTGTTTTGTTGAGGTTTGTGAGGATTGTGAGGGAGCGGAAATTGACACTTTTCCTGCTTCTACCTGTCAGAGACAGTCTTTTCCCGAGATACCCAACCACCAACTCATTTTGGCGGATGATTTTACGATGGGGTTCACGATTGGCAAAGAGTATCCGTTTATGATTTCGGTCAAACCAGAATGTTCAAAGGGTGACTTTATCTTGGGAGAGGACAATCCAGGCGATGAAAAGTGCATTTTGGCCAAGAGACACCCGAGTTCAAATATCATCAGTGTTCCTGAGATAAAAAAAAATGTGCCATGTGCACAGCACATTTGAGAAGTGCTCATAAAACATAAAATGAGGATGAATTCCGATGTAACCGGGAAAAAAAAGGAGGACGGACAACCCTTTCTTGAGGGCGCACCAGAAGAGTGACAAGTGCAAATGGTTTAAAAGTCTCAATGTCAATTAACCAGAGGCCTTTTGCAATCATTAATCATCATGCAATTCCCCATTCACACCGAATCAACCTTTTTTTCGCCTTTGCTAAATATCTCGCCTGAAAAAATCCCTAACTCGAATCTTCGCAAGCATTCCAGTGAAGAATTGGCAAAACAAGAGCTTCCTGACCTCTTGACTCCTGCTAAATTATTTGAATTTGAGGAAAAAATCGCCCTCTCTTGTTGAGCTCTCTGGTTTTTCGTTGAAATGTTTGCGATGCTGAGGAGAATATCACAGAAACGCACCGTGCTTTAAGCTAAACCTTCGTCAAAAGCTACAACTGAAAGCAAGAAATGTATTGATCGTTGGTAGATTGTGAGCCGAAGAGGCGAATATTAAAATAAATGTACTATTAATTCTCAATAAAAACAAAGTCATCACTTTTAGTTTATCAAAATTTCGATTGATATTCAATCTTGAGATATATCTTTCACCTTAGGAACTTTTTGAGATGTTCAAAAAAATAAGATTAAAATAATGTAAAATATAACGAAATTATCGAAAATAATCAAAAACCTAATAAAAAGTTGAATGGATTACCTAAAATAAACTTAAAGTGAATTAATAGGAAGATTTGCATTAATAACTTGAGATATATCTTTCATCTTAGAAAATTTTTGAGATGCTCAATCAAATTATATTAAAGTGATGTAAAATATAATGAAATTATCGAAAATAATAAAAAACCTAATAGCAAGTTAAATGGATTACCTGAAATAAACTTAAAGTGAATTTATAGGAAGTTTTGCATTAAGAACTTGAGATATATCTTTCACCTTAAAAAATTTTTGAGATGCTCAATCAAATTAGATTAAAATTATATGAAATATAGTGAAATTATCTAAAATTATTAAAAACCTTATATGAAGTTGAAGGATTTATCTAAAATAAATTTAAAGTGAATTTATAGGAAGTTTGGCATTCAAATCTTCAGATATATCTTTCACCTTAGAAAGTTTTTGAGATGCTCAATTAAACTAGAATTAACTTATGTTAAATATAGAGAGGTTACCAATATTATTCATAATCCTGATGAAAAATTAAGGAACTTACCTAAAAAAAATTAGAATGAACTTATTAGGATTTTTATATTAAGATATTATGATAAAAATTCATATTTTGGATCTTAGGTTTTTTTAATAAAACTAAAAAAAAAGTAACCAGAACAAGATTTAAAAAGGGTGTGCCTAGAAGATACGTCAATTTGGCTTATATGAATTCTTGTAATGAAATCTTGAGATATATCTAATATCTTAGGAAATTTTCGAGATGCTCAACCACATAAGTTTAAAATGTTTTCTTATAAACTGAACTAGTCAAAAAACTTTAAGTTCCTAAAGTTCCTAAATGCTAAGCTAAAAATTTTAGGGGTTGTATCTTATTATCCAAGATATTATTAAGTGTCGCCCTAGGATTGCTTTTTGGCTTACACTCCTGAAGTAGGTTTGTGCTTTCAATAACCCTCAATTGAGCTTTTATTCAGCAATATGAGCTTTTAATCAAATTGTCATGAATGGGGCAAATGGCAAAGAGATGAAGTACAGTCGGAAATAAAATGTTCCGAATATGGATGATATCTCAATGAAAATGGAATTATTGATTGAATAAACTCCTGGCCATAATGAAATCGGGCACTCAATGGGAAATTGCCGAGTTATTTATGACATTTGGTGCATTTGGCGATAAAAAATGAATTTGCACAAATTTCAATAGGTTTTGCCTATTCTTCCCAGAGATGTGCCTGTATTTGTGGGCTCTGAAGTCGACAGGATGGAGGCAATAAATTAGGATTTTGACACATTACCACAGTGTCTCGTTGTTCTCGATATTCTGAGAGCCCCTCCAGCCGAAGGGATGAAATGTGCAGTTCATCCAGGGTCGGATGCCCAGGGATGTACTTATTTTCTAGGAGTGGAAGGAATTTCATGGGTTCACCCGGATTTTCCGAAGAAGCTGAAGAGAGATGTGTCAGGACAGGACAATCAATCATTTTCATTGGTGTTTGTGTCTTTGTATCGCGTGCAGAAGTTTGACCAACATTTTCTCCCTCTTTGATGATTTCCAACCTAGGTCACTATCGCGCCAAAAAATAGACAATAGACAAAAGGTGCAGTCTGGGGCTAGGGGGGTTAGTTAACCCCTACTCCTGCGCAGACAACAATCTACTAAATCTTCGCTGGAAAGCCAAAGAAGGGAAATGGTCTGGTTGTTTTATTGCACTTTCCGAGGCGAATGCAACTTTAGCACCCCCCATGTCCTTTCTGCAAAACAATTAAACCAGGGGGTTGCAGATGCATGGCATTTTTTCCACCCCATCCACCCTTTTCTCAGAGGTTGGGACTTTAATTTAGGCCGCTGTGAATTATTTATCTGTATTGTCGTCGCCTTGGGAATGATAGCGAGTACTTGAGAGTCAATGGAATCAACATAAGAATTCTCATTCAGTGGAATACATACACTACTGTACACTTTGATATCCGAAAAATTAATAATTCTAAAAAATTAAATAGTTTTTATATCTGCTTCTTAAAAGAAAAATGTAGAAAAATAATTTTTCAAAGATAAATAATTAAAAGATTCTAGAGTACATATTTCTCAACCGATTGAGACAAATTTGGGTTCGTTGGAAGGGTCTTGGAATTCCTGACAACTTTGACCAATTTAACCTTTTTTTTAAAATATATTTTATCAACTTTACAGTTTTTTTTTTAAAATATTTGCTTAATTAAATTTCTAATTTTTATTTAAATTTGGAAAATTTTTAGTACACTTGACAATAATTCTTTTTATTACTTTCATTGAATTATTATTTAGGTACATATTGAATTACTGTAACAAAAATTATTCACCGGGAAATTTCCGGTTCTTAACTGGTCAGAACCGGTGGGGAATCAGTGGCGCAATAGGCAAGACGTTGGCTCTTGGTAGGATCGATTCCCCGGCTCGACTTACTGTTGTGACTTCGAGTCACGCCCGGTACAAAGATCTGAATGTCTAATTTAGACAATTTTCATATGTTAATAACGTAATATAATGCACCGCCTACGCCCAACAACTCCAGGAGTATGGAAGAAGCATCCACAATACGGGGAAGGCGCTTCTGGGCGAGTCTACAAACGGACTAGCAGGTTCTTCCAACACGGGATATGGACATTGTAAAAATGATTACCTTTGTAATGAATATATCTCGCTACGATTAATAATAATAATACCGGTCAGAACCAATTAAGATACGTCCGGCATTCCAAAACCTTCCATACGAGGTCAGACTTGTACAAATCAAATGAAAAATAAGCTGTTTAGAATTTTATAACCTTTGACCTTCAAAAAGCATTATTAAGGACAATTCAAGGGCATTTTCTTATATGGATGAAATTTCAGAAGTTACCTCTAAAACTATCCAAAAACGATTTTAAAAAATCGTACAAAGCATTTTCGAGATATGGAATATTTTTTGCTATCAATTTTTTTTTAAATATTTAGTTTCGATCTTTTGACATTTCCCTTACGTTTGACAGAATGTTACCAATACTTGTAAAATGGGTAATCTCGAGTAGGCTTCTAAAAGTCCTTTTAGCCTTTTTTCCCCTTACTCCCGTGAATAGGGTATCCCACTTCTGACACCCTTAGAATTCAATCAAAACATTCTGGGGTAGAGTTTCTGTACATAGTTCATGTGATAGGATTTTTTCCACCTCCTTACAAAAGCATCCCTCGCAAATCTGCATTTTCCAACTGTGGAAAGGGGTTGTTTTTGCCCTAAACTTTTACGAGATTTAGTGCTAAGTATTGATCCGTGAATCGTGAATACAGACACACATCTCTTCCGATGAACTTCCCCTCGTGACCTTCCATCCCTGTCTGGCCAATGTGGCAGATGGATGTGAGGATGTATTGGAACATCCTTCCCAAACCCTCCAAAAACATGGCGTCCCTTCCTCGCAAAAAGCGCGCGCAACTGCCACGTTTTTCCCATTTTTGGCCACCCTCACTCCTGGCCATCATTTCCAGTGCACTCTCCCGAGATGCCAGGCCCTTGTGTTCCCCGAAGGGGTCGCCCAGGAAGCTGTAACACAGATGCACATGGAGCGTGCGCACCAATTCATTCCCGAGATTTCATTGTAATTCTCCCCCAGACCCTGTGCCATCATCATCCGATTGTGATACTATATTCCTCACCACCAAATGGACTCTTAGAGGGTGTCCCAGCCACAGTCATCACTGCTCAGCCGTCGGCAAAATCCCTCCTGTCTGCGATACTTTGCCAAAGGACGCTTCTTTTAAACGCGTGTGTTAATCATTTTGTTGATGTTTTACTCAAATTTTACACTTAAAATATTGTTTTAGACGAAATACTAAAGTGTTTGATCCTTATTTTATTGTTCACTGTGTTTAAAAAAGTGAGAAATTTGAAATTGCATTAGTTCAGTACCGTTTAAAATCAGTGAGCTTACTAGAAATATTCCGTATACTAGTTGGATTGGAATCCAATTTAGTAATTTTTTATAATGTACGGTGATCAGTGATGTTTTTTATTTAAGATTTTGATAAACTGAACGATTTCAGAGCTTTCAGGATATGTTTTTAAATCTAATTCTCTTTCGTATAAACGATACTGTATTTAGGGTGTAAATATATTGACGGTTTCATGGTTATTGGTCGCTATAATTAAAACAAGACATTATTATACTCAAAATTTTTAAAAAATCTAAACTGAATTTAGGATTTGCGTCAGATTCTGTAAACAACATTGATATTAAGAGCAGAAAAAGGCCGAAAAAGTATTTATTAGGATTACCAATATCGTCTTGTGGGGGGGGGGCAGAGAGTTTCTAAAACCGGAAGTCTCTTCTTTTAATATCTTTTATATATCTTTTATATTCTTGCCTCGAAGTCTGAAATACATGTACGAAAATATATACAAAAACCTTTCTATTAAACATGGACTTATTCAGACGGGTCACTAAAAACTATAAGTCAATATCTATAACCGTTTGGCCTATGGCTCTAGGATAAACAAAGTGGAAATCACATCAGCAAGTTTCTCTTGAGATTTTCAATTTTTAAAAATTTCTCACGAAAATCTATCTATATGTATTATTACCTAATTTTCATTACTGGGTAATTATTCTGGTTTTTCCAGCATGATCTTTACGTATTATAAAAGTAATGGCCAATTGTAAAAATCTTTCTCATTCGTCGTTTAAAATCAAGGATACAGCACAAAACATGTGAGAATTGTCAGTTATAAACTTCTCACTTTCTTATCTCATGGTATTTTTTAAAGTAAAATCGCTTTTGTTCTGATTTAGAGGCTGGGTACTAAAGGTAAGACGGTGGTGGACGTGAAATCACAGATATAATACATAACCCATATTTCAACGCACGATTGTTTATTTATCGATAACGTAAATAAATAAATAAATAAATAAAATAAATAAATAAGTAGGGGAGATCAGGGTAGAATTAGCTACCAAATGAAATTTTTCATTGCGTATATTTTGCACAAAAAATGTTTGTATGAGGCCGATAAATATTTCAATGAATTGTAAGGGAAGTACATTTAAAATAAAGAGTGGTTTTCCCAATATTTCTACGAAGACAATCTATAAGATACTATTATCTAATACTATACGTGGCTAATTCTGCCCCTGTCTCCTCTAAATAAAATAAATAAATAAATCAAATGAATAAATAAATAAAAAATAAATTCTTCTGTATTCTATTTGATATTTACGAGCTACTTTGTAAGCCATAAAAAAAGTAATTATTTAATTGGTAATTTTCGGGTCGTCAGCGGGAAATGTTAGAGTCATTTTGGCATCAACTGACTTTCCTTTTAACTTACATATTCCTCAATGTGATCTGATGATCGGAAAACAGTCAAAGAAGTCTTTTTAGTTATCTATATCAGGAAATGCGACAACTGCCTAAAGTTACTTGAGGAAATTTTATGACACTTATGATCGATTACAAGATTTGTCACGTGTACCTAAATCGTTTTTTCAACAACTTCCATGACAACTCTCATACTGTGCAAAATTCTTAAATCCTATGACTAAAGTAAGCGAGACATTTATTTTTACACTAAAAGCTACGCATTTAGTGCTTTATATTTTCAATTTAATCACAAATTTATCTTACCATAAATGTTTTTGTCATAATTTGCCCAATACACAATGACTTTTGTTTCGTAAACATGTTTCCGAAATTGCCTATGAGAGTGAGCGAGATGACTATATCTAGATCTCACTTTCTATCACACGAAGCTTCGAAAACATATTTACAAACAAAAGTTATTGTGCGCTGGGCATCTTATTTATTTTTTAAATATTGAATTTTTATTATTATTGTTGATTATGTCTTGAGAATAGACGTATGTTTTTTGTGGCATTTCTTATAGTGCATAGAACGAAATACAATGAAAAATGTTTTTTTTTTGTTAAATGTTCACCGCCGTCTGAACTTCGATAGTCAACCTGCTAAAAGTATCGGTGATTATTATTTTTCACAGGTTATTTATGGTTAATAATTATTGCAAATACACAACAGATCTATAATAATTTGCAAGCCGGCCACAGCGAGTGAAATTTATAATTTACTCTTGAATGGAAATAGATTACAAATGTATTTGAGCTCTAATTACTGTTTTTACAATGATAGAGAAAGGGTAAATAAATATTCAATTTTTATAACTTTTATATTAAAAATTTTAATAATAAATTACTTACTCTCATAACTATATACAAAGTTTTCTAAATAAAATTTAAAATTTATCAGATTTCCTATTTTAGCCAAGACACATTTAGGTGAATTATAACAGAGGGCAGGTGGATTTTATTTGAGAAACGAACCACTACGGGGGATATTCGAAAACTCGTCAGTGAATAGGACAGAGGGGTATATTGCGAAATAATAATATTAAGGCTATCATTCTATTCCATAGAGGACATAGAGCTAGGTCTTCACGAAAGGAAGGTTTTCAGACATTTTCAATATATTCTCAATCTTATAAGTCCCACATATAAAATGATTTAAAGTGTTTAAAATTAAGCTGATGCTGAATTATAAAATCAATTTAAATTCAAATTTAATGTGAGATATTCTATCCTTGCGAAGATTAATTGATTATTAAATTCGAAGATTAATCTAGAATAAATTGTGAAATAGTGTCTTGTATGCAAATATCCTTGGTGTGCAAACATTTAAAGTCGATGAAAGATTGTCTGGAGGAGGAGAATTTGCATAGAAGGAGCCACCGTGTGGGAAAGCGTCTGATACCACGGCGCAATTTGGTTTTTCCATTGCCGAAAAATTAGGATTCCCCGCCAAATGAACTTCCGTGTGGGAAAGCGGAATTCTTGAATCTGAGAGTAGTCTGATTTTTAATCTTAAAGGAAGGACGCAGTGAGAGATGACTGTAAAATTTGTGCATGAAATGTGACCATTTGGGCCAGGATTTCGTGGCAGGATCCAGGAGTGATTTCGGGGCGCAAGAGTTCGGCGCATTTGAGGAGGGTGGGTTTTTCGCACACACTGAAGAGGCACTCAACAAAGTGGCAGGATGTTAGAACCGCACCCCATAATCATGGCGCGCGACGGCTGGACCATTTCGTTTGGATTTTCCGCCAAGGATCTCCTTCTTCGGATGGCATTTTTCACGCCTGGCACCGAGTGTTGTTAATTTTCTCTGTGAATCCTCAACTGTGTCTTTGGGCAAAATTGATGGGCGGTTGGAAGGGCCAGGAGGTGGAGGGTTAGACATTCTCATCACCAAACATCGTGATTGTTTTCATTGTGCATCAGTGTCGCAGTAAATTGGTGTTTTCCTGAGAAAATTCGTTCATTTGCATTGCTTTTGGAATGACGAAACTAAAAAGAAAAAAATAGGATTAATCAATTGGTCTTCTTTCTCTCTTCTTAGGAAATTAGAAACGTTCATCAATTGCCGACCTATCCTAAGATGCTAAAGGTGGATTGAGGAATAATTTATCAGTGTTTTTCCGAGATTGTCCTGGCCGGAGGAAATGCTCTTGAGACGCTCCCGTGACCTACCCTGTAGTTCCGGGCTTTTGTAGATGATCTCATGAGAATGATATCAGAAGCTCGTCTCTACAGGTATCTCACAGGGTGGAACAAACCTTCAGGCATCCCTCTTCCAGACTCCATAAGCATCATCATCAATTTATGCCAAATCCAAAATTTTATCACTATAAATCTCATGGAATTATCACTGAAATTGGCAAAATTGGCAAGCAATAAATTATAGCAAATGTACTCGAATGGGGTGAAATAAATGAATATTTGTTAATTATTTAGGGGGAGGTGGGGCTACATTGAGCTGTGGGGCTAGATTGTTATACGACTTTTTCGCATATTTCTAAATGAAACTGGTCCTTACAATTATTTTATTTAGATGCATAATTATTTTGTCTATCCAAATTACATCATGTTAAAACTCATTTTCCATTAGAAATATGCGAAAAAATCGTATAACAATGTAGCCCCACAGCTCAAAGTAGCCCCACCTCCCCCTAATGGATTATTTTTTATCATTTTCACACTGCTTTTGGGAGGCTTTTCCACTTTTTCGTTGGGATGAGGTTTAGACGAGTTTTATCCAAAGCACTCTTGTAGTTCAGACACAACCATATACCTTACCCATCGATAGCTCTTTGGACTCTTTGCTATATTTAGTTCCACAAGAAGTCGATGAATTTGAGTCGTTCACTACAACTATGGTCCTCCAGAGGTCGATTGGTGCTCTAAAAGAGATGGTAAAATTAGGGGATGAAGTTCAAGGGGTTAACCTGTATTTTTTAATTTACTTTTGAAGGTTTTCTTATATGAAATATTTTGACATTTTTGTAAAATTACTCTATTTTAAAATTAGTATAGTAAAATAGTACAGTATAGTAGTACTATAGTAAAATTTTGCAAAACCTGTTTTTTGAGGCTTCTGAATGATAAATATTATAAACAAAAATATTAGTAAAATTATAAATTACGCAAAGCTTGGAAGTTTATTCGTTTTCTTTGTAAGATTACAGGTTGAAAAATATTTGTATTAATTAACGGGTCAATAATAATTACGTGAACCAAAAAATCACTAGAAATTAAATAAGTAATTAATAAATTAATTACTTATCAGACCCGATTCCATATAACCTAATTATGTTCTAGTATGTGACATAATTTTGCAATATATATTGTGATTGAATGATTAACTTAATGAAGCTTAGTAAACAATAAAATATTTCTGGTAGTTACTGAATACGTCGCTTCTAGGACACTGCAAAGATGCAAGCCCTACGACAAATTCACTTTGAGAGGCCCTTGTTCTTTTTGAATTTTATAAGATAAATATCATATACCTATTCAAAAATTTGAAATGGGTAAAAATTAGGATAGTAAATAACTGAGAATTAATGAGAAATCATTTAAAACTATTTCCCTATTTTTTTTAAATAGAACAAATAATTAGAAATATAATCGGAAAATAAATTTAATAATTTAATAATAATAAGAAAAAGAAAGAAAGAATAATAAATTAATAATTTAATAAATTTGAGTCTCATATTATATTCTTCAAACCGTTAAGGTTTATTAATATGGCACTGAACTGATCTATTTTTTAAAAGGAAAAATATTCACTCAGAATAGTTTTCACTTATATTTTAAAATTTTTAATATCTTCGAAATATTTAGTAAGTTTTTAAAAGTATTTAAAATGTGTTCATTGATTTTTTAATTCAATTTTATTGGAAAATATAATAAATTGTGTAAATGTAGACTTCTTAGAATACAACTAATTAAAATAAGTTTATCTTAATACTTTAATATTAATTAATTAATTAATAAACTAATAAAAGAACTTCGTATGCCTTCGAGGATCTCAAAATGATAAGACTAACTCTTGATGCTGTATTTGTAATTTAATATATCCCATAACCGTGAATTTTTCCAAATCCTTTAAAAGAATTGAATAATATTGTAAATTCAACTGTACCCATTTGAGGGTGTCATCTAAGTATTAGAAAATTTTCACGATCTTCACTTTCCCATCAATTACTTTACAAATTGCTTAAAATTTTATGCTTTATCTTTTTTAATAATTAATCCATCAATGAATAATTCTAATACAAATTTGAAATTATTTTTCGGCGTAATCCGGACGAGTTATCGACGGTTACATTTAAAATAATTTTGAGGGTATGTATGCATGTGTGTTCAGAAATGAAAATGAATTATCCTGTGATGTTTCTGTTTAATAAATGAAGTATAATAGCATAGAATTCTCTAATTATGTCTTTTTAAGCTTCTTTAAAACTTTTATTCTAATTCTACATAACAAACCTTGAATTATATTTTCGACACGTTGAACAAATTCAAAAAATTCATCCGGATTACGAAGCGGGCACTGTATGTATATTGTTTTTATAGGCATGCAGTACTCCTCAGTCTTCATTAATGATTTTGAACTTATTAGAAGAAGGACTACGGAAAGGCTAAGTGAAACATTTTTTCAGACGAGTCAGTATAAATCGGTTATGAAAATCGATATTAAATCGGTTTTCCTTTATTTTTGAGTTCGTTCATTGTTCTTATATGCATTAAGAAAATGTTTTTGAGACCAGAAAGTATTTTTAGACCAAGAGAATGGGCATTGTTATGTGATGAAGAGCAGTGTTAATGAGTGTAGAAATAATTTTCTATCATGATTGAAGAGTTTAAAATTTGGACTTCTCATGTTAATTCATAAATTTTTATCCTACTACGGCTTATCAATAAATAAATTACTTGGTGATCATTGTCAGACTCGTAAGTGATCTCGTAAGTTGTCGGTACGAGAGTTTCCAGTTCGAACCATTTTTATATGAAAAGTTATTTGATGCATGAAGTATCTTCAGATTTTTTTAAGAGTTCTTTCCGTAGTATTCTTTTAAGATTTTGTAATTTTGATTTCTCAAGAAATTATTATGCACCTGGTGTTTGTTTGTTTTCCTAGGGTCGAATGAACACCTCTTCGACAGGGAACCCCTATTGACACTTTTGTTAAAATGTTGAAATTTATTTAAAGTATATAATAAAATGTAAGTAATATGGCATTTTTTCATTAATTTACTTTTTTCGATAAGGATAAGTGTTCAAATTTCGTATTACAAATGGTACAGAGTAGGATGTCAATAGCTCATGACACTATTTCTTAAAGTGTCAATAGGTGTTCCTTTTACCTTATATGTTTATTTTAAGGCTTAGGTTAAACAGTTGAAGACATCGACATAGAGTCTTTGATAATCCTTATATCTGCACACCCATCCAATCCATTACTTCATATCGCACAATTGCAGGTTTTCTTTTAGATTAGTTCAATTTTCAATATTAATAAACGGTTTAACAATAGTGTCAGATAATCCTAAATACAACAGGAAATGTTCAATTATATCTCCTGAGAATTAATTGAAATTGAATTCTACTGTTCTCATTGTTCGAACCATAGAGCTTTTTCTAAAAGATTTTTTCAGCAAATTAGTCAATTAATTAAAATTGTTTATGTAGTTTATTTAGCACAACTTCTTAATTGATTTATAATTTTATTTTCCTGTTTCGTTTTTGTGTAATTTTGGGTAAATCTCTATCACATAAAATTTTATTTATTCATGCAAGCTCGTTTATAGAGCATTTAAATCCGATATCTCTAACCTTCACAATTTTTTTGATTATGGTTTTTATCAAAGTTGAGTGGAAATGATGATTAGTTGACTTTTGAGACATAAGATTTAGTTTAGGCTGCATTGATTCGGTAATATTTTTATAAACATGGTCAGTAAACATCAAATTATGTTAATATTTAAAACTAAAATCTAAATTCTTAATAGCGAAAAATTTTTAGTACACAAAAAATGGAGAGTTAAAAATCATTTGGTCAACTTAAGAAATGATATTTACTTAATTTTGAGTTATTTATTGAATAAAAATGTTCACTTTGCTTCACTTAGTTTAGCGAAGGATAGGGCTATTTTAGACATACATGAAATTCAAATGATCAATATCCAAGAAAAACTAGTTGAACTTAGTTAGTTTTAATACTGTTCATACGTGTTTTGAATATTAGCCTTAAAAAACTACTTCATCAGCTTGAAACTGCTCCACCTTCTCCTACAATAAAACATAACACTTTTTAACAAGAATTACTTTTGAAACTATCTCAAAATTGAGAGATTATATCGCGCTACTTATTAAGAGCTTTAGCAGTAAATGGATAAAGCAATTGCAAAATAATTTGGAACACTTAAATATAATTCAGAAAATACTTTGCTAACTGATTCAATATGAAATGCTAAGAACATTATGCATTTACCACTTTCTAAGACTTACTGTTACTTCCCTTGTTAAATAAACAAAATTGAGCTTAAATTGAAATCTAGCCTAAATTTTGAAAATGTTTCCTCATTCTTCACGCTTCAGGAACGGGGGAATTTTAGAAAAAAGATCTCATTAGAATCATTTCTATTTTTCACGATCATAGGGCCAATTTTCTCCTCCCATGACCGTCATTATTCCCTTGTTATAACAATTTCTATTCAAATTTATGCCCTGTGCAAGATCGGCGATAAGATCATTTTCAAATGACATTAGTACAGAACTATTTGTCAAAAATCTTGTATCTTTAATTTGTCTAACAGGAATATTTCATACTTTGATGGTGAATTAAAGGTGATAATAGAGAAAAGTTCTTTACCTTCTCGCACGATGAATATAATTTATTGAGTGCGGGATCTTGCGTGACTCTTTTTTCCTTTTGGTGATGGTGAAAAGGTGGGAAAAAGTGGGAAAATTTCCGCCATTGGCAAGAAATGGTCCTTCTTGGGGTTGGGTAACTGAAGAAGGAGAGAAAAAAGGGAGCAATAGACGTGTGTTGTTAAATAAAGAATTTGATAGACAACAGGAAATTAAAATCACAGTGGTGGATTCAATTTAAATGCTAATGCCGAAAGATTGTTGCTGTTGATTGTGAGGAGGTATATAAGAAAACTTGAGACTCTCCATCAGCTCCTCCAGGGCGTCCACAATTGGCCAGAGAGTCATCGGGATGAGTCTCCAAGTGAAATGCCCGTAAGATGCTGAAGGGGGAGGGCGCGAAAGATGGTAGAAACATCATGTTGTGAATACAATTAGTTGAAGAAAAAGTGTTGAGTTTTCGAACAACTCTTCATGTTGCTCATTGTAAATCATATTACAATATTGTCTAATAAAATTAATTACCTGCGATCCAGCCACTTTCATGCATAAACATTACTCATCGTTTGACTCTCCTCCAGCTACTGACCGTGATTGAGAAACTGATAATTTTTCATTTTGCCAAAGCATTTCACCTTTTTTGCCCGCAACTCCTCTTTCTCTCTCCCAACATTCTCGCCCAAGCAATTAGAAACACGGAATGTAATTGAAAATCGCGGGAAGAGCAATCATCTAATTGGCCTCAAACGGTGGTCATTAAATTTTCACATGGAAGTCTTTTGTGCGTTTTTCGGAAGCCAAATTGGGGATGGAGTTCTGGGGAAGAGCATGCAAGAATTCAAAAATTTTCATGCCACACACACGACACGGATTCAATCCTCTGCAACCCTTTGATATTGTTCCTGGGATATGACCCATTTCAATACCCAAAGCTACCCCTGCTGAGGGCGGAAAATTTGCATATTTGCCCAAAGGAGCGGAAGGGTTGCAAAAATTCACAATTTACGAGCAAAACAGTGGCTCACTTTTGATTTACGACATTTGTAAAATTTACACTAAGAAAAGGAAAAATAGTGGAACATGAATTTGTTAATCTTCAAGGAGAGATTTTTATTAGATTTTTAATAAATTCAATAATTGTCATCGATTTTAATAGTGTCCAGTGTCTTATTTCTGTGGAAATTGCCAAAGGAAACTCTTACCTTTTTTTATTAATTAAATTATAACAGTTCGCGAACCTAATGCCCTGACCTCAGATCGGCCTTACTAAAATTTTCTGAAATGTTTCTTGCAATCTGAAAAATACTCCCAGAAAAAGCTCATCAGAAAATATCCCTTTATGATCTCAGTCTTATCAGAATGGTCTATTTAATGAAATCTATAGGATAAAGTACGCTACTTTCAGACAACTCAAGCTTCGGACAATTCAATTTTTTCTCTATGTTCCTTATGGATTTCACCCATAGCTCTTTTCCGAAAATTTGAGGCATTGGAATAGCCGGAATAGCTATTAAAATATAATATTATATTATAATGGACCAAATTCATTTATAACACATTGAAATAAAATGGTTTGTGCGAAGCATAAATTATCCGAAGGTAGCGAGCTTTCCCTTATAGCTTTCCCTACTAAAGTATGGGCCTTGACAGACCTGAGGATTAGCCGAGAGGCAGCTGAGCTTAATTAAATTAGAAATAATGGTTAAACTACATTTCCATCATTTTTCACTAAGTAGTCTCTCGGCTTAAGTCGTAAATGTGTCTAGGGCATATATGCTGAAGGGTTGATCTCTTTAAGGGGTTACGTGGGTCGCGTATACTAAAAAAAAAACAGTATATTTCCTTGGTCTTGGTATCTTTGATCAACTAAACAAAAATTTAATTCGAGGTCTTGAGCATATAAAAGTATAACATTTTAACTATATTTTCTGAAATTTTCATTTCAAAATTTTAAAAATTCAGTCGTTGGGACCTGATTTTTGGAAACAGTTTTTGAAAAATTACATATCTTTCGGAGGACAAGATTTCTTAGAGAATATTCATCTGACTTCAAAAAAACTAGATATTTCCTGCTAGTTGATGAGTTAACCCTTTAAGGATGAAAGGATAAAAATTAGGGGTCAGAAAAAAAAATTTTTCTGACTTTTCAGAGCGAAACATAGCTTTGTAAGTCCGTAGGAGAAATTTTCTTTTTGGGTCATCAGCGACCCAATCGTCCTTAAAGGGGTAATGTCGTACTGGAACAGTAAATTTTTTTTATCTTGATCACAACTTATTTTGCAAGGCAAAACCTGATGTAAAATACGCCGAAAATTGCATTTTTTCTATAAAATTTTGCCAAAAATCCAAATTTCATTTAAAAAATATCTACCATTCAAGTACGAGATTAACTCATCAACTAACAGAAAATATTTAGTTTTGATTTTTGATGAATGCACTCTGAGAAATCATGTCCACGGAAAAACATTTTTTTTTTTTTCAAAATACAGTAGGCTCTCTCTCAATCGGGCATATGGGGTAAAATGTTATCCAAATTATCGAAAGACTTGGGCGTTAAAGTCATTGTAAATTCCACAAAAAGCGCTCAATTATAAAGAATCACGATAAAATAGGAAGAACTACTACGAATTTGAGTAAATTTGCTTCAAAATCAAGTGTGAAAATAGCCAACAAAATTTTTCGTACGATTCAAAAAGAGCCGATTGAACGAGAATCTACTGTAAGTCTCCGAAAATCGGCTGAATTTGAAATATTTTTGAATGAAAATTTCAGAAAATATAGTTTAAATGTTGCAATATTTTTAAGAAATAAAAATATTTCCTTTTGTCGAAAAAATATAGAAAATATGGTGTTTTCCAGTCCTTTTGACCCATGACTCCCCTTAAGGGATTCGAATTAATATTACTTTGAAGGTTTCACCGTAATGGGATCCTGTGCTTGGACAATTGAGGTGATTTTTCAAGAAAAATCATTTTCATCCAAGTGCTTTGATTAAAAGTATCCTTTTTGGGTTATAATTCTTTTACAGAGATATACAGTGAACCTCTCATTTTTCCATTTAATAAAACAAATTGAAGGTAAATAAAACAATAAAATAGATTGAAGCCTATTTTGACCAAAATCAATGTTATGAGATCCTTTATAAAAATTACATAGTCATACTAAAACAATTGATAACATTTTATTTTGTCCATCAGGTGGCGAAAATAAATAAATAACCAATAAGGGAAAGTGGGGCACCTTTGAAAATGGGGCATCTTTGAAAATGATATTTTTCACCTATGTTTAAGTGGAACTGAGCCATAACATAATGCAATTTAGCTTCTCAATCTGTTTGTGCAGCTAAATTATATCACGATAAAGCTCAATTTTATTTAAAAATAGGTGAAAATCCCAATTTCAAAGTTGCCCCACTTCCCTCTAAACTTAATAAGAAAATTCCAGTTTAGAACTTTTTTTTTATATTTATTTAATTGCTTTTCTTTCGAAGTTGCCTAAGTGTTTTCTTAAAAACTACCTTTTAATATAATAGAAGAATTTAACAACTGAAAATGTTCATTATGAAAAATTAACCTAATTATATTTTAGAAGAACATTTTAAGGATCTGCATATCGCTTAAATTTTTGCATGAAAAATATTTTTCCTAAACAGAAAATCAAGGAATAACCCCTAAAATTGTTTTGCGTTTTTAAATAGTAATATAATTAATCTTTTCAAGAATACCTAAGCTCTTTACTTAATCCACATGAAAATCACTTTTCCTTGTGGAATGCTTTAAAAGAAAATCCTAAATACCAATTTCGTCAAAGTAAATGAAACAAATTAATTTTATATTATCAGGCTCATTTTATTTAATATATCAGTAATGTAAGACATTTTCTATTAGGTTAGAATAGCCTAATTGGGAACATGCTCCAAATGGCACTTTTAACAATTTACTTTTTAACACTACTAAATTTTCATTTACATTATCTATGTCACAACCTTATGATTTAATTCATTGTTTTCAAGTAATCCACTTATATTGATGAGTTTCAATAAAGAAATACCCATTTCACATAGGTATCGAATGAGACTATTCTAAGGCGTTAAAATTGAATAAACTTAAATTAAGTTTAAATTTTCAAATTTTCGAAATAAAATAGGGGATGTTTTTGCAGCTTCAGAGGTCGTAAATTTTGTACCACTCGATTTTTTTCGTACGTTTCTTAACGAAATTGATCAATAGCCCTTTTCAGGAAATGTTAAATACAGGACTAGCTATTAAAATATATATATATTTCCCTAGATCAGATTCAGAAACGAACCTTCATAAACCTTCCCTTAATTGATTGCAAAGTTGTAACAAAGTTTAATCGCAAAAGCCAACACAGGCTATGTAAGCGTCCCTTGATAGAATTGATTCCTTTTAATAATCCAGTGCATTGTGAAAAATCTTGAATCACATTTTTTACGGAGAAATGTCTAAATATACATCACATGTCAGAGCTCCACGGTTGCTTTTGCACTCTGCACACCATTTGATTAATGATCCCGATGGCAATACACCACTGTCTTTTCCCATTCGCTCACATCAAACACTTTACCATGGGATACTTATCCTTCCTTCATGAATAGTCTCTGCCTCTTTTTTTTTTCTTCCATCCCATGCCCTCCTTTTGACGTCCTTTTGGACATTTCCCTGGGCCCCCTGAGGAATTAAGTCAAGCGCTACAGAAAATCATTCGATCGTGCAATTATTCCCCGGAGGATGCCCTATGCCAAGGGTGGATTTTCCGGGTTGAGGGATTTATGAAATCCTCCATTTTGTGTTATGTCCAAATTGCCCAAAAAAGGCACAAGGAACAGAATTTTGAAAGAAGTTGAGGATGGAGAGAGCAATTGGTAAAAAAAAGTGGAAGGCACGATGGAATCCAATTTCTCAATATATTGTTGCCTGTTTTTCAATAGAAGCACAGATAGGAAAAATTAGTTGAATCCACTGGCTGTGAATTTGGTTTTTGGGACAACTGAACAATAATCAAGAGTTTCCAATACAGAACTAGTAGCATTAATGCTTTAAAAGCGGATGATAATTAACTGTATTGAAAAATTAATTTACGTTGAATTGTGGAGTAGTTTGACACCTTAGTAAGAATAAATAATGTTTTGTTATTCTAACAAAAGACTGGTTCAGTTAAAAAACTTGTTCAGTCAATATAAATAAAGACTAGTAAATGTTACTAAGTATGTCAAGGAGCTATGCTACAAGTCAAAATGTTTAGTTAATATAATTAAATTGGTTAAGAATAACTATTCAATTTCATATAAAAAAAATTAAAATGCTAAATAATTATTTAAAATTAAACTGACAAATATAATTAATTTTACAATTTTTATTATAGGGTAACGTGTGGTATTTGTGGACAAGGTGCTTTTCGGGACATAATGTGGGTATTTTGGGACACATAAAAAATGCTATAAATATTTGTTTTCTAATTATTTTTAAGTTCTATATGAAATATTAAGCTCTTTACGTATCAGATAAACATAAAACTTGTTAAAATTTTATTTAATTTATAGTGTGAAATATGCGTGAATTTTGAGTGTCACATTCCACTTTTTGCAAAACCTTCAGTATGGTCAATTTTGTAGACGTCAACACAAATAGTACTTAGTTTTTTTCGATTTAAGTCACTTTACAAGTGAAATTTAAACAAAATTTTTATGAAAGAATGAAGTTTAGACCTTCTACTTGAAGGTTAATAATCAGGTCCGGTGAAATTTATTTGCATTATAGCGACTTTTGTCTGTCCCGAAATACACAACTGTCCCGAACTATACTACTTTTACTTTTTTACATATTTTGCTATTTTTTATAAAAAATTATGCATTTTCCAACATTTCTCGATCAGAATCTTATTCTGGATAGCATAAGGTACACAAATATTTGTATCAACAAAGAAAAAAATAATTTGAGAAGTCGTTAAGCTGTTCGAAACTTGAAAGTGCTAAAAAGTGTCCCGTAATACCACACGTTACCCTATAACCTTTTTAAAAGTCTCAAATTTTTATAGTTATTTTTCTATTTACACAAAGTTAACATAAAAGCTTTTTTTCATATACTGTAAGTGTCAAAAATTTCAAATTTTACTTTTCAAATTGGGGCAACAAACTTTTGACGCATGAAGAATGATCAACTTTTTTAAAACAATAATTTTTTATATGAAATATTTTTTTTAATATATAAATAAGATTTACTGATTACAGGGAATTCATTTGAAAAAAGAAAAATTTGGGAAAGTAATTTTTTCTATCATTTTTGCACCTGGTTTCCCGAACATACATGAGGCAACAAACTTTTGACACCCAGTGTATTTACATTGCATTAAATTAAGTGCTTACTAAGTGCTTAATAAGCACTTACTCTGTTAAGTGTGTTATCAATTAGTGAAATCAATTCGATAAAAATTATTTTCGCTTAGGAGCTTAAACTTTATCAAGAGCATAAAATGTGAAATTAATAAAAGATTAATGAGATCTCAATCCTGTTCATGCTCAACTAATGTTCACAGTCGATTGTACCAAGATTCTTTTCTCAGTGGGCACAGAGAGTGTCTGGTGTATTTCTTGAAAAGCTGTCAAAAGTGCTGAAGAAGAATTCATTTTGCCTCCATAAGGCCTTTGATGGTCATTGAATGAAGCGTGGGGGGCAAAGAGTCTCTGAATAAATTCTCCACAATAAGAATTAATTTGGAGCTCATCAACCATGGAATATTGGATGCTGCGAGCGTATGCTTTTGTGATCTTGGGCACAGCTCTCCTTTTGTCTGGGACTAATCCAGTCGCTGGATGGAGGTATGGAAACTCCCTCGAGAGCCAACTGTCATGTGGAATTAGAACTGGTGGTAACATTTCGGACAATGAGTGGCGAAAATGGCCATCAACAGCTCTCAAGGGGGCGAGAAAAAGCGTCCAGACGCAGAGATTACTCCCAAATCCAATTTGACCATCAAAGACATCACGAACTCTCAACTTGGATTGCAGAAATTCCACCCTGAGTATCCTCAAAATAATTAGGCATTACAGCCATTTCGAGAGTTTCCCGAATACCCTTCTCCAGATCCTAATTCCAAACCCTTCGGTTGAGGAGGGACTTTTCATGTGAGGAAACATGTGGGAATTGGACGACAGACTTTCGCCATGGACGAGGGGGAAAATTTCTTCCATTTCACCATCATCAAGGGGTCGAAGAACTAACTTTAAGGTCTGATGCCGTGTAGAATATTCCCTCTTTAAGTGTAGAATATTCTCCATGATGATCTCTCTTGCACTTAATGAGGCGACGATTGCATGAGATTATAAGGTAATTGCAAGAATTACACCTTCAGCGAAAACATTAGCACGCAATTGAAGGTCTGTGATCTTGGTAATTGAATTTATAATCCACGGAAGTCTGCTGGAATTGTTACAGGAGATAAGCATTTACAAGACGTGTGATTTCAATTTAAAACGTGTTCTTATGCAAAACTCCGACACTAATTGTTTTTATGTTAAATGGAGCAAGAATTTTTAAGGAACTTAGTATAAATATTAAAATAATTTCTTGGTATTTTGCTTTCAAAATGATTTTATAGAGCAATTATACACAAATAGTTTTAGTACATTAATGTACTAAAACTATTTTTAGTGCATGAATGTACTAAAACTATTTTTGCCACAGTTCTGTTTATGTTTTTGTACTTTTAATGACCAACATTATATATCAATTCACAGAACCATGACAAATTTACATCTGAAGTTGATTTAGTACAGTCTTATTCAAAATTAAGGTACTATTCGATTTAGAAACTTTTAGTACAGCAATTTTATTTATTTCACCTAAGTTTAGATAATTTCCTGAAATAACTGTATTAAAATAATATAATACGATTACTTCAGGTCCTGATTGCACTATTAAAAATATTAAAATTATATTAGTTGATTAAAAAAAATAGTACATGTCTGTACTAAAATTGTTTCTGTGGCAGTTTTATTTATTTTTTCTTCTCGATGATTAATATTCACTTTTTTTCATAGAATCAAAGACAAATTTACATTAAGAATATGTTTAGTACTCTCATGTTCTAAATTTCGATACTTTTAATGCAACTGTTTCTCTTAATTATTTTAATTTTAAAGATTTCCTTAAAAAATTGAATGAGTTTAGTTATTTCTATATAAGTCTACTGGACCTTGCTAATATCAATAAATAGTAGGGGAAACTGGGACAGAATTAGCCACGCATGGTATTAGACAGTGGGATGCTATAGCCTACCTCAGAAGGAATATTGCAGAAATCACTACTTATTCGAAGAAAACACATCCCTTCCTATTCAATGAAATATTTATCAGACTGTTACAAAGATTTTTCTAAATTATACGTAAAAAAAATTTCATTTGCTGGCTAATTCTGCTCCGGTCTCCTCTATTCAGCAAAATTAATTTAGAAAAAGTGGTTTATTAAAATTTTTCGTTCTTTTTTAGATCGAAAGAGAAAATACTAAATTAAATAGGAATTTATTTAAGAAAAATTTGGAGACTTTATATCAGGTAACTAAATTATATTGGCTACAAAAAGCCCAAAGAGATTATTTAGAATTTTAAATTGGATTCTGCAAAATTTTTTCTTTATTAAAATGACCTGAAAAAAATTCCCTTTAATTTCTGAAGAGAAACGGTAGTTATTTATTTTTAATACGATACTGAACTGTTGAACAGTATAATAAAATAAACATAGGCTGCAAAAAATACAAATTTGATTAGTAGTCACTAATCTAAATTTAAATTTAAATTCTGTCTGCAAGCATCTTCAAATCTAAAAACATTTTAGCTGTTTGAACTAGAAACATTTTTAAACAAATCTCGCCTTTTTACTAACCGAAATTTACTATTTTGAAAACTTTACCATCCAAAATTTAGTATTTTACCGGGTAAAATTATTGCTTTACTGCTTATCAAATATTTTTATTCCATGGTACACCTTTCAGCTCGGTATAGTTTCATGAAATAAAAATTCCCATCCTTTCGGTCTCAAACGATTTGCATTAGTATGTCCCATTCTTTCATTCTCAAAATTGAACTGAACTAAATTTAATGTGCTGTGATGTTCAAAAGAAAAAGAAGAAGATTGCGAAAGAGTAGGACAGACATATGCAAAACCTTAAGGAAGAAAAGGATGTGAAGTTTGGCTTTATGAAATTTTCCTGATCTAAATGGTGTGCCATTGACATTTCGAAGGTTTTGACAGTTTCTTTTGTCATTTTCCTAGAGAACTTAATGGCTCTGAAGCTATTAATAGCAATAAAACCCTACTGATATAAGTTTATAAGGTTGCTGCAGATTGAACAGTATTTTTATAACAAATAGTTAGTAACGGAAAATTAATCGACAGAGTAAGAGAAAACGAAGAAGTTTCCAATCACATTCAGATTAGTTAAAAGAGGTTTTCAAATGACTTAGTACTATTTTTACTGACCAAAATGTATTTAAACTGGTTACTTTGAATTATTTATCGTAGATGTGGGTGACTGCATTGGCTCTTAGTAATCTTTTTTTTTTCTAATTCTGTCACTTAATTATGCTTCTTACACTATTCTAAAGTGTCCTTATGGTCACTGTATTATTTTTACTGGTACTGACTGGTACTGACCGATTTAATATTTTACTGACCGAAGGGATAATTTAAGGCAAAAAACAAACGAGCAGTGAAAAATTCAAAATGGACAGTAAAAACTTAAATCTTTCCAAAAATTTGTCTAATTTATATTTTTAACATTTAAAATTGTTGCAGATAGAAGGAAAAGCCCTTTATTACTTTGCTGTGTTTATTATGTTGTGTATATTTGGACGATAATATCACTGAAAGTGATTGAACAGAATTCTGTTCGCTTGGTACGTAATCCCAAGAAGTAATCCCAAGATAATATCACTGTTTCAAAAAATTTTTACTGCTAAATTTTAACTTTTTACAGTTTATTTACATAATGCCAAAATTTAATTGGCCAAAGAACATCGAAGCTTTTAGAAATTTACACTAGTGGCGCTGCAGTAGCATGCGTAGTAAATACGCGTAATTAATCATCATCCCAGAGTGCAGTACTTTGTGTGATGTGTGCGCGTTGAACGAGTGAGTGTAACGATGTGTGGATTTCTGTATTTCAGGACCAATATTCGTCGTTCCGATTGAAAGACTTTCAAGTAACATTTTCACCCTCCTTTTCTCTCCGTTAACTCCCATTTTCCCTCCATTGTGGCGAACGGGAAAAGCTCTCTCTCACAGGCGTTTTTGCATGTCTGAAGGGTGCTTCAACAATGCGAAAATGCTGTTTTTCCCTCGAGGTTTCTTTTTTTCCTCCTCACTCAATTCTTTTTCCTCGCCCAGAAAACCCTCCTTGTCATGAAGAATGGAAACAATGATGGACGAAAAATCAATGAAGAGACTCGTTCAATACTCCATTTCCATTTTTGGATGGTGTTTTTGGGCAGTACAAAAAAATTACTTCTTGCAGAATGGTGAGGAGAATTTAAGAAATAAAAAAAGTTATCTGGTGCTTTCAATCATCTCACACTTGTTAATTTGAAAATAATTTACGCAAAATAAGTCAATGAGGCAATTAAATAGTTTTTGTATTGAAAGCCCCATAAACTAGGCGCATGGTTGAATTAACGCATGGGAAATATCAATTAATCAATTTTGGGTTATTCATGATGTTCTCCGTTGATGGCTCAAATATATCATTTTGTACCACCTACAAAGTTAAAACAGTGAATTAGAAATCGATCATATTAAATAAGCTTCACGAATTGATAATTTTGGGATGGAGAACCACATCAATTTCATTATCGGTCAAATGCCTCTTGGCATTTAGTTAAGCTCTTTGTTTTTTTTTGCTGTTAAATGCAATTTGGTATTCTTTTTTTTTCATAAATTTTCTGCAAATAGAAATTTGCATAATCATCTTGAGATTTATGTCGGTGAAATTTCTTTGATTCTCGTTCTACCTGAAGACAATTATTTGAAGCTTCCGTCTCACGGCAGGAGATGGGAATTTTCAGCGGAATTCGTATGCAAAATGTGCTGAATTTCTTGACTTTTAGAGAAGTTCACAAAAGGGTTAAATCCTTTGTTGTTTGCCAAAATATTCCTAAAGGCCAGTGTCTCTGAAATTGAGTATGAAGTCATGCTGCGACTGCATATTTGCAGAAAAGTGGGTGGAACAGCTAAGAAAGCCAAATTGCTACTTCAAGTGCCAAATTCCCAAATAGGATTATCTGGCATTTTGAAGCCCTGGACAAATTACTGGACAAAAGAGATAGAAATGCTCCTAAATATTCATGTTTGTCGAATACTTTTTATTTCTTTCACTTTGCAATCATACATAAAAAGTCTCAATTAAAAGTTCCCAATAGTTTCACAATTTTTTCTCCTTTTAAAATTTTGTTGTGAGGGAAAATTATAATGTGAAAAATAAAACATAATCAGGATAATATCTAAAAAAAAAAACAATTTTTTAAAATAAAAAAAATCAAAATGGCACATTTCAGTTGTAGGTCATCTCTCAATACAAATCTATAACGATTCAGGAAAGATTCATGTTACGGTCTTCATTTTAAATAGATTTTTTTTCTTCATTTTTATTTAAATATAATTTATTCTATTTTTCTTTTACTCCTTCAGTTTTTCTTTTACTAAAATTCTTTTCACACTATTTTTTATGTCACTTGATATTGTCAACTGTTTTTCTTTTGCTGTTACAATTTTGGTAAAATGCACAATTAACTATTTTTCCATTTATCTTATTTTTCATTTTCAATTTTCTTTTTTTTTATAATCTTTCACCCAATCTACACAATACCTCTCAAAAATTTACAATGTTCCAAAGAAATTGGGGTGCGATACATTAACCTGGGATTTTTTTTTATCAAACTATCCCTTCAATTCTGAGACAAATTTTTACTACGCTGATGACTAATTTATTTAAAAAAAATCTAAAAAATTTATTTGAGCTTTCGGCAGATTCTTTAGATCAGGAAAATATTACGAAATCAAAATTCATATCCTTTTCCTTTTTCAACGTTTCCCACTTGCTTTTTTAAAAAAGAAAATAGATTGATCTAAATTGAATTTATTGTAACGTTCAAAAGAAGAAGAAGAGTACGAAAAAGAGTGAGAGACATATGTGAAACGTCAGAGAAAGAAAGGGTTGTGTATTTTGACTTCATTTAATTTTCTCCGCGAGTGTCGAAACGTTAATGGCCTTGGTAGATCTTTTAGATCAGGAAAATGTTACAAAATCAAAATTTTCATCCCTTCCTTTCTCAAATATTTTGTATATGTCTACCCTACTCTTGCGCACTCTTCTTCTTCTTCTTTTGAACATCACAACAAACTAAATTCAGTTCAATATAATTTTTATTTTAAATTATGGTTTGTTCCTCGGTTAAAAAGTCTCTGCGTCTGTTATAATTCTTAATTTTTTAAATTTTTTAAATTTTTTATTTCCAAACGTGTGCTCGAAGTTATGGAAGTCAATAATTTATTTTTAGATATAAATACTTAAAAATTGATAAGGACTTTTAAATGCCTAGTGATAAAAATTTGAATAGGAAAGTGAGATACCGTAGATGCGGGTGACTTTGTCCTCCATTGGTTGCTTTTCCCCTTCTGATCGAAAGCTTTTCTTTAATTCTAGCACTTGAAGATGATCTTCATGGATCCAATTTACCATGTCCGAAGGGTGAAGACTCACTGGTAAAAATAAAATGATCAAATTGATCCAAATTTGATCCTTTTGCAAAGGAAGGGTCAAATTAACGTGTTTTAATATGATAAATGTGTATTCAAAGTTCGAAATTTGATACATCCTTTTCACAATAATCGATTTGATCCATTTAGTTCTACCAGTGTTTTAGGTCATCCTTAAGTGCAAGAAATAAAGAAAAGCTGACGAACAGCAGAGGAAATTCAAGCGGATATACGGTACGTATTTTTTATATGAAACCCATTTATTCACTATAGGATTTTGTGAGAAGATCTCAGTTTATATTTAATATCGAGAAAATGCACCAGATTTTCAAAAAAAAAAGGTTCAGATAAATCATAAACTCGAAATTAGGCTAAAATAAATAGAGCCATGCTTACCGAGAGATTTATATTTCGAACAAAATTTCGAATTAAAATATTCAAGTTTAAAGAGTCATTATTATGGATTCCGGACCAAATCCCGAAAGTCAAAATTCCGAACACGAAAATCCCGAAATTCGAAATCCCGAATGAGCCAAAATCCAGAATTCTTAAAAGTGTCATAGCTACTCCCACGATTGCACCCGCGTTTGCTGGAGGCAAAGGGAAATTTTCTATGTTTCGGGAAATTATTCTTCACATTATCCTCCAAATAATTTCATCTTTTTCAGGATTATGTACCGGGATTTTGGCTTTCGGGATTTTGGCTGCTTCCGATTATAATAACTCAGCTGAATTTGAAATGTTTCAAAGCAAATTTCAAGGGTCTAAAAAGGAAAATTAGACGAATTAACAATATTTTTTTTACTATCAAATCTTTATGCAGTATTCAGACTCCTTTTATCTCAGAATTGAAAGGTGTATTTACTTAAATTTTGGTGAATATTTACATGAAGTAGAAGTCATTCGCCTCCCAGAAAAATTCCCTTTACAATTGCATCTGGTTTGGTTGTTTTGTCCAAATCTTTAGGCGAGAGGATCTTACAAACTAATTCACTGCATTTCCGAATTGATCTTTGAACCATTTCCTGTGGTTGAAAATACTTCTAAAAAGAAGGGAAATTCTTAAGACTAGCAATACTATGATGGAATGAAGAAAAAGTTTACCAATTTTTGGGGAGGTTGTCAGGAAGATAAAGGATGGGATGGGTATGGAATTTACATTATTCTGTCCACAGTACTCTGGTTCAAATGGGAAAAAGATGCTAAAACTAAGAGAAATAAGCCCAAATTTGGGCAAAGAATGAATAATTTACAGCGAAAGGAAACTAACAACCTACAGACCTTTTGTACACAATTTATATACAGGAAGAACTATTCGATTTAGATTAGGTTGAGGTGTTCTAAGCGGTATGAGATATCAAAGGGTAAATTCTAATTAATTAAATAATTAATTAGAAATTAATTATTTTTCCAAGAAATGTTCTTTGAATTCTGTGAGTAAAATCGAAGGTGAAAATTTCGTAAAAGGGTTATTTCAATCCATCCACCGTTTAGAACAAGGTTCAACCATCAACCGAATAGCACTTCCTATGTTCATACCCTTAATAAGAATTTAGGGGAAGGTAATACGTTCAAGACAGACTTAATTGTTCACTTAACACTAGAATATTTACCCAACTTACACTCTAATATCCTAGACAATGCCCCACCTGCGCAGCTTTAGGGTCAATGCTATATGTACAAAACCTTGGGGGCAAGATCACACTGGAGGTCCTCTACAGGGCCGTGAGGTCGTAGTCACTCTTGATGTTGAGGTTGTTGGGGTTGAGGTTCTGCTGGCTCTGCTGCATAAAGGACCCATTGGCGGTGGACGAGGTGGGTGGATGGGCGTGCAGGGGTGGCTGCTGCTGCCCCATGAGGCCCGCCATGTCAGCTGCTGGGATGTAGGGGGCACTGCTGAGGGACGTCGTGACGTCACCCATGCTTTCCAAACTCTCAGAACGCAAGCACTGCAAGAAAGCCAGATGGTGAGAAACTGTGTCCTTCTCAATTCATCATCTCCCCAGAGTGACAAAGTCAGGATATCCCACCAACTCAAGTGTGACAGGAAGTTCATTGAAGGGTGGCAAACTCACCTCATTCTGAATAGTTTGCTGCTGCTGCTGTTGCTTTTTGTTGGCTGTATTCCTCTTCGTCTTCTTACCCGTCCCATTGGCGTCGTTCTTCTTGCGCACATTCTTCGTATTTGGCAATTTATTATCCTTTTTCCACTTCATCCGTCGATTTTGAAACCATATTTTTATTTGTCGCTCAGATAGGACTAGAGTATGGGCGATCTCGATGCGTCGTCGCCGAGTCAAGTATCGATTGTAGTGGAACTCTTTCTCCAGTTCGAGAATTTGGTGGCGGGTGTAGGCGGTTCGTTGTCTCTTTGGCTCCATTCCGGGCTGATAGGAGCCATTGGCTGCAATATCATCGGAAAAATAACACTTATGTTAGAGATATTGTTGTTTACTACTGCATTCAATATCCTTGGCACGTTAGACAGACTACATCAAGGGGAAGATATAGGAGTTAGAAGTGGTGTACAATCAATTAGAAATTGAAGGAAGTGAAACTGCATTGATTTGGATCTGGGGCTGCATTTGAAATTTAATTTTTCGCATATTTCTAAAGGAAGCTGGACCTAGCCATAGGGTAACTGTGCCAAATTTCGGCATAGTTGCATGCAAGCACCAAAGTTTCAAGTTTGAAATGTAATATGTTCAAAAGAAATTGATTTTTTCATTCCATCTAATTTAGGAGTGTTGCTTAGAACCTTGTAGCCAGTTTATCGTCTTTATTTACTTTAAAATTATTCTTAATACATTTTAAAATGAATAAAAATGTAGACATAGCTTTGGTGCCCTATTTCGGCCACCTTCATTCTCATAGTTTCTTGCCCTTCGGGAATTCCTCCAATATCTTTTTCACGTCATCTCGTTTGTCGAAGCTACATTTTTTGTTATTCTTTTGCATTATATAATCTCTAGAGTATGTAAAAACTAAAAATTTATGGAAATTCGAGGAACAAAAAAGGTGGCCGGAATTGCAGGCTGGCCGGAATTTGGCACACTTACCCTAATTTAATTTAGATAATTTTAAACTGCATAAAGCTAATGCCCAGTTTACTTTAGAAATGTGCGAAAACATAGAATTTTCAATGCAGCCCCAGCTTCCTGTTATAAATATAATACTAATAATTTATAATAATAATTTATTCAAACTCTAGGGGAAAGCGCGCTACCTTTGGACGATTTATGCTTCGCACAAATCATTCTTTTCAAAGTGTTATAAATTAATTTGGCCCATTATAAAAATATTTTAATAGCCAGCCCAATGCCCCAAATTTTCAGAAAAGAGAAATAAGTGAAATCCGTAAGGGCAAGAGAAAAAATTGAATTGTCCGAAGCTTGAGTCGTCCGAAGGTAGCGCGCTTTCCCCTACATTTCCCACCCTCCCATAGGTCTGCCGCCGTCTTAGCGTTGACGACCAACCTCCGAAGCCAAACGGAAAAAATGCTTCTTCACTGACTGTGTAATCTTTGGCACAATAGAAGCAATAGAATACACAATAGAAGTAGAAGAATTCTAATAGGAGTCAGTATTTTTTAAATTAATATTAGTATAATCTTCAACATTTTCTTTAAAAAAGTTATACATAACAACCCATGTGACACAGGGCTTACTTAATGACATGACAACCTTATAAGGACATCAGCACTACTTAGCTAATGATCTGTTGAAGTTTGACTAGAAGAATTTAGGTAATTAATACGCCAGGGTATGAATTCTGAGATGTGTGACTTTTTCACGTGAGAAACTCACCGTTTTTAGATTGTTTCCTAAGCGTTTGGTGAAGCTTTCACAAAAAGTGTCACGTATAACACCTACAGCATCTAAGAATTCACATGAAAGTTCTTACGAAAGTTTGACAAAATGCTTACTAAACGTGATCTCAGAGCCGTGAATTTCTCACGTGAAAAACTCACCATCTCAGAATTCATACCGAGGTCACGATTTTAATTGCCACTATCTAAAATTTGCCTCATTACGACGTGATGAAAATAGACAATTTATATATGGTAATCAAGAGGTCATAAATACGTAAATGTATGACCCACGCCATTTTATGATTGAGTAAATTACTTAATATTACTTAAGGATGACGTAATTTTGACGTCGTTATTACCAATGCTTCACATGTTTCATTTTAGATTTTAGGATTTTCGACTTTCATGCCAGGAATAGAAGTGAAAATATCAGAAATCCGATTATGCAGAGAAATTTTGTGACATTCAATGTAGCTCATGCCGATTTTTTTTCATCTCTTAATAAATTTAATGTTTTATTAGCATGGTAACAAGTGTGGTCAGAATCATGTTATAATGATGTAGTGCTATCTTACAGCATTTACCTCCAGGGGGTAGCCAGTTTAAAAAAAGTGAAGCTATTTTTTACTGTACCCTGTAAATATTTTGCAGATTTTGCACCTCGATTCAAACAATTTGCTCGTAATTCTTGTTGGGGATTGTAAATCATGTATTTCTGAACAACTTCTAACGCATAATTTCGAAATATATCAAAGTGATAAGACAATTCTCTATTGACTTACTTCTATTGACTATTACTTGATCTCTTCCTAAATCTAACGCATATTCGACGTCGGTATTATCAACGTTCATCCCAATTTTCAATTCTGATTTTGGAAATATAGGGTAAAGTGATATAATTTGGAATTTGTGTTACAAGTTGGACAATTCGCCGGTACAAGTTGGACATTGCTTTTTTTCTTGATAAATACAGTACAAAATTTGTTTTTAAGCACAAGGAACCAAATTATAAAACTAGAGCATTAAAAATATACAAATAAAAATGAAGTACTAAAATTATCAAGACAAAAAGCCCTGTCCAAATTGTACCATTGTCCAACTTGTACCACTTTACCCTAAGTGAAAATGTACGAAATCTAAATATACAGAGAAACTTTGTGGCCCTACCCAATCCGCAAAAAATTACTCTGACTCAAAAATGACTGGTTAATAAATGGTCAAAAAAATTACTCCTAATTGGAATCTTAAGAATTAGTCATATTCGCGTCGAATTTTGGACACAGCATTACTTAAGATTGAATTAGTAATATAACAGTTATTTTACGGTTCTAAAATTTACTCTACCATGCAGTAAGAAAAGCGACTCCAAATGACGGTATTTTTCCGTACAAAAAATGACGTGCCAAAAACAATGCATTTGGCGTCCTTCTCTAGAGCATAGGTACGAAATCGACGTACACACTTTGAATGAAAACGTTAAGTGCACTTCACAACTTTGTATTGCATTACGACTGTAGACAATATTTTCTCAACAATTCTTCACATTTTCTATCGTTTTCTACTATTTTTAATGTAAATTTCTCTAATTTTTCCCTAATTCACTACACACATTTGCGAAGATTTTTGCCGTTCGCCTATTGCTGAATGAGCCATCCGACATGTCGAAAATTTTCCCATTGGATGGCAACAACACAAAAAAATCTTTTAAAATTTTCACTAAATAGGTCTTTTCGACACAAAATTTTAATCACAGGATACTCCAGAGACTGGAGCAAACTCCTAAATCACAAAATTTCATTTTGCAAAAAAAATGTTTGTGTGTTTATCATGCAAAAAATTGCCAAATTTTCACTTAACTTCTGTCGGCACTGTACTTTTTCGAATCACAACACACATCTCTACTGAAGGAGCTTTTCCTCCCAATGTACACTATTATATTGTTGAGAAAACACGCGAAAATATCAATTACTTTGCGAATTCACAGCTCTGAATAGTTCTATTTGCCATTTGACAAGTGAAATTTCCCCTCAAATATATCCAGTGAGGAGAAGAATTTTTATTAGTACACTGGAAGTCGGCGTCATATTTTAGTTGTAGGCGGGTAATTTCAGAGTTATTATGACGCCAAATGACTTCCGTAATTACCGTCATATTATTCCCCACTTTCCGTCATTCGACTCTCTGACGACCGTCATAGGACCCGTTTTTGGAACCCAGAATACATACATCCAACGGTAATCTTACTCCAAATTGCTATTTGGGTAAACGAAGAATCTACTCGCATTTTTCCCCGAAATTCTGCATAATTTTTCCTACTTTTAAAATGCATAGAAAAAGTCATTACGTCAGTCCGTGGTCTCAGTAACCTAATCTCGACGCCGACATTTTTGACAGTTCAAGACACCACAAAATGTGACAGCTTTCAAATCGGGGACCCATAAAAAAATTGTTTGCATTCATAATCTTAAAAGCGCGATTAGTCGTGGCCTCGTGGCATCCGATCCCAGCACTTTGGGGACATCAGCGCCACACAATTACTATTATTCGAAATAAAAATTTTCCAAATTTCCCCTCAAAAGAACAGCCAACTTCACTTCATAACACTGGGGAAACAGGTCAGCCTCTTAGTCGGCATTACTTAATTACGACTACAGTTATCATTATGTAATTACGAGGTAGAGGCGCCTTCGCGTTTTTGGTAATCTGACCAGATTTTGACCAATTTCCGACCAAGTCAATAAGTAATGCCGACCACATTATTAAGTCATGCCTACCTGTTTTGGTTACATGGGAATAATTTTCTATTAAATAAATCTCTTTTTAATTTAAATAATTATAGTTAAATATAAATATATGGGTCCCGGTCAAAATTCCGAAAGCCAAAATCCCGGATTCTTAAAAGCGTCATAGCTACTCCCACGACTGCACTTGCGCTTGCTGGAGGCAAAGGGAAATCTTCTGTGTCTTGGGAAATTATTCTAAACATTTCCCCCATATAATTTCATCCCTTTCAGGGTTTTGAACATTTGTTATTCGTACATTTATAAGGGGGTCACCTTAATCCGTACGTAGATATCTCTTACCGTTTGGTTTCTAAACCGGCAATATGTAAACAGAAAATACAAAATACCAAAAGAAAATTACTCTTTAATTATCATATTCATGTAATTATGTTAAATATGTTCTTCATAGGGTTTCAAAGATATAAGGGTGCTATAAAATATTACATATTACTCTCTATTGGAGTTTGAGCAATAAAATATGTTTATCATTTGATGAGAAATTTCTGCTGACCCAATAATCCATCCCTTTCGTGAATTTTCCGGCTCCGGGAAATTGCCTTGGAAGCCCCTTTTCCATTCCTTTACCGCCCGAAGCAAGAATTGGACGAGAAGCGAAAGAAAATAAATGTGCTGCCACTCACATTGTTTGAAAGTTTTCTCAGACCTTCATGGCATCTTTTTATCCCTCGAACCATCTCTTGGAAAAATGTTCCAGTCAACCCATTCAATCCTCCCATGAGAAACTCATTAAAAGTCCAATGTTTTTGGGAGGATGGAGGGTGGCTTCAAGAAATAGAATTTTCTGCTGGTCCAGCAAAGGTACAGAAGGGATGGTGAATTGAAATACAACTTGTCCAACTCCCAAAGCACAATTGAACACCATTTTTCAACCCCCTCGCGAAAAGTTATCCCAGCTATCGAGATGAAGAAGTAATTAATAACTGGAGTTTTAAATGTTCATGTAAAATTCTCCAAGACATCTGCCAGTTTGTCAGTTTTCATTACAATTTTCTTCTAGCTCTGTGCTGGGAACATTAACCCTCATCTTGGGCAACTTTTCAAATTTATAATTTTCCTTTTAGCTCATAGCAAAAATTCACAACTGAATTGATTAATTGTGGACAATTGGAGGGAAGTTTTCCAGTTTTCCGATAAGGAACTCCTAAGCATAACATTCTGCGTTATATTTTTGAATAGAAAATGCCCCTTTTGAGGCCATTCCTCCCGCATTTTGCCTTTTGCTCAATCAATCAAATGATAACACTTCGAAATACTATTGTATGGCACTTTATGCTGAGTTTATAAGAAAAGTATATTGAAAGGATTTAGAAGTAGCTGAGCGAATAACGTTTTGAATGAATAACAATTATTTTCTGTCATTAAATACACTGAATTTTTCTACCTTTAAACGAGTGTAATAAATGCCAGAAAAAAGGTCACACCGAGACGAGATGTAATTTGAAGGGGAGGGAGTCAAAAGAGGCGAATAAATCTCTGCCAAATGAACTCCTGGCGTGTGGAAAAATCTAATTCTGAAGAGAGGAATTATTAAAAAGCTTCAATGGGGAGTTCATTTGAAAAGTGTTGTCTTGGGCATTGATTGATACTTTTGATTTTATCGACTGTGGCAGAGTCTTTTATTTTTGCAACAGCATCTCCCAAGAGATTCCAATGGGGGAAAAGACACGTCCCTCTTTGTTACCTTCGCGTGAGGTATTTCATCTCTCTGCAGCCAATATATAATAACAGACGATGGAAAATGAGGTGCTTTGTAAACTCATCGACAAGGTTAATTACAAAATGTTGCCTCTCGCGAGATGGATGAATAGAAAAACGAGATCTATTGCCACACTTTGCAGCACATCATCGAAGTGCAATTGCATTTGATGTCTATTGATGCTTCATCATTGTGGATCTTGAAAATTCTTTCACTTTCTTATAACAGTGTCCCGGTTTCCAATTAAATCTCATGGCTTTTTCTTAGACACTTGGCTATTTTAACGGGAAATTAGTTGATTCTACTGAGTTTTATTGCAGAAAGAATTAATTTAGTGCTCGTATGGAACTGAATTAGTTAAAGTAGCTTAAGGATAGCAAATTCCCTCATTTTACAGAAATAGGGGAGACCAGGGCAGAAGTAGCCACGTATGGTATTAGATAGTGGTAGTTTGAATTCGAAGGAATACTGATGAAACCACTCTTTATTATAATAGGGGAGAGGCTCATAATTTTGTCCAGTTTCTTATTTTGGACACTTTGAGGATAAAATTGGACACTAAAAGAAATTGATTAAAATTATGGATTCTTATTCCAATATTTGATGAACAATGAATTCCATCTAAATATTTGTTCTTTTTGGAAGATTTTAAGACTAAATACGTTAAATTTTGAATATGATTTGAGTTGAAATTGCTTTGTTGAAAATTCAATGTGAGCAATTGCTTACGAGAACTATGACAGAACTTCGTGTTTACTTCAGTTTTATTTAGCTGTGGTGAAGTACTAACAATGTTTCTTCGCTTTTTTTGAGTGATATTATTGAATATTCATTGAATATTGTGTTAATTCACGTTAGTTGTGATTTGTACATTTGACCTGAAGTGAGATTTGCCTTGTGAGTTAGATTTTTCGTGTGAAAAATGGGAATTTTTTTAATACATTTACCATTACATATACATTTAGTAACAATAATAATAATATGAATAATTTAATACATTTAATACATCTCTATGAACGAGATGTAGCGAGAAAAGCCTTGAAAGGCTCCCGGAAAGGTAAAGGAATGCACTAATCCGCACGTACTTGGAGTACCGAAGTCACTTTACTTTAATGAATAATATGGAAAGTATCCGGGCTGCTTGTGACATACTATGTTTCCCTTACATGAACAGGGAGAAGACGTGGTAAGATTAGTTCATGAAATGAAGAATAATCGGCAAAATGTTGAGGCGGATTTAGCTGTCCAAATTTACAGCCAAGTTGTCCAAATTAATAACCAAGTTCTCCAAAATAAGAGTCAAATTCACCTCTACATATCAATTCATTTTTAAACGTATTAAAACTAATTTTAGTAAAAACAGTGACAATAAACCCTTGCCAAGTTTCTAAACAACCCTTCTGAAAAGAGAGTAACAAAAAAGTCAATTAGTATTGAAAATATCGCATTTCAAACTTGGAACATCAATGCTTATAAGCAGACTATCCAAAATTATGAGCCTTTACCCTACACGCAGAAAAATTTTGACTCTAAATTTAAGAATATATAAGATCCTGGGAACTTAAATCGGACGTGAGTCCCCGAGGCGTTTAAGTTTAGAAGCTCTGAACGAAAGAAATGGGCTAGAATCCCTAGCTCTTTCAAGTTAAGAGATCGGGAACTTAAGTTCTGCATTAGCTGGAAAATGAAAAATGTCTACAGATTTGCAAATTGCAACTAAAACTAAATGATCAAGGATTTAGAATTAGGCATTCATTGGATGGGATTTGAAATTAAATTCCTGGGTGTTTCTGTTTAAGAATTTTCCATTTTTCTGTGTGTATACATTTCCCTTACTATTCACTGAAATATTTATCAGTATTATACAAACATTTTTTTACAAATTATACGCAATAAGAATTTCATTTGGTGGCTAATTTACCCCGGTCTCCCCTAAATATTTTTGATCAGTAAATTTCAGTTTGATCAGTGAAAATTCCAAATATAGTCAGTAAATAATTTAAAATAATTTTTAAAAAAAAATTATATGGTGTATGAATGTTTAGTAAATGGTAACAATCTACAAGTAATAGGTTAATCTTCAGAGTAAAGTCTAAATCGATATTAAAATGATTGTTAATAAGTGCCAGTAGCTTATTTAGACAGATTTTCTGCGTGTTGTACAGTCGTGAACATCACGATAAGGGTACTCTACAAACAATTGGTACAATAGACGTTCTGTGAAGCAAATGGCTGGATTTCGAATCCTCTTTAGGTCATCGGGAATTTCTCTTAGGATAAACCCATTTTGGAACGTTGCTTTAGCATAATAGTATTACCAATTATGAAATATAGGGGAATGAAGGCATGGTTCGCACAGAGTGAACCTTCAAACCACCTTACCTACCATTTCTTATCTCGTTTCATGAGCTTAATAATGATCTATCTTATGGCTTAGAAATGACGAACTAGCTATTTGCAAACAAATAGAAAATTTGCATTGTTTGAAGGTTCACTCTGTGCGAACCATGCCAACATTCCTCTATATTTATTAAATATATTTTTTTTTTCAAAAAATTAATTTGTATTAAGCTATTAAATTCTCAAAAGGTCCTGGATATAAGGTGTTACTCGAATTGTCTAATTTCCATATATTTGATAGTTCGTTGCTTTACAACTACTTTAAATTCAGGCATTGCATTAAATTAAGTACTTATTAAGTCCTTTATAAGTAGTTAACGTGTAAACTGATGTTTTGACATGATTTCTAAAGCAATTTAAAACAACACTCCGCAAAATTTCCTAGGCCGTTCTTTTTTTATTTTTAGAATAATCTTTTTTGGTATTCTCACTCTTACTCTTGATCTCCCCAATTAGATCTCGAAAAATGTTACTGAAGAAGCTCATTCTTCTCCCATCTAAACAGTGTTTTTTCTCCACCTCATCATCTCGATGTTTTCCATTGAGACGATATCATTTCAGCTGTGAATTCACAAGTAAATAAGACTGGAGGATGAAAATCATCGAGTCATGCTCAGCATGAAAGGCAAAGTTTCATAGAACTTGAGAAAAAAGGCCACATATTCATGCGAGTGACAGAGAAAAAGAAGCCAAGTAATAATAAGAATGGTGTTGAAAAGGCTATAGATGAAAAATAAAATAAAAAAATTTTTTTAAATGAAATTTTTCATGCAATCAACCGCAAATTACGAGTTCATTTGCATATTAATATGGGTTGGCAAGAGACGTACAATATCACAATTGTCGGTGCAAAATGCACACAAAAGTGCAATTTAGGCCGAATGGCGAACCCACATTTGCAATTAAAGCAAACTGCAAGTCACCTTGCCTTCTTTTAATCATTCAACTCCATACCACCAACACAGAAAATCTATTCCCAATAAGCCAGAGTTCAGGCTTTTCTTGCGTGTGGAAAATGAATCCCTGGGGAAATTCCTTCTTGCCATTTCCCAATTAATTAATTGGCAAATCAGAGGCTATAATTGAGTGGAAGAAAATCTCTATTATAGCCTTGTTATCTGTTAAAACATTGAGAAATGGAGAGAGCTTTCAAAGTTGTATTTCTTTGAATTTGAATAAGGGTCTGCTGATGAAGACAACTGATGCAATAAACCGCCTTGATCTTTATGCTTTATGATGACAAATTAATTGCTAAGTTACTCTCTTCAAATTCTCAAGAGTTTATATGCAAATTAAATTAATCTGAAGTTCAAAAGTTACTAATTTCAATTTTAGTCTAGGTTAATGACTTTAAGAAATACGATTTTTGCAAATTTTTGATCATTTATGAAGATCTGAAAGGTTTCTCTCTTATGTAGTATAACTCCTTTTGAGCTAAATAACCCCCTGAACTATTGATTTTCCACTAAAGCCCCTAACCGTGAATTTTCATAAAATTTCCGGAAAAAAGAACGGAAGGCAGTCTGGAGAAGAAAGAACCGAGCCACGACCACCAATAAGATCCGCCTCAACTATGTTACTCCAAAGCAAATAATCACCATCAACAGCCAAGGGGAAAAAAATTAACAAAATTGCGAATGTGTAACTCATGGAGTTCATCCTGAAATATTGAGAATTACGGTTTTAGAGCAAATTTTCGATTTTTTGATAAAACCGTAAACAATTTTTCCGGTCCAATTTTTTTTAGGGATTTTGCAAATCTCGTAATGAAAATCAATTAGTAGAACCATTTTCATCCAGATTTCATCCAGAAATATTGAGAATTGCGGTTTTAGAGCAAATTTTCGATTTTTTGATAAAACCGTAAACAATTTTTCCGGTCCAATTTTTTTTAGGGATTTTGCAAATCTCGTAATGAAAATCAATTAGTAGAACCATTTTCATCCAGATTTCATCCAGAAATATTGAGAATTGCGGTTTTAGAGCAAATTTTCGATTTTTTGATAAAACCGTAAACAATTTTTCCGGTCCAATTTTTTTTAGGGATTTTGCAAATCTCGTAATGAAAATCAATTAGTAGAACCATTTTCATCCAGATTTCATCCAGAAATATTGAGAATTGCGGTTTTAGAGCAAATTTTCGATTTTTTGATAAAACCGTAAACAATTTTTCCGGTCCAATTTTTTTTTAGGGATTTTGCAAATCTCGTAATGAAAATCAATTAGTAGAACCATTTT
Organism: Phlebotomus papatasi; assembly: GCF_024763615.1. Taxonomy (NCBI): domain Eukaryota; kingdom Metazoa; phylum Arthropoda; class Insecta; order Diptera; family Psychodidae; genus Phlebotomus; species Phlebotomus papatasi. Next base: position 1,012,414 of record NC_077222.1, on the reverse strand, counting down.
CATCCAGATTTCATCCAGAAATATTGAGAATTGCGGTTTTAGAGCAAATTTTCGATTTTTTGATAAAACCGTAAACAATTTTTCCGGTCAAATTTTTTTTAGGGATTTTGCAAATCTCGTAATGAAAATCAATTAGTAGAACCATTTTCATCCAGATTTCATCCAGAAATATTGAGAATTGCGGTTTTAGAGCAAATTTTCGATTTTTTGATAAAACCGTAAACAATTTTTCCGGTCCAATTTTTTTTAGGGATTTTGCAAATCTCGTAATGAAAATCAATTAGTAGAACCATTTTCATCCAGATTTCATCCAGAAATATTGAGAATTGCGGTTTTAGAGCAAATTTTCGATTTTTTGATAAAACCGTAAACAATTTTTCCGGTCCAATTTTTTTTAGGGATTTTGCAAATCTCGTAATGAAAATCAATTAGTAGAACCATTTTCATCCAGATTTCATCCAGAAATATTGAGAATTGCGGTTTTAGAGTAAATTTTCGATTTTTTGATAAAACCGTAAACAATTTTTCCGGTCCAATTTTTTTTAGGGATTTTGCAAATCTCGTAATGAAAATCAATTAGTAGAACCATTTTCATCCAGATTTCATCCAGAAATATTGAGAATTGCGGTTTTAGAGCAAATTTTCGATTTTTTGATAAAACCGTAAACAATTTTTCCGGTCCAATTTTTTTTAGGGATTTTGCAAATCTCGTAATGAAAATCAATTAGTAGAACCATTTTCATCCAGATTTCATCCAGAAATATTGAGAATTGCGGTTTTAGAGCAAATTTTCGATTTTTTGATAAAACCGTAAACAATTTTTCCGGTCCAATTTTTTTTAGGGATTTTGCAAATCTCGTAATGAAAATCAATTAGTAGAACCATTTTCATCCAGATTTCATCCAGAAATATTGAGAATTGCGGTTTTAGAGCAAATTTTCGATTTTTTGATAAAACCGTAAACAATTTTTCCGGTCCAATTTTTTTTAGGGATTTTGCAAATCTCGTAATGAAAATCAATTAGTAGAACCATTTTCATCCAGATTTCATCCAGAAATATTGAGAATTGCGGTTTTAGAGCAAATTTTCGATTTTTTGATAAAACCGTAAACAATTTTTCCGGTCCAATTTTTTTTAGGGATTTTGCAAATCTCGTAATGAAAATCAATTAGTAGAACCATTTTCATCCAGATTTCATCCAGAAATATTGAGAATTGCGGTTTTAGAGCAAATTTTCGATTTTTTGATAAAACCGTAAACAATTTTTCCGGTCCAATTTTTTTTTAGGGATTTTGCAAATCTCGTAATGAAAATCAATTAGTAGAACCATTTTCATCCAGATTTCATCCAGAAATATTGAGAATTGCGGTTTTAGAGCAAATTTTCGATTTTTTGATAAAACCGTAAACAATTTTTCCGGTCAAATTTTTTTTAGGGATTTTGCAAATCTCGTAATGAAAATCAATTAGTAGAACCATTTTCATCCAGATTTCATCCAGAAATATTGAGAATTGCGGTTTTAGAGCAAATTTTCGATTTTTTGATAAAACCGTAAACAATTTTTCCGGTCCAATTTTTTTTAGGGATTTTGCAAATCTCGTAATGAAAATCAATTAGTAGAACCATTTTCATCCAGATTTCATCCAGAAATATTGAGAATTGCGGTTTTAGAGCAAATTTTCGATTTTTTGATAAAACCGTAAACAATTTTTCCGGTCCAATTTTTTTTAGGGATTTTGCAAATCTCGTAATGAAAATCAATTAGTAGAACCATTTTCATCCAGATTTCATCCAGAAATATTGAGAATTGCGGTTTTAGAGCAAATTTTCGATTTTTTGATAAAACCGTAAACAATTTTTCCGGTCCAATTTTTTTTAGGGATTTTGCAAATCTCGTAATGAAAATCAATTAGTAGAACCATTTTCATCCAGATTTCATCCAGAAATATTGAGAATTGCGGTTTTAGAGCAAATTTTCGATTTTTTGATAAAACCGTAAACAATTTTTCCGGTCCAATTTTTTTTAGGGATTTTGCAAATCTCGTAATGAAAATCAATTAGTAGAACCATTTTCATCCAGATTTCATCCAGAAATATTGAGAATTGCGGTTTTAGAGCAAATTTTCGATTTTTTGATAAAACCGTAAACAATTTTTCCGGTCCAATTTTTTTTAGGGATTTTGCAAATCTCGTAATGAAAATCAATTAGTAGAACCATTTTCATCCAGATTTCATCCAGAAATATTGAGAATTGCGGTTTTAGAGCAAATTTTCGATTTTTTGATAAAACCGTAAACAATTTTTCCGGTCCAATTTTTTTTAGGGATTTTGCAAATCTCGTAATGAAAATCAATTAGTAGAACCATTTTCATCCAGATTTCATCCAGAAATATTGAGAATTGCGGTTTTAGAGCAAATTTTCGATTTTTTGATAAAACCGTAAACAATTTTTCCGGTCCAATTTTTTTTAGGGATTTTGCAAATCTCGTAATGAAAATCAATTAGTAGAACCATTTTCATCCAGATTTCATCCAGAAATATTGAGAATTGCGGTTTTAGAGCAAATTTTCGATTTTTTGATAAAACCGTAAACAATTTTTCCGGTCCAATTATTTTAGGGATTTTGCAAATCTCGTAATGAAAATCAATTAGTAGAACCATTTTCATCCAGATTTCATCCAGAAATATTGAGAATTGCGGTTTTAGAGCAAATTTTCGATTTTTTGATAAAACCGTAAACAATTTTTCCGGTCCAATTTTTTTTAGGGATTTTGCAAATCTCGTAATGAAAATCAATTAGTAGAACCATTTTCATCCAGATTTCATCCAGAAATATTGAGAATTGCGGTTTTAGAGCAAATTTTCGATTTTTTGATAAAACCGTAAACAATTTTTCCGGTCCAATTTTTTTTAGGGATTTTGCAAATCTCGTAATGAAAATCAATTAGTAGAACCATTTTCATCCAGATTTCATCCAGAAATATTGAGAATTGCGGTTTTAGAGCAAATTTTCGATTTTTTGATAAAACCGTAAACAATTTTTCCGGTCCAATTTTTTTTAGGGATTTTGCAAATCTCGTAATGAAAATCAATTAGTAGAACCATTTTCATCCAGATTTCATCCAGAAATATTGAGAATTGCGGTTTTTAGAGCAGATTTTCGATTTTCTGGAAAAACGGTAAGTGTTTACCCGGGTTAGCCTCGATGTTTCCCAATTTCTTGATCATTCATGAAGATCTGTCAGTATGTTTCATAATTTTGGGTATTTCGCCATAATAATAAGCTTCCCTGTTATGGAGTATAACTAATTTTGAGATCAATAACCCCCTGAACTATTGATTTTTCACTAAAGCTCCAAACCGTGAGTTTTCACAAAATTTCCGGGAAAAAGAGCGGAAGGCAGTCAGGAGAAGAAAGAACCGAGCAACGACCAACAATAAGACCCTCCTCAACGATGTTACTCCACAGCAAATAATCACCATCAACAGCCAAGGGGAAAAGAATTAACAACATTGGAAATATGCAACTCATGGAGCTCGAGGCCCCCATTGATCCTCATCCAGGGCAGAGAGTGCGTGACATCCAGTAGTTGTCTGGCAGCCCAGCATTCAGCCATGCAGCCTCCATCAATTCCGATATTCGTCCATATGATTGAGAGACAGACATTCCGCAACATGGAATACCTCGTGCTCAAATTTGTGTGCCTCAGAAAAAAATGGCTAATGAAAATTCGCGAAATGCTCGACACCGCGAATTTGATCACTTCATGCAAATTAATACACGTTCCAAACAGCCTTTGACTCATTCTGACATTTATTATAAAAAATAACACACAATTAGTGAAATGGATATTCTATCGTATCCATTCCAAAGGTTGGTATCAACGTTAAGACGGCGATGGACACACGGCAAAAAGACAAAATCAAATAAAAATTATCTTAGTTGAAAAAATTCGAGAAGTGCAAAAGTCAAGGAACAATCATGGAAGCTATTTTCGAAATAGATCAATACATTTCTTTTAAAAGGGTCACAGAAGACCAGACTTTGATATCTCCAACCGTTTGGCCTTTAATTCTTTTTTACACAACAGGAGAAGCGGTCAAGCAAAAAGCCAATATTTTCCTCAAAGCTTAAGTATTCCAGAATTCAAGAAGTTGAAATATATTTATCCCACAATCACTGTATTATACATATTGCTTTTTCTATAGAGTTCGAGCAATAAAATAGACGAATAAATTTTCAAGTTCGAGTTCATCAATGATCAACGTCAATACAGTGACTTTTTTCATGACTGTCTGGCTCAATGAGACACACAACAAAACCACCCAAATGAACTTGAAATGATCGAAGACGTTCAATCAGATTATTCAATATAGCGCATTTTTATACCAGAAGCCACTTATGAGTGGAATCATATAACAGAGTCACGATACTCTTCAGTAGGAGGTCCATCTTGGCCCCATTGCCTGGGAAAATCCACTAGAGAGCTCACAGAAGGTGGTGAAAAATTTTCGGAATGGGATAGATAACGGATATACGTTATTTTGAAATTTTGAAACATTTGACAGCTGTCAATTCAAATCAAATTCAGTGAATTGTAAACAAAGTCGAATTGTTTGATAGGAAATTTTGAAGAGTGGACTAAAAAATTCTGAATTTACAAAAGAATTATTTGCTATTATTTTATTTTTAGTTTTTGACAAATGTCAAAGAAGTTCGTAGAAACTAAACTGGGAGTCAAATACAAAAGTAAATGATCTTAATTTTGCAAGATGCTTTTCATGAAAAACAAGTATAGAAACCATCATATAAGGATCATTGTAAATTGCATATTTTAATAAATTTAATTTACTATAGCTCTTTTAAAATGCCTGACACCTGTCAATTCAAATCAAATTAACTGAATTGTGACATAAATAACTTGTAAAATGGTCTGAATTGTGCGTGATGCTTCTCATAAAGCATTAATTCAGCATTGCAATAGCATTGCGAGGGTATAATTGATTTTGATTGATAATGCTGCGTTAATCTTCCTCAAAACGACCGTTCCTGACAAACGGAGTTTTAAAAATAAAAAGTCTGAAAAGTTCGCCGAAATTGCTGGAGAAATTCAATGTTAATAACACACGCGACTCCCAATGAGGAAATTCCCAAGTGGAAAAAGATGAATATTGGGTGCCATGGCTTGAAAAGGAGTACAAGAAGTGACGATGATATTTATCAGAGAGGAAGATCTTTAGTTAAGAAATAAATGAGATGCCATTTATCTTGTCCCCTTTGCGTGCCTTGAGGACCAAAGTTAAAGGGGGCCGGGTGCGCTAATTTGTAGATAAAGAGGTGGTTTAGCATCCTCGTTCCTTTGTCACTTGGTGTATGTTTTTCGGCTTGTTTAAAATTCAATTATTTCGAAATAAGTGTGATAGATGACTCGAGATGAAAATTGAAAATCGCTCAAGTAGAAATGTTAGGGTGTTACTTTTTTTTCGCACTAACTCAGCCCCAAAATGGGGAGTTCTAGAGGAATGCTTTTGCATGTCTCGATAAATGGGATAAAAATTAGTGTGACCTGTGACATGATCCTAGAGCTAACTTGTGGCTTGTCTGGTCAATTCTTGACTTACAGTGATAAATTAATTTTTCTAAAACTCACCACTAATGGTGAAAAATTGTCCTGATCAAGGAGAGATTTATCATGATTTTAAAAGGAACTTTAAAGTGATAAAACATTTATAATTTGTGATATTTTTAATTATTTTTTCTAACAGAAAGAAATACTAATATTAACAATAAGGTTTTCCTGAACTCAAAAAATTAAAATTGGGAAATAAACAGTTTAAATTATTATTATTTTTTTTAATTGTTTGCTAATATGGAATTTATATATTTTTAATTTATTAATCATATTTTAATTAATTATTTCTGGCATTATAATTACAAACTTAACTTAAGATTCAATTACTTTTTGGTATATATTGCCGGATTAATAAATATTTTGCAAATTGTTACTACGTTTTAAACCCTTTTGTGAAAGTTTGTAATTTTATTGTTTAATAGTTTTATTTATTCAAAATTTTTGAATTAAAAGGGGAAAAACCTTGAAATAAATAATTTTTCTTTAATGTTGGATGATTTATGTAATTTCAAAATAATTTATCAATCATTTGCTTTGTTGGAATTGCTTATTATGCTATATAAATAAATATTTATTAGTTCTAGCGATTATAACAAATTTTTGCATAACCTAAAATTAATTCTTTTAAGGGGATTCCCTGAATTAGAAGGTCAAAAATACAACTGTTTAAAAAAATTGATTTAGAAAAAACCGAGCTTCTCAAAATTGTCGTATGTTTTCTATTATTTATTTATTTATTTATTTACAATGACAATGCGTGCTATTGGGATTAAATCCCTTGAAAACACTGACATGGTTTAAGCAAGTAAAGAGACAGTTAGCGTCCACCGCCGGCTTAGCGTTGGTGACCAACCTCCAGAGCAAAACGGTGGAAAAGCTCCTCTACAGGTTGTATAAGCCGTCTGAGCCATCCAAGTTCAAAAAGTACAAGTTAAACAGAGAATTGAAAGTAAAAAGAAACAAATAAGGTAAAGTACCCTGTAGTCGGCCGATTTCTCAACTCGGCCAGTGCGACTATTTATTCAATTTACTTAGATTTGTTATAATATGGTCTTACAGATTTAACATTATAAGGTGTATTATATTATATATAACGTAAATCAGTGAAAATTTCATAGAAATTGACTATAAAACGTCAAAAAATTGGTTAAATAATTCAACTGGCCGAGTTGAGAAACGGCCGACTAGAGGGTACTTTACCTTACGCAAGGCAAGCGTATTATAAATAGTTAAATTGTTTAAATAATTTTTTTTTCATAAAAAATTTAAAAAAATGATTAGTTCATTAGAGCTCGTCACTGCAGTCTCTGGCGGGAAAGTCACAGGTTTTTATTATTTTATTTATTTACATTATTTATTATATAGAATTAATGCCCTTGTCTGAGTGCAACAATTTGGGACTATATCAATTCTTCTTCTAAACAAAAATCCAAAACAAACTTCCAATTATTGTACTTGTATTTCACAGCTGAACTTAGAACAAAACCAGAAATAATGGTGAAGTCGAAATTTTTATTCAATAATTTTTTTAAATTGATTTTTCGCCTTTTTCGCTATAAAATATTGACTTTAACATGCTGAAAAATTATTTAAAATTGCTTTTCAAAAGCCTTTTTACTTTATTTAGAAGACAATTTAATCTTAAGGAAAATAATCCTTTATTCGTTTTAATAGAATGATAAAGTTTTTTCACACGTTTCAATGTTTTTAATGTTTAACGTTCCTGCTTTTGTCTTTGTATTTTCCAAAATACTTCGAATTGGATTTTGAAATTTTTATGATATATTCTCAGATAGTTTGATAGTTTATCTATCGATTTATAAAAAATAAAAAAATGAATGTGGCGTTGTAGTTCAGGAAACTCCCTTAAGTTGCATTATTATTTATTCGGTTTTATTTATCTCAACTACTCTTAAATTCTAGCTTTGTAAAGCTATTTATTAAAAAATTGTCAAAAGGATATTCTTCTATATAAAAAATCAATAGTTTTGTCAAATCAACGAACTTTTAATCAATGGCGTTACCAATTTTATTTAGTTTAATGCTTCTTTTGCTATTTCACTCACTTTGCTTTAAGAAATTTAACCGATTTTTATCTCGAAATCCAAAGTGTGATCTTAAGGCATTTCGCCAGAGAAGATTCCCAAGAAAAGTATTTGTGGTTACAAATTACCACTCATTTATCACATTGACATAAGAGATCACCGCAAATCAATATGTGAAATAAACACCCAAGGAGTTCTTTTGTTTGGCGCTATTTTGAGCATCAAAACAACCCCCTAAAGTTACCTCATTATTTCCCAATTCTAATCGTGACTACAAAGTCAAATTATCGATTTTCGGTAATTCATCTTGAGTGGCCTGGAACTTCTTGTTGTCTGGGGAGAGTTGATGTTGAGATTTTTAAAAAGTCGTTTGTTTGCTAGTAAACAGGTTATTGTTCACCCAGTGAAGAACCCTAATTTATTATTTTATTCAACTTCTTGTACGAGAGAGAGAGTGATGGATAGGAATCCATCAACTTCACCACTCGACTCTGGTGACTCCAGCATTGGGTTTTCTTTAGCATAAGATGCGGTCTTGGATCAATGCGGAACACAAAAGGGAAGCATAAGGTCATATTATTCTTTTTTTCCCTATACTTCTAAGATAATGGTGGAAGAAATATTCTTTTCTCCTTCGTCACTCCAGCACCTTTAAGGAGAAAACACCTTTTAATTTGTTTCCCTCGGAGAGACACCTCACAGTCTCCTTCTGATAACTATCAGAAACATATTAGATTTCCATGTGGAACTTCTTTTGTGGCTCAGATATTCTGTGGTGATGTCTATTGATTTTCTGGGATGTAACCGAAAGTCCGCGCAAAAGTCAAATATCTCATCCCAACTTCCCATCTCTCTAAGCTACACTGCATGAGATCGGAGAATTTTAAGTAGTCACCATATGGAATTCTTATGGGGTTCTTTGCTATTCAGGAAAGAAGGTGGACTTCCAGAGACAATCAATTCAATTCAAAAAATCTCATCAATGTAAATAGATTCAGAGTATCGTTGAAGCCATGACATTGGGTAGTGAAAGCATGATGAATCTCATAAGAATGGCATTGTAAGAATTCTTCAGGTGAAACTGAGAACAAGAGTCATCTGTATAGAATTTTTAATGTAATTGTCACGAGATCTAATGGATTTTTTAAATGAAAGAATTTCAATTGTAGCTTCTTTAAGTGTTTTGGAAGATCAAGATTTTATTCTCTTGAAACAGACTGTGATTGTGGAATATTTTGTAATTATATGGATAAGAGAATATTTAAAATGATTTACATTTACGTATTAATTATATGACAACTTAAGACAATAATAATAACAAATTTAGTAAAAAATAATAAGTACAAAAATAATACCCATCAGACTATATTAATAACTGAATTAACAAGATTTGTCTAACATAGGGAAATGTGGGGCAAAATGAGATAAAATCAGTGTTTTATTCTTGTATATACGAATATTTGAAAAACGATTGCTTCTGTTTCAAAGAGAAATATGTTTTTCGATTAATTTTTAAGAAATTATGGAACGTATGAAAAATGATGATACTAATATTGACAGATAGGGGAAAGCGCGCTACCTTCGGACGATTTATGCTTCGCACAAATCATTTTTTCAATCTGTTATAAATTAATTTGGCCCATTATAATATTATTATATTTCAATATGTGGTCTAATGCCTCAAATTTTCAGAAAAAGCTATGGGTGAAATCTTTAAGGAACATCGAGAAAAAAATTGAATTGTCCGAAGCTTCAGTCATCCGAAGGTAGCACACTTTCCCCAATATAAGTAAATTTGTGGCATTTTTACTCACTTTATAACAGACTATCTTAAATGTAAAAAAATATCCAATTGACATATTTTGAGAAGGAATTGATTATTATATTATTATAATATTATTATTATTATTATTATCATTATTTCACTACAACTTTGTTGAGTAAAGAAACGTATTTTGAAATTTTCCTCCAAGAATTTTTTTCCTTTTTCAGCAATATTTTTAACAATTACATAAAATAAGATTACTTGATTTAAGAATATATCTTTTAAAGCTGTCTAAAAGAATTCTATAAATTCTGGTTTATTCTAGATTGATTTTACAAGTTTTATAAGATCAATTTTATAAACCTTCTGTGTTGATCTTAGAAACAAAATACTAAATAAGTATTTATTTCTGAAAAGTGTGGTCAGGAAATTCTATTTTCACAATTTATATATTCAATTCTATTTTTCTGAAAAAACAAGTTGTCTTCTAAAGTCAATTTAAGAAAATTTTTGAATTTTAATAGTAAAATTTTGTAAAAAAAATTTGCAAAATGAGATAAATCTGCTCTAATTCCGCAAGAAATTTATTTTTAGAAATAATTTCTTTAATTGAAATATCTCTATGTGTAAGAAAATTCTTTTCACTGGTTCGCAAAAGGCAGAAAAGGAAACCTGTAGGGGAATTATGTAACAGTATGAAAATGTTATACAGTGCTCGCTTTGTAATCCGGATGATTGGGAGACAAAATGACAGATGTCCGCTTCGTAATCCGGATGGATTTTTTGAATTTGTTCAACGTCTCGAAAATATAATACAAGGTTTTTATTGTAGAATTAGAATAAAAGTTTTATAGAAGATTAAAAAGACATAATTGGAGAAGTCTATGCTATTATACTTCATTTATTCAACAAAAACTTCACAGGATAATTCCTTTTCATTACTGAACACACATGCATACATAACCTCAAAAGTATTTTAAATGTAACCGTCGTGAACTTGTCCGGATTACGACGATCCGGATTAGAAAGCGGGCACTGTATAACAATATTAAAAATTATTTTGTACTCTGGAAAGACTAATTAAAAATCAATTTCATATCGGTTACTAAAAGCTTCATAGAGTTCCTAGTAATGGTGATTTTATGGTCACTAAGGTTTTAATGTTTTTTACTCCCGAATATACAACGAAAATTTATCATATGACATTGTCATACTGTTACAGAATTCCCCTACTGGAAACCTAGACAGTCAAATAGATGGTGCAAGCTTTTCTCATATTTTATCTCATCCTATCCGTCTGTTACTTTTTACCCCAAGTGGTCATTTTAGGTTAAAGTATTTCCGTAGGAAAAACTCTATCACTGCAGAAATATGTAGTTAAAATTAAATTTAATTAGCAAAAGTCAAATTTGCGCAGGATGCAATTTAGAACTTGAAAATTTGCAATCATCTTAAATTTCGATTATGATATAAAAGTAATTGGTTTTTAAGAATTTTTCCTGAATAAAATTTGATATTTTGCTGATTACATTTAATATTGGTCAATTGCAAAAATCATAAAACACACAATAGATTCGTTGTCCGAAGATACAAATTGCAGTGCTGTCTCTCTATATGCACAGTTTGGGTACTTTTTTTGACAGTTCTCTCTGAATATGTACAACTTTTTTTTTGAAATTCCCAACGGTTTCATTCTTTCTTTTAATAAATTATTATTTTTTATTGTTCTAGAATTAGTTACCAAGAAAATAATTTTCTTTATTTTTTTTGTCAAAATGTACACAAATTGATTTTGAATGTAACCGACACATAAGCTGTGCATATAGAGAGACAGCATTGTATTCTGAAAACCCTTAGAGGGAAGTAGGGCTACCTTGAGCTGTGGGACTACATTGCTTTACGATTTTTTCGCATATTTCTGAAGAAAACTGGGCTTTAGCATAATGCAATTTAGATAAATTAAAGATTACTAGATCTAATTAAATTATGGTATGACCCAGCTTCCTTTAAAAATATACGAAAAATCGTATTTCAATGTAGCCCCAGTATTCAAAGTAGCCCCACATCCCTCTACTGCATAAATTTTGAAAAATTTGTTGGTCAAAATTAATAACTCTTGTTAGAAAAATAATTTTAAAAGAGGAATCAAAATTTCAGTATTTTTTATTTTAAATATTTTTTTATTGTGTCTCTTAAAACTCCAAATATTTAGGACGATGGGTTACCTTCGGAAAAAATTCAAATCCTAGATTTCTTTTATCTTAAAAGTGCTCTGCCCCACGTTCCCCTAATGAAAGATTGAAGTTTACTATGGATCTTATTCACAATTTTTGTGATGTATCAATGTTCTCAAATGAGTTCAATTTCATATTTTGTTTGTAGCATAAATTTTTTAATCACATAAAATATTCTTTCCTGCATTTTTTTGAACCGTGCTTAACTATTTGCTATTAAACTTCGTTTTCAAAAGAAATACCTTCAATCTCGATTCAAAAACATGTCAGTAAATATTCTTAGACATTTTAGAGATATCTGAACAGGCTCCTCGAGAAAGCTTGTAAAGATTGTGGAGATTGAAAAATGGGAGAGTCTGAAAACTGGCCCAAGACAATGAGTGTGGTCCATTCAACTCTGACCACGCACGATAAGATTCTGGTAATTTCTCGGCACGACGGAATGAGTTCAGTTGATTGTTTTGGGGGGAATTTCGTGTGGGTGGACACAAAGCAGCTGCCTGTCTTTCAGACTTTTACTGGCTTCCATGCCCGGATAGTGAAAGAATTCGAGGCCACCCACAGATTTGTGGAGGTGGTCAAGGGTCAAATAGGGTGGAATTTCTGTGGTCAGGAAGGGGTCTTCTAAATCACTGTGCAAAAATTTCTGTGTGAACTCACCAACTCCAGCAACATGAATCTTCTTCATCCATGGATAGATGATTCTTTCGCCATCCGTTGTGGTTTCATTGGCATCATCACCTGCCTCTGAATCCGAATCCCCCAGATCATCCATGTCATTCCCATGAGAACCCATCTCGTCTGGTGATCTATCCAGCATCAGGCGATCCTCATCGAGAAGGTCATCCTACAGTGATTGATTGCCCATTGAAACCTTGGCGCCTAATTGCTCTAACGATGCACCTTCAGTGCACCTAATGACTCTTTGAATGTCAACTTACGTGCTCAGAACTTGTGTCATCACACCTCAGTCGCATTCCCAATTCCTGGAGTTGCTGGCCAGCGGGAACAGCTTCCTCGATTCGTCGCTCAAGTCTCAGACCTGCCAAGACATCAACAACATGCAAAATCAATCCCTCAGGGGTATATCTTTGACATTCCAGCATGATTTGTCCACTCCCTGGAATTCCTTCCCAACATTTTCTCACAGACTATCCACATCCTCAACTCAAGATCATGAATTATTCATTAAACCTGTGCGAACTTCAATCTTCTTAGAATAATCGCAGCCGACGGGAAAAAAACCAAGAATATCTGACGCAATTTGCAAAGCATTTAAATTGCAGTCCATCGATGAGTCTTTTGCCAACTTTCAAGTTTCCCCGAAAGCTCTTAGAAAAAGCTTCAGTGTCTGGGCAATTAATTGTGCACGATTGGCAACGTGAGATTGCAAAATTCACGATGAGATACTGTCTTGATTAATTACGATAATACTCCCTGACGAATTCATTATGCAAAATTGACCATTTGCACGTTCAATTGAATGTTCCGGAACCGGGTATAATTTCAAGCACTCTTTTTATTGCAAAATTTAGCTTAGACAAAAAAGGAAAAATGAGATGTGGATCGTGCCAAAAATTGAAAAAAAAATTAGGCTTTATTATTTTTGTATAATTTAAGACAGAATCATACCGACGAGCAAATTCCTATAATAACCATAAATTAATTTTTATCGAAATTATTAGATAATTATATAAAAAAAATACTTGAAAAGAGAAGATATATTAAAAATGTGGAGTTCGAGGTTCGAGCAGTAAAATTACAACGATTGTACTCTAAAAAATCTAAAGAGCATACACCTGTTTCCGGATTAAATTTGAGTGTGATTCATTTAGGGTACAATAAGAACTTTTCGCCATTATGAACTTATATGATCGTGTCAACTTTTAAATTTATGCCAGATATAAAGACGCCTTGAACTAACGTATTTCCATAACTCACCGTTTATTAGGACATCTGTTGTTAGTTTAATTCTCGTTATCAACATTTATTATTTCTTAAATTTTATAAATTAGAAGAGAAAATATAAAGAAAACATGTTTTAATGACTCAAATATGTGCAGTACAATTACATATACGTGCATTTGTTATATAATTTTATTAATATTTTAAAATCTACATAAAATATTTCACCTTTTTTGTAAAAAAAAAAATAAAAGAAAGCTATACGAAAACTAATTTTATATTTAAGTAAATCAGCCAAAAAGGGATAATGAACTCTACTAAATTCATAAAATACCATTCTTAATAAACAAACAACAAAAAAAACTATCCATTTTTAACTTAAAAAATACAAATATCCCTTCAGTTGTACTTAATTTTTTTTAAAGGCAAAAATTTTCCTTATTGTTTTAGCATTGCCATAACAAAGATATAGATTTTATATAATATTTTAAAACAATTTTTTGATACACCGCAAAAACCTATTTTCGAAGCATAAATCATTTTTAAAAGCATTCAGTGTCTTTAAGAAAGCTTTAACACTTTTGTTTTGTTTTTCGACGACGTAAAATTACTAACCACATTACGTTAACCACTAATTTTCCTTTAATAACACAAAGCTGCCGAAATTGTGCAGCCCTATCAATAACAAAACTTTATTGACATTCACTGCCAAGTCAATAACCATTAGGAATGTAAATAAAAAAGCTGTGCCAACAAAGTGAATGTCATTGAAGATCAATTTTCTCGATTAAGTGCTGAACTTTGATTCAGAATCGTATTTTTCTCCGTGTTTAGAGAATATTTCTATTTTTTCCCATATTCAACAAGAAATAAATGACATCATTGCGCGTATTTAGAATTTCTTCAAAGCGGAACTCATCATCAGAGAGATAGAACTGGATTCCATGTCATTCTTCTATGATTAGAAAATTGCTAAGAACACCATAATCTTGGGGCTTGTCTTGAGAGGCTGCGGGACCTGTTCCAATGTATACTTTATTATTTCATGGAAATATTAGTTTATGAAATTTATGAAGCCGTTTTCTTGATATTACGAAGTAAATAATGATATATTTTTTAGAAGCTTTAGTAATAATTTAATTAATAATCAAATTTAAATGAAATTAATGGTGCACCCGGAGTACACATTTTTCTTTAGTACTAAAAGCTATTTAAGCTTTTTTCGATTTTAAAAGCTGCATGTTCCAGATACAGATAATAAATATAAAAAAAAAAAAATAAATAATGATTTTAATATAGACTTTGTCTAATCGGTTTCAGATATTAAAAGCATTTGATTTAATTCAATAAACAATGAATAAAAATTAATTAGTTAAATAAGTGATACTACTTTATTCAGTCAAATAGGGGAAGGTGGAGGAGTTTAAATCATTCATGACTGGAAAATTTATTATAATATTAGAATAGAATGAGACAATTATTTCCGACACTGCGAAAGAATTGATTAAAATTACAAAAAATATATTGAAATATTTAATAAATTGTGTTTTCCTACTCAATTTTTATTTTCTTTAAAATATTTTTAATACAAAATTCATTGAATTTTTAACACATTTTGAAAGAAAATTCAAAATATCGAATTTTAAAGAGTTTTACGAAGAAAATACGAAAGAAATTCATTCTGTTTCAATCTCAGTTAAGCACAAGTAACTTTTCCTTCGATGTTTTTAAATAATATTGTTAAATATTCATTAAATTGGCTTTTTAATGTGATTAATTTTATATATCTTGTAAAGGAACTTTATTTTATGTAATGATTGATATTTTATTAGTTGATAACTATTGAGGTTATGTGTCTAATACCGACCACTTGTTTTATTACACAAAATTTCACACACTTTATTTTTTTTTTCATTTTTTGTTGCTAAATGCTCAAGGAATCAAAAAGGCATCGTCTTGACGAAAAAGATGACATAGAAACAGCCTAAAACAGTTCAGAAAGCTCAAATTCTTGTTGTAAGATATTTAACGATTACAATACTTTTTTTAAAGCATAAAGAATTAAAACAAAATACACATGATCCACCTTCCTTTGTTTCAAGCAACATTTTTAAAAAAGTATTAGCAAAAATCTTCAATTTTCATAAAAAATATTACACTTTAAAGTTAACCTATTGGTTCTTATATGCAACCTGTTGGAAATATTGCGTCTTTCTCCTAATCAATTAAAGGAATCGAATTAAATATTTTAGTTAGCATAATTTCAGGTCAAACACATTTGGTTAAAGAATCTTGAAAAAATTGAACTGTGTGAATCTGTCCCATATTCTCCTATGTGAAAAAATATAGTCGAAAAAATACGAAGAACTGCAATGATTGTAGAGGGGAAAGCCCGCTACCTTCGGACGACTCAAGCTTCGAACAACTCATTTTTTAAATATGTTTTTAATGAATTTGACACATTAGGGGAAATACTCTTCTATCGAACGTTCATGCCTTCGAATAATGTGAATTTTCTTTTAGTTTTCCTAAGAGACTTACACATTTCTATTAAATATTAGTTAGCTTTGTCAATTATAGATAATTATGTGTAAGTTTCTTAGGAGAAATAAAAGAAATTCACATTATTCGAATGCATGAACGTTCGAAGGGAGACTATTTTAAATAATTTTTATAAATTACTAATAATTTAAAAATCATTAGGAATTTTCTTTAGACATTCCAAGTAGTTTCCGGATAAAATTAAGATTTACACTAAACAAATTAATTATAAAATTTATCGAATTTAAGTTATATACGAATATGAACCGTCATTTCTATAGTATTGGTTTTTTTGCATTATCAAAGTTCGAAAATTCCTACCTATTTAGTTTTATTATGAAAATGCTAATCCCCTACACATAAAATTCACTTCATTTTTAAAATACTAATACATATTAAAAAAGTTTTAAATAATCCCCGAAGTCATCGAAATAATATTGTTAGATTTCGTAATAAGAGAACCGTTTTCACAATTGAACTTCAATAACTTCAATAGTGTAAATTACTTTTAAGCTATTGGACTGTGTGTAACAACGGACAGGTTTTAGATTCGCATACATTCTGGCTTCGAACAATTCATACTTTTCCCATAGGGGAAAGTGCCCATACTTTGCACGATCCCAAACTTCATATTGACTAATTTTTTCTTATGTTTTTCAATAAATATGACTCATCGCACCATTTTTTTTTTTGAAAACTAGGGAAAAGTGTCCTCTTTTTAAAATATATTGCGTAGTCTCATTTATCCAGAAATATAGGAAAAATTTAGTCATTATGAAGCTAGGGACCGTGCAAAACATGGGCACTTTCCCTTATTCCTTTATAAAATCTGATCAAACAATGGCAATATATTTTAATAGCTAGTCTTAAGTTGCACATTTCCTGAAAAGATTAGATTAAATTCATTAAAGGAATATGGGAAAAATATGAAGTATTCGAAGCCAGAGTATGTGCGAAAACTGAAAGCTTTTCCCTACTAGAGTGGGGAAATAAATAGGGTAGTATAAATATTTAGAATCCTCATTGTGCAATTCCGGGTTTCAGAAAAGCAAAAACCAAACGAGCTGTAAAAAATCAAACTGGGCAGTAAAAAATTTAAAATGAGCAGTAAAATATCTAATTATGGCCAGTAATAAACCTAAATCTTTACAAAAATGGGTCTAATTTACATAGCATCTAAAATTGTTGCAGTTAGAATGAAAAGCCCTTTATTTTCCCTTTGCCATAATTTGGACAATAATATCACTGTTTCAAATTTTTTTTGTTACTTGAAGTTATGAATTTTCATCTGACTTCTATCAGCTTGAAGACCAAACGGTTAAAGATATCGACTACTGGTCTTGGCCACCTTATAACGAATATTCCCCAGGAACTGTTTTTTGTAATGAACATTCATTATTTCTGCCAGTTTATGACAAAAACAATACCCTTAATGTATTGCACCAGTAATTACCGAGTTCCTGAAGGCCCAGAGCAGTATTGGTGGGCTCTGTGTTGGGGCACTGAATGGGAAGATCCATCATTTGATGGTGGCTTGGGGTGGAGGTGCCATAGTAGCCTCCGTAGTAGCCGCCACCGGATGTGACGGGAGCACCGGCCGCCGGGGAATAGGAATTGCTCTGGGCAGTAGGCATTTGGGCCGGTGATGCCCCATAGCCATGGTGATGGTGATAGAAGTGCCCACCGATGCTCTGGGCATAGTTGAAGTTACCCGAGTTCTGGTGCAGCGAATTGTTCTGATGGTGCAGATAGTCGCTGGTGTTCTGGACAGCCGGCGTCCCCATGGACGCATAGCCATTGTGATGATGATGATGATGGTACTCTTCGTTTGGTGGGAACTTTGGTTCAATTGTTGTGCCCATGGGGCTCTGAATATGATGTGGGTAACCCATCAGGAATGAACTCATCTTTCACTACACGACAATGTCCATTATTTTTTTTTGTCTGTCTCTTCCAATCACTCAGTGATGTTTAAAGAGCACCATCTATTGTTAACACTATTCATAACTTTTTTTTTCAATTTTTATCCCTTCGACACTTTCGGTAATCCCAGCACTTTGGAACTTTCTCCAGAATCACTCTGCACATCTTTTCACAAGACACAAGTTTGGACTCACTTAAAATTCTCGTGACACTCTTGCATAACTATCTTAAGAATAAGCACTCCCGAAGCACGTCCGTTTCTCATGAGATTGTCTATTGTTGTGAAGCACAACACAAACACGGCGGCTGCAACAAAAAGCTAAGTGGATTGTTGGTTGAGATTGTTGTTTCAATTACACTAAAATACCCATTGATTTTGACTCCTCCCATTTCGAAGACTTCTCAAGCGGCACGAGGAGCTCCCTCTTGCACTTTCCATATTTATGCTGCTTGGGCTGTTGGTGGGAAAGAGACGTTGCTGAAGAACTCACAAACCGCCCACAATACAACCATTCTGGTACTTTTGACAGTCATTCTTGATCAAAACATCCGCTTTATCGAGGGACTTTGCCTTGGGAAAATCTTTGGAAAATCCTATGGCAGTCTCTAGAAAGTCCTACGGGAGCTTTTAAAAATTACGAGAAAGTTTAAACAATTTTTTTATTCTATTTCTCCCAGAGCTACCAAGATTTTTAAACGACTGAAAGCTTTTCCAGCAGATTAAAGTTTAAGTGCCAGTGGTCGAAAGCTCCCTCATTCATAGTAAAAGCACTCTATCTCACTCCATCTTCCACGAGAATTCCTTAGCTCCGCCCAATACCATTTATCTCGTTCTAACTTCAACATCATCACGCTCAGAACTATCTTCAAATTCAAATGGTTTCAGTTGTGCGCAGGATGAGAGAGAGAGCCAAAGCACTCAGCGTGGAAAAAAGCTCTTTCACACCACTCACGATGGACTTTTTGGGGGTTCTTTTTGCGCACTTTGGCCATGTCTTTCATCCTCTAAACCAGGGATTTACAACCTAAAAGTGCATTCGGGCTAGAGTTGAGAAGGTATAAGAGAATAAGCTCGGGGTTGATGCTGGAACTTTCTTGATTTATCAAACATAAATATTTTTTAAATAGTTTAACCCTTTAAGGACGATTAGAACACCGGTGTCCCATAAAGAAAATAATTTTTCCTGACTACCTAAAGTTATTTTTTTTCTTATATCGTATGTAAATATTTAAGCTCAAAAATGGCGAATTTTTAAATTCTCAAATTCATAATTGATTTTATTTATTTTTTATACTTTCAAATTTTGTAAGCAAAACCCTTTTGGCAATAAAAACTACAATACTTATACGTAATATTTTTCATTAAAGCGAAAAATATTATTCAATGGTATTGTCAGAAAAAAATCTTAAATTTTTGGGATATTTTTGTCCCAATCGTTCATAGAAGCACAAAATACACCGAATCAGACTCTGTTGAACTTTCCAAGGTTAGATGTAAGACTTATCATTGATTATGTTTCCCAGTTTAATTTTTATTGTTGATTTTCAGTCCGTGAAAAGTGTCTCGTCGTTAAAGGGTTAAGTTAAATGTCAAGTCTGCGTAAAAATGTAAACTGTATTAATTTTTTTTGAATGAATTTCTCAGAGCCTTTTTGCAACTTGGATTTATTTAATCCTTTTGATAATAGTTTTAAGTTTAAAGTTCCTTTTCAGATCAGAATATTTCTTGTAGGCTTATAAAAGATTAAAAAATATAATAATAATTAGATAAATGGGTTTGTTCATCAAAAAATATTTTAGAATACAATTTAATTGAAATTAAAATCGTATAGTTTTCAACGTTCATTTCCGTTTTATTGGTGGTTACATAGCCTCCAGGATAAAGCGTCGGAAAAATTCTTTAAAAGTTTTTGTATAGCAATTATATTTTTTATACAAATTATTAATTATTAAATAAATCATGCACAAACGGTAAAGAAGTAGGTTCACAATTTATAAAAGCGCCTCTTAATGTTAAAGAAAATTAATAAACAATTTATCCAATGAAGAAAAGTAAGAAAATACGTTTTTCTATACACACAAAAAAATACTTTGTAAAATTGTTCGTAAATGTTTGTGAATTACTATGGGGGAGTTACAAAATGCTCGTGAATCGTATAACCCACAAACATGTTCGTAAAAGTTTGTACCTTTTTTACACACATTGTTCGTAATATGATGACAAACAAACATTTTACAAACATTTCTTCGTAAATGTTCGTAAACAAACAAAAAATGTTCGTAAAATTTTGTCAATTGTTCGTAAATGTTTGTTTTCCTGTCGAACATTTTACGAACATTTACGAACAAATGACAAAATTTTACGAACATTTTTTTGTGTATTTACGAACCTTTACGAACAAATGTTTGTAAAAGTACAAAAAATGCTCATCATGTGATCATGTTACGAACAATGTATGTGAAAAAAGTACAAACTTTTACGAACTTATTTGTGGGTTATACGATTTACGAGCATTTTGTAAATTCCCAATAGGAATTCACAAACATTTACGAACAATTTTACAAAATATTTTTTTCTGTGTTGTAAAATATTGACTATTTTATTACGCGGATTTAAATATGAAATTATCGTAACTAACTTTAAGTATAATAATGTAACTTTACATTAAAGAGGAGATTCTAAAAGTTACATTAAACTGTATAACGTTGAACAAACATTTTGAAACAAGAAATATTTATTCTTAAAGTGCAGATCGGACTACAATATGATTGCGCCGTAAAAAAGTATATTATTTTGGTCAGTAAATAGGGGGAAGCTGATTCTTACAATTATTTTATTTAGATCCATAATTATTTTGTCTATCTAAACTACATCACTGTAAAACCCAATTTCAAAAAGCGGTTGAAAATGAAGATGATGATATTAATATTGGGCCATTTTTATACAGATCTAGGTTTTTTGCTAACCATTTATTTTTTTAATATTTTATTGTCCAAATTTTGAATTTTACTATTTACCAGTCTAAAATGTTAAGTTGGTCTGAACTTTTTATTTGCTTAATTTTCAAAAATATTTCACTAAAACTCGCATTCAAAATTTATCATTTTTAATTTAACCTTAATCCATATGTAATTTAATATTTACCATCACGAAATATTCAAGCCACATCGTGTGCTCTAATTGGCTAAAGCTTTTAATGCTTTAAAACTTTAAAGCTCTAACCAATCAGAGAATGTAGTAGGGCTAAAATATTTCATAACAAGTGTATTATGATGTAGATTTTTTAAATTTGATTGTTAGTGATAGTTTTTACAAAAAATTCTACTCAGGGACAACATGATAACTTATTTTCGATAGTATCGACTGTGGACTCTGAAAAATATAAACAATAGATGCATTTTTTGTAGCGTTTATAAACAATTATCAACAGACAGTTTTTTCTAAGAATGTCCAAATAAATGACCCTACAATGCGTAAAATGTCAAAATTCAATTAAACTAACAGATATAGTTTTATCGATAATATCGAGTCGATAGTATCGAAAAGTTATCATTCCACCGCAGTTTTCTGTAATTTTATTACTTTATGGAATTAGATATAAAAATAAGTCAATTTTGATTATCTGTATGCTTTGAAAAATACTCATGGATGTACTTAAAAGTATAACAATAACAACCATTTGTTTTTACATAAGTGTACGTGGGCCGAATGTTTAATATCCCTGCTCTAAACTATTTTATTGCCCTGGTCGAGTGTAAACAGGCGAATTGATTTTTCCAGGAGACCCTGTGCACAGGATTCTCTAGTCAATTTTTCGGGATTTTCCAGCATACAAAACATCCAACAGTTGATGGAAGCTTTGTATGTGGAAATGAGGTCATAAATTATCTTCTCCTCCCGAAAATTTAATGACAATCTCATGTTAATAATTCACATGGACATGATTTGCTGTCACAACCAATCAGCAAGACATGGGAAAAGAAAATTACCTCCAACGTGTGATTTACTATGTTATTTAATTGTTATCCATGGGACAATCGGAGTGGCTACTTTCCATGTTATGCATTCTAACATCATATCTATGGAGGATAATTTAATTTGATTACGGCAATCATGCTTTCCATTCAATAACCCCTTTTGTGGTGTGACCACCCCAGCTGAAAAAAACATCAATCCCTGGAAAGAAAAAGCTGCGGAAAATGATGGAGCTTTTAGTGGTGGATTGTCTCCTTTTTATTAATGATCGCCCCCCCCTCCTGCCTGAGCCATCATCAGAAAGAAAAAATCTATCAATAAAGCATGAAAACAAGTCAACATTCTAACCATTAATGGGTTTCGGGGAGGAAAAAGAATCGTGAATTTTTTTCATTAATATCCAACCACTGAATATATAATTAAATTACACTTTAATTACGCATTTAGCGGTAGGTGTGACCCCAAATGTCATGGACTTGCCATTTTAAATAGTCATTTATTCTAAACACTCATTATTCCATGCACCTCCATCATACTTTTCTCACGTTGAAATTTTATGTTAACCCATTTGGCATTTAACTGGAGCACTTATTGGTGAAGGGAAATTTGAGAGTATCTTAATCGGATTAATTGGGAAGCTGATTGGGAAGCTCTCTAAAACGCTAGGTTTGCATTGAAAGTTTTTTTATGAGTTATTGAATATTTTGCTCCAATTGAGAGCTGACTATCTAGCTGCATATGTAGGTATGACACTTGTACTTTTTTAAAAATATTAATATAATCTTTATCTAATTTATTTAAGTGTTAAAAAAAAACAAAAAGGCAAAATATTTTATCTTAATAACGCTCAGTCCCGGGATTATGCACATTTTCGGGACCGAAAAAAATGCGCGAAATGGCATTACGCATCGAGAAAATTTGCATACCCACAGGGGATTTCCTTTGAATCAGTCGTCGCTAGAACGAATTCCGTACGGAGTAAAAGTAGTCAGAACAAAAAGATTCAAGTGTTCAAAAGAAATCCATTAACAAACATTAATTTTTGGCCATAGTTCTTCAAATAAAATGATAGGGTATTCAAAAATTTTACCTTAATAAAAGAACTTAAAATTTTATTCTGAAAAAGAAACATAGTGTCTTGAAGTTTCCCACGTCACAAAATAGTATATATTCAGGCGTTTGAAATGCGATGATTTCATAAATTGACTCCCAATGGTAGGCAACAAGCATAATTGTAAGTACATAATTCCGTCAGGTTCTTAATCCCGAAGTGCATAATGTCGGGACTGACATGAGTGTAAAGCTGTCTATACACTAGGAGAAAATTTCATCAATATTTGCAATGAATATTTAATATTGATGAAAATTGCCTACACATTAGCAAAACATATGGACATAAATTTGGATTATTGAAGAAAATTTGTCTAATGTGGAGACAATTTCTTCAATATTTGTTTCAATATGGATGACTTCTCTTCCATATTGTCTTTCAATATTGTTTACCCCTACACATTGAGACAAATATCATCAATATTATTCTTCCATAATATTATTGAAGTGGAATATGGAAGAAATGGTCGATATCAAGTTCATTAGATATTTTCATCAAAATATTTTTTTTCTTTTTCACGCAAATTCGAACATTTTGTGTTGCAGAATATTCGAAAAATGTTATTTGTCGATTTTGGTGCAAGTTCAAAAAGAAAAAAGTGTGTTTCAGGGAATGTAACTTCCTAGTGGAATTCATCTTAGTTTTGGTGAAAGTTTTTGTTCAGATGTAAATTGGGAGTAATTTGTGCATCTGGACATGGATTGAGGCTTCTGAGACAAAGCAGATCGCAATCCCAGCATCCAGCTGGAGAACAGATCAAGGTAAGGAATTGAATTGGGATGCAAGTGAGACATTCTATTGCATTAGCAGATCCCGTGAGTTTTTTAGTTGGAACACAACCCGTGGATCTCTTCGATATAAAATATCAAGGAATAGATAAGGCGCTAGATCTTCTCAAGCAAAGACACTGGGAGCCACAGTTGAAGTGACACAATATTGGCAAAAAGAAAGAGATTTTGTTAATTCTATTAATTTTTTAATTAAAAAATTATAAATAAAAAGTATTCACAATTTTATACATACATTAATTTTTTGTTTCTATATCTGAGATTTTTCTGTACCTCTGGAGCGAAGTCGAATCCATAATCTGTCTGCAACTCCCTTCTGTGAATCTCAGGAAGAGCTTCTGAGTGTATCCATGAACCTTTGGGCAGCAGGAGCACTTACAAGTCAGAACAGTCCCTGCTTGTGAATATCTGTAATCCAACAGCCGGATATGAGGGTCCCTCAACTTCTAAATGAAGAGTACTAGATTATAACGAGCCCTCTTTGCCATTTCCAGATTCTTAAACTCCATCATTTCCTCGTAGAATGTTTATTGGAAGTGGAACTAAAGCCATCCGGATGTATTTAAACCACCAGCTGTTGGATCCTGCATCCCACTGGCACTTTCTACAATGTTATCAGGGGCAACTTCGCAGTCTTTGCATCATCAGGGTGATCAAGGATAACTTCTCAGCCGAGGCTGGACTCACAGCAGCCACATGTCCGTCAGCTGCCTTATCAGGGAAAAACTTCGCGGTTTTTTCATCATCAGGGCGAAGTGGGCTAACGTCTCAGCCGACACTGGCACTCGCAGCATCCACCCGTCCGGCTCCGGCAGCTGCTGTCAGATTGTTACCCTGTTCGGTTTTCAGCACTTCAATACCTCCATCGAGGAAACTGAGCATATGTAGCTAGCAAATCCCTCAGTCAGCGATTCAAACTGTTGTATCACTGCTCTAGAACAACACATCGCACTGATGCTTTTCACTCTTCTGGATTACAGTATTCTTCTGCTGCTGTACACTTTTCAGAAAATTATTTAGAACAAAGTTTGAGGTTATGTTTCAATGTTTTGAAGTTCTGAAAAACCGTATTGTCGCCCGGATATGTGTCGGATCATTTTAGAAATTGGAAAGTGATGTACAGGAGGGATTACTACCAATAATTTAAAAAAAAAAAAAACGAGTGAAAACTTCTTGTAACACTTGGTTGAATTCCACTACGAACAATATCTCTACAAAACATCTTCACATCGCACTTTTGGAAAATTTTCCACTAATATTCACTAAACACTATCTCAATGAACTTCTATAAACACTTTCCATGCTTTTCCAGCAGCCAAATAATAAATTTTCACGAAAAATAATCTCAAGCCGCTAGGAGACTCGAGAAATGACACAAAGTCTCAATATTGAAGCGCATTAGTTCCTGTGTGGAGGCATTTTCTTCAATAATTCTCTTCAATAATTGAAGCTTTTTATCAATAGTATTATTGAAGGGCCACTCATCCATATTTTTCCTAATGTATAGACAACTTAAATGATTACTACACAAATTGAAAGACCTATATATATGATATTTTATTTTTTCAGGCTATGTTCAAAATGTTCAAATACATTTTAAATGAATACAGTGCCCGCTCTCTAATCCAGATCGGTGTAATCCGGACGAGTTATCGACGGTTACATTTAAAATTAATTTTGAGGTTATGTATGCATTTATATTCAGCAATGAAAATGAATTATCTTATGATGTTTGTGTTTAATAAATAAAGTATAATAGCGTAGAATTCTCTAATTATGTTTTTTTTTAATCTTCTTTAAAATTTTTATACTAATTCTACAAAAAAATCTTGTATTATATTTTCAAGACGTTGAAAAAATTAAAGAATTCCATCCGGATAACGAAGTGGACATCTGTCATATTGTCTCCCAATCGTTCGAATAACAAAGCGGGCACTGTATATTAATAAATAGAAAATGAAGAAAATTAATAGTGCAAATTAAACTTAATCTAGCAAAGTTTGAGTTTTTTTTATATGTTTTTAAATGTGTGATTTTTCTTAGTGAATTTTGCTCAACTTTTCTATTTAAAATTAGGTAATTTATAGGAAATTTCAACATGTTAATTTTGTCGTATAATGAGGGTACAGGCTAGGTCCAGAGTTTTGGAATAAACTATTAACCATAAATTTGGAATTTCGCACAACGTGGAATTTCGTACTATCCAATTTGGCAATTCAGACTTTAATAAATCTAATAATAACTTTTTAGTTATACATTTATAGAGAACAACTAAAGATTATTTAACTGATTTTTACGTAGTTTTAAAAAAATCTCCAGATTTTTGAGGTTAAATTTAAGAATTTTGAAGAGTCCCACTTGGTTAGACTTTAAGTATTTTTTCAATTTTTAGATTAATAAAGATTTCCCAATTTGCACAAAAAATAGACAAAATAAATATTTTAAATTGTGAATACCTATCAAATTTGGAATTATTTTTTTTTTATTAAAATAGGGGTCCGTGGTGCAATTGGTAAGAGCGTTCGTGGGTGTGACCCCCGGCTCGTCTGTCACAGTTGTGAGTTCGAGTCTCGCCCGGTGCAAATTATTGAAGCGTCTGAAGGGACATAATTTCTCAAACACAT
Organism: Phlebotomus papatasi; assembly: GCF_024763615.1. Lineage (NCBI taxonomy): Eukaryota > Metazoa > Arthropoda > Insecta > Diptera > Psychodidae > Phlebotomus > Phlebotomus papatasi. The sequence goes on along the minus strand of NC_077222.1, from coordinate 985,869 downwards.
TGTAATCTGAGTAAAAATTTGTACACTGAAAAATGTACAAAATGTCAAAAAAAAACCCGGTACATCACATTAAATAAATAATAAATAATAATAATTTTTTATTAAAATATCTATGCAAATGGGTTAACAGAAACACTCAGTTTTGTTGAAGTATCTGTCTATTGCGATGCATTTAAAATGCATTAACAGACGTTGAATGACTGTCAATTGTTTGGGAGATTGAGTGACTCAAGGTGAAAAAAATTGCGATTTCTCTCGTCCTAAGAGTTCAAGGATTATCTATCTCGAGAATAACTGCAAGACTTAATTGCCACGGGAGGTCATCCCGAAAAAAAAGCTGTCCACTTTTCCACATGTTTTGGCCTGCGAGTGGCCTAAACAGTGAAAACGGCGAGAAGAGAAACTGATTGGATGACTTGCATAAAAGAGTTGGTTTGTTGTGAAATAGAAAAGAATTAATAGTATGTGGTAAAAGAGTACGGGGAGCCAGAATAAGATCTCTCGTGCGCTGCCGCATAAACATATCAACATTATGTACTTAGTACGTTTCTGGGCAAAACATACCGAGTGCTACTACACAACACCCCTCTCTTATTTATATTCATTAAGGAGCCTCTTCTCTATCGTGCCACCGTAGAATTGGAATTTGTGCTACTTGGGCTCATCAAAAGCGGGTCAAATTTAAACAGTTTAGCTTTTTCTTTTATTTATTTTTTTTTTTTAATTTTTTTCTAAAGCTTTTGGAAGTGCACGCGTGCAATTATCACTGACCATGACACTGTCTAATCTCTCACTAGGCAACGTCAATAAATTACCCCGAAGCGTGATTATCGTGTAAACGAGGCAGCAATAAATTATCTAAAGCACTTTGAAGTGTTGACATTCGCACATTCAAAAGCTCAGGATGATGAAAAATTGTTGCCAATTCTTTCAGCACAATTATTCCCCCAATGGAAGAATCACTAGGGAAAACTTTTTTTTATAAATTTCATACGTTTCCGGGAAAAATTGTGATTGATATTTTTTAAATGAAAAATTTGTTAAATCATTGGTGAATTTACTTAATTTTTTTAACGTTTCTTTTTGTCTATTTACGTATCTAGATTCGATAAAAAGCGATGATTCAAAACGAATTTGACAGAAAACATAACCTTAAATCAAAATGTTATCAAATGTGTGTTTTATTTCTACTTTTTTTCAAATTGGAAAAATATTAAAATGTTGTACAAAGATCCTATTAAGTGCTTAATTTATTTTCAAAACTGATTAATGCCATTTTGTTTTAGGAAACAAGCTTTTGGTCAGTAATGGCTCCAGTACACCTTTTAGATCAGGAAAATTTCATGTAGTCCTAATTCGAATCCCTTTCTTTCTCACGTGTTTAGTATATGTCTATCTCATTCTTTTATACTCTTTTTCTTTTAAACATCACAACAAATTCAATTTAGCTCAATCGAATTTAGAGTGCGAGGGAGTAAGATAGACATATGCAAAACGTATGAGAAAGAAAGAGATGTGAATTTTGATTTCATGAAACTTTCCTGATCTAAAAGGTGTTTCGGAGTCATAAATTATCAAAATTTGGTAAATAAAAAATTCAAATTCGATGGTTATAATTCGAGCACAACTTTTAGAATAGGAAAATTTCATGAAATCGAAATTCACATCCCTTTCTTTCTCAAACGTTTTGTATATGTCTATCTCATTCTTTCGCACTCCAAATTCGATTGAGCTAAATTGAATTTGTGTGATGTTTAAAATAAGAAGAGTGCGATAGAATAAGACAGACATATGCAATATATTTGAGAAAGACAGAGATGTGAATTTCGACCTCATGAAATTTTCCTGATCTAAATAAAAGATGTATCGGAGCAATAGTAATTCAAAATGGCCAGTAAAAAATTAAAATGGTAAACTTCTTAATTTTCTCCTTACCAATAATATTTCACTACTTATCAAAAACATTGTTCATGTATGTGAAATTATTATTATTGGTTATAATGCACTGTAAAAGAGTTTTCCACCGTTTTTGCTTCAGAGGTTAGTCACCAACGCTAAGATGGCGGTGGCCGTTATTACTCAATATGAAATTCTTTAAGCTCTCTGAAGGCATTAAATCAGAAGCAGTTATGAATCAATAAATTGAAATGGAAACTTCTGCAATATTGACAATTGCTGAAATTATCCCAAACTCTCTCGGAAACAATGAAATCATAATTCCCCTTTGAATTTATTTTGAAGGGATATCTTCTAGTTGGGAAATCAATCAATGTAATTTCTGATGAAGATTTCACCATGAAAAAAATCCCAAAGGGAGACTTAAGTTTTTCACATGGAATAAAAATATCTTCTTTGATGATGGCGATTGAGGGGATGTTTTCAATTCTTCTATCTGGATCTGGACAGCCTTCACCATATACATTTTTTTTTCTTCAGTCCCAAAAGAGGGCAAAAATCTATTTTCTCTCTCTGTGATTATCAGCTGGATGTGCTGAGGTTCTCCATTTTCATTTTGGTACGTCCAAGAGCATTTGGAATTGGGGCTCCCGCAAAGAGCGAGGATGGCTAAATGTCCCGGAGAAAAGATCATCAATCAAAAGGCCACGGGCATTCTGGCTTCAGCCGGCCTTTGCTGGGGAATTTCTTCCAGCACCATCTCGCCTAATACATGTGTCAATCAAAGGCATCTCACTCTATGTCCAGTTCTTCGGGCTGATGGAAAAGAGAAAAATAGAAGGAAGAGCAAAAAAATTGAAAAACATGGAAAAGTTTTTAAAATAAAAACAAACCAAATGCAAGTTCATTTCTCCTCTTTTGCGCCTTTGTGACAACCCATGCAAATGGACCACGCATTCAGACCAATTGCTCATGCCAAAGAAATCACCTCAATTTTTGTTAATTGTTTTAACGATGTGGCTTCTTGCACGGCAGGAAAAACACAACTTTAATTTGACATCAATTTGACATATAATTAATTACTATTTTAGTTGTGGTCGTGCAACTTTTTCTATACTTAGATCACTGATGACGATCGTGCCACAGAGTTGTTGATTGTGGCTTAAAATAAACCTATTGATAAAATATTAGATTAAATTGAAATATTACTGTACCGTATAAAAAATTATGAATATTTATTTTTAGCATCAAATGAACTAGCTTCACTACTATTATACGAGCTTCAGACCTAAGGCTTAGCCATAAGGCTTAACGGGCTTAACAGCTCTAATTTCTTATTAATTAAATTTTTTTGAAAAAGTTTAATTTAGGATTGAATTTTTAAGGATTCATAACCTATTAGATTCTGAAAAATCAATAAAATTGGTTGCTTTTTAAGAATTTGAGGCTTTCCTGAATTGAACTAAATCTCTAGTCTGAAGACCGCTTTAGTCTAATATCTGGGATACTTAACTTACACTGTAAGTTAATAATGGTAATGAAAAATAAATAAAATGCAATACATTACTTACCAACAATATAATGCCCAGCGCACAATAACTTTTGTTTGTAAATATGTTTTCAAAATTTCCTATGAGAGTGAGCGAGATGACTAGACCTAGATCTCACTCACTCTCATTGAAATGTCACAAACATGTTTTCAACACAAAAATTTTTGTGCGCTGAGTATAAACCGCTTTTAAAAAACATTACTTGTAAAATTATCTTTTTTTTGTTTTTTTTTCTAAAAGGGATATAAGAAGTTTTAAACTTATCAATCGATTACTAAATTTATCCTAGGTTAGGTACTTTCACTAGTTTGTAATGCAAATCATTACAAAAAACGAATACTGCATACGTGTGATTTAAATTGAGAAATAATCCAACCTTTAACCCTGAATAAGAGGGTCAAAAAATGAGGCCAGAAATTTTTTTTCTGAGTTTTTATAAGAAAACAAAACTTTAGATAGCCAAGAGAAAAATAATTTTTTGGACCACCGGTGACTCAAACAACCTTCAAGAATTAAACAATGATAATTTTCGGTAAAAACATTTGTAAATAATAATACTTTGGAAAAAGTAATCAATAAATAAAAAAATTGTGTCTAAAAACGTTTAATAAATTTTCAATTTCGGTCAATAAGAATTCAATTAGGTAGAGAAAAGATCAAATCCAAAAAGTGCGAGACTAAATACAATTAGGATCTGAGATGATTCCTGGAGAAAATAAAATTCTTTTTTTTTCTCCTTGACAGATCTCTGACGATTTCAACGCTTCGAAAGTTCTAATTTACGTCGGAACTTTTTTCGTAATCAAATCTAAATTGAATTTGTTCTGATACTCAAGAAAAGAGTGCATACAAGTGGATTTGAAAAGTCGTTTGAAAAAGAGATATAAATTTTGATTTGAGGGAGTTTTCCTGATCTAATTGGGAGTTAGTGGCATTGCTGATCTACACAGGGAGTTCCGCTTTCAAAAAATTTTTGGGACTGAAAAAAGTCCGCGAATTCACTTGAGTGACGCAGAAAAATTGCATACCTAAAGGGGACATCTTTGGAATAAGTAACGTAAACACCGTGATGTATGCAAAACATTTTCGGCGCAAGTTTTTCAGCCTATTTTCAGCACCAACGGTTCATAAGAAATGTATTTAAAATTTACTACGTGAAAAATATTTGCATACATTTAGGGCCATTACTAATTTTATTTTATAAATGAGCTCCCAATAGTAGGCAAATTGTCAAATTCTTTGAATCCGTTTTCACTTAAGCCGAAACTTCCTACAATTTAATTTTTTATTCCCTAAAATCGAATGTTGTTTGATCAAAATTGGGTTTTAATGAGATTTTTGTGCCTCAGGTATATGTTTTGGGACAGGAAAATTTTAAAATCACACTCGCTCTATATTACTTTTTGGTAATCGAAATTGGATTGAACTAAATTAAATTTGTTGTGTTGTTTAGAAAAAAATTAAGAAAAGTGTGAGAGAAAGGGAATGACATATGCAAGACATTTGAGAAAGTACAAGATGTGAATTTTGATTTCTTGAAATTTTTCTAATATAAAAGTGTGCCGGAGACATTTTAGATCAAATTCAATATCTATTGCTCATTTTGAATAACAGTTTCGTTTAAATTTTTACCGGTCAAATTTCTATCCTTTTTTCTTATGGCTTTGGCACACCTTTTAGATCAGGAAAATTTCGTAACGTTAAAATTCGCTTCTCTTTCTTTTTCAAAAGAGTTGAATAAGTCTATCCTACTCTGTCAGTCTCAAAATTGATTCGAACTAAATTTAATTTAGTGTGATGTTTAAAAGAAGATGAAGAAGAAGATTGTGAAAGAACAAGATAGACATATACAAAGCTTTGAAGAAAGAAAGAGATGTGAATTTTGACTCGTTGAAATTTAACTGATCTAACCAAATTTGAAATTTTTACTGATCGATTTTGAATTTTTTACTGATCCAACCAATTTTTTGTTCAGCATAATTTACCAAAATGTTGCCTATTCTACTGCAGTCATCAAAAAGAATTACGTAGACTGTCTAAATCTCTAAATTTGACTTATCTATAACGTCTAAATTTCGTTTCGATTCTCGTGATATTTAAATAAATTCTTAATGGGTCTTTTCAGTTTTTTCTCAGTTCTAAAATTTTAAGTAGTATCAACTCAAACTGTAGATCATTTGGCACGCTCTCTTCTAATTTTCCCAATTATTCCTCCAAAACTCGTGGGATCCATTGCTCACTGAGAAATTCCTTGGAGAGGATGCTGTCGGAGCATTAATTCTCGAGGGACAAATAGTTCATTTATTAAAATTAGTTCCACTGTGACACTGATATTTTGAAAGATGGAAAATCAAAGATGATAGAGGCCATAGGGAGCTGTAGAGTGGATAAAGTCAAAAAAAAATCAAGAGATGATCCCTCGACGTTTTATTCTGAAATTAATACCACCTGACACGGTGATTGGAGGTAAGAAGCAAAAGAACTTTGGTATGAGGAATAGTAAAGAAAAAAAAATTAAATTAAAAACGGACATGCGGTTCTCATTAATGTGGCTGTCAATGCTCTTTTTTTCCTCCCCAAGATTTTGATGTTGATTTATACAACTTTTTTTCTTCCTTTTTGTGCCCATTTTTATTGTATTCATATTTTTTTTCCTCGTTCCATCTACGTTATTTCACTTTTCTTCTGTTGCCTCCTTGTGCGATGGCGGTTCTTGGATTTTATTCTCTGGTGCTTTTTGGGCCTCCTTCCTCTTGAGGCTGCCTTTTGGGTGGTTTCTCCCGGACTTTATATAGAAGAAAATTTTTATATGTGTATAAATTTTAGTGTTGGTTGCGGTATATTAAAATAGAGACACGCATATACCACATTTCGTGACACATGATTGATGATTTCACTGATTTTCACGTGAACAGAAGAACCGTCATTCAAACACCTTCCAAAGTAATTAGATTTGCTGGAGAAAAGTAATTTTTATATATAGCAATATCAGGATTCCACGAGGAGAATATTCTCTTCTTCTTCCTTTACGTGGACAGAAAAATGCTTACTTCTTGAACTACCTATATACGTTCTACCTGTCAATTTTCGCTTCTCCCTTAAGTTTGACATTTTTCGAAAAGCGACGTAACTGTCAATTTGTCGATTGACATCTAGGGGCCAAACTGTTAGAAATAATGATTTGGAGTTTCTGGGTTTCTATCTGACTCATTTAATGCAAGCATTCTGCAAAGTCTAGGCCGTTTAGTCTGCCCTTTCCTAGACAAAGCCTTGGTTTTTCTGGCTGTTTGAAGGAGTTACTCGACTGCCATTGTCGGCAAAACTTCTTTAAGCCTCTCTTCGGTTAATCCTTTGACTTCTGTCCGTTGGATGAGAAACGCCTCCGCTGGACGGTGAGTTCTTTGTGTTCTGGCCAACAGCTGGAGAGGAATGAGAATAATAACAAGATTAAATGCAAGTAATCATGTTTCTCCTTCACCGCAAAATCCCGCCACGCGAAAGACCTTTTCAAAAATTCCACTTTGCAAAAATTCCATTTTGAAAAGTGAGAAAAATTCCAAAGGATCTCCAGGAGATTTATCGTGAAAGAAAATCTCAAGGCTCTAATCGAGCTTCTCACTGTCACACACATTATCCACCGCAAGATAAAAAAAAACGCCTAAATTTCTCCAGCTTCAGAGAGGATTTCCCGCAGGATCAACGTCATCCAAAACCACATTTTTGCCCCAAAACTTACTTATATTCCCATTTTCACATTTTATTCAAAGCTCACTCCCCCGCAGAATATATTTTTTCCCTCCAATTTTCTCACACTCCCCCATGAACTCGTTTTCCATGGAAGTTGTTTTCAATGCCAAAAGTGCCAATCGAGTTGACATCCCGAGGAATGGGCCATATATAAACTTCCGCGCTCGACAAGTTCAGTTGGAGAAAAGTTGGAGAGGATGTCTGTGTGTCAGTGTTATGTGCCTAAATGTTGACAGATACAAATGGTTTTCCTTCTGAAGAAGGAAAATATCAAGACCAAAAAAGAGATTCCCCCCTTTTGTGGCATTTTCGCCGGCAATGGTGCTCATATACTTTTCTGGGTTGGATGCTGGGAGGTGAAAAGATCTCCCAAATTGACACATTTGCCATCAAACAGTAGCTTAAGACAAAGAGTAAGATTTCACAGGGGTTTATCAGTTGGAAAAATTGCCAAGTTATTAAAAATCCTGAAGAAGAAAATCGGTTTAAGAAACTGCAGAGGTATTGTAGGGTGTTGCGAATTAGAGAGCTTTTTGCATACAAATGTAGCTTTATGCAATATCCTTGAAATATATTGTTAATTAATTGCTCCAAGGTATTCCAAATTTTGCAGGCTTTCAGGTTTCGAACACATCAATATAGGGTGGAGTATCCATTTATCGCCACTTTTAGGAAAAACTGAAATTAATTTAACGGTGGATTATTTAAAAAAATATATTTTTAATAAAAAATCAAAAATAACCACTTCTCGCCACCTACTTGAAAAGGCCCAAACTCGATTATTTTGGAGAATATTATTAAAAAATATATTCAGCATTGCTTTTTCTTCCTGATATCCTTTTTATTACTCGTATTATATAATTTTTCTTCGATTTAACTATAGGTGGCGAGAAGTGGGTCACTGGCGAGAAGTGGTGACACCACCCTACTCGCATATTTCTTCAACGAATCTGACCTATTACTTCAGGAAATGAGTGATTTAAGATTAGCTAGGGTAAGTGTACCAAATTCCGGCCAGCTTGCAATTCCGGCCACATTTTTTGTTCCTCAAATTTCCTCTAGAGATTACACAATGCAAAAACTAACAAAAAATATCGTTTCGACGAGCAAGATGATGTGAAAAAGGCATTGGAAATTTCCGGAAGGGCAAGGAAATATGAAAATGAAGTACATACAAATCGCTCCCTGGAAATTACAAGGGGCCAACTAATTTTCGGCCATTTTTCAGGAGACAGCATGAAAGATTCAACTTTGTGTAAATAAGTATCTCAATTAAATGACTGAACAAAAACAATTTATTTCTTTTCTATTTGTATGAGCACTAATGCAAACATCCGAAACTTTTATATTTTTACCTTTCAAAATAGGCTTTTTAATGAGTTAGCTCCTTGTCGTTCTAAATGATGTGCAAATTTTGCTGAAATTAGAATGACAAGGGATCAACTTGCTTGAGTTAGTCCCCTGTTTCACAAAAATTTGAACGATGAATATATTTTGTGCCCCTTTACTTCAAGCAAAATTATGCAAGTAATTAAAAAGATTAAAATTTTGAAAAAGTTTTCTAATAACGAAATTTAATGACTTATATCATCTGAAAATTTATTAAATTGTCTTTCTAAGTGCATTAGAATCTCAAAATCGCAAAAAAGTGAGTTGACCCCTTGTAATTTCCAAGGAGCGAAATGAAGTACACTGCATTTGAATTGAATTGAATTGAATTATTCTATTTTTCTGCCACAAATAATATTAGTTGCGAGTAAATAATTTTGAGGAGAACAGTGTGGCTCAAAAGGCAATTTCTTTGACCGTAAGAAAATTGAAAATTAATAAACAATTTTAACATGTTAATTTCTTAAATTCAAAATATATATATTCTTTTAATTTAAAGAACAACCACATTTATGTTATTTTATCAGATTCAACGCGTTTCTGCGGCGCAAGTTTTGCCTTATACCACTAAATTAAGAGAAAATCTATCAATTTAGCTGAATTTTAATCGTAATGACCGTAATATAATTGGACAGTTTGTGAACTTTATGACATTAAATAAATATAATTATTGAAAAATAATAAAATGTCATTTAGTAGTGAGTTGGGAACAATTGTGCGGTTAAAATAGGAACAGATACGGCGAAAATGTGAACAGATCCGACAACTGTTGCTTTTAATTGAGATGCACTTCTCTAAGAAAGTTTTCTAAAAATTCTGAATTGACATTTTAAATTGAAAACGATTTTTTTTGATAGTTTTAGAACACTTGAACTGATGATAAGTTGATGGCTATGATACGTAAATTACATAAAAATGAATGATATGAATTTGTGAGCGTAGGATAATTAGGACAGCGGTTTAATCGTGTTATCACACTAGAATTTTTTCAATTTGTAAATTCAATTTTATTTTCAGATGAATTGTTTTTATGCATTATTTTGCAATAAAAACCAATTGAATTGATAGATCTGCACTTATTTATTAATAAAAAACTAATACTTGCCCTAGATGAACCTGTTTAAATATATAAAAAATAGCATAAATGTGGTTGCTCAAATAAATTTGAATTCAACAAATTAAAATGCTAAATTGCTCATTAATTTCAATTTTATTGCAGTTGAATAAGTAGTCTTTTGAAGAAAATTGTTCTTATTACATTTATTCACTCGTAATTAATATTATTTGTGGCCAAAATATAAGATAAGTACAGTGTTTTAATGATAAACTTGCATGAAGTGAAACTTGAGTATCAGAAGTAATTTATTAAGTTCCTCCAAAGCCATTTAAAGGAAATTGTTATGTTAAGAAATTTCTGTTGGGACGACTTCGTATAGATTTTCAATAAGACTCTGTATGAGAGTCGCTGCATGAACCATTTGTCTTCAAATCTTTTTTTGTGGCTTTGGGGATCCTTCTGAATAACAGATCAGTGACTTATAAGACATTATAAGTACTATCACACATTTTCCGGATTCATTCACAATCAAAAATCTCGCGGTACTGATTAAAATTGAGCAAATTTCTTGCAAAATGTGTTCTGACTGTGAGAATTTTCAAGTAAATTCTAGAAATCTTAATGCTCAATTAGCTCAATTGAATTTAAAATTAAAACGTGAAAAATCCTAGTGTGATAACACCGTAATACATATTAAAAATAAAGGCCAAAAGGCAGAGTGGAAAAGAAGAACATCTAAACAATAAAAAGGTACAAAAAGTATGTCTCTAAAAATTCAAGCAGTTTTCTTTAAATTGATGAACCCCTTTGTATTTGAAAGTACTTTAAGTGACATTCTAACATCTTCAAAGGGAGAATGCTTAATTAGACACTAGCTTATGTACCAAGACAATCCTTTCGTTAGTCCAATTAGTTTTCTCGAGGCTCATCCGAAATAGTGACACCCGTCATGGCCTTGCGATAAGGAAGCCCACCATGAAGTTCACAGATCCAGTTCCCGGAGGCTCAGAAAACATTGGTAGCCAACCAAGAAATTGTTACACGAAAGATCCATTGAGTCCGTAAGATTGATCACCGAAAATTATGTGGTTCATTTAAATAATGCCACAACAGCCTCATCAATTTTGCATCTTTCACAATATTGAGGGAACCCTTTCTTAATGCCTTTGAGGACGTTTCGAGGGAGGATCGAGGCTAATTGTCAGAGATCGCATTTTTCGCATTACAGTAGCTTAAACCATTTACATGATCAATCATATATTTTAGACAATTTTTATGGTTTTTGTTGAGTGGTTTTTTTTCGAGTGACAAAATATTTGTGCTGGGTGTATTATATTTGTTGGCGGAATTTGCCTGATTTTCTCATCCCTCCTGAGGGAGGATTTCCTTGAAGGATAAACCTCCGAATAGACTTGTCAAAGTTGGATCAAATTTTAAATTGAAGTTGAAATGAGGACGTGAATGAAAGTTTGATGAGGCCTCTCTACTGGGAAATTTTGCGGGGTGTCTTTAAAATTATTATATATTTCCTCCCTTGAAAATTCAAGTTTGAAAGAAAAGATTGATAAAACTGTTTTTTAAAAAGGATTTTCTTTCGTCTTTTTTTTAATTTTTCAATTTTTCCAAAAAAAAAAAACCAACATCCTTTGACAAACATTGCATCAAGTCTTTCGAGCAGCAGTTGTTCGATGCATCCAGAAACTTTCTTTCAGCATCTTTTGGCGCAGAAAAAAGGGGTGCTTTCTAAAAGAGATTCTCTGGTGAAAAAACCATTAATTTAATTTCGACTCAATGTACACTTTTCTTTTGTCAAAAGTGTCCTTTTTCTCCGACTCTTTTAGTTCAAGATGCGTCTCTCAATTGGAATTTCAGTCATTTTTCAAAGGTGAAAGCACGTCTCTTTTTTTCTGCATCCTTCAGCCACTTTTTTATGCTCTACTCTCCCTTTGCTGTAAGCATGGAAAAAAAGAAGTCTTTCGAATTTGATTAAATTCCTCTCTTGAGGAAATTACCCAGGATCGGCCATTTTTTCCTCAGCTCCTCCCTTTAGTCCTTAGCCCTAGTGGATGAAATTGTGCCAGGGATCGACCCTCATCATCTTCAAAATGCACCACAGAGACGAGATTTAGTGATTGTGAAACTCTGGGAGATTCTTCTCCACCTTCGTAAGAAATAACATCCTTTGTGATTTTTTGGAGCTCATTTCCTCAGTGAAAGAACAAAGGCAAATCTCTCCCGAAGGACAATGTGGGTAAAAATTTTTGCGGAAAACACCCTAAAAGATTTTTCCCTTAGATGGATAAGAGCCCAAGAAGCATTTTCAACTTCATATTGTCTTGTAGAATCCTATAAGATGTTAGAAATATCCTTTTTTTTAAAATTTTTTTTACCATTCATTTTTTCATAAGTGGTATGTTGATAAATCCTTTGGATCGAGGATGGTAGACAGGATCGGTGAAGACTATGCATAAGTTCTAGAATTGAAGAACCTTACGAATGTCAGGATGTAAAAGTTACCCCTGGAGGGCAAGATCACCTTCATCTACAGTATTTAAATTTACTAATTCCAACAAAAAATAGGAGTCTTCCCTTTGACAAATTTGTGGCAGGATAAAAGAAAATGCAAGACAGGTTTAATAACAATCTTTACAAATTTAATTTTTTTTTCCAAATATTTAAGGGAAAGTGCATATGGTTTACACGGTCCCAAGCTTCATAATGACTAAATTTTCCTGTGTTTCCGGATAAATGTGACTCCGCAATAGGGGAAACTGGGGCACCACCAAACACGGGGTAGCACCAAACACTGCAATTTTTTAATCATATATTCGACTTCAGAGGACAAGACTTATAGAAATTTATAGGCAAGGCTATACTACTAAACTATAGGGAAGCTTGTCCACTGAAGAAATGGTCGTGGTATTCCAAGTAGTTTAGAAATAAGAATTAGTGTTTGGTGCTACCCCGTGTTTGGTGGTGCCCCAGTTTCCCCTATATTTTAAAAATAGGACACCTTCTCCTAGTTTTTAAAGTATGGTTGCGATGAGTCACATTTATTCAGAAACATGTTAAATTGAGTCATTATGAAGCTTGAGACCGTGCAAAGCATGGGCACTTTCCCTAGTAACCCATTTCGTTTTCTTCAAATTAATTCAAACTTAATAAGAGTGATGATCCCTTTAGGTTTTCGGTTTAAAAAATAAAGAAAATGAATAATTATTTTATTAAATATTTAAAAATTAAATATGTTTATTTAAGAAATGACAGTTTTAATACATTATGAGTGTTCCCTTGTTTAACCCGTAATATTCGTGAATAAGGGACCAAATAAAAGAAATTATGTATATAGAGCCTATAATTCCTGATCCTTAAAGGCGTCTACACATTGGGAGCAATTTTCGTTAAAAATTGTCTTTTTGACAGAATTTTGATAATTTTCTCTACAGTAGCACATCCGATTTCCTTAAAAAAAAAACAATTTTTGATAAAAATTGCTCCTAATATATAGGGGCCTCAACTCTTATAGTTACACGATAGTTTAAGCTGATAATTATGAAATCTTTCCGGCCTAAATATTCATGAGGATCGGCTTGAATCTGATTGAGGCTTAAGATCTGATTTTTAATATATAAGAGATCCACTTTAATTCTTAAAAAGAATCCCAAGTAACAAAATACTGATCTTATAGAACTAATTTTTTTTATAAGTTTTACAACTAAACGATTAGGGCATGGTGTATTTAAAACAGATGTATTAAAATAATCTGCGAGTAAAACTAATAAACCTATCAAAATAGTCCGCTCTTACTCTGCGCGACACAAATACCCCATTCATATTTATCACATTAATTAATAACAACCTATATGATTTTGGAAATTTATTTTTACACAATTGAAATCCAAATTATTGCCGGAAAAGGATTTTAAATTACTTCAGTTCTTCAATGACGTTAGAAAAATACCCAGACAGAGATAGAAGATGTTGATTCTCTTTTTTGGTTTGAAGAAAGTCATGCAAAGTTCTTGCTTAAAGCTACGTTTGGAAAGTTTGACTTCGTGTTTATTTTGCGAATTTTTCCTTAATTATTTTTCCGGGTTTGAATTCTGAGTAACAAATTCTTTTCCGAAGTTATTCCTCGAATGGTTAATGCCCTGATCTTTCTGTAACTTCTCAATTGATCGTAAGGATCGCTGTGCTGTTTATAATTGGCACACTGACAGAGAAATTTGATACTCTAATAATATTTAATTTTTTAAAAAATGTTTAAAGTTTAAAACATCTATTTTTTAAATTTTTACTTCACTTAATTTAAAAACAAATACATTTTAATTTTATGGACTAAATTTGACTAATTTAGTGATTTTATTTCAATTTATTCCTTTTATCATTTATATATTTTGCAATTGATTTAGGAATGGAATTTATTTGCTTTTTATTAAAGAATATTAAGTTACATAATGACAATGTGTAATTTTTATACTTGAATTTTTTGTACTAAATTATTCATTTTAAAAGATTAAAAATTCCTCATATTTAATCATGCATTTTTAAAATAAAGAATTGTTTTATTGTTTGTTAATGGTTTAAAAAACAATGCTAAATTGGCGAAGAAACATCCCTTTCCCAAACTTTTAACAAACCTTGTGATTTTAGACTTGAAATTTGTATTACACCATTTAAAGTTCTCTTTGAATCTTTGCAAAAAGTGTTTGAATGACAAAGAGGGAGGTGTTTACTCTGAGTATTGGCTTGCTTAATATTTTCTTTAAGTCAAACTATAACATCCTACTACTGTCTAATTCTATCTCTGGTTAATCCTGCCCCAGTCCCCCCTACGAGGATACTTTAAGAATTCATGGTTCTACAAGACTACGAGAAGAATAAAATGCTTCTTGGGAAGTGAACTGTGCGTTACGCCAAAAATGGAATAATTTTGAGTGAAAATGCGTGCAAGAAGACGCTTCCCCCATTTCCATTTTATTTTCGGCAATGATGTGAAACTTACAGCCGGCAGTACATCATTAATCATCGCCACAGTAAGCATTTTGCCCGAATTTTTGATTGCGATATTTTAATTATTGATTTTTCTCCATGCCCCAAACTCCCCTACACCAAAATACCCACTGATTTTTCTACACTCACACGATCATCCAACTAATTTCATATTAATTGACTGTTTCCAATTGATTGTGCTTGAAATTGAAAGAATTTTTTGAAGTTATTTGGCGGTAAAATGGGTAAAACGCGTAAATTCAGGTCTACCTGTCGGTGTGTCTTGGCTTTCGGTCTGCTCTTATGTGCCTACAGAGACTCTAAGTGGGGCAAAGTAAAGTCAGAAGCTGAAGGTTTTACATCGATTTGTTGTGGAACGTATTCGAATCGTCTAAAAACGGTTTGTGTCTTTGCTGAAATTTAAAATTGAAGTCAGAGTACTATATAGCATTACCTTAGGGTATATGAAAAACAACCTTCTGTAAAAAATCGACGCTTCACGTTGACGTCATTTATTCAAGAACAAAGACATTTACTTTTTTTTAATATAGATTTATTAAAAATATATTTCAACAAAGGTTAAACAATTCGCTTTGTCAAAACTTGGTTTGATATAATACAAATTTTTAGATAATATCTTTCAGCTTAGAAAATTTTACAGATACTGAATTAAATTATATTAAATTGTTGTCAAATATGCTGAAAATATTGAAAATTATTGAAATTGTAATAGAAAGTCTAAATGTTAAATGAAAATAAATTTGATGTGAATCTATAAGGATACACTAAAATCTCGATATATATCTTTAGAAAATTTTTGAGATAGTCATTTAAATAAGATTAAAGTGGTATTAAATATAGTGAAATAATAGAAAATTGTTAAAATCCCAATAAAAAGCTGAAATGTAAATAACATTAATTTATAGTGAAGTTCTATAGATTTTCACATAAAAGTCTTGAGTTCCATCTTAAATTTTATTATATTTTTGTTTATGTGCAATAAAACAAAACTACTTTGCAAGACGCCAACTGTTTGTTCAAAGTTTGCCAAAGAAAATTTACAATTTTAAATATTTTTACGAAAAAAAATATTTAGCAAATCATTTAAAAATTTAAAAAAAACTCATTCGCTGAGTTTTTTCTTATTTAAAGTACTACGCGTCCTCTTGTCCACGAGCCTGGAAAATTGAAAAAAACAAACCACCAAATAAAAAAAAAAACAGGGACGAAATGGTGAGTGGTGTGAATACCATTTTGCGCATTTGCATATAAATCATCACTTCAATAATTACAGCCCGAGAGAGAAATCCTTGGCGAGAGTGTCGAAGTACGCATGTCAGCATCGCGTCCATTTGAGGAGCGGCGTCTTCGAGGACTGGGTACCACCCACTGGATCCGGGCCCGACCTCGCCACCCTCCCTGGATGCTGCCTTCCCTCCCAGTGTTCCTGTTCTACAATTTTCATGCATTTTCCTCTCCACGGAGAATAAACTAAAACACACACTGGCTCCAGGGGATGGGGCAACTGCCTGGCAGGGTGGATAATTATTGGAGGTCTCACTCAAGGGGTGGGTAATTGGGAAAAGTCAAGGATCTACAGAGATTCTTTGCTCAAATTCATTTGGGAAAATGGGAAATATTCAATGAGAACTTTAAATGGTCTAATATACAAGTTTAAAGTATGATATGAAAAGGACTATAAGACCGTTCTCAGACTAGAGGTTTATACGAGCTTTAGACTTATAGTTTAGCTTTATGGCTTAACTACTCTAATTTCTTATCAATTACGATTTTTTGGAAAAATTTAACTTAGGATTGGATTATTAAGGATAAATGATCTATTAGGCTCTCAAAAAGCAATAAAATTGCTCGCTATTTAAGATTTTGAGACATTCGGGAACTGGGCTAAACCTCTAGTCTGAAACCGGCCTTAACCTAGTTTCCGAAAGTCTGAAAATCCTAAATAGCAACCAATTTAATATGTTTTTCTAATTAAAGTAGATTAATTCCCCTTAATAGTCCATTTCTAAGTCAAAATTTTCCAAAAATTATCGACTGATGTGAATTTAGAGAGGTTAAGCATTATGGCTAAGCCTTAGATCTGAAACCCGTATAACGCTTTCTGTAAAATGTTTGCCAAAAGAATGTTTTTTCGCCAATTTGACATTTTTTTTCAAACTTTTAACAAACAATTCGGAAATCTTTATTTTAAGAATACATAATCACGGTATAATTTTTAATTATTTATTATGAATGATTTATGTAGAAAAGGTTAAAAATAAAAAAAAATTAAAATTAAAAAAATTAAGCGATTTATATCGTGAATTCTTTTTAACGTGGTACCAATATTTATGCTATAAATCAAATAAAACTAATTTTTCTAATCAATAAATGATTAAAAATTTTATTGAATAAGTGTACTAACATCATAAGACTTCGTTTTATGATATTTTAAATTTAATTAAAATTATAAGTACCTCCTTTTATGTACCGAATAAATTAAGGTCTATTTTAAAGGAATATCAAGCTTGAATAAAATTTCTAGTATTTTTAAAAATAATTTCAATAATTATTATTTAGTTAAAAATCAATTTTAGCTTAATTATAAACGAGACCTATTATCTGTTGTATATATTAAATTGAAGGATATTAAAAAAAAAAAAAAAGACAGAGAGATAACTACAAGGGGTTTTTCGGGGGAAATTCGAGCCAATCTGGCCGGGGAACCCGGAAACTCAGACATTGTTCAAGGAACTCACAGGGAACCTATATATTTTTTTCATGGAACCTACGGAAAACCCATACATATCCTAGGGAACTCACGGGAAACCTACATTTTTTTTTCTGGGAACTAACAAAAGCTCAGGAAATTCAAGGGGAATACCACCAGGATCATCAGAGAACCCGTAAAACCCATATATTTTTCGGGGAACCCGAGGAACTCAAGAAAACCGGGGAACGCATATATTTACCAGGTAAACTCATGGGGCACCTAAACATTTTTCAAGGAACCCGGGGAATCCATACACTTCAATACATTTTTGGGGATACCGGGGATACCCAATCTTTTCCGGGAACTCACAAGGAACTTAAGGAATTCACGGAGAACCCGGAAAATCTATACATTTTTTTCAAGGAATATTTTTTCGGAGAACCGGGAACTCGATCCACTTCAATATTGCTTATTACTAGAATGCTATTATTTTTTAGTTTTTTTTTAAGTTAAAAATAAATAAAAGAAACAGAGCCAAAGTATTTTGTGTACAAAAATATATAACTTTGTAATTAAGAATTTAATCAACTAAAGCCTTATCTTTAATTTCTATACTGTTCAATAGCAAGGTTCAAGTTAAATTTGGAGGAACTCGAGTCAATATGACCAGGAAACCCACGGGGAACCCGGGAAACTCACGGGGAACCCAGGAGAACTCGGGGAATTCATGGGAAACCTGGGCAAACCGGGTAAAACCCATACATTTTTTGAGGGAACCCGGGGAACTTATGCATTTTTTCAGGGAACTCAGGGAACTCATTTTTTTGGAACCCAGGGAACTCATTCTTTTTTGGGAACTCAGGGAACTCAACAACACTCAGAGCACATGAACACCATGATAGTCAAATGCAGACACTTGAACTGCATTTGACTATCATGGTGTTCATGTGCTCTGAGTGTTGTAAAGTGGTAGTATCAGAAATCCTTTGTGACCTGATTTATCCCAATTATCTCCATATCTGAAGAAGGAGACAAACATCTCCGAAACGTCGGCGTCGTGTGAAGTTACAATTGAATAAATCCAAACATAGCTCATAATCCGTGTTTTAAATGATCATCAAGTATAACTAACACCGTACCATTCCAATAAAAAGTCTGCTTTACTTCTATTTTAGCCAAGACACATTTGAGGGATTGAATATCTGTCTTATTATCTCAGGAACGAACCATTACGAAAGATTTTCATCGGAGAGACTTATCAGTGCATTGAAAGTGAAGTAAATTTCAAAGTAGGGTGACGGCATTACTTGTGGCCTCCCCGCAAAAAACTTTACAATGTCGGAAAATCATTTCGAAAAAACTCAAAATTAAAACACTGACAATAAAACGCGACATGGCCATAAGTAAAGACAGGTCAACCACCCTATCCCAATTTAAGCAAGCCTTTAAAATCGATTATAGTTTAAAATCTCAATAATGTCCCCTAATTACGAGTTTTAATTATTTCATCTTCTTTTCTAAGTACTGAGAAATCCCATTTATTCGCCTCTTTAGCCACCCTATAGAAAATGCACAATCTCCCAACCCAGAAGCTGGGTTGGTTTGGGTGGGAAAGCACTTAGTGTTCTCCTCTGGGTGCCTCCTGAACTCACTGGGGCATAAATTTCCAGTGTGAGAGAGTTTGTGGGTTGAGTGGGTGGAGGTTTTCCGCGCGGAAATCCGCCCGAATCAATTTATAAATGGGGTGTGGGAAAAGCGACATGATTGCCATTGGATTCAGTGTGAGGGATTAAGTGTTTTTCCATGGAGTTTTTCTTGTAGATTTCGCCGAATTTGTGATGATCGGCTGCTTAATATTCCAGTTCGTTGCTCTATATGCACCACACAAACCTCTCTAGAACCGAATTTGTCGCGAAATTTCAAACAAATTCGGATCTACAGGGTAGATGTAGAACATGACTCGACGAAAATCTACAAGGGGACATGGGAGTTTGGGGAGAAAGGTCAGAGGGTATTTTGAGGGATATTTTCTTGCTCTCGCTCGGGATTCTATATCGCCACGGGGGAACTTGGAGCTATTTTCCAAAGGAGTAATGTCAGGGGGGAAGAGCGGCAAAAGGGCGTTTGGAATAATTAGCGCAGATGTTTGATGTGAAGGATCATCAAGAAAAAAAAAGGACGCTACTTTGCAAAAACTTTATCATTTCTGCCAAATTTATCTCAAACGACTCATGAAAAATCTCTCAGCTTCGAATTTCTACCCTAACTCCCAGACTGAAAATTCTTCCTCTGAGTGAGTGACACCCTCTCCATTTTCTTCGACAATTGCCATCAAAGTCTATGAGTGTATGTTGGGTATGTTGCCTCTTTTCTCGGGTCGAAGCCTTCAGGAGAAATTTATGCTGAAAAATTCACGGAGGGTGACAGAAAAAAAAATAATCGAGGGAAGTTTTTAGAAAGTTATCCCCCTTCTCCAAAATCGTTAATTCCTTCCCAAACAACTGAGTATGAAATTTCTACTGTACACTGAGAAAAAGAAAAAAAAAATAAAGTAATATTTATTTCAGGGTAATTCAGGGTAATTTTACCCTTTGCGAGATGATCAATAATGCCCAGAAAAATGGATTTATTTTAGCATTTCAAAACATCTACATCTTCCTAAAACCAAT
This sequence comes from Phlebotomus papatasi, assembly GCF_024763615.1. Taxonomy (NCBI): domain Eukaryota; kingdom Metazoa; phylum Arthropoda; class Insecta; order Diptera; family Psychodidae; genus Phlebotomus; species Phlebotomus papatasi. Next base: position 965,856 of record NC_077222.1, on the reverse strand, counting down.
GTGCAAAAACTGTAAAATCATTGATTGTAAATATTTTTCTGAGTGTAGCAATGTTTGAACTTTAGCTGTTTAGAGTTCTAGTCCTATTGCCATTTGGACAATAAATTTAATTGTATGCCTCATAAAATTCATTTCGGGGTAGAAGACTTTAGGGCACAGAGGCCAGGGAAAACATTTACACAGTGTCCCCGATATACCTGAAGTTTCCCAGTAAAATCGAACAAGAGGACAGTTAAAATCCATGGTCATAAAGAAATACTTGGGGGTTTTTAATGTTTCGAACATCTGTTGTGTCTTTTTGCCCATGTAATGTAATTTATGTAGAAAAAAATGCCGAAGATCGCGCGTCATGTAGAAAAAAAAGAACCGTTTGGAAATATTTTATGCTCAAAGTGACACCATTTTCTCATCTCGACCCAGACTTTTCCATCAAATTTCATCAAAAGCGCGCGCCTAGGAAAACTGAGATGTCAAGGATGCTAGAAATTTCAACCCTCCAGCTCTTTTTTCATTCCCATAGCAACAAGATATTTATTATTATTTTTTTTTTGTTGGTACCAAACCCCGCCAGCGAGGAAAGGAAAAAAACCATAAAGATTTTGCAGAGCAAAAGAACAAAGATTAGATATGAAGCAGAAAAGTTGTACAAGAGATTTTCCTGCTTCTTTTTCTTCTACTTGGCGTGTGCTTGGAAGCTAAATGTGCTTAGGGGATGATGGCGCAACTCCTTGGGGGTGGTTTGTCAATATTTTCCCTCCCTGTCGACCTCGCCTTTCACCAAGACACCCCCGGCCTGGGTGAAAGAGCTTCCAGAAGCTTCGATTTGCCAAAAGACAATTTTGCACAAGGCGACTGCCAGTACTACTTTTTGGTGTACACTACTCTGTACTAAAGAATATTTTAGAACAACATCGATGATCATCAAAGTAGAAATTTACAACTTCAATAAAATTTTAAAAAATACCTCAAAAGGTCAAGGTTTAGGCAGAAAAATCAATTAGTTAAATAAACTATGTGTAATTCAGTACTAATACCTCTGGCGCACATTTTAAATTGGGAAAGTTTCATTAAATCAACATTCATAGCTCTTTTCCAAATGTTTTGCATATTTTTATTGCAAGGTCTCTGAAAATCAGATCCCATAGCCTGAATTTTTGAGATTTTTAATTGGCGATTTCAGAAAATATAGTTCTTTATATGCTTAAGAAATTGAATAAAAATAAAAAAAAAATATTATGTTAGAAGAAAGAAAAAAAATATGATATTTTCCACTCTAATATTTAGTACTCAAATTTAATTAAACTAAATTGAATTTGCTGTTACAGGAAAATAGGAATATAAATTTTAATTTGATTGATTGTTTCTGATCTAAAAGGTGTGATGGAGGGGCTAGAGGTATAAAGGTTGAAAGAAAAAGCATATTTGGTCCGCGAGTTAGTAATTTTGGCAAGCAAAATATTCAAATTGGTCAGTAATCCCTTTGGCACACCTTTTAGCTCGGTAAAATTTCATGAAATCAAAATTCGTGTCCTTTTCTTTCTCAATGAATTTGCATAAGTCTATCCCACTCTTTCCGTCTCAAATTGGACTGAGCTAAATTTAATTTCGTGTGATGTTCAAAAAAAAAGAAGAATTCGAAAAAGTAGGATAGACATGCAAAACTTTTAAGAAAGTAATGTATTTGAATTTTGACCTTATGAAATTTTCCTGATCTAAAAGGTGTGCTAGAGCTATAAAAATTAAAATGGTCCATAACTTTTTAATTTTTCTTTGCCAATAATATTTCACTACTTACCAATTTTCAGTTTTACTGACCATATTATTAAATTATTACCAATATTAAATATTTTGATTAACTTAATGATTTGTCCATTTTTTGGGGCTACAAAAGTGAACTTACTTGTTCAGTCTTTAATACTCTGTTTGAAAAGCAAATTGCACACCCGAATTTTAAGTAAATTACTGTTGAAATTTTAGAACAGCGTATCCCCTACGTGACGGTAATAATAGTTTTTTCTTTTTCTTTATTTCTTTTCAATTAAATTGATTTCAAAACGTATTTCTAAAATCAAGTATTCTAAATATAATAAGCACCTTTAGAATAGTGCGAAGATTTATAACGGAGAGCTAGCGAAATGTGATACCTTTAAGAAGTTAGTTACTAAAAAATGTTTAGTAAATAAAAGACTTGAGGAAAATTTTTTTTTAGTACTAATACGTCAAAAAAACTTCAATCTTTACATCGGTGCTAGAATAAAGCAAAAGCTTACGAAAAGCAGGGATGCAAAATAATTCCCAGAGTACAATTTTTGTAGTACTAATTTTTAGTACAGTTATTCTGAGTGTATTCCAATTAAGATTGTCAAGAAAAATAATCTCGTGATGCAGTCACCAAGTCCAGTATTTTTATCCAAAAATATTTACTTGAATTTATATTTCTATTTTTTTTTGTTGAAATAAAGGATCTGTATCAGGAAATCATGCCGCTTCCGTAGGAGAAACATTTAGTATTTCATTTTTTAAGACTTTCAGGTAGCTTTTAACCCGTTTAATTCGATAATAGTGAATTTAAATTAACACCAAACCTACCGACCACTTTTGTTAATTTTTCGGTCAAACGACAAACCGCGGTAGGGTAGGATACTCAACAAATTTGTCTTGAAAAAGAGCGAAAAATTAAAATTTAAACACTGAAAAATATATTACATGCAAATTTTAAGAAATTCATAAAGTTTGATAGTGACTTAGTGACATTGTACTGTTTAAATATGTGCTAATTTTAAACCGGTCAATTTGCCCAGGCCTTGGTAAGTTTAGTGTTAATGCTACTAAATTTATCCATAATTTCATTTCACTATTTGACACATGTGTTAAAAGATTTTGACCGAAATTTTAGTACTAAAATATGAATTTACTATAAATTTTATGTGGCTCCCAGTGTGATATTTTTCATAAACTAACTTCTTTGAATATTTCCGTGTTCATTCTTACTTTTCATCCCCTTCTCAGACATTTTCAATTTTTAGAACACCTGATTTTACTGGAATAGGCTTTTCTGTACTAAAAAAAATAACTCATCAAAATCAGAATACTCAGGCAAAGTAAATGGTAAATTAATGATTCGTGACTTTCACAGAAATTCACTGTGAATGTATTAAAATTTTAGTATATAAAGTGTTTCCTAAATTATCACAAAAACGTGTTCCCATCTAACTGTTTATTGGCAGTTAATTTATGCTAATTTAATTAGCATGGAATATTTACGAAAATAATAATTATCTGCTTGTATTAAAATTCAAGCAAGTTTTCAGCATGTGTTCTAAATTTTAACCCTCCAGAGTACACCATGATTGGGCAATCCACCCCCCTTGACTTGTGTTTCACCCAATTGAATTTTCTCTCTGTGCAGATGAAAATATCAGAAGAAAGGGAGTAGCTCAAACATTGGGATGACAAGTATGGTGAGAAATTATTCTGCCACTGAAATCTCATTAATTCGTTGGTGATGGAGAGTGAGATAGATTTGAATTCTCTATTGAGATAAATTTGGAGCTAATTTAGGAGATTATCTCCTAAAAATAGAGTGAGGCCTGTCTTTCTCTTTTTAGCGTGGAAAAGTGCCATCAAATTTTAAATTCACCAATTTAAATTTCAAATGATATTCAATTAATGGCGCTATGTTTTCTTTTTCTTTTTTTACTTCTCTTTCATGAATTTTTTTTTCTGAGTTGGATTTACGAGCGAGAGCATTTTGGAGACTAGGACTTAGGAGTGGGATTAAAATGCTTATTCAGCCTGGAAATACTTATCAATTTCTTCTCAGAGTTTTGTTTTTTCTTTCTGAGTTTTCTGTGGCCACAGCATTTGGCAGAATGTAATGAATGATGTGGTGAAAGAATCAAGACAAATCGCTGGAATCTCTCCCAAATTGGCTCTGGCGTTGCCAGATCATCATCCCATTCATGGTGCTTGTTGCTGAGCTGCAAGACTCCATTGGCAGTTGACACAATTAGTGGCCAGTTGGACAGAGGCGGATTTCTGCCGCGTCACCAAGAAGCAACCTGAAGAACTGGCCAAGGAGATGGCCTCGGAGACGTGTCCAGGGGTGCCAGGGGCATATCAGCTGACCGAACGAATGAAGCTGCAAAAGAAGAAGAGAAAAACATGGTCAGAGTGGCATACATTCGTAGCTTCTTCTTCAATTGCTAATTGCAAGATGAATGACTTAGGAAAACCCGCTTTTCGCTTGGGATTTTGCCATCCTCACTTGATGGCATGGACTGTGGCTACAACTTCAGGGTAGCCTAATGCAGAACCTTCTCCAACCTTGATTTTTCCTATTGATTTTCTTTTTAAGTTGATAAATACTAAAATTTTAGACAAATAATATGCTTAATGTGGCCATGAGCCCTCGCTCCACCCTAATCCAATTAAACTTCCAACATTTGAGCTCCTCTTCATTCAATTAAGTTCGATTGGATGGGATTTTGAGGAAAATTGGCAAAACTTCGCACCTTCACAATTCATGGAGACTCCTCAAAACCTACCCTTAAAATCTACCTTTTCGAAAGAATCATCAGACGAACGGCGTCTGGGAAGAAAGGAGAGATCTGCGAGGGCAAAGGGATCGGTGTCGGAGCTTTAGACTCTATGGTTCTTCAGATTTATGAGAGTGGATTATCTACCCTCTTTAGGCAAATCTCAAGAGGATTATCCCATGAGATTTGCAATATATACAACAACTTTTCACGTGTATCCAATTAATTTTTGTCACCAAATCTCTGGGAAATTTATGGGAAGTTTGACGAGAAGAGTTGAAACTACTGGAAAAGGCTTTTAATCTTGGGGAAGATCATAAGACATTTGGTTTAAGAACCCATTAGGCATAGATTCTTCTGTTTAAAATACACTAAAAGGAAGGATATGTGTAGTGATGTTTGCCTGTGCTTGACAAAAGGAGGCCAATTTCATTTAGGACAGAATCACAGTAACACGGTCTTCAGAATAGAGGTTTAGCCTAGTTCCCGTAGGTCTTAAAATCCTAAATAGCGTGCAATTTAATTGTTTTTTGAGAACTTAATAGGATATTTATCTTTAATAATCCAATTCTAAGTTGAATTTTCTCAAAAAGATCATGATTGATAAGAAATTAGAGCAGTTAAACCATTTGGCTAAGCCTTAGATCTGAAGCCCGTATAAGAGTCAAAACCTTCTTCATTGATTTTTATGGATTTTTTAACTCTTTCTCATCTTTTGGAACTATGAGTACTCAAGAGAAAATTTGGATAAATCCAATTCTTGTGATTGATTGCAAACTTTAATGATGTCCAAGTCTAGGATATTTTTTGTAGGACACTGATTAATTTTACTGCTTTTACTTGTCACCGCTCTGTAGCTTAAATAGTAAGAGATATCAAGTTCCGGTCTTCGGTGACCCCCAATTAAAAAAAAACGATTTCTTCAAATTTTTTATCCTAAACCATGTTTTTTCGATTTTTCCTAAAATTGACCCAACCTTTTTTCAATGATTTCAAATATGTTTTAGAAATGGTGCAGACAAACATTGAAATACTGAAGGTCAAAAGTCAATCACTTTGGAGAGCTGATTTTTTAACCGATTTGATTAAATTTGGATTTCTTGGAAAGGTATTCAAATTTCGAACCCGGCCGTATCGGTCTTTATAGGCAATGAATTGGTTAAGTAGCGATAATTGGATAATTTTTTTTGGAACTTGTTTTTTACTTTACTCCACGTTTGTTCCCGTGCTGGAGGTCAAATGGTAAGAGATATCGACTCGACATACGGTATTTGATGTCCCCAAAAATAAGTCGACATTATCTCGGACGGTGTTTTTTCTTCCTCCTTCCATTCCCTTCAAAACCATGTTTTCTTCTTGGTTTTTCTCAAAATTGGCCCAAGCTTTTTCAATGATTTTCGGAAGTATTTTAGAGGTAGTAAAGAAGAGCTCTACCTCCTGCTTTGCCATCTCTTTTTATGCTATGATGTTTTCAATAAGAAGATCATAAAATTGTATCTATTACCATCCAGAAAGAATTGAATTTTGACAGAGTTTTTATACAAATTCTTAACCTTTCAGCTAGCCCATTCGGGAAAGTGCCCATGATTTGCAGGGTTCCAAGCTTCATAATCACCAATTTTTCCTATGTTTTTCAGTAAATGCAACTTATCGCACTCAAACTTTAAAAACTAAGGGAAAGTATCCCGTTTTAAAATATATTGGGGAGTCACATTCCATGCGTTCTCTCACATTAGATTAATTTAAAATAAATAAAATTATATTGTAAGCAGAATAAAAGCAATTTAATGAAAATAAATTTGATTTTTTCATCTTTAATTGTGAAGATATAGCAGATTTTTGAAAAAAACTGAAATACTAAAATGAATATTTCTAAATTTCGTTTAAAAAAAAAAGGTTTCGTCAAATTGACTAGAAAAATTCGACAAAAATATGTTCTTCTATACAGAATATGAAAATGTAGAGTAGATTAGTTTGATAAGTTTTCTAATCTGGAATAACTAGTGAAAGAGTTATTCCACCGATTTTGGGGAGGGGTTGAACAGCAACGCTAAGACAGCGGTGGACGCTATAATCAAAAGTTTACAAAATTTGTAAAACTTTGCGTTTTTTAAAGCATTTTTCGAGGAATAGCAAGCATTTTTTCTAACTACTTTAAGATTTGTCTCCATAAAATTTGCAATGATAATTTACAATGTGTGTGATCTTAAAACGCATCACTTCCATTCTATTAGATTTTAAATTAAGAAATTAGATTTTTGTTTCAATTTTATAATATTTTATCATTTGTCAATAATCCACAAATAAATATTACTATATATTTACGAATAGAGGAATATTAAAAAAGTACAAAAATAATTGTTTTAACCTTTCTCGGTTTATTTCTACTGATTTTTTTTTTGGTTTTTTGATCAGAAATGATATTATTTCGGTTTTGAAACCAGTAATTCTGGCCAAAAAATATTGGAAATTTTTTATTAAAGACGATTTAAAATTATTTTTTGGTTTACAAAATTTTTCATGGCCTTATTACTCTGTTTTCAAATTTTATTCCGTTTAGTAAAAATAGATATTTTGAAATATTTGTAATGAGAATAATTAAAAGTTTTTTTATTTTCACGCTTAAAAAATTACTTTAACAATTTTCTTCTTAATTTATTTATTTGCTTTTAAGTGATTTAAGAATAAAATTAATAACAAAAATCTGTTCTTTGAATAGTAATTTGTGAGTGCATTACAAATAATATACTCGCAAAGCATAGGACTTTTTGAAATGAATTGAGAACTTAATTTGAATATTATGAAGTTGAAGAAAAGATCCACAAATCACGAATACTTACTTATCAATAAATTATCAATAAGTAATAAAAATCAACGTTATGAAAATGGAAATTTTATTGCTTCGTTTCTTCAGACATTTTAGCAATCCCTTAACTCTAGAACTTTCTCCACAAAACTCTTTAAAATTGCTGGTCATAAAAAAGTCTTCCTAGAAGTCGTTAACTTTCTTTTTTTTCTTCTCTGAATAAAACTTTAAATCAATAAGAAAACTCACACGGAAAGTCAATTAAACTGTCCATATGATGCCTTTCTCCATCAGTCTCTACAAAATGATTCAGAGCATTCCCGAAAAAAGTGGGAAACTCACAAGAGATTAGGGAAGAATTTCCAGTGATTTAAAAATGAATCTCGGACAGGAATTCCTAACGACACAAAAATGCTACAAAATCGACTTTTTGAATTTCAGGTTTTGTTCTTCAAGAGTTGTTTTTGGTATCTTTTTCGGCTCGTTTCTTCTTCTATTGCTTCTTTTTTTTCTTTTTTCTTCTTCTGGCCCAAAAGACCATCCTGGAGGAAAAAAAATGTTTTTTGGAATAGATCGATAGACGGAAAAATATGGCAGAGTCAATATCATCTGCAATGTGAATGTATGCGTGAAAGAAGCCATTTAATTCAAATGCAATCTCCCTTCTTATAATCTCCGGCATCAACTCTGGCTCGGCTTTAAGGGAAAACTGGTGAGAGTACATCCTCTCCTAAATTCCCTAGAAAATTGTGTTCGGGGCTGAAGTGGGAATAAGACTGAGGGAGAATGGTGTATGCCTTCGCAATAAGCCCGAGGGGAATTGAAAGCTTCATATTCGAGCTCACAAATCCACAAGACAATGATGGTGGTTCGGGAGTTGTTCACTTTGATAGAAATTTGGGATGGGAAAGATGAACCATCTTGCGCCATAATTGTGGAATTGATTTTGGGATATGCTCTTTTTCGCCTATTTTTTTGGCTGAATTTTGCCTCTGTTTCTGGCAGATTCGACAAATTTATCCACTGTGGCCTTCGAGTTAGCAAACAAAAAAATCATCTCCGAGTGAGGAGAATTAAGAAATTCTTTTCCTATCGACGGGATTTCTCTTTGTGCGATGATTCTGATGTACCAGAGGTTTAATTACAGCAAGAAACTTGGGGTAGAAAAACACAAATAATTCTGGAATATCCTAATTAATGTGCCTTTCACTTAAACCAGAAGAGAGAAATCTCAGATTATCTGATGAAACTTTTACAATCCACAATAAGATTCATATCATCAATCTATAATGTATTAGTTCTAAAGTAGCCCTGCCTTAAGGGTTTAATTACACGAAAGTTATTGGAGTAGAAAATTAATGGATTGGAATATTATGCTAAGTGCTTCTATAATATAGAACTATTTATAATTCAAGCTTCATGTTGTATAGATTTTATTTTACAGTTCTAAATATCACATGAAATAGAGCAGGAATTTTTAACTTCTCCCTAAACCAATAGAAAATAAATTATTTATTTTTTAAAATCAAATTAATTTCCTTGAGTCTGAAAACAATTATAAAAGATGGTATCTTAAAAGGAAAATTAATTTTTTTTTCTCAGTCAAGCAGAAAAATTAAGTTTTAACCAAAATTCAAATTAGGTATTAATTAATTTAATTTACCTGTCATGAAGATTTTTCATTAATTGCCGGTAATATGCGTTTAAATGTCTTATTTAACGTTTTCAAGCAAACTGTCAAAGATTGATTTATCCAGGCATTACAAAAATGGCTTACAAAAAATAGTTCAAATAGGTTTAAAAGAAAAAACATGATTTCTGATTAATTCAGTAAATCAATGAGACCAATTTTGTAGTCTTTGAGCTAAATTGTACCCATAAAATTTATTTAGTGTGAAAAGAACGTCTATTGACACTTTAAAAACTCGTGTCAGCACCTATTGATACCCTACTCTGTACAATTTGGAATACGAAATTTGAACATCTCTGTTTATAGTAAAAGTTATATTACAGAAAAAACGTTATATTACTTATATTTTACCAGTACATTAAATAATTTTCAACATTTTGACAAAAGTGTCAATAGGGGTTCCCTTTCGAACAGACGTTTCTCCGATGCTAATCGAGATTAAAAAATTATTTACGATGGAAAATATAGAATACGATTACTGTGAAACAAAATATGAGTAAGGCATTACTATAGGTAGTAGTTCTCCAAGCCCTACCGAAGTTATTCTGACGGAATTTTTCTTCAAGAAAGAAAGTAGAGAGAATAGAATAGAGGAACTATGCCTTATCATATTATAATTTAGCTTCACAAATTAGTTTGTTGATCTAAATTATAACATGGTAAGATCCAGTGCCATTTAAAGATTTCCGGAAAGAAAGCAAGGGCCTCTCGACATTCATTTTTCCATACAGGTACTAAAACCTAATGGCAATTTTTTTCCTAAAGAGAATTGTCTTATCAGTCTGATATATTTCGAAATTATTATTTAAAAACTATTTAAAAATACATGATTCATAATGTTCATCGAAAAAAAAATGAAAAAATAAAATATATATATAAAGTATTACAATAACTACGAGCAAATTTGTTTAAGTCGCGGTGCAATACTTGCAAAATTTTTAAAAGGAATAGTAAAAATAGCTTCACTTTTATTAGGCTTGAAGAGCCCCTGGAAGTAAGTCCTATTTTAAAGGTTCCCCACGTCCCCACGTAGAAAGTTTAGAAAAATATATCCAATATCAAAGATTGTCGATAATTGAATGTTGGTTACGTTACCTAAATATTTCACTTTATCATTATTTTAAAGAAATCCTTTCATATTTGTACCTAATAAACTTTAAAACTATTATTAATAATAATAATCTTGCATTTTGAGAACTCAACGAAAATATACCATTTAAAAAAATCTCAATGTTACTGTTTGTAAATTTGTATTTAAAATATAATGATCTAAAATATTTTTAAATTATTTATTATTATTAGTAAATCAAAACAAAAATATATATTTTTTACATTTCAATATTTTTTTAATGAAAATTTCAAAAAATAATAAAAAAATGTTTTTGAATTTTCAAAGTCAGATATCTTTCGTGTAATTTTGTATAAGAATATGTTTTCCAAATATGCGAAATGGAAACATAGGCACCGTCAAACGCTGCGATTTTTTAATCAGATATTCGACTTCAAAGGACATAGAAATTTATAGGCATTATAGGAATGCTTGTCCACTAAAGAAATGGTCGAGATGGGCCAAGTAGTTTAGTAATAAAAATTAGTGTTTGGTGCTACCCCGTGTTTGATGGTGCCCCAGTTTCCCCTAATAAATTTATCCAAGCATTTTTCCAGATAAATTATTCAGTCTTCCAGAATTTATTATTTATTTTAATCAATTTAAAATATATTTTTTTATTACAAAATTTCTACACGTAATAAATGACCATTCCTGAAACAATCAATAAAGAAAAGTGACTGAATAGAGCACTTTACTTTGCTGATAAGGATGAAAAGTAAAATAAATTCTGTGAGCAGAGAAAATTCCATTGGAGTCTTCGGCCATCTCTGACAGAGATCGTAGATGAATAAATTTGTGGAATTGATATGTAGCAAAGTGGGTGGTGGTTGAAAAACTTGGGGACATGGCACAGTCTGCAATAAAGCTTTTCGAGAGTTTGGATACATGATTAGAGCTTTAGCATAAGCTCAACTTTATCTCTCTGTGGTACAAGATCGTAAAATGAAGTGAGCTAGTCATTGGGGGGTCCGATTGGCCCCAAACCATATTACTTTTTTTTTAGGTCCTAGCCCTAAAGAGTGGTCATTCAAGCGAATGGTAGTTTTTTTCCGGGAGAACGAAAGAACAAGAAAAGGGTTGATTTAGCAGTTTGGGGAAAATGGCATGCCATTTGAGAATGAGAAGTTGGATTTTTGTTAGATTTTTCCAAAAGGGGTTGGTCCTCAAATGGAGAAGTATAGAGACAAAAATTCTAATTTACGATTGAATTTCAACCCTCGTCGATTTTTGCCCTATTTTGCAAAGATTGAAATCTCCACCCTTTTTGTCGATGGGGTAAACATCTGTGATTGTGAGCAAGAGTCCTCGGTTTTGTTTAAATATAGAAGAAGAAAGGAAAACCTTGTGGAAAAGCACTTTGTGCGGAGGAGAGAGAAATTGCGTGAAAGGAAATAAATATTAATGATGAGAAAATTATTAATGAAAAGGTTGAAGTGTACCCAAGTAGCAAAATACAGAAATTTAATATTTGCGTCAGATCATTAATGTTCCTGCAAGCCATATATTTTTAAACTAGACTAAAAAAAACATCAAAGATTTTAAAACATAACAACTAAGAAGATTTTTCTTAGTAAATTTAAGAGAAAATATTTAGTTAGTGAATTCAAAAGGCTTTCATAAAAAATACGTAAGGCAACTTTAGGAAATTGAGGTTAGAATTACATAAAACACATATTTTTCGTAATATAGAAAACACTGTCTTATAAACTCATGTCATTTGTTAAATTTTAAATTTTGACATGTCAATAATGTGAGGTGCTCTAAAAACAAATCTTATAAAATAAGTTGATCCATATGAAAAACGAAAAAGTTACGAGATATTTAGTTACGCCTGTCGCCATAGAGATTCTTGTAAAATATTGTTTTTTTAACAAGATTTTTTTTAACAAGACACACTATGCTCTGGCGGAAATCCTCCGAAGTAATTTTTTAGAACTAAATCATTTTTTTTTTTGAGTACTAAAGAGATTGTCAAGTCATTCATTCTTCGTCAAAAGCTCGTGCAAGCATAAATTGAAGTGAAACTTAAAAAATCTGGAATTATTTTTAGAATTTAATTATTATTTGTTTTGAAAAGTTGTGTAAAAGAAAGCTTAATAAATTAACTCATGAATATAAATCCTTTATTTTTCTTTCAGGAAAAAGACTTCCTTTTCCGTTGGATAAAGATTAATTCTCAGTCTTTACATTCAGGTATCTGGATTATTCAGTCTCTAGGTATCACAGGACTCTTTACTTTATCACAGATTAATTCTATTCAGGTAGTACATAACTAGACGGTGTTGGAAGACACATAGTTTTCTCTTTCATTTTATATCCTTATCTCAAATGGACTTGGAATAATTTCTCTGAAATTATTTGTGAATTATTTATAGAAATTCTGCACCAGTGTACTTTCTTAATAATAAACAGCATGAATAGGGGAAAGTGCCCATGCTCTGCACGGTCCCAAGCTTAACAATGACTAATAATATGTTTCTGGATAAATGTTACTCCGCAATATATTTCAAAAACCGGACACTGTCCCCAATTTTTTAAAATATGGGTGTGATGAGTCATATTTAGAGAAAAATATAGGAAAAATTTAGTATTTTTAAAGCTTGGGACCGTTGAAAACATGGGCACTTTCCCCTATCGTTATTTATGAAAATAATTTCAAAGAAAATAAGCCAAGTCCGGAGAAAACTATGTGTATCCAGCGCCATCTAGTGATAAATCCCAAAAAAGTTAGATTTTAACAAGAGTTTTAGAAGAATCTTGGATTTAAGTGACCATTCCCAATTGGAAAATCGGAATTTTTGGTGAGTAAAAAGAGATTTTGATAGAACTTTTAAAAGATTTTGCAAGACTTTTATTTGTTATTTTCTTTTTTTGAATATTTTGTTATTTTTCTATGTTGAGCAACAAGATTTTACAAGATTATTAAGAACGACTTTTTGTGAGTGTACGTTACCAAAGTTACCTATACACTCGAGGTAATTTTTGAAAGTGCAAAACTTACCTTTTCTAACGTTGAATTTCCAATTTAGAGTAAAAAATGTTACTTGGGAAATGCACAGTAGCATGCAATGGACTTAAAATTTAACGGAAAAATCGATACTTTGGGAGGATTTCGTGCAAGTCTGGCGCAATTATCACCGAACATGGAATATTGACACTAATTTTCGTGTCTTTTTTTACCAGTACTTCTTACTTCATATACCACAGTCTCTGTTTGAACACCAATTTAGCAGATGTGAGGCAAGAAAAAATGACTTTAGATGATATACAGAAAGTAAAATTGAAGGTGTTATATTTATTTTTTCAATTGGAACCCAGTTTTGCTTCCTTCACTAGCAACTAAACTCTTAAGAAATGTGTATTCGTGGCCTTGGTGACCTTCTTTTTGCTCTTCTTATGCCTCTTTCACATATACAAATATTTCTGGTTTCTAACACGCGTGATCTATTGATTATGATAATTTAGCTTCAGCTGCAACAACTACTTTTTTTTCGCATTTTGCTCTAAAAATTAACTAATACATAAGAAATATTTCGACAAATATCCCAATGGAATTTTTATACATTCACAGTCTTGCCCCAATATTTGATCAATATTTATTGCAGTAATTATAAGGCGAAAAACACGAAATAGTTTTACGGTGGCGCACAAATGTTTTCTAAATTCCACCACTGAATTTGCTTCTGTTTTTTCCATCGATAAAAAGCAATGGTGAAGGAAAATTCGTGGAGTGTTGGAACTTACGATTATGAGGATATTTCAATTTGTGAGGAGGGTCTCACCGAAAACCAATGGACTATCTCTTACCATTTGGCCTCTAGCGCCTGCAGAAACAAGCAGATAGGGAAACTCAATTTTTGTCTACGTTCTTAATGGATTTAACCCATGACTCTTTTCAGGAAATTTGAGGAACTGGATTAGCTATTAAAATATAATATTATAATGAGTCATATTTATTAAAAACAAATTGAAAAAATGAATTGTTTGAAGCTTAGATTGTCCAAAGGTAGTGCGCTTTCCCCACTACAAAAAGTTTTGCAGAGTTACATACTCATTTTTAAATAAATAGCAAATAAATAATGTTTTAAAACTAATAATAAAAACAATTTTCAAAATAAATTCAATTTGTAACAAAATATTATAGCTTAATTTTAATCCAAAAATTGCACGAGAAACTCAATTCGAAATTGTGTATTGCCTAAACTGCTGAAGCATCCTCGTTAAAATGTCTTTCTTTCGGCTTTTATGGTTTTATTTTACGACACGAATTACAAATTGTCGTCCAATGAACATAAAAAAATATGTTGTGTATTCTTCTCAAACATTGCAGCACTTTCCCCGCGATTTTGGGACAGAATAGAGTCGTAAATAAATTTTTTTTTCCGTGAGATTAGTTTTTCTGCAAAATTTTTATATGAAAAAGGCATTTTTAATTTTTGGGCTGTCGCATAAATCATCTAGTGGACAGTTATTCTGTTAATTAATATTTATAAAAAAAAAAATCTGAGAGTCATAGATTTAATCAAATCTGTTTTGGAACGGAGCTCGTGTTTCGTTCGAACAATGAACTATGATGAGAATGCATTTTACATTGATGAGTTATGACCTCACAAATCAAGGTTCATACATTGAGATTGGATTATTTATATAGGGTGACAAAATCAGGTTTAAAGCACACTAAATGGGATTTTGAAATTGTACGAAATTAATTGGAAACACTCTGGACCATTTGGAAAATATCTACTATCTATATTTGTATGCATAATAAATAGTTTCTATTCAGAAAATATTATAACAAATTACAAGTATCGTTTATAGACGTAGAAAGACTATGAATTTTGTATTACCGGTGGACTATTTAGCATTTCTGCACAATATTAAGGTGCCATCTGACGCATTCCTTTCCACCACACTGACTCCTTCATGATTTATGCAAACTTTATTTATGTCGGAATGCAAATTTGAGTAGCGTGATGCGACATCAAATTGCTGGCAAGAAAAAAAATACTTGAGAAAAATTACTTCAATTTTAACGGTGGAAACACATTAACATAAATTCGATTACTGGAGAAATTGCTACATGCGTAATTATTGTGGGGTGATATATTGGCACAGCATACAAAGTTGACATAGAAATTAAACTTACTGACATAATTCTACATAAACATTTATTTATTATACTACATTTATATGGCAAACTAAGAAGCAAAACGGTATAATGAAATTAAAATGATTTAAAGTTTAAATGCTTGTAGAAGACTACAATAGTACGATACTTCTCTTAAAAGAGTAAACGGTCGACTAAGCAGGTGTAAACACAAGTTGATTTTGATTCTCCAATAGTGTCTTGGATAAAAGGTAAATAGAACTCTATTTGCACAAAAAGTCGTTGAAGTTCGAAGAATTCAAATTCAATTTCGAATTTTCATACTACATTTTCGAACAAGGTCGGGAAAATTTATGAAATATTGCACTCAAAAGCTCTCAAAATAGTTACTCAGTGATTACGGAGTGATTAAATAATGGGACAGAAATAATAAACGTTTTTGCTTTGTTTTTTTCCTCACAACAAAATGAAGATCAACAAATTTTGTCACTTAAGCACTTCGAAATTCGAACATGATGTACTTCAGCCACCTTGCGAAAATATCAAGAAGTAAGAATGTCTCTTTTTTGGCTTTTGAAATAGATCTTCAAATTTTTCAAGATCTACTTGTGTATGATAAAAATGAGACTTTTGTGTTGAAGCTTTTGTAGAGCTTATTAAAAGTGCGCTTGAGCTTATTAAAAGTGCGCCTCTACATTTTAGTAGTCACAGAGACGAAACCAAGAGTGCTATAAGCAGATTATAAGAATTCTGTAGGGGAATTCTGTAATTTTCGTGGCATTTGTCACGCGTGAGTTCGAAACATGACAATGCCAATCGAGCTTTTTTTGTCATATCATATGGGTTCGAAAATGCAATTCATTGATTTGTAAATGAAATCCTTTTACTTGATGATTTTATGAAAATACAGTACGTATTGGCTGATTTCTTTAACAAAATTCATTGTCATTTGAATTGCCAGAATGTTACTTGAGCTGAAATGGCAATGGCACGGCTATAGAATCGCATTTTCGAAAAATCTCTCCAAGATTCGAACCCAAATGGTCATATGGCATTGCCAGAGCGTTACAGAATTACCCTACTGGTCATATAATGCTTTACTTAAAGAACTCTACAAAACTAATATTATGAAAAATTGCTTCTTGGGTTCACAGTGAATTAATCTCAAATCACCAGAATTTGTGAATTAAATCTTATTCAAAGGCGTTCATTAAGGAATAATGGTACAATCTAATTACGTAATGTCATTTTAGGGGAAAGCGTGCTACTTTTGGACGACTCAAGCTTAAAACAATTCAATTTTTTCTCTATGTTCTTTATGGGTTTCACCAATACCCCTTTTTTCTCAATTTGAGGCATTGGACTAGCTATTAAAATATGATATTATAATGGGCTAAATTAATTTATAACACATTGAAAAAAAATTAATTGTGCGAAGCATAAATCGTCCGAAGGTAGCGCGCTTTCCCCTACAAGATTTTTTCGGTTATTTAAAACAATCCCCTCAATTTTGCGATACATTTTTAATTGTTAAATCTTTAAATGATCTTTAGATTTAAGTTCTCTGATAATAATCTTTAATTAAGATATCGCTAAGACGGCGGTGGACGCAATAGAGGGAAAACAAGTCACTGTTCCTGTAATTTTATTACGCTTTTAAAGCATTTGTCGATGAATAAAATATCTATCTATCTATCTAATAAATAATTACTAATAGCTCATAAATTTAACTAGAGTATTAACAAATAAATTTCTAAAGTATGACAATTACATGTTTATTGGTTTTTGATTCAATTTCAATTTCAATTTTAATTCACTTTTTAATAAAAAAAATTAATCTTTTATTAAAAAAATTGCTAAGATTATGCTTAATTGATAAGATTATTGCTAATTTGCTAAGATCATGCAATCAAACAGTGCGGTGTAAAATACGACTTAAAGGCGAGTTGACAACAGTCATAGAGAAAATGGAAACAGTCACGGCGAAAATAGAAACAGTTGAGCGAAAATAGAAGCAGTTGTGGCAAAAATGGTCAGTTGCAATGTAAATACAGTGGAGTCTCGCTATAGTCCATATTTGGTTTCAAATTTGACACTTCCCGTCTGACCAAGTAAGCGTGGATTATAGCCTCAATTAACCCCTATCTTTCATACCTTACTTTTAAGAAGCTCCCATACAAAATACCCCTTACCAAATATATGTGAAGGACACTGTTTTGCGTTCATGGTGGTGAAGAGCGGAACTACGAAAATTATGTTGCTGGCCGTGTTGCTCAGCTGTCAGTGACAAGATGGAATATTTTCCAAAAGATTTTAATTGTTTTGAAAATTTGCATAAAGTTTGTGAGTGATTTTGTGCGATTTGAGTGATTTTATTAATAATAATAAATATGCGTCGGTGAGTTTCGTATAGAGAAGAGTGTCGTGATTACAATAAACTAGTTTGCAACCGTGAAATACGTGTTTTTCTTTCCTTTCCGTGAGTTTTTAGGAGACAATTTTTTTATACAATTGTTTTTGCTTTTCTATAGTGTTTAATCGTTTATACTGGTTAATTAAAATATATCACTATCTTTGTATCTTCTATCGTTTGTGTAAAATTCGAAAATGAAATCAGGATGTGCAATTGACAGTTTCATTCCACCGCCATTGATGTACTTAGCAAAATCTAGTCCTTAATTGGGGCCTACCACTCGGATCTTGCCGATGAGGGCTAAAATATTTCCTATAGATGGGTGTTAATGTAATGGTTCAACGCTGGGCCCCCTTACCCTGTGTCAGACGGGTTGGGTCGCACTATAGTCCATGTAATTTTTTAAAATTATCAACGATTTTTAGTATTGAAATTGCTCGACGGCTTCCACTTTCTTTGCGATTGTGGTACTTGTCCTTGCTCTCTTCATTTTTGGATCACAATTATCACAACTACTTAATAAAGTTTGCCAAAAATATTAAAATAAATATGCATGTCGCATACTAAAAAACATAACCTAACTTAAAATCAGTGTTTTGAAATCAACGGTCGATATATTGTGGACTATAGAGCGATGGACTATAGCGAGACTCTACTGTAGGAACACTTAAGGCAAGAATGGCCAGTTGCAGTGAAAATGGAAACAGTCACGGCGAAAATGAAAACAGATGCGGCGAAAATGATTAGTTGCAGCGTAACTGGAAGCAGCTGCGGCGAAAATAAATTCAGAAAGTGTAACATTAATCTTTGTTATAGATTTTAGTTTACAGTCCACTTTATTCTTAAGCATATAAAGGAAGTCACAACCTCATGTGGATTCGTTGTGCGTCAGAAATTTTATGAAAATGTATTACCTCTTTCACTTTACTTTTCAAAACTCAAACTTTTCTTCAGTTTTTGCAAGTTCTGCCCTGCTTTCCAGGGCTGCAAGAGGTTCTCTTTCGCGTGACATTCTTTTGCATTGATTTTTCTCGTGATACGATGTCACTCGCGTTTTCTGTGTCAACGAGAGGGTTAAATCTACAACATAGCCGAGGCCCTTTAGCCACCCACTCCGTGATATTTTTCTCGATGGTTGCGTGCCGTAGCCAAGAAGGGCACCTCTAGTGGCGCGTTTTTTTTTCTTTCACCTGGAAGAAAGGTGGAGTGGAACAAAAATGCGGCGATTGCACGGAAGGTCCGCGATTGTAGGCTCAATTGAGCCGCGAAGAGGCTCATGTTTGCAGTTGGTTCTTCTTGACCAGGTAAACATGAGGAATAGAGCTGTGCAGAGCTGGATGGGTGGCAGGAGGGATTTTCACCGCATGTTTTTTTTTATTTTATGGAAATTTTCACGAGTGCGCAGTCAAGCTAAAAATTATTTTATATTTAATTACAATTTTGCAGAAAATGTTTTGAGGGCAATTATATCAATAATCATGTGTGCTCTCGTCTCGTGTGCACCTACTTTTGCACCTCTCTTCCACGTTTCGCAGCTTAACGGGGCAGATTTTTCTCTTTTATAACATGTTGTTTTTTTTTAAACATAACAAACATATTTTTTTTCTAACCGTGTTTGGTGTGTGCTGTAAATTTGCTGCCCCGATGCATTTTTCGCGCGTCAATTTCAACTAAAAATTGCTTGGTTTAAAGTGCAAGAACTCTTTACAATAAGTGGAATTAAATGGTGTGAGAGAAATAATGAAAAAAAAAATGTTACATTAGTACAAGCTCGTACTTTGCATGCAATCTCGCCTGTTCTGGGTGATTTTCTCCATCTAAAACATTTTAATTCTCCCCGAATTAGGGTGAAATTCCCCTTTCTGATCATACCCTACTTTTGACCAAGTAGCTTAAAACAGTAATTTTACATAAATTATTTATCCTGTTATTTTAGGATGCTATTAAATTGACAAAGATTAAATTAAATAAGACTAAATAAATTTGGTGTTATTAAAATGAATATATGTAAATCAAATTTAATTTATAGCTGTCTCTTTGAGTTCGAGAGATAAAAATTGAAAAATTATGGGCAAAATGGCCAAAAAGTGGACTCACAACTCTATGTGTAGCAGAGAAAAACTACTTTTCACCATTTTACCCACTTTTCCAGGCATTTTAAATTTCTAAAATGTGAAGGAAAAGGCCACTGAAAATCCATGACGAGAAAAATGCTTCGTTGGAACATTCTCTGGCCATTCTGATATCAATTAAGCAAGCAATTTGCATTAATTTCAGATGAAAAACGGAATTTAATGGCAGAATTATTCATCAAAGACACTCTAATTTGGTGCTTTTTCTTCACATTTCTCTGCGCTTCATAACTTTTCTTTCTGTCTGTCTCCCAATTGGTCAAGTCATCGTCAAAAAAATCTTCATATCCACAAAACACCGTAAAACACCTCTAAAAAGAAGTTTTATTTTGAATAAAATTAAAAATAAAAATGGATGTATTTGAGCTGAATTTCCACCAACCAAAAAGATGAAGAATTCTCTGGGAGAGAGACTGCGGGAAATTTATGGAATTAATTGTGTTTAATATTGCGAAGAGTGGGCATATATTGCTCATTTCATATTACAGTGGCACGACCTCAACTAACAAATTTATTTGACGTGAACAGTTTTAAAATTTCTTTTTCTCCCCCTTCATTACTATGAAAGAAAAGTAAGAAAAATATGGAAAAGAAGAGTGTAAGAAATGTAACAAAAATACCAAGTTGTGCGTCTGTGATATCGAATGAGCGATTATGAATACCAAACCATCACAAATAGACCCACATTTCCAGGCAACGGAAGTCAATTTGAGCATCCAATTGGACCAACAATCTCAGCCATTGTGGATAACTTTTGTCTCCAACTGCACAAGAAAATCCCAACCTCTCGGAAGACTCAAATCTTAATGCCATTTCTCATATCTCAGGCACGAAACACCCATAAAATCCCCCGGAAATGACCCTCTGTGTGGTTTTCTATACCTTTTTGGGAGACCAATTTGGTCTGAGGTGGAATTTATCAGATAAATTTGTCACAATTCAAAGCGATAAGTTGCGATATTAATATGGCAAAACCAGTTTTAATTGGAGTCGGAACTTAAAATCGTATTGAATGCATTAAGCGCTATATACAATCTAAAGAAAATAATTGTTTTTCAATTAAATTCCATCAAAAATTAGAAAAGATAAAGGAAAGTTTTTTTTTAATTTGACAAGAAAGTTTAGAAAACTAATTTTGTGACATCACTTATGGCCTTCTCGAAGAAATCCTCAATTTTTATCATAAAAAGATTTATAACATTCACAAAATGAAGAATATTTGATATGCTTTTTTTTGTTTCCCCCCTTACCTACCCCCTTACCAAGGTCTTAGGCCTTGAGGCCTATTTTGACCAAAATCAAATGTTCAGAGAACCGATATACATTCATCCATGTATTCAAAAATACCAAATCGTCGATCAATAAAAAAAAAAATTCCTATATCAACTGGTAAAAATAAGTAATTAAATAAATAAATAACAGATACGAATTAGGACCTATTTGATATGCTGTGATAGAATATCAAATATACTTAATTTTGTGGTTCTTCGAAACCATTTTGCGACAAAGAGATTTCTGAAAGTAGGCCATAAGTAATTATTGCAACCGTTGCAACCCTATGTGAAGTTTTTTGCAGTCGAAATAAAAAAAACTAAATAACTAAAAAAGTCTTTTATTTATTATATAAAAATATAACTTAGAAATTGAAATTATTTTTATGTTTATTAATTTATTTTTTTTTAAGAAAAAAAAAACTAATGGACTTTTATTATCCTAAAACCTTAATTTGGGAGTGCCATATTCACATTTCATATAGGGGGAAGTAGGGAACCTTTGAAATTCGGATTTTTATCCTATGTTTAAGTGCAACTGAGCCATATCATAATGAAATTTAGCTTCTCAATTTGTTTATGCACCTAAATTATATTTTCACGATAAGGCTCAATTTTATTTCAAAATAGATAAAAAAATCCCAATTTCAAAGGTGCCCCACTTCCCCCTAATGAAATTTTTCTTCTTTTAATTCAGTATTGTAAATTTTAATAATAATATCTCATATACGGCAATCAGTTCATTGTTCTTTATCAATTAAACTAGAGTAATTAAAAAAATTATGAATATTAATAAAATTAAATTTAAAAATAAGTGCTGAAAAATTCAGGTTATGCTGAATTTTAAATGAATTTTGGAAAAATGAAAAATATTTCGGTATATAAATAAAACCAAACTCATAAACCGTAAATGCATGAAAATAATGAAACATTCTAAGCAGAGAAAAACTGAAAAATGTTTCAACCATCTTGGCAATGTCGTTTTGATTTAATAAAGATTAAAGATGGTTTTTACAATTATTTATTGAATGAAATTTTGTACTAATCAAAAAATTTTTTTTACTCACCAAAGTATTTATAACTGACCAAAAATGTTCAGTCGTTGGATTTTTTAAAATAATTTATCTATAAATTATATTTATGCCCTCAGTAATAACTAACGGAGGGAATAAGTAGAACAGTTTTATATGAGAAGTAGCACAGATTTTTATCCTACCGAAGAAGAATTTTTTCTTAATATAGTCTTGTAGAATTCCCTATGCAAGGTATTATAGAACCAAAAATCTTTTTATTGGCTTATAATGCTCTTGGTTCCCTTGGTTTCATAACTGAGATTACTATAAGTAAAGTGGCGCACTCTTAAGGATCTCAAGAGCTTCTATAGGAATTTTAACAGAAAGTTCTCACTTTAAGTCTTTTAAAAGTGCACTGAAAGACTTGTCTAATACTTGGTTCTATAAGCAGTTATTTTGCTTCTTGGGTAACGTACTTTTCATTATTATTACTCTTAAGACCTCTACACATTGGGAGTAATTTTCGTCAAAAATTGCATTTTTAACAGAATTTTGATGTTTCTACCTACGCAACTGCAGGTAATTTTCTTCAAAAAATCTATTTTTGACGAAAATTGCCCCCAATGTGTAGAGGCCATTATTTTTGGACCATTTATGTTACTTCCTTAAATTTTAAAAATTTAAACAATTCCTTGTACAGTATCCCGTATGCCGTATGCCCGTATGAGTAAGGCCCCAAATAGACTTATACTGATCCTTAAAAATATTTATCCTGTAAAATTTTACTTAAAAAATCAGGTAAAGGAAATGTGTGCAAATGACCTCTAATTCGTGATCTTAAACCCTCAGTGTATGATAGTTTGAGCTAATTTTTTATTGCTAATCTTTACAGAATAATGGTGCTATTCAAATGAAAAAATAAATATGTTTTTTTTCCGCTTTAGGGGAAAGTACCCATTCTTTGAACGGTTCCAAGCTTCATAACGACTAATTTTTTGCTGTTTCTGAATAAATATAACTCCGCAATATATTTTAAAAATATGATACTTTCCTCTAGTTTTTAAAATATGGGTGCGATTAATCACATTTATTGAAAAACATAGAAAAATTTAGTAATTATACAGCTTGGAAGCGTGCAAAGCATGGTAACTTTCACCTACTGCTCTTAAGTGCTTCTAAATAATCGACTTTTATCTGGGTTGGTTCCTGTCAAGACTATTTGGTGGTTTTCGAACACAGCTAGGACTGGGAAAAACAGTCAAGACAGCAACCGAAACAGAAAAAATCGATAATGCAGAAACACTTTAGAACAGTTAAGTGCTTATTTTCTCAACTGAAGTATATCACTACGTTGAAAATTTGAAATATTTAATTTTCATTTGCCATAAGAAACCTATAACATTTTATTGGATTCGAACCCAGAAACCCTACGTCATAGAGCCGATGTTTTATCACTTAAACTCACAAAATCCTAATGAATTCCAGATTTAAATCAATAAAATCGAATAAATAATTAATATAAAAGTTGCATTTAGAAAACTTCAGTTAAGGGTGATTTTTTTAAATTTCTTACTTGATTTTATCCATTTATCTGACATCTTTTATTCCTGTGCACAAATCTCTCGAAGTTTCTTTGGAAAAGTCTTTTTCACCAACTTGCTGACACTTTAAACGTTTAAACGATTTAAACTTGTAGGAAAACGCAAGAGAACGTTTTTTGGGTGAACATGAGGGAGTCTTTTTCGCGTGAAAAAGTACGATTTGGACGTTTAGACACGACCGAGGGAACATCGCGTACAGGGTGCGGCCATGAAAGTGGGCCCAAGAGTGTCAAGCACTCTCTTGTGCCTCTCCCCTAGCGCCGTCCCTCTCTCACACACACATTAAAGTGACGTGCAAAGAGGAAGGTGCGATGTGGCAGAGCAAAAAAAAAACCGTCCAAGATGATTTCATATGGGAACGAAATTCCGGTCATGCGCTTCAGAGCTGAGCAAACTGGTTTCACGCGAAATGCGTGCGAGAGAGAGCGCCACAAATAGGCATTTTGTAGGGGTGTGTTAGTGTGGCAACCCCCTCGGCAACCCGAGAGGGTTGCCCATGCTTCTTCGGCAAATGGCCCTGAGGTGGCAAAATTCAACCGTACCCCAATCCACTTTCCTCGATGATGATGAAAGGGATTTGTGATTGATCAACTCTGATGGCAGGGTGGGGGTTAGGTGGTAGGAGGGTTAGTGAGCGAGAACGGATTGTAGATTTTAGGCTTGTCATGGGTACATAATTGTTCTCAGTGTAGGCCTCAATGGGTGCACTCCGCGGGGGTGAATTTTTTGGAACACTGAAACTTTTGGGGATTCTGGGATTTTGGGGGACTTGATCTGCAAAGTTATTGACAAGAGATTTTTTTTTCTAGTCACTTACTTGGTCTCTGCGGAAGTTTTATTGACAAATTTTCCTCTCAGGTGTCTTCAGGAATGCACAGAAAAATAGGTAATCACTGACACTAGGAGGGTGTGGATTGCAACTGAAAAGCCCATCCCTCTTGCTGCTCCTGGTGCCTGGAGGTTGTACCCGAAGTGTCCTAACTTCTTGCAGCCCTGGGCTCGAGCACTCTCGAGTGTGTGCTTATGGTTAGGAGGCAAGATTTCAACTGAAACTACACACAACGCAAACTACACACCGAGTATACTAAAGACGCCCTGATATCGCCTATAGTCTCTTCCACTTCTGAATGATCTGATGGTGAAATGTTGGATTTTGGCGCTACTTACCGTAGCAACATTCCAGCAATGCTTTCTTTATCCCCAACCCATAAGTCCCTGACTTCGGTAAACCAACAACTAAATATCTTCCCAAATACCCAATCAATTGATGACTTATCTCCCTGACCCCATTTATCTAGATCCCAGAAAAATTTCTCTCATCTCCAGCTTCAGGTGCTGAACGGCAAACGCACATGATGAGCACAAATAAGCTCATGGCATATATGAGATTTTATTCAGACTATTTAAAAAAATGTAAATTCAATTCTGAAGACAAAATCTCTAGGATTAGTGGACTGATCTTCTTTGAGTAAGTTCGATCTGGTACAGTGCAGTAGGTGAGAACGGATGAGTAATATAATAATACCAGGCTAACAAATTAAGTACTTACTGAGCCCGATCACAAGTAGATTTTGATTCTCCAATAGTGTCTTGGATGAAAGGTAAATGTAACTCTATTTGCACAAAAAGTCGTTGAAGTTCGAAGAATTCAAATTCAATTTCGAATTTGCATACTAAATTTTCGAACGCGATGGGGAAAATTTATCAAATATTACACTAAAAAGCTCGCAAAAGAGTTACTCAGTGATTATGGAGTGATTAAATACTGGGGCGAGAACAGTAAACGTCGTTGTTCAGTTTTTTTCCTCACAACAATGTGAAGACCGTCACATTTTGACACTTGAGCACTTCAAAATTCGAACAGGATGTAACTTCCGCCACCTTGCGAAAGTATTCAAAAGTAAGAAAGTCTCTTTTGGATCTTCAAATAGATTTTCGAATTTTTCAAGATCTACTTCTGTACAGAAAGACTAAGTATATTTAATAAGTTATTAACTCAATGACTTAATTTTAAACAGTAGTGGAACACCCAAAAAATGCTTAAAAAATTATATAAATATCAACGGTTTGTGGCGAATATCGAAAAGAATATTTCATGACTCAGCCTTAACACTGAGTACTTAATTAAGGCCTTGTTAAAATCCTTAATTAAGTACTTTGTATTAAGGTTATGAAAAAAAATTTTATTAACACTAAACGTTTTTGGTCGTTTTTCCTAGCGTGCTCGGTCAAATAACAGACTACTTTAGAGTAGGACACTTAACAAATTAACCTTGACAAAGAGGAAAAAATTAAGATTTAAACACTAAAAAATATATTATGGGAAAGTGCTCATGCTTGACACGGTCCCAAGCTTCATAATGACTAATTTTTGCTATGTTTCTGAATAAATATAACTCCGCAATATATTTTAAAAACAGGACACCCACCCTAGTTTTTAAAGTATGGGTTCGATGGGTCACATTTATTAAAAACAGGCAAAAATTTAGTCATTTTGAAGCTTGGGACCGTTCAAAGTATGGGCACTTTCCCCTACTTGCAAATTTTAAGAAATTCATAAAGTTTGATAGTGACATTGTACCGTTTAAATATGTGTTGATTTTAAAAAGCTTTTAAACCGGTCAATTTGACCGGGTCTTGGTAGGTTTAGTATTAAGTACTTAATAAAGGACTTTCGTTAAGCACCTTTTAAGTAGTTACACTAATACGCAAAATATATATTTTAAATTCCTCATATTTGTTATATTTTTATTTCTAAAAAAATCTTTCATATTTCATCTCCTTGCCATATTCAACACTTCGTTTTCGAAAATATGATGCCCCTTTCATCAGATCAATAAAATGTTTTTGAACAAATTTTTGTTGAGAAACGGTGGTCCTATAAAAAATTTAACTAAAATTTGTTTAGAAACGTTTTGTGCAATTTTTTGCAATATGTTTTTAAAGAAATTTTGACAATTTTGATTTTCAACAGGTAATCCTTCAAAAAAGTGTTACAAAAATTTATTTAAAAACGTTTTGTTAACCTGATGAAGTCGGCATCGTGTTTCCGAAACGTAGTAGCGAATAAAAAACTGAAAGAAGCAAACAAAAAGCTTTGGTTAAGAGCTTAAAAATAACAATTTGATATTCTAGAGGACCGTTGGGTTCTGTTATAGAGAAGAAGTACCAAAGTTTGACAAGTTGAACACACTACCGGAATCGTTTTCAAAATATTCGTCATACAATTTGCAAAAAACGATTTTTTAAATTTTAGAGCCTTTGTAGTCGTAAGATGCTCAGATGTTTAACGAACTTCTAATATATCAGAAGGCCTATCATTTGAGCCTATAATAGTGAGATTTTGAAGGTCGTAAACGAAGTTATGGCCCTTTAAAAATTTATTTCTGAATGTCCAATATCTCAGGTTAAGGGACTCACAGACGGAGGTCTAGTAAAAATTTAATTATATAGTAAAATTTAAACTGGAGGGCATATGGGAGCAAGGGACGTAGTCCTTGCCTCCAACGGAAAGATCCATGAAGGAAGAACTGGGATTGAAGAGAGACATTTTGAGGGATGTACAGAAGGGTAAAAAATAAAAATGATTTTCGTACCAAAATTGTGCATATCAAAATACTTTGTCCATTCAATATTTAACCTTTATCGAAAATCGCACGTGAATTATTTCTGTTGTAAAAATGGACGACTGGACAGAAAGATGGTCATGGGATACGATTATCATATATTTAATCAACGAGCTTAAAAGTATATTTGCACAAAGTTTGAACCCGATCATGTGCATTCGAGCGTCAACTCGAATTACAAAAGCAGAGATTGTAAAGAATGTTACCTAAAAGAGAGTCTCCCAGTGGAAAAGGATATGGGAAAGTAGTGCGCATGATAATGGTCTAAAATGTCCTTTTCAGCATCGACCAGCTAAGCTACACTGTCAGCACCCCTCTGCCGAGCTGCAAAAAAGGGTGGATCTGGGCCTGGAGGACACTTACCACTCTCTCCCGGGGGCTTTTGGTAACTTTCACCCTCGCTTTCTCTCCCATCACAATCTCATACTCCTCTCCCCCATGGAACCAACCCCCCGACCTTCTAAAATCTCGTTACACCCTTAGATTTAGAGTAAGGGGTATGGGGACTAGAGTACTTAATTTGCTGAAAGCTTTCTCTCAAAAACCCACACCGTTGGAATGGGGAAAGTTTTTAAAGCCAGAGAGAAAGTTCGGGTTCAAATTGCCGCCAGAAAAATTCACCTCTCCATTTGCATATATTCAGGGAATATGAGGGAATTTGACAAAGAATTTCACCACTTCTGGATATATGCAAGAGAAAGCTTTGTCGAACTTTAAGAAGTCTCCAGATTGCTCAACGTAACATATTTTTAGGGGACTTACTCACCTCTTGTGTTATGCTGCAAAATGTAGAGTGTTGAATATAGTTGATACACAAACCACAAACCTCTATTGAGAACTTCCTAATGCTCTAGGTGAGCTTTGACATACTCTAACTTAGAGCAATTTTGCAAATACTTTAAGATTTTAAACAGAACGTGACGCTGTTTGCACAATCTAATTAAATGTTTAATTAAAAAAAAAATAATCACACCGTCAGCTCTGATTAGTTGGACTTTGTGAAGTTTGAATGCTCTAAAGAGTCTAGCCAATCAGAGATTATTAGAATTAACATTATTTACTGTTTTAAAATATTTAATTTTTCAAGGTATCAACCTTTCAATTTTGTGAGAAATCTTTAGGCTTTTAAATTTTTAATTGCCTCTTTAATTGCCATTCGCATTCTCTCATAAAGAGGCCCCTTTATTTTGAAATGTTATTTTTTTAGAAAGAAGATAATATACAACAAGCTTTATAATAACTGAATTTAAAAGAAAATGTCAAACTTCTTTACGTTTACTTTAATTTTAAAGCTGACTATAATGCCTTTAAAAATAGTTTAAATACTGAAAAATAGATAAGTTAGATAGCTTCCTTAATCCTTAACTCAGTATTGCAAATATTTTATTTTGTCACAAATATTTAATTTAATTTTTTTCATATTTCCTTTATCTGATTAATTATATATTTTTTGAACATGTTTTATGAAAACTGGAGTTCACTTCCAAAACTTAAATTTAGCGAAAGTATTTTAGCATGGACCCCAATAGTTTGCAATTAATAATGGAGTCTTGAAAAATCACCCCAAGTGGTTTGTTTCCGTGATAAAATCTCTCTGCTTGCTGTCATAATCCTCTCTACTGTTTTAAATAATAAATTTTGATTTAGTGTTAAAATCTTCCAAAAAGAACATTTTTTAGATAGAATTCATTATTCATCAAATATTGGAATAAAAGTCCATAATTTTATTCAATTTATTTTTAAGTGTCCAATTTTATCCTCAAAGTGTCCAAATTTAGAAACTGTCCAGAATTATGAACTCTTCCCCATTTAGATCGTTTTAAATTAGATCTTATGTTCCGAAATGTACACAAAAATAAACCTAGGTAAAGCTCAATGGGAGATTTTTATTTGGAAAGGAAGATTTCGAATGAAAATACCCTTGTTGTATGGCAGCCCTAATAAGGGGAAAATCGGAAAAATATTTAGATATTATAAGAGACATTTTTTTTAATAATATAAGAATAAGAATATAATAAGAAAAATATAGATGTTCTTTATGATAAATTTTCAAAAATTTAATGAGACTTTTAAAATGGTATCCAATAAAACATGTTTATAGTTTCAGAATCAGATTATCAGGCTTAGTAATAACGGGTACCAGACTGTGATCATCCAATACTTTTTTTTCTAGGACTCAATGGAAGCCAAATTATTTATTTATATAAAATTTATGAAGTGTTTCTTTTAATAAGCAAAGAAATTTTCAGAAAATAAGTATGATCAGCCCGATCAAGCCATGGATCACACGATCTTTATGTAAGAAAATTGACCGAAAAAATAGACTTTTGAAGCTAGCTCGTAAATATCCATTGAATGAAAGACTGCTTAATTATAGTAAGTCCTATTGCAAGCAAGTCAGTGATGAAATCAAAACCGCGAGGGAAATGTTTTACGCATCCAGACTGGGGGCTGCTGGAAGGGATCTTGCTCAGTGCTGGAGAATTGTGAATGAAATCACTAATCGTGAAGTAAAAAAGGCTCATATAAAAAACATTATCGCTAGAGATGGATCTATTTTGAGTGAGGGTGGTGCAGTTAGTAATGAAATGAATGCGTACTTCTCTACAATTATTAGCGAGCTAACATCTGGTATCTCAACTGATTTGAGAGGCTTTCCCGGCGGGAGCGCTGCTGCTGAGAGGACCTTCTTCATCTCCCCCATAACTTCTTTTGAAGTTTTCAATATCATAAATTGCTCCAGAAATAGATGTTCCCCAGGCCTTGATGGAATTACTAATTTCATGTTAAAGAGAGTCTCCTACAACATTGTAGATGTACTTTCGCATATAATAAATATGTCGTTCAAATCTGGGGTGTTTCCTGAATGCCTTAAAACGGCACTAGTGGTTCCTGTGCATAAGAAAGGTGATAAAAGAACGCTGAACAATTACAGGCCTATCACACTTGTCTCTGCAATCTCGAAAATTATGGAGAAAGCGATATATGTGAGAATGTACGGTTTCCTCAGTTCTAATGGAGCTCTCTCGGATGCCCAGTTTGGTTTTCGTGAGGGTCTGGGATGCGAGGACGCCATTGGAAGACTTGTTGGTGATTTAAATGATTCGCTTAATTGTTTTCCAAGAATGCATACCTCCGCTCTATTTATCGACATCACGAAGGCCTTTGATTCGGTAAACTTGGACTTACTTTTAGCTAAGCTAGAGAGCGCGGGATTCCGAGGAGTGTCTCTGGAATTGTTGAGGACGTACCTGGTGGGGCGCATGCAGCGGGTGCGAATCGGTGGCGGTTATGTCAGTGAACCATTGCCATGTCAGTTTGGAGTTCCGCAGGGCTCTGTTCTTGGGCCGCTGTTGTTTCTCGTTTATGTCAATGATTTGCTGGAATGTAGCCTTAACGGCACTATGACGGCGTATGCTGATGACATGGCGCTCCTATATTCCGGGAGATCGGGGGAAATTGTCTTCGATGCAATGAATGAGGACCTTCATGTTGTCAGGAACTGGCTTGATGCACATGGAATGATAATGAGCACGAAAACCGTCCTAATGAATTTTGGGCACTCGACGTCCGCACCTCGCTACACGGTGTGCCACGCTCCGGACTGCTGTAGGGGTATTGGAGCCTGCCAGGAGAAATGCATTGGCATCCACCAGGTTCCACACTTCAAATACCTTGGAGTCACCTTGGACTCGGCGATGACGTGGCGTCCTCATATAGATAGAACGAAGATTGCTGTAAGGCAAGCCACAAGACAAATCTATGCCCTTCGGGCTTCTTGTTCACTTCCCCTCGTCAGATCATTCTATTTCGCTCTTATAGAGTCGCGATTGAGATATGGATTGATTTTCTGGGGTAATTCCTGTAAAATACACATAGGGAAGCTTCAGGTTGCCCAGAAATCAGCAATCAGAGTGATATCTCGTGTGGGAAGCAGACAGCATACCCGCCCACTCTTTGAGCAATTAAAGATCCTGCCCGTACAACACCTGTATGTTTACAGAGTAACTGAACAATTTTTTATGAGGAGTGGCCAGGACCGGTTCTTTAGAGGAGCTGTCGCGGCGGGAAGGAGGCGAGTGCTTTGTGTGGTGCCCCAACCAAGATCTACTGGATTTGTGCGATCGGTGAATTATTCGGCTCCACTCATTGTCAATAATATGGCATTGAGATTTCCTGTGCTCTCAATGGAGAATGTCAGGTCCTGGATCTATGCTGCAAGCGTTCAGGACGTCGAGGGAACCCTGAAGTCGACGTATGCTTAGTGTTTCATACTGTGTCCACAAACAAGTGTTTTAACCGTTCCAATTCATATCAATCCACACCATTAAATAAACTTTTATGTGCTATGCAAGAAGCCAAACAGCCTTTATGGCTAGGTTTTCTTTAACTTCTCTCTGTGAGCATACCCATTTTCCCATTTAGTGTGACCTACGTGCTTATGTATGGTCTCAAAATATACAACCAATGAAGGGATTTTCCATCGTTTTCATCCCGGAGGTTGGAATCGACGCTAAGACGGCGATGGCCGCATGGGGGGTGGGACAAAAAACAGAGATGATAATAAACAAATCAAATCAATCAAATTTTAGTTTGTCATCTACAAAATTATTTGCAATGTTTTATAAGATTTGTGTTCTGTACCGGATAGTGCAATGCCTATTAATTAAAACAATTAATAATTTTTTAATACAACATTCCTCGGAAAGCTACAATGGATACAACTAGTTGTAGATAAACTTGTGAAATTTCAAGACACATTCAAGAAATGTTCTAAAGAAATCGTCATACCTGAAATATGGGGGCATCCAAACATTATCTTAAGACGTGTTTTACTGGGTAACGTGAGCAAAAATGTTTTTTTCATAAATGGAAAAATCTAGCTTGTCCGGAAGTTTAATGCCGAGGCCTTCTGCAAGAAAACTACTTTCTGTTTTAAACAATTTTATTCATATGTATTTTTTTGGATTTGCAATTGTATTTTTTTATACATGGAATGCAAAGAGTTGGATGTCATGTGATAGTTTTACTTTGAGACTTTTTATTGCAGTTTTTTTTCTTTAAGACTTGTCTGTGTTTGAGTGACTAAAAATCCATTGGATTTAGCCCGATGTAACTATCTCTCACCTAAGAATTCCCACCCACTTCTCCACTTTCTATGCCCAGATATAAATAATTAGTTATTACAGTAGATTTTGTGTCATGTTCATCCTTGTTTAAATATCGTCCTACAAATATTATTTTCAAATAATATTTTTTTTTTTCAATTTATATATCATTTTCACATTTTCTTTTATTAAATATAATTTAATTACTAGAGATTCAGTTTTATACAAACACTCAGTAGTTTTTTTTATAGTGATTTCTTTTAGACTTCTTACATGATTAAATTAACTACGAAAAAATGCACTAACCTTAGTTAAATAAAGATACTACAAATAATAACATAATCGGTCTCATGAGTTCTTCTCTTGCTCGTGTGTGTTTTCTTTTTCTTTATACAAAAAATTTTGTGCTCATCTTGCATTTTCTTTAGCATTTTCATCTTTCAAGTGGTGTTTTCTCAATAATTCTCACCTCATCACTCTTTCATCTCATTTGCATTTTCCACCACAAATGTTTATGTTTTGTTGTTTTGTGAATTTTTCTTTTAGATTAAAAATCATTTATCAAACACTGTGTGATGATAAATTAGAGGAGAATATTTGCGTCAATTTGCTTTAATCCACAAGAAATTATATTTAACACACAAATATTATTTCTGGGGACAAAAACATCATCTAATGGGCAACGCACAACCTATATTGTATTTTAAATATTGTTTTGACATTTCCAAGTAATCGTGTATGGGAAATATCGGAAATATGTTCAAGAAATCACATGGATAATCACTAGCTTAAAAAGATGATTATAAATTTATTAAAACTAAAGAACCTTTATTCTTCCTGCAGAGTGAATAATATATATTTTTCTCATTTATCTCGTTCATTCAGATGTCCGTTTTTTTTAAATCAGTTCTAACAAAAACAATTGTGCCAAGGGCGTAGACGGGATTTTAGTAAGAGGGGGCCAAATTCGAAATAATGTCAACTGATATTTGAGGGGAATATTTTCGTAGAATCGTCCCTCAAAGAAATATTTTTGAAACACAAGAAAACAAGAATTTTTTCGAAAAATCGAATTTGAGCTCATTGAAAAATCAATAAAAGCCTTTACTAAAACTTTTTGGAAAAATGAACCTAAGGACTAAGTCCTAAAAAGACAAGTCTTGTTTTTTGAGGATATTTTGTTCAATGGTTCATTTCTGTACCGATTTATGCAAACGCACAAAAATGTTCTTTTGAATCTGAAAAGCTTTTCTTGGTGGATATTGCATTTGAGAGTGACAATAAAGTCTCAAAACAGAATTTATTAAACCAAAAAAGACTTTAGACTTTAGAAGAGATGACCTAGATCTACATGTCATTCACTCTGACTGATATACATATCAAAAGCATGTGGACATATTTTCGAAATTTCAGTGA
The DNA here is from genome assembly GCF_024763615.1 of Phlebotomus papatasi. Taxonomy (NCBI): domain Eukaryota; kingdom Metazoa; phylum Arthropoda; class Insecta; order Diptera; family Psychodidae; genus Phlebotomus; species Phlebotomus papatasi. The sequence goes on along the minus strand of NC_077222.1, from coordinate 932,024 downwards.
GAGTGATTGAAATCTATATCTAGTCATCTCTTTCGCTCTCTTAGGAAAATTTGACAATATGTTTACAAACAAAAGTTATTGTGCGCTGAGCATAATGCAGAGCGCACAATAAATGTTGTTTGTAAACATGCTTTCGGAGCTTTCTGTGAGAGATAGTGAGATCTCGATCTAGCCATCTCGCTTACTCTCACAGGCAAATTCGAAAACATGTTTACAAAACAAAAGTCATTGTACGTTGGGCATAATGCCCAAAGCATAAAAACTTTTGTTTTGTAAACATGTTACTTACATTTCAATGAGAGTGAGTGAGATCTAAATCTAGTCATCTTGCTCACTCTCATAGGCAGTTTCGAAAACATGTTTACAAAACAAAAGTTTTTGTGCGTTGAGCATAATGCCCAAAGCACAATAACTTTTGTTTATAAATATGTTTTCAAAATTTCTTATAAGAGAAAACGAGATAACTAGATATTTATTTCAAATTTTTAATTGAAATGTCGAAAACATGTTTACAAAATAAAAATTATTGTGCGTTAGGAATAATAGCCAGCGCACAATAAGTTTTGTTTATAAATTTACAATGAGAGTGAGAAAGATGACTAGATCTAGACCTCACTCGCTCTCATTGAAATCTCAAAAGGATGTTTACAAAACAAAAGTTATTGTACGTTGGGCATATTTCTGTGCACAAAAAAACTGTTGTTTCGTGAACATTTTTTCGCAACTGCCTTTAAGAGTGAGCGAGATGACTCTATATTTTCCTCACTCTCGCTGAAATGTCAAAGAAATATTTACACAATAAAAGTTATTGTGCGTTGCCCATAACAGTCTTTGAAAAATTCCTTTTCCTCGCAGTGAACTAACTTAAAAACAAATTAAAACGAATTGTTGTTGCTTTTGTTTCTGTTTACAATCTTTGTTGCTTTTATGAGAAGGAACGAAAGCCCTGTTTTTCTCCGAATTTGTTGAATTTCGGTCTTTAAATATCCATTTAGAATTTTTTTATAGTACAAGATTTCTTCTGTCATCGAGATTATCTTAAATTAATGCTTTTTTTGCACCCTTCGACATACTTGAAATAAATACAACACACTCATTTTATTTGCATCTTTTTTTTTGTTAAATATATTCCTCTACATAATTTAAGATGTCTTGCTCACATATCATCTCTCACTTTCTTCCATGACCTTTTTTTCTCCTTTATACAATATGCAGAAATTCAATATCTTACAGTTTACACATGTTGCTTTTAAATTGACATGAATTTTATAAGTTCTCCTCATTTTTTCACATTTTTTTCTTTAATCATTTATAAATCCACAGACAATAAATTACAAAATTTACACTAATTTTTATTTTTCAATTTTCTTTTTGCTTTCATTCACATTCGAAGAAATGTCATTATGATTTGCACTTTTTGTTACGAAAAAACTTGTCAACAAAATAAATTTTCTACACAATAAGATAATAAAAAGAGAATTAAATAAAACAAATATAATTCACAATTTTTCCGGCACATTTTTTTCTCTCTCTCTTCATCTTGTTCCCTGTTTAGGAAATTCAAAATAAAAACCTCCAACACAAATTTGTGTTAAAATATTCAACAAACAATAAACATATTTTTCTTTTCTTTTTCAATTAGTGGATAATCCAAAAAAAAAAACAGAAATAAATAAGAGGGGGCTGATATGGATTAGAACACAAGCTATTTGAGTATTTTTCCATTGATCTTCTGTTCTAGTGTTCCAGTTCTTTGAAAAAAAAAATAAACGAAAAGAATTAATAGGCTTTGTGTACCCTAGAAGGTTGTTTTTTTTGTCTTAAATGTAAGAGGTTCTTATACACCTAAATTGGCTTTTCGAATACTGATTAGAGATGTGATTTAAAATACTGGATCTGAATCACAAGATCATCCACCCCATGAAATTTCTAACCATATTTACATAACGTTTGTGAAGTTTTTGCAGAGGAGAGTTGAAGGGACGATAGATTAGGATTTTTGTAAATAAGACAGAGTTTTGTTTTCATTGAGAATCCATTAGATTTTGGATAAGTTTTGAATTTTCAAGGTTAAACATATAGGAAAAAAAGTCTTTCATAAATGTTTGAAAATTAGAACACTTCTTAACATAGAAATAAAAATAAACTAAAGAAAACAGCACATTAAAACAATAATTTTAATAAAAAATGCAAGTTTATTCAAAGGCAAAATCTAAGACAAAAAAAATTAAATCGGAAAATTTTATCAGTTTTTCGAGACAGTAATAAAATCTCTGCCTTCGGTATTTTTATTTCATCTTGCTTTTAATTCAAATCCTAAAAAGGGTTACCAATAAAAACCTTGTCGATTGTAAGAGTACAAAGAATTTTTGATAATGGGCAATTTCCACTGAGAAATTTTTCAACAAATTTGCTGGAAAATTTTCAACTCAATAAATGAAAGAAAGGGTGCTTTTATGAGAAAAAGATCAATTCGGTTGAACGTAAAAGCTTAAAAATAAAAATTAAAATTGGGAACAGTTTTCCACAGTGTTCCCAATTCGTTCCAAAATCAGGTACAGAGCCATTCAACGAGCTTTCTTCTGACACTTGCATGCCAGTTATATGTTAGCTGAGCGAATTATCATTAAAAAAAGCTTGTTTTCATTTCACACTGAAGATGTTTTTAGATGAAATTCAAGTACAGTAGACTCTCTCTCAATCGGGCATATGGGGCAAAATGTCATCCAAATTAGCATCAAAATCATTGAAAATTCCACAAAAAGCGCTCAAATATAAAGTATCACGATGAAACAAGATGAACTACAGCCAATTTGAACAAATTTACTTTAAAATCAAACGTGAAAATTGTCAACAAAATTTTGCGTCTAATGGTGTCTACATACTAGGAGCAATTTTCGTCAAAAATTGTCTTTTTAAAAAAAATCTGACGTTTCTGTCTACAAGGATAGGGGAAAATTTCCCTAAAAAGGCATTTTTTAAAGAAATTTTTCATAGTGTGTAGAAACCATATTTGAAAAAGATCTGATTGATCGAGAGTCTACTGTACAGTAGACTCTCTCAAATTCGGGAATTTGGAACCGAAATGTCACCCGAATTAGAGAGAAATTTTGGTGTCAAACTGTTGGAAATGCAACGATTTTTTGTTCATCTGCATGCACTGCACATTGCACATATTAAGTTTACATACTTGTATTTATTGTAAGTTTCATGAAAACGCTTTAATAATGCAAAATCACATAATAACTAAGACTAAACATGGCAAATTTAAGGACATTTGCTTCATTCGAAAATTTGAAAAATGTTAACAAACTTTTTCGAATTGAACTGCCGCCCGAATTGAAAGAGTTAATTGAAATTAAAAGAGTCGAATTAGCGAGAATCTACTGTAATTGTGGGTTCCCTGAAGGGAAAATAGTGCTTTCAGTGACGAAATGTCCCTGAAACTTTGTTTTACGGTAAAATCAAGAAGAATGTCAGAAGTGTGGCAAAAAAGTATCGTTGTTTTAAAGTGGTAATCATTTCCGCTCACTACCTCTTTTCCTGTCTTAATTTGCATAGCAAACGATTAAAGATATTCTTTAGCAGTGATTTCACGAAGATTTCGATTGTTTCCATTCATTTTTTCAAGAACTCACACGATAAAAAAATTTCAGCACATATTTGTTCCAAAAATTAGCTCGTCCACGGACACCATAATTGTGGACACAATCTTGTTCATTTTACGACACTCAAAAAGACAATCAATATTATTAACGAATTTGTTTCAAAATGTAGCTCGTCTACGGACACCGAAAATTTTTGGAATAAATTTGTACCTTCTAGGAGAAACAAAAAGATACCCAATATTGGTAACGAATTTGTTCCAAAAATTGCTCGTCACTGGTTACAGATGTGGGAATAATATTGTTATAAAAAAATGTATTAATTTGTTCCTGACAGTGGGAACAAAACAGCCGAGTGCAAGAAATTCTGTTCCAAATTTCAGGAACAAATTTGTATAAAACGAAATCAACTCAAATTTGTAGACATTCCTCCGTATCAAAGGGGTTCCAAAAGAAAACTCTAACAAAATTGTAACTGTATTTCGTAACAGAACTGTAAAGAAAACTTTTTGGAACAGACAAATATCTTCTCTAGGTACAAATCGATTCCAAAAAATTTGTTCCAAGGAAAACTTGTTCCAATAATTTGGTCAGTGTTCAAAAGTTTTTACCGTGTAAATCAAAACAATCAAATGCCACAGAAATATTCAGATTCAATGTAAAGAATCTCAGCTAAAACTGAGCTTTATTGCGAGCTGTTTATGTGAATTGAGAATTACAAAAATCTGAATTTTTTCTCAATGGTAATGGCCTATAAAGGTAAGACTTTGAAATGGAAATTTCGATTGTTACCCGAGACACAAACCATTACGTATCTTCTTTCGTTCTTACAAAATCCTATGAATTCTGAAATTCTAAAAATTTGAGAAAAATGATATTTGAGTGAAGTAACATGTAGCTTACGGTTGCTATTAGTTATATGTGTCCCGGCTAAATGTTTTCTGATTTTGACGATTAATATGGTGCTACCTTCATAGCTAGAAATTAAATAAATTTGAAAATTTCTCTGAAATTAAAGCGTTAAAATTTTTAATTGCAATCTCTGTCAAATTAATCCTCAATCTAGAGTCTTCTCAACTCTTTGGAGGCTGTGTAAAGTGTACTTGATTAAAGGATGGAATTTGCAAGAGAGGATTAATGTGTTTGAGGATGTGGTGAAAATTTCTCTGAGATGTTTCCAGTAATTTAGATCATTTTTCTCACAGCAGCTGTATCATGTACATGATTTTGAGAATGATCCCTGGCGTTAAGCGACTCAGAGGGTGATCTCTTGGGTGCCACGAGATCAGAAGTCTTGTGGATACTTGGAAGAATCAGAATTGCTGCTGCCAAACAGCACATTGTCCTGATTATTCTGGTACCCCTGATATGGCTCCTGATACAGCTGATTGAGTCTCTAACCAGTACCCGAAAAGTGCCACGCGTCCTATGCGCTCAGGTGTGCAAATTGCGATGGGTGAATGTCAAATTGGTAGGGATGGCCATAGGGTGACATGTGGTAAGGTACAATGTTCATTGATGCCATCTTATGCTCCTTCTTCCACTTCATCCGACGATTCTGGAACCAGATTTTAATCTGGCGCTCCGTGAGGCAGAGGGCATGGGCAATTTCGATCCGTCTCCTCCGTGTCAAGTATCGGTTGAAGTGGAACTCCTTCTCCAGCTCCAGCGTCTGGTAGCGGGTGTAGGAGGTTCGTTGGCGTTTCGTCTCACCGTTGGCATTCACCGTGCCTGCAACAGAAAGACCATTCTGCTTAATTCATTACTCAGTTGGGCCTTTCACAAACGCAAAAGGTGTGTCACTCTCACAATTAGAACCCAAAAGATATCACTTCTATAACCCCGCACTAGCCCAACCTCTGAACTCATCAAATTCTTCTGAATGAATTCCCCACAGAGTTTGCAAATTTTACCAAATGGCCTTGCTCAAAATGCACCTCTTTACTTAGTTTCTGCTCTATTTCTTTACAAGGGAAGATTTACAGCACACAAATTTATACCTCTTCTTGGTAAATTTGAAAGGAACTCTTGCAAATTTTTAGAACACTTCCGCAAAGGGTATTGTGCACTAATAAAGGAAACTTAACGCTTGAAAAAATAATTAAGAGTATTGAGAGATTTGAAGAAAACATATTTGTGTGCTTTCTAGATTTAAAAATGGGTAATAGTGTCTCAACTTTGTTGTAGGCTCACATTCGATACGTAGATGCTATACGTCAAGAATACTTTTTGATTATTTTTTTTTTTAGATTAATCAAATAGTTGACTCGGGGCTATGAGTTTGAGCGTTTCGTAAGATTTTTATGGTCTCATTACATTTATCGGTTTACAACCAATTTTAATTAGTTTATTAATCATTCAAAGATTGCTCAAAATTGTTTAGAAGTAAGTGCAATTGAATTACAGATAACAATAATCAGATCACAAACTTTGATTCACCGGTTCATAACCGGGTAGAAACGGTTCAGTCAGACTTATAGGCGTTGTCAAGACCTTTTCAAATAAACATGTCAAAATCGATTAATATATTCGCTCTTATTTATTCGTATTAATATTTAACCTTGAAAAAAACACAATTAGGTATTATTAAGTGTCATTTTCGTATAGGACGTTAATATCTGTCTGGATAATGCAACGTGATTTTGAAGGGAAGGAAAGGTATGGAAGCAAATAAAGTTAAAATCATCGAGTCGACATAAAAGGAGCTTTCCTGATTTTCCTCTAGTTTTGGCAACGACCAGACAAACCAGACGGAAATCTCAAAGATGTGTCAAAAATTTGGCTTAATAGGCAAAAGTAAAATTTATAACATAAAACATGTGTATGTTGTTAGATCTGAGCAGTTTAAACAATAATTACGGCTTAACAAATAAAAATACAATTTTACATTTTTGGTTTCTTATTCCATATAAATTTTCTGGTAATTTTTTATTTATTTAACTTCAATATTATCAATTATTAGAATGTTTTTTTTAGTCAAAATCCGATTGAAATATTAAGACTGTAAAAAATATTATACAATTTAGATATTAAAATTCTATATTTTAGGGCACCACAAAAAACATACAAATAAAGTTAATAACTATTTTAGTAACATTTCTGTAATTAAAATTTATTCTAAAAATGTAAAATTAATCATTTCTTCTTGAAAGATATAATTAGAAATAAGAAATTTTTATATTTTTTAATAATTTTAAGTATTTAAAGGGTTACGTGGGTGAAAAGGTCCACAAACTAAGGTAAAGTACCCTCAATTCGTTCGATTCCTCAACTCAACCGGTGGAATTTTTTACGTAATTTTTTTTAACGTTTTTTTGTCAATTTCTATGAAATTTTCACTAATTTGCATTATGTATAATATACTAGACCTTACAATGTTAGACTGGTTAGACTATTCCAGTAAATCTAAGTAAATTGAATAAATAACCCTACTGGACTGGTCGAGTTGATAAACCGGCCGACTATAGGGTCCTTTACTTAATATTATACTTTTTTCTATATTTTTTCAGCAATTCAGTAAAAAATTATTTAATTCAAACTCTTAGGCATATGAAAGTACAACATTTAAACTATATTTTTTAAAATTTTCATTTACAAATTTTAAAAATTTAGCCACTGAGACATGATTTTAGATTTTTTTCGTTTGAAAAAAAAAACATACTTTTCGTAGAACAAGATTTCTTGGAAATGGTTCATATAAAATCTAAAAACCAAATATTTCCTGTTAACTATGAGTTAGACTAGTCTTTGAATGAAGGATTTTAGGATTACTTGATCACAACTTATTCTTCATCACGAAACATGGTGTGAAATACGTTCAAAATGATATTTTCTGCATTAAATTCTCTCAAAAATTCAAATGTAACTTTTTTCAAAATTCCTTCGTTCAAAGACTAGTTTAACTCAATAGCTAAAAGAAAATATTTGGTTTTTGGATTTCAGATGAACCTACTCCGAACTACCTCGTCCACCGAAAAGTATGTTTTTTCAAAAAGGTCTTCGAATATATTTTTAAATGAAGATTTAAGAAAATATAGTTTAAATGTTTTATTTACTTTTATATTTCTATAGAGCTTGAATTAAATAATTTTTTTGTTAGGTTCAAAAAATAGAGAAAAGTATGCTGTTTTTTTTTATATAATTTGAACCACATAACCCCCTAAATAAAGTCTCAAATAAAAAACAATTAAAATATTTTGAATATTTTTCATTACAAAAGACTCTCACAGGAAGTTTTAGGGATATAATCTCATTTTTAAATTTTTATATTCAACATTTTTTCTCAGTGTAAAAATATTTCATAAAACAAATTTAAAAGAGATCTCATCTAAGAATAAAATGCAAAAAATTCTATAGATGAAATGTGAAGGGGGAAAGCAGAATCAGAAGCACAGGAAAATTATGGTGTCGCCGAGTCGTAGAATTTATGATGATCCCGCGGGATTAAGTGTGAGCTCATAAATATGTCTATTAGAGTTTCATTTGTTTATATTCGATGTAATTGATGATTAAATTTAATTTACAGCATCTTCACCCACTCAAGTGGCCACGGTATGTATTTCGAGGATTTTCCCATCCTGCGCCAGAACCACAGAGAGATCTTTCATCGCCTCAGAATTATAGAAACATGTGATCGCGAGGGATCTTCAAGCGTAGAAGTCAGCAAATGGCTATAGAGATGTACTCAAAATATGGATATATCTTATGGAACTGAGAATTGTGCAATGATTGTGACCCCAAAAAATGCCCGAAAGACAGCATCAGCTGTTTGTGACCACCATGGAGGAATCACAGACAAATTTTCCTTTAACAAATTACTGAATTGTCTCTTCGACAGATGAAACATTCGCTGTGATGACGCAATGAATTCTTCTGTGGCTTTCCCAAGGGGCTAGTTACTTGGACTTTTGAAGAATGATGCTGATTAATATATGAAGGAGGTAAGTAAAAAAAATAAACAATATATGTGCACGGCTTTATGGAAGGTTAGCTGAGATTTTGATAGTAAAAATAATTCTAATCGCTAAAATTTTCGAAAACGCTAATTATTCGCGTTAAATAGCAATATGTTCGAAACTTTATACATATTTCATGATGCAAAAGTGGTGTTGAAGAACTATTCAGTATGAAATTTATTTCCAACTAGCGATATTTAAAATTGAAAAAAAAAGTTTGAAATATGAAGCATTTCGGTTCATAGGTTTTTAATCAAAATAAGCAAATAAATCAAATTAATCAAAAAAATCAAAAAAAAAAAAAAAACATTTCGGTTTGCGTAATCTTTGTTTTTTCCATTTTGTTTTTACACTTTTGTTTTTCCCAGTTTGTCTTTGGAATCTTTGTCTTCGGAAATCTTTGTTTATTTTAGAAATCTTGTATATGGAAATCTTGTCTTTCATATATTTGAAACAAGAATATTTTATTAAATGAAATAATAAAATTACAACTGTGTTTTTTGAAGTTTTTAGTTCCGTCTTTTGAGACAAATGAAAATTTTCTGTATTTTGGGAAGTTCTAAATTTTGTTCTTCGGGGCAGAGGAAAATTTTCTCAGAAAAGGGAATTTTTTGGAAATAAAATTTGTGCAAAAGGTATGAAAGACAAGATTTCCAAAGACAAAGTTTCCAAAAAACAAAAAATACCGAAAACAAAGATCCCTGATCCCCAACATTTCATGGACAAATTAGGCCTTCTCGTAAGTTTACGTCTACATTATTTTTTAAGCTGAGATTGTCCGTTTAATACGTTCTAGAATTAGTTCAATTAAGCTCAGTGGATGCAATCCAAATATATTTAATAGCGATAAAAAATAAAGGGGATGCAAGCCCTCAATATTTGCAGCAAGGAAAAAGCGCATTACTATTTAATCTAATAATATATTAATTGTATATTGCAATTAGTATAGAATCCTTATCTTTTAATTAAGCTTCGGATTATACAATTTAGTGATAAGAAGAAACGATTAGGATACCACTAGAAGACGTTTAACTCCCATTTACCGCATTAATTTAAATTAAAAATTAAGCTAAATTAAAAATAATGAAAACTCTAATTTGGTTTAAAGTTGCTGAATGACTTTCAAGTTAATGGCTCCAACATATGTATCTTTTAGATCAGGAAAATTTCATAAAGTCAGGATTCGCATCCCTTCCTTTCTTAAAACCTCTACGTATGTCTATCCTACTGTTTCGCACTCTTCTTCTTCTTCTTCTTTTAAACATCATACTAAATTAAATTTAGTTCAGTCCAATTTCAAGAGCGAAAGAGTAGGATAACCTATGCAAATCTTTTTAGAAAGAAAGGGACGCAAATTTCAATTTCATGAAATTAAACCGAGCGGAAAGGTGTCTGGAAGGCATAAGCACTGAATTTTCTTAGTAATTTTGACAGAAAAAATACTTTCAATGTCTTTTTTTGTGGTATAAAGGTATCTCGTTAAAAATGGCGAAATAAGCAAAAAGGATGTTCTTTTAATAGACAATCTTTATCTTTCAAAGCAAACAATCATCAGCCCCTTGGGATTTTCTCATGAATACCCGGAGAAACGTGCTGTTTGACAAAATTCCTAGACAATCTTGAGATTCTTCAGGCGCGATCAATGTAGAAGCCACCAAGATGATCATCACTTTTTTTCCCGCATAGCAATTTCGGTGGCTTCGCGGATGAATGTCAGAGGAGATGGCTAAAAATATGCACATTTATGTGAATTGGGATTTTAGAAGTTAGCTGTTCGGGTGTGATGGCAAACAACCACCTGCTTGCTCATGTCATTCGCAAAATTGATTTTGACAGTGTCACTGTCCATTCGGATCTGTCAAATATACACAATTTCAGCCTCAAAAGACCTTCCACCGTTCTTTTTCCCGTCCATCATTCACTCTATCATCTCTCCCAACTTTCCCATACCTCTACACTAAGAACACCATTTCAAGATGCCATCAAGGGAAATATATTGTTCTTCATGGAAATTGATATGAAAATTGCAAAAGAAGGGGGGACAGTGATAAGTGCTATTTTTGGGTGTTTTCTTTTCTAGAGGAAAGGATGTGGCAATATTTTGGTGTACAATAGGATTTTGTTGGCTTAGACAACAGCTTAAGATATCAAAGATGGTTGGTTTAAAAATAAAACGTGGGATGTGATTGTGACATACACAGAAATGTCGTATAATTTTACGTACAATTCTATATATTGAATCAATAAAGTTTTGGAATAAGTAAAAGTTAATTCGACGACATTGAAAATAAAATATTAATTGAATATGATGATTGTAAATTTTAAATTTTATCTTAAATCTTCAAAATTTATCTCCGAATTGTAGTACGGATACTCTTAAAAATCATTAGAACCACAGCGTAGTTCATTAGTCGCAATGATACTTTATTTCTAATTAATTTCTTAATGATTAAATAATGACTTTAGCATTGAAATTCTCTCAAAATCTCCACCTTAAAGTCAAACTTTTCTTTTCAAACTTCCTCTGAAAGTCTCTCTTTCGTGCAAAAGTGTTGAATTTTCGCGTGAAAAGCACCTCAAAAAGCATTCTATGAATGAGAAAACTTTACGCCTCAGGCAAAACTCTTTTGCCACGCGTTTTCTGACGAATTGTTTCAGACCTTTCTGAAGACAATAGAAGTGAAATGAACAAGTCAGAATTACTGAGCAAAAAAAAGTAGCCATTTAGACTATCTCACGTCATAGGACAATTAAAAAAGCCGTGAAACTTTCATGAGACTTCACACTACTGTCTCATTCAGACGGAACTTCTTTTTTATATATGGCACAGTTGCAATAGAAGTGGCTTAATTCAGCATTACACATTTTCTTATTTTCGCATATTAAAATTTAAAAAAAAAAATTTTAATCTAACTCTAATTAACAAATTATATTTAGTATTCAATAATACTTAATACTTAAATAAATAATAAATACTTTTACAGTATTTTAGAATTTAAATGATAGATAGATAGATAAATACGTATTTATTTATCAGCAATGCTTATAAGGAACAGCACAAGAGAGGCAAAAGTGCACTGTAGTTTTTTTCGCGGTGATCATTTAAGGTTATGTCAATTTAGAAATTTAGCAGATGAACAATGTAAAAGGAAAAGAAAATTTTAAAATCAGAAAAGTAAGGGAAGAGTACCAGCGATCGGCAGTGTTCCTCGGATCGTCAGGTTAGTATCAGATTGTCGCACCAATTCAAATTAATTTATAAAAATTAATAGCTACTTTTTACAATTTAACTCTCACGAAAATGCAATGAAGTAGCTCAGATTTAATTTATAAGATCCGAGGTACAGTGTACGTACATAGGTGCAATTACATTTTTTTTTTTATTAATTTATTGTAAAAATTTAAAATTCCAAATACGCAGATATAGTTAAATGGATCACTAATATACCGAGTAGCAGACACAAAAACACCAAATAGTATTTTGAGGTTTATATTTTCAACTAAATATTGAGCATGTCTCTTAACATTTCGATCCGGGGTTCTCTTCCCTTATGCCTAAAAAGAAAAGATCATTCGGTTTTCACATTGGAAGAGGCATAATTTTTCTGAAAGTAATCTTTCTAAAAATTATTGCTCTGCGAAGACTTACGGCAAAATTTTGAAATACGAAAAAATACTCAGCTAATTTAAATAAATTAGATTTCTAATTTTATAAAAATTGCCTATACAAATTCAAGTGCATGTTTAAAGTATATTAATCGATCGAGTAAATTAATTTTTCTACTATGTTTAACCCTCTAACGGTGTTTTCTTTAATATGCGAAAAAAGTTCTAAAACAATATTTTTTAGGATAATTATGATCCAATAAAGTCGAAAAACCATCCGTTCTTCATTATTTCTTTTAGTTCATGCGCTAAGTGAGAAAATATAAATTTTTTTTGAAACTCTTTTTGCTTCTAAAATTCACATTTTTAGTTTTTTAAATTTTTTTAAATAAAATATACAAAGTAGAATGACATGTCTTTTAGTAAAAAATAAATTTATTATAGTCAGATAACTTTAAATCGGTATTTTTATGGAAATTGGAAATGAGATTTTTTGCACAAATATTTTTTGTTGCTTTTTCTCTGACCTGTCACACAAAACTGGGAATAGCTACAAAACGAAGACTCAAAATGAGTTCAAACTTTCAAGAGATGTTTATAAGACTATTACCGAGGACACTATAGCACTTTTAAATAAATAAAACCTTTATTGTCGCTGTAAAGGTTATTTTTGTGAAGACCTATTGGAGGCGGTCTTACCCGTTAGAGGGTTAAGTGGAATTAATCCATATCATAATTATTATTATTAATCGAGTCGAGGCATTAAAAATTAAACATGTCTTGCCCAGAAACGGGCTACGTCAATAGCGGCAGAATTTGCCGACATCAAATCTTCTACATTGCAAAATGCAGGAGACAAAGGACAAACACACAAGTGGGCAGTAGTCTGAACTACCCCACAGTCACACAAAACGTCTCCTTCTGTGAAACCCCATCGTCTCCTGTTGTCTTTTGATCGTGCGACCCCGCTTCTCAAACGATTGAGCGCTCTCCACGTTCTCCAGTCCTGATCACCACCAGGAGGAAGACTTTCCTTGGGCTCGACAAAATCCGGAGGGACGGCATCCCTCCATAAATTAAGTCTTGCATCCTCCGGTATTGTTTCAAGACACATAACAGTTTGGCTGAAACTCTTGCGAGATTTCAGCCTTTGCTTCGCCCTCTCTCGACCATAAAGGAGATGCCTTGGCTCTGTACAAGCCTTAGACATTTCCTTGCCGGAGATGACTTGTCTCCTTATTTGTGGAGGAGCTATACCCGCTAACGGGTATAATTTGGTAACGGGTGTGCTTTTTAAACACCCCGTCACAATGCGCACGGTATCGTTGAGAGCAACGTCCACTTTCTTTGTATGCGCCGATCTCTCCCATACCTCAGCCGCGTACTCTGCTGCAGAAAAAGATAACGCAAGAGCAGATGTGCGTAACACTTTCGGCTGAGCACCCCACTGAGTGTTTACAAGTTTACGTAGTAAATTATTACGTGTTTTAACCTTGTCTTTTACATTGTTGCAGTGGGGTTTGTATGTCAGAGATCGGTCAAGAGTGACGCCAAGATATTTAGGTGTGAAATTGTGATTTAGAATTTTTCCCTCCCATTCTACATTTAAGCGTCTTTTAGCCCATCTGTTACGCAAGTGAAAACAGCACACTTCAGTTTTTGACGGATTTGGCTTTAGCTGGTTTTCCCTGTAGTACTTAGAAAAGTCAACAAGGCTTCTCTGAAGTTGAATCTCCACATCATCGAATGTGGAAGCTTTTACTGCTAGAGCCAGGTCATCTGCGTAAAGAAAGGCTTTCGATGGAGACGGCAATGGCTGATCATTTGTATAGATGTTAAATAGTGTGGGAGCCAAGACACTACCCTGGGGTAGGCCATTTTTTTGCAATCGCCATCGGCTTTTTCGACCACGAAACTCAACGAAGAAGCGGCGATTTTGTAAAAGAACGCCGATTATCTGTGTGAGTCCATAGTCAAATGTGAGATTGTAGATTTTGGTTAGGAGAATCCTGTGATTTACTGTATCAAAGGCGGCTGAGAGATCAACGAACGCGACACCCGTGATTTTACCTTCCTCAAAACCATCTTCGATGAATTGAGTTAGGTTTAACACTTGGTTGGAGCTGGATTTTCCTGGTCGATACCCAGCTTGTTCGCTGATTAGTTTATCTTCTACAGCACTTGTTAGCCTGTTCAACAGCATTCTCTCAAAGACTTTGAAGAGATGACAAAGAAGTGAGACAGGTCGGTAGCTCCTCGGATCGTTGACGTCTTTACCAGGCTTAGGGATTGCTACTACGTGAGCCTTTCGCCATATTTTCGGTATCTTTCGATTTGTTAAGCAGTAATTGAAAAGTCGAAGAATCCAGACAATTGTCTGGGGTCCAAAACTCTTCACCTGTTCAGCGTACAGACCATCACATCCAGCCGCTTTCCTGCTTTTCATCGATCTGATAGCCGAATGAAGCTCATCTACACAAAAGGGTGCAGAGAGGTATTGAACCTCCGCAGCAGCATCCCTATTTAATTTCGGCTTCGCTAAGCGAGAGCTTACTTTTCCATTCATAAGTAGCGTATGAGCGATCTGGTCAGCAGTCACTTGAGGGAGAGTCTTGTCGGAAGTGGGGTCGTTGTTGAGGTGTCGGATTAGTCGCCAAGCTCGGTGGCTATTTTTCGACATATCCAAACTCTCAACGGTTGACACCCACCGTTCCCGTCTGCTCTCAGCAACAGCATTGGTCAAGACATTAGCAAGTTCTAATGTGGCTTCACTGAAGGGATCAGCCTCATACTATCATAATGTAATTTAGTTTCTCAATCTGTTTGTGCAGATAAATTATATCACTATAAGACTCAATTTTATTTGCAAGCATGAGAAAAATCCCAATTTCAAAGCTGCCCCACTTCCACCTATTAGGTGAGATTTAAAACAAGTTATGCCCCTTCCATTGCAAGTGTGCGATATGGATATTTTATTTACACCCAAATACGGCTGTCTGGTGAAATTTTTTCGGACAGACTTTGAAGGAGGAAAGGGCATCATTGTTCATCCAACCACCCCATAAATGTAGCTGTCAAATCAAATGAAAAACTATTGCTGAATTTTCCCAACATCTCCCAAACGAAATGGATTCCCTTTCGTATGTCCATCTTGAGTTGGGGATCTCGATTTAAACACATTCTGTCTATTTGGGAGAAAAGTGAATTTTCCAGAGATATTCGTGCGTGTGAAAAAATAGTTTGGGGTGTGATTAATGGGATGAAAAAAGCGTACCAGATGAACACAGAAAACCTACTTTGAAAGGAAAAGTTTGAAGAAGTTTGTAGAGGTTTGTCATAAGAAGCTCGATTTAAATTGTAATATCTAAAATTATAAACAAACGAATTTATGGATTGACAAATTTTTAACAAAATGTTTTGCCATTTAAATGCATAAGTAATAGATGGTGTAAAAGATATTGCACTGAAAAATTACAAAACTTTTACAAATAATCGTTAAATTTTTGCCATAAATCTTATTTGCCAAAAGTGACAAACTCTTGACAAAATAGAGGTAGTCAGTTCAAAGATTTATTGATCCTTTACTTTTTTTTTTTGATAAAGCTGATCATTTTTGACAAGACATTTTACCTAAGATTCTTTTATTTCTCTTTCAGCCTAGACTTTTTGGGATCAGAAAACTTTGCACACTTGCCAATACTTCCGCGCCACTTTGCTCATGATCGACACATCAATTAATTTTGGCTGTTAATTAAAAGCTATTAAGTATCTCGCCAATTTGTGTCGTTTGAGGTGTGCAAGACGTGAGAATTTTCCATACAATTTCACCACCATTTTACATGACCTTTTTTGCCACATCCGCCAGTCTATTTCAAATACAAAAAGCAAGCCTGTCAGTCAAATGCGTGACATTCCATCGACTCTTTTCGAAGGGTGGTAGGATACCCTCTTCAACACAAGTGTTACACCATGGAATTCCACATCCCAATATCCATTCTACAATTTAAAACTTTTGCCAAATGGCTAAAAGGTTCAATAAACCCCCCCCAAAAAAGCATTTACAATGTGTTACATTTCTTGACGCAATGCAAATCATTTTTCAAATTATCTACCCCTCCATGGAATGTCATCCGTAAATTTCCCACATTGACTTTCCTTTCTTCGAGCCCATAAAGAAAGAATCCCTCTGGATTAATTTCCAATCTGTACATTTAAAGTACACGATTTCCTTTTAATACTCTAAAGGTAATTTATGGAGAAATCAAGGCTTCTAGTTGCCAAATTTCAGTAGGTATAGTAAGGTAGGGTAATTGGATCGTTTTCCGTAAAGTGCTACTTAAACGCTTGTTTTTGGACTGATGAAATTCTTTTTTACTTCTTCTAAATCCATAGAATTATTCACTGTTTCATTCAGAAACATGATATAAAAAAAATTATAAAAAATATTAAAGAAAATAATGATAATACTGAAATAAGTCAGCATGCACTAATTGGGTCGCTTTTTCATTAATTCACTTTTAATTAAACCTTTGGATTTAAAATACTTTTTCACAAGGAAAAAAAACAATAAATGTTTTCAATCAACCAGCTATCATTAGCGAAAATATCACTGCTAGAAAATTTTTATTGAAAAACCCAGCTGGTACAAGATTGAAATGAGTCGATTACAGTCAATTGTGGTAATCCTGGCACTCACTTATTTAATTTAAAATTATTATTTTTGCTTTTATTCAAATTTGAATAGTTATATTATGTTACTGTAGTGACTATTATTACGGAAATAAAAATAAAAATATAGTGGATTAGTTATAAACGATCCATATAGCGAAGCGCCCAGATTAGCACACTCTACTATATAGCAATTAAATTTTCGCTTTAATATGAATTAAAATTCTGAAGATCAATTGAGCAATGACTACCTGAACATAGAGTCGTCAGAGTCGTTTTTTGAATCCAAAAAAGCTTTAACCCTTTAACGACGAGACAGTTTTCGCTGACTGAAAATTAGCAATAAAAATGAAACCGATAAACAAAATTTGTAAAACGTCTTACATCTAACCTTCGAAAAGCAAACAGAGTCTGATTTGGTGTACTTTTAGTCTCTATGAACGATAGGGACAAAAATAGCCCAAAATTTTAAGTAGTTTTTCTGACGATACCAATGACTGATAATTTTCACTCTAACGAAAAATATTATGTTTGAGTATTCTAGTTTCCTTTTAAAAAACGGTTTTGCTAAAACAAAAAAAACTGGAAGTATGAAAAATAATTAGAATTAATTTTCAATATGAGAATTAAAAAGTTCGTTATTTTTCAGCTTAAAAATTTACTATACAGCAAATAAGTGGAGACTTGGAAAAAATATTCTGGATTCCTTCAACCTTCTACTTTGCAATTACGTATAAACATAAGAAAAAAATAACTTTAGGTAGTCAGGAAAAATTATTTTCTTTATGGGACACCGGTGTTCCAATCGTCCTTAAAGGGATAAGGGGTTACGAAGGTTTTGCAATTTTAGTATTTATTTGTTTTTTTTTTTGTTTTTATTTGTCTAATAGGGGAAAGTGTCTGCCTTTGAATGCGGCAGCCTTTGAACATTTATTTTTTCTCTTATTTCCCAAAGCAAAAATTCTGTTTTATTAATCGAAGTTAATATTTAGAAAACAATTAGTTTTATTGATTATAGTTTAGAGAATATGGTTTTTGCTTTGGAAAATAAAAGAAAAATTAAATATTCAAAGGCTGCCGCATTCAAAGGCAGGCCACTTTCCCCTATATCGAGAATATTTTCTTGAAAGTTGATAAGTTTAAATGGTTTTAATTAAAACATCTTGTTTTTTGACTTTTAATGAATATAAGTAATCCAACGGCTGTATTTTTAAAATTTTGAATGAAAATTTTAGAAAATTTGTTCAAATTTTATAATTTTATAGGTTTAAGAATTTGCATTAAAAGAAAAATTTGATATGTTGACAAAAAAATAGAAATTTGTATATTTTTTAGTCTTCGAGATCCACGTAACCCCTTAAGAAATGAATTTATGTGATTTTAGGACATTTTATTTAAAATCATTAAATCATTTAAATTAAATTAAGCCATTTTAAATCCAATAAGTTAAAGCGTAAATGATCGATAAGGGTTGCCAGATATCATCAGTTTCTTACGAATTTCAGTATAAAAAATAGTTTTCAAAGCATAACATCATTAGAGCAAAACTCGCGATTTCGATCGATTTAATATCATTAAATCGAAAAAATTATGAGCGCTGCATAAGTTTAAATTTTCACTGCACACAAATCTGATAAGATAGGTACAAGACTAAATTTTCTCCTGTAGTTTTCTCTAAAGAAACCAAATCCTACTGTGGTATATTACATGTAATAATAAACCAATCTTTTCAATGAGCGCAATCGATTCCTTAAAGCTCAGGCACAAACTTTAACCTATCGAAGATCGGTGACCTTCTTTTTCTTCCGCTTGTCAGATAAAAATTCCACCCCCATCAGCTATTTCTGTATCGAGTTTTCCCAAAATAAGAAAATAGACGCGATTCTGAGATACACACCGAGATGACTGAATAGAGATGGAAAGACGTTCATCAATCAAAATCCGACCACTTTTCACGACAGGCCACAATCGATTCGCACAGTTGGACAAGCAGGGAAAAAAAACCGAAAAGAGAGTGATATTGCTATTGTGTACATTTCCCGGAGGGCGGTGGAAAGTTGAATTTCCTCCCGGGGTGCTTCAATAATAGATAACACTTCGCATTTGTTGTTTATTAATCAAGTTTCTGTCGTAGGTCAGTGTCTCAATCGATGCCGGAAAAGCCCAGCTCTCGCCGGGTGATCAATAAACCTCAAGTGTTGGTCTGGTTTTTCTAGCCTGTCGGCAAAAATGTCTTTGGAAAATAAACTTGGATGCTGACTGCCTAAATATACTGATAAAAAAATCATTTCTGAATTAAATTCTTCCTGAAACCGACGTTTGACAACCTAATTAGAATTTTTAAGGTTAAATTGTGCAATTTATTTATATCACAATTTTTTCATAAATTAATTTGGTGAATAAACCATACAAAAAATTTAAAGAAATTACTAAGAATTTGCAAAAAACGTTTTTCAAGTACAAAAATTAAATTGTAAGTGCGTACCCCGTTATAAGAAATTTCTCAATTGAGCGAAAATTGATAAGGCTTTCAACGAATAAAAATTTTCGAAATCATTCCCAAAATCTTCTTCAAAATAAAGCTTTCCCTAAAATTGCTTATAATTTGCAAACAACTTCTTCAAAAAAGTAATAGCTTTTTGAAGGGCAATTCAGTTGAGAAGTAATTGGTACTTTTGATTCTTTCATTTCTCGCATTCGCATTCTTTAAAGCTGTTATATCTTCAATGGCAATCAAATAAACAATTTCCGAATGAAAAACCGAGAAAAATATAGCCTGAGAGGTGCACAAGAATTGTCAGCTGGTGTAATTTTCACGGAGATTCTTCAGAAGCTACTTGAAGTGGCATCAGGCGGAGAAAAAAAGTGGCCACAAACATTCATTAAGACAGTCAAGTCAATTGATATTTGATTGATTGCTCTGACTTCTTATTTGGACTTGGCTGTCTCGAGTGAATTTGTGTATAAGTGCTTCTTGTCCGAAACTTTCTTCTAACTCACATAGTTAGCACCTAATTGTACTCCAATCTCATCTAAAGTGGCTAACATTTTCATCTTTGGGGGCTGAGAAATTCCGAACACGTGCTCCAAAAATTCAACAATACGAATAATTTTCTATGTTGTTGGCAGTGATTAATAATTAATTTTTTAATACTACACATAATGTTGAATTTTTCCAACTAACTAAGCGCATTTTTGTGCTTGAGGAATGCTAGGAGATTGTGGAAGAGTGTCACGAGCGAAAATGAAAGGAAATGCTCGAGAAATGTGAACAATATGAGCCCATTTCTCCATTGGAGAGGTTTGTACTTATCGTGAGGGCTTTGTATTTTTTGCCCTCGAAACACGGAACATTTTGTAACCAAGTTCACAGAGGATAACCCTAAATATCCCATATGGCTCCGCAACAGAGTTGAAAAAACATCCAGAGGGACTATTTAAGATAAAAATTTTAGTGAATTAGCAAGTGATACTGATTTTAGCGCTTAGGTGACTTTTTTAGTAGATTTTTTTAATACTCTTTAAAATATGCAAAAAATCGATCCCATACTTTTCTAAAATTACTGGGACGAATTTATAAAATGTCATGGAGATTATCTTAGGGTTGAAGGAACACCTCTTCGACAGGGAACTCCTATTGACACTTTTATCAAAATGTTGAAATTTAATTAATGCATACAATAAAATCTAAGTAATATAACGTTTTTTCATTAATCTGTGTATTTCGATAAGGATGAGTGTTCGAATCTTGTATTCCAAATGGTACAGAGTAGGGTGTTAATAACTCTTAACATGTGTTCTGAAAGTGTCAATAGGTATTCCTTTCACCCTACTATGTTTTTCTTTAATAAATACATTGATCTCTTACAAATCAATCTTTAAATTTTTATATCAATTTTATAATGTCCTAACCGTACCAGAATTTTACTGAAACCAATCCCATTAAATCCTTAAATCAATCCCGCAGTCAATGTTTGAAATTCAATCCCATAATCTTCTACAAAATTTAAAAGCTAAAAAAGGCGTAGAAACTATTAAATAGCACAAATAAGTGATGCTTATAAGTAAGTTAGGGAAGGGTTTTGCAGCTTCGTAATATTGCAGCTTCGTAAAACTTGATTTTTTTTCCAAGTTACTAAATGAATTTCATTCGTGGTCATATATTCTAAAAACTAGTCCAACATCTTACATTTCCTGACAAACTTGGAAACCTAGGCCTTTTATTCTGGGTCCAAACCGCAAAAATAAAAAGTGGGCCTAAAATCGTAATTCTGATGTGCAATATTGATCACTCAGAATATAAGTCGAACAACTCCGTTTTTTACAAAAATTATTTTATTCGCTTTTTGGATATTTCTTTATACCCTCTACCCCTCTCTTTTGTGTCCAGTGCAGTGTTTCTAAGAAAAATGAGGCCTGCATAGGTGGGAAAAATGTTGTACGAAGATGAGTTAACCATGGCACCTTCGTAAAAAATGCCGTTACATTTTCATTTTCCTGTAGAGGTAAATCCAAAAATTTCCAGGAATTTTCTGCAGCAGAATTATAAACCCAATAAGTAAGAGATTTTTTGTCATAGTGATATAACTAATTGATTCAGTTTGTGTGGTATTCAGTAAAAAATCTTAAATCTTGGACATCTTTTTCCCTACGAAGCTGCACAATCTCTCCCTATTCAAGAAGAAAATAGGTCACTGGACAAAATATACAAAATATTTCTAATCTCTGTAAATTCGAAATCGTCAATGAACGTAAATAATTAATTACTTAATTTTTTTAAGTAAAATATTGCTTTTAATATCCAAAATACTAATTTTATTTTTTTAATTTTATTTATTGAATATTTTTAAAAAACAAATAGGACTTTAAAACTCATTACATAAAAAATATGATTTTGATTAATTGGAAAATTCATTCTGTAAAAGGACATTCAATCTGTATTTTTGATATCCCTCGAAACAAAGCGATCGAATATCTAAACTAAATAATTCTCAACTCTGGCCTTAAAGCGTTTTCTGGTACAAGAACGTGAAAGATGGGAATGAAAATAGTCCTAAGGAGCTCGAGGACAAAAATTGGATGAATTTGAGTCCACAGCAGGGGTTGAAGAAATAAAGAAATAAATTTTCTTTAAGTCAAAACACCGGCTCAGGGGTGTTTATCAATGTTGGCCTAATATATCAACATTCTGGTGATCCCTCGATCTTTGCCCTCCCTTTGCTCTCGGCTTCTTTCTTATAGACATCCTCAAACCTCTAATGGGATAGAAATGCACCTTCTTCGTTCATCATTTATTCTACAAGCTATCTCACCCTCATATTTAAGAATTCACTAGGTCAGCAATGTGTTGATTTAGGTGAGTGCCGGTAGTCTCAAGTGATTCTCCCTAATTGAATATTATTCCTCCTTCACCATGAATTAAAAAGCGATTAGCGTCTTTTAGACCTAATAAGTGACTCTATTACACAAATCCCATTGTCACCCTTCTGAATAAATTGGAACAAATGCAAATTTTATGAGATTGCAGGGGATGGAATCAACCCCATTTCTAAAATTAATTTCTAGGCAAAATTTGCTGGTGCTAAAAGGGCCGTCTTCCCGCACAAGAGTTAATTATTTTCGAATTAAGTGCAAAAACGATCCGTGAGATTTATGCTGAGTTCAATTCCTAAGAAAAAAACCAGTTTAAAGTGAGCTGAGCCTGGAGCAATGCGTGCATCTTGCAGTTGTTGCGCGCAGTCTCGCGCTTCGAGACCGTTTTGACAATAACAAATCCCCCTCTTGATATGGAGAAAATTAAAAGTCGTATAACAAATTGAAATCAGTTCATTAAGTCTCCAAGATTCTCGTAAGGGATCGCCAAGTGTCTCAGTGTTAGTCAAAGGAAAGATGCCCTACAGGGTAGTCATTGAGAAACTGCATAGCGTTTTGTGTTTCTTCAGTTTTGGAAAAATCCTTTTAAACAAAATTATTTAATATTTAATTTTTGGTCTTCTGTTATGGGTGTATATTTTTTTTTAAATAATCGGTATACTAATTCTAAAACGAATTTCCTATTTCTTACTACTATAACGTCGTTATCACACTTGCACATTAAAATTTTAATGTGATTCACATTAATTGTCGCTTGTGAGCGTACAAATATGTTATTTGTGCTTTTGAGTCACTTAATATTTGAGGTTTTTCTGTTTATTGATAAAGAAGTGGACTTGGCCTGCAAAAATAAGTTTAAATTAACCTAAAGCATAAATATTTTTCACATTAAAAAATTAAAGAGAAAATCACATTAATTTTTCGCATTAATGCTATAAATCAAGTAATATCAAATTTTGTGGGCCAAGTCTACCTTTTTATCAACAAATAGATCAAATTTTGAATATAAAATGATTCAAACACACAAATTACACATTTGGACTCTCTCCAGCGACAATTAATGTGAATCATATTAAAATTTTAATGTGCAAGTGTGACAACACAGTAAGACTTAAACCGTTTTCAGACTAGAGGCTTAGCCTGGTTTCCGAAGACGTGGAAATCCTAAATAACAACCAATTTAATTTCTTCTTCTGATTCAAATAGATTATTTCCCTTTAACAGTCCATTTTTAAGTCAAAATTTTGCAAAAAAAAATTCGACTGTTAAGAGTCTTGATAAGTTAAGTTTTATGGCTAACCCATAGGTCTGAAGCCCGTATTAGGGTAGTTTTCTGAAAGTCGGACAGCGCTGAAAATCGGACACGCCAAAAACCGGACTATAAAAGCGGCTTTAGCCAAGTTTCTTGAAGTCCCTTCCCCTTTCGGAACTCTTTCAGTGATTTTTGGTTTCTTTGGTATTGTACACCATAGAAAATGTGAAAAACTAAAAACCGGCTTTACAAACCGTGCGAAATTCGATACTACAGCTTTTATTCATTCTGCAAAAAGAAATGTGCTTAACTTTCAATTTAACGTTTAGTAGAAAAAAAACCGAAACTTTTGTTTCCTGTATTCCATCTTCTCAATAATTGCCCCTTTAGCCAAGAAAACAAGACGATCTGCTGGTGTTGAGCCAGTGTTTGTGTTGCAAACGATGTTTTTCGGTCTAAGAATGTCGAATGAGTAGATGAGTACATGCAAAGAAACGCGAAGAAGGCAAATGGAACTGGAAACAGACAACGACTGGGGAAAATTGCAATTCGCTCTGCACCCAAAACCGCCCATTGAAAAACCCCCTAAACAATTCGTAAGAGCATCTCCTCTGCCGTGGCCGGAATAAGAGAATGTCTGAGTAGCATGGAGCTACATGGTTGGGCAAAAATGCAGAAAATGTGGCATGACTGCAAAATTCGCGATGGTGTGGCGATGCTTCATTAGAGGCGGGAATCATTTTTCGAGTGTTCGCTAATAAACGTTAAACCCAAAGAACAAGTTTTCTCTGCCAGCACGCGAATCTTGTTGGATAGCCCTCCATTCGATAAGTCGCAATTTCCGTGAGAGTGTTCGTGACCTCAAGTTGACGGTACTCATGAAGACTCTTTCTGATATTTGTGAAAAAGAAGTTGGTAGCCCAGGAATTTATTGCCATCGATAAATCCGCTGGATTTCCCATCGCGAGGGGGAGGAATCCCCATCTTCTGAGGTAAATTGTCCAGCATCTTGCAATTGGCCAGCGAAATTGCTTTATTTCGCACTGTCTTGGGTGAATTAATCAACACGCGAAAGGAAATTGCAAGACCCCTTTTATTGCCCAGTGAATAGCATGTTTCATTTGCAACATTGTTTAAAACAAATTTATAAGAAAAAAAAATCAAGCCAATCTCAACATCAAAAAACAAGTGATACATAAAAAAAATATACCCAAGAAGCATTATTTTCTCATAACAATCACTTTTATTTTCTGAACATGCATTTGACATTTGAATAAGAGTGAGTGGAATGTAATTAAATCATCTCTGTCACTCTCATGGGAAGTTGCGAAAAAACATGTTTACAAAACAAAAGTCATTGTACACACGGCATAAGTCGTTAGACATAGGGTAAGATGGGGTAATTTGGAATCATGTCTAATTTGAAACTGTGAGATTTCCTAAAGGCCTCTACACATTGGGAACAATTTTTTTCAAAAATTGCATTTTGACAAAATTTTGACGTTTCCACGTACAGCACTGCAAGCAATTTCTTTAAAAAAGCGATTTTTAACAAAAATTGCTCCCGGTGTGTAGAGGTCTTAACAGATTTATATGACAAAAGAAAATACAACGAAGAAGTACTCTCGAATGTAAAGTCTTATACTTATTCGTGGTTTTCCTTTTTCTCTTTAACCATTTGAAACAGAAAATCTTCATATTCCAAAATAGACATGATTCCGAATTGTCCCATCTTACCGTATTCTAAAATCTTTTTGTATTGCTACTTGATCAGACAGTGTTCTTTGTAAATTAAATGAAGCATTAAAAAAGAGCTTAGAAATTTCTATAAGAATTCCACTGCTGCTTGACGTGAGACTTCTACACATTTGGAGCAATTTTCATCAAAAATTGTCTTTTTGATGGGATTTTGACAACTAGGGTCGGAGGAACGTCTGTTCGACAGGGAACCCCTATTGACACTTTTGTCAAAATGTTGAAAATTATTTAATGTATCTAGTAAAATATAAGTAATATAACGTTTTTTCTGTAATATACCTTTTACTATAAACAGAGATGTTCAAATTTCATATCCCAAATGGTACAGAGTAGGGTGTCAATAGGTGCTGACACGAGTTCTTAAAGTGTCAATAGACGTTCCTTTCATCCTACCCCTACAAGAAATGAGCGCTTAAATGGGTGAAGTAGTAGAGTACACGCTGTATAATGTGACTATTTCGCGTTCGAAGCCCATTTAGGCCACTAGGTTTTTTTTTTCTGTCGTTGTTTGAATTGCATTCTGAGTTTCCGATAACTTTATAATACGGTCTTCAGGCTATAGAGGTTTAGCCCAGTTCCTGAATTATTCCTTATTCTTTGCCAATAAAAGCTTCAACACATTTCGAGCACTTTTCGTCAAAAATTAGAATTCAAAGAGAATTTTGACGTTTCCACTTACATTAATGCAGACAAGTTCCTTAAAGGCGTCTACATATTGGCAGCAATTTTCGTCAAAAATTGCTTTTTTGGCAGAAATTTGACGCTTCCACCTGCAACACTGCAGGAAATTTCCTTTAAAAAAGCAATTTTTGGCAAAAATTGCTCCCTATGTGTATAGGCCATAAAAAATCAATTTTTGACGAAAATTACTCCCGAATTATAGAGGCGGCCTTAAGATATAATCTAAATAGATTTTTTATAAATCGTCTTTCGAAAAGTTGGAATAGTCAAGCCATATGTATATAAACTTTAGAAGTGAAGCCCGTATTAGAAAAGTAATAATGCATGTTCCGAATTCCCCTAGCGAGAAAGCTTAGTTCCCCTCCCCTACGTAGTTTCGTTCTAAAAAAATTTTTGATCAAAATTGCTTCACTGTGTAGAGACCTTTATGGAATTGGACACTGAAAACCTTTGACAAAGCGAAAAAATCTTAGAATTACAAATTTTGCTTTTTATTTTTTTAAATTGTAAAAAAAATATTAATATTAAGGATGTTAAGCCGTTTTGTGAAATTAGCAATGAATTTAGTAAATACGAAGTAAATATGACGTGAAAAGTATTTGTCAAAAATCTTCAAATTGTCTAAGTGCTTGGAAACCGAATTGGCATGTAGGAATTGCAAAAATAAGACAGCTGTCCAATTCCTTAAGTCTGGAAACCCTTGCAGCAACAAAAAATCCAAAATTCTCATTACAAGCCTTTTAAAATTATATTGTAAGACCTCTATAAAATTGTAAGTGCTAATACAACCATTTTGCTTCTTGGGTAATTCAATTTATTTCGCAATTAATTTTCAGACAGCAAAAAAAATTGCAACAAATTACTTGGGATTAAATTAAGATGAAAAATAGGGTGAAAAATAAATAAATAAAAATAATTTACCATCACGGATTTTGTCCCGGAGATCTGAAATTTCGAAAAAGTGTCAAATATTAGTAAAAATTCAATGAAAACAAAAAGAAATTTTGTGGGATTGGACAATTTTTGGGAATAGGTCATTCAACTCAGTGTCTTTTCATTCACATTTTTAGCCTACAATTCCTCAGACCCTCTTTTTTCCTGTATGAAGTAGCACACTCTTGAACATTTCTTCTCTTGCAGTATTCTCATATAAATGCATCGTGAAAGAATTGGGAGTTCACTGAGAACAAGTTTTCTTATCTAAAAACCACTTATTGCAATAAAGGCTTCCACCCGAAGATTCACAACTGGGGGATGTCGAAGTGTAAAAGTAAATTTACACCATCTCTATTAATCTCCCTCCCAACTCGCCAATCTTACGGATTGGAGTATCTCGTGCTCTATGACCCTTCCATGGGATTTGAGGTACTTTTCACCCTCTGACAGAGGCTGCCGAGAAACGCACCATCAGTTGAGAATGATTTACGCACCTGTAGGAGTGCCCCATGGAAAAGTTTTACCAGAGAAAACTACCAAGGGGACAACAAGTACGAAAACTCATACTTCAAGAAAAAATGAGGTGTAGAAAGTACACAGAAATTCTGGTACTTAATAAATCACTTTAGCGCTTAAACAATACAAGCTGTAAAAGAGTTAAATACGAAATGTTGTAATTGATAAAAAATGACAGTGATGTCAGTATTTGACAGCATCTGTCAAGTGTAATTCCTCAAGTTTATTAAATGTATCGATGCCTTCGTCAATTCCACGAGATAGTCATGGGTTTGACGAATTAAAAAAAAAAACGATATACTAAAACGTAATACAGTAGACTCTCTCTCAATCGGGAATATGGGGCGAAATGTCATCCGGTTTATCGATAGATTTGGGCGTCAAAACCTTTGTAAATTCCACAAAAAGCGCTCAATTGTAAAGGATCAGGATAAAATAGGAAGAACTACAGCGAATTTGAGTGAATTAGCTTCATAATTAAACGTGAAAATTGTCAACAAAATTTGACGCCCGATTGAGAAAGAGCCGATTGAGTGAGACTCTACTGTACTGACATAACCTGGCATCCATAGTTATCAAAAACAATTTAAGGATTTAAAGAAGAAATTTATGGAATATTGCCTCAAACTTTAAGCTACAAATGAAATTAAAATTTTGTAAAATACTTATTTTTAATTAGCTAAAATGATAATTAAAATTAAAAAGAAATAAAGCACGGTCTCTGATGTTTAGACACAAGCAGTTTTTAAAGTACCTGTCATCTGTCGTTGTCAAAAACAATTTAAAGATTTAAAGAAGAAAGTTATTAATCTCTGCCTTAAATTTTGAGCTATAAATGAATTAAGAATTTGTAATAAAATAATTCTTTTGATTGCCCAAAATGCTAACATGATTCTAAAAATGAACATTCTCCGATGCCCATACGGAGACAGTTTGGCAGTACCTGTCATCCGTCGTTGTCAAAAACAATTTAGAGATTTAAAGAAGAAATTTATTAACCTGTCTCTTAAATTTTAAGATATAAATGAAACTAAGAATTTGTTAATCTGATAGGCTAAACACGCTAATAATTCAAAAAATACACTATCTACCAAAAGGCCCAAATAGACTCAGGCTGGTCCTTGAGAATATTTAGTTCGAAGAATTTGGCAATGAAGGGTAAGGTTAAAAAATCTATGCAAAACACCTCTAATCCTTAATTCTAAATTCGCAGTGTAGAATAGTTTGGGCTGATTATTTACTGGTAAATTTTACGGATTAAAAGGACCTGAGGATCATCATCAATAATTTGAAGCCTAAGGAATGCTATTTTAGAATAATTTAGTAAGAATTTTTTCCTTATTTCAAAGTAGAAAATAATTAAGCTTAAAGGACTTTTCTATCATTTTGTCCTGTCGCTTAGAAGCAAACCTAAGACGGCGATGGACGCATTGAAAGTGGGATTAAATTGTAAATTATTGAAATGAAAACCAATTTATATTTATTTTCGGAAATTCTTTAGAAAAAAAAATGAAAATTATTCATCACACAAATTTTAATAATTCTACAAAAAAAACTCTAATACTAAGCAATAAAAATAATTGACAGCAACTTTCAACTTTTTACTTGACACTTCCAACTATTTTGTGATAATCTAGAAAGTGACAGTTCTTAACATCAGCTGTCAACTGCTAATTATTTGAATAAACAACAGGATTTAAAGCATTTATCAGTTGAATGTGCATATAAATGTTTACTTACAAGTAGTATAATGACATGTATCATGCAGGTCTATTAAGATAATAACAGTGCTAAAATGGTATGCAAATTTAAATGAAAATAATGAAGTATATTTTGAGTAAATTGTGCAAATTATCCATGATTTCAAATGCGTTTTGCTTGGGGAAATTGCCAAGATCAGGAAATAAAACTTTATCTCATGGTCAGTTTATTTTTTTTTCTTTTAATATCTTCACACCATTTAAAGAATCAATCGAAAGGAGGAAGTATATTGCATATATAGCAGCTGAAACTGCGTTCAAAAAAGATTCGGTATTCTTTATCAAGAGGTTTGAATTAGGATAAAGAAAAAGTGGTTTCCATGGCTCCCGGTGAACTTCTTCCAGGTGGAAAATTTCGCGGACTGTTAATTTCTAACAGTAATATTGGTTTATTAGCATAAAATTTGATTACAGAAATTGTCGCTACATTTTGATTATTTAAATGAGGAAATTTGTGACGCTTTTTAGGCCTATAAAACTGTCTAATTCGTAGTCTAAATATAATTTATTTCCTAAGCTATTTATTTATGAGCAAAATTGACCTGAAAAGCCAATAATTTCAAATCCTAATGAGAGATAAAACACTCCCACTGAATAGAGAAACGTCGTTGCCCTCTGACCTAGCTAAACCTCTTCTGCGATTTATCTCTTTTGGCATTTAGAAATGTTTGCTTAGCGTGATGTAAAACACTGAAGGAGTAAGTTAGTAGCCCCTTGAAAGATCATTCTAGAGGGCTGCATTTTACCCTCTCTCAGGCTGAATTTCCATTGCCGAGGGAGACAAATGGGTCAACTTTTCCGACAACTCTGCTAATCTTCTCATTGGAAATTCATTAGGAGCGGCCTCCGCGTGGATTGCAAGATTTATGGATGGCCAAAATTATATGTGGGAAGGTGATATTTCCGTGGAAATGGCCGAAAAAGAATCTATTTGCATTGGATAGCAAATCGCACTGTTACAATGGAAGAGGCATCTTTGCCTTAAAAAATTATCCAGGAGAAAAAATGAATTTCTATTAATTGCTACTCTGAAAAAGAAAAGGTTTGTAACGTTTTTTTGTTTAAAGTTTGTGACTAGGTTGTTCATTGGACGATTTAAGAAGGCATAAGAAAAATGAAAAACGTCCTTTTGACAAATTTAAATTGCCTTACGGCGTTATCACACTTGCACATTAAAATTTTAATGTAATTTACATTAATTGTCGCTTATGAGCGTCCAAATATGTTATTTGTGTCTTTGAGTCACTTGATATTTGGGGTTTTTCTATTTAATGATAAAGAATTGGACTTGGCCTGCAAAAATAAGTTTAAGTTTACCTAAATCATAAATATTTTTCACATTAAAAAATTAAAGAGAAAATCGCGTGAATTTTTCGCATTAATGCAATAAATCAATTTATATCAAATTTTGCGGGCCAAGTCTATCTTTTTAACAACAAATAGACCAAATTTTGAATATAAAATGATTCAAACACACAAATTACACATTTGGACTCTCACCAGCGACAATTAATGTGAATCATATTAAAATTTTAATGTGCAAGTGTGATAACACAGTTAGAAACCTAAATGTTTATATTTAAAATTTCATTATGCAAATTTTCTGAAATAAAAAAAAATAAACAGAAAATTTGTTAAAAAATAAACTTGCCGCTTCTATTGCAAATGAACGATTTGGGAGTTTCAAATGCGGCTTAGCAATTTGCTCTGAAGATGGCATTTAGCGCACGATTTAGTGTTTATTTGCTCCGAAAAGTGCTTTCTGAAGTTGCTCTTGTTGATAACACAAAAGAGCCCACATTAAACTGGTAGAGATTCACTATGATAATTTTTCAGGTCAGCATAAATCAATGTGACGGCTCTCATGAGTTCCTCTTGATTTGGATTTCTTCGGGAAGGAAAGGCCGAGGAAAAGTTCAAAGAAGGAGGGGTTGTATGATTGGATGATTGGATGAAGGTGCAGAAAAAAGCGCACGTTAATTTGCTATTAAAATTCAAAAAAGTAAAAAAATAAAAAAATATGAAAGAAAACACACGTATCGACGCTTCGAGCAATTACCATCGTTTTGACATGATTTTCTTGTACCGCTGGAATTTTCATCTTGCAAGAACGTCTCGTCAAAATGTCTTAAACAATTTTTTTATTGCTCGAACTCAAATGAGAGAGTGTGATATATAATACAATGATTTTGAGGAATTAAATTTTGATAAGAATCTAGAATTTTGCGGTTTCTAAGTAAATTACATCGCGATTTTTGACCATTTTTCATTTTTCTACCGGTAAAGCAGCATAGAACTCAAACGGTTAGGGATATCGATTTCTAGACTTTAGTGACCCCCTGTATTTCGTGTTTTCTGGAGATTTATTGTTTTATTTTTATCCCTTATGACCTTTAGGCACATTTAGAGACATTTTCATCAAGAATTGTCTTTTTGACAGAATTTTTACGTTTCCCCTAACCATCCCTGTAGCCGATCGGCCGCAAAGTTTCACAATAGAGGGAAAATCCATGGAATTTATCTCCTATTTTTCCACGTGAACTTCCGGGAAAATAAACCCTAATAAAAAATTCCAGAGTATTTTCTTGCAATTATCTTAGAGCATACCCTGGAAATTGAAACAAAATTTCCATTGAATATTCCGAGTATATTTTCTGGTATCTTTCCGGCCAAGATTCCATGGAAGTAAACGCGAAAATTCTGCATTTGTTTGTCACCCTAACACTATAATTCTTGCGAGCTAGACATACTCAAATGTACGATGGTAGCAATATTTTCAACTCAAAAGTAGAACAACTGAGTGTTAAGTAATAGATAAAATAAATAATAAACAGATAAATACTCTCCAAGTTCTAAATTGTCAATTGGCACTGATCCTTCATTTATTTACTTGTGGATGTTTTTTGGAGAATTTGGAGAATAAAATATTTTTAAAAAAAATCACTGGAAAAGTCGTTGAATTTCGTAATATTAAACCATGGAAGCTTCTAAGGCCGTTGCATGGAAAATTCCACGGAGGATTTCGTGGAAATAAAGAGGGTTTTTCCGAATTTTCAAAGGGCTGACTGCCGATTATACCGCTAATAATCCAAGACGTGGAAATATTCGTCAGAAAAGTTCATGGAAACTCGTGGACTTTTCTTATTGTGGTCCTATATAGAGTTCTGGAAACGTCCATGGAACACTATTCCCCTATAGTTTCCCCTATAGCCTATACTGTTCTAATAAAAATTTCAACGATATATTTTACTAAGAGTGAGGACTTAAATGTTGTGCATTGCCTGAATATTTAAATTACAAATTAAAATTTTCTTTTCATAATTTTTACATTCAGATTGAAATATTTGACCATGGAGAACTTAAGGGTAGAAATATGGTGTATGTCTTGGCTAACTGTGAAAACTTTACCGATTAAGAAATAAGCAATTTCTTTCAAAAAATCAATTTTAAACGAAAATTTCTCCCAATATGTAAAGGCTTTTACACATCGCTTTCCCTTCTGAAACAATATTAAGTTTCTTAACAACTTTTTTTTAAGAATATCTCAAAAGTTAGTGCAAGGATTTGATTTATTTTTAATATATTTAAGAAATAGTCTACAAAAATAGTCTAAGTAATGTCCTCCATTGATTTCCTGCAATAATTTTATAATTTCAAGTTAAAATAGTTCTCAAATTCAAAACTAATCCGTTCTTAATAGGGTAATGAATCACTGATACGGAAATATCATTCTATACTTTTTGGTATGATTTCAAATAAATGAAAATAATTAATGAACCAGTTCATATCGATATTGAAAAAAAAATCAAATCAGTAGGAAAACATCTGATTTCGAGCACTCTGCGAATTTTCTTTGGCCATTGTGTTTTTTCTCTTTTTGTACTGAACTCTTGTGATCTTGTTCTTTTATTTTTTTTGGAAACTACATAATTGTCCCAATGAGGAGAAATTTGTACATCATCTGAAAGTTCTCCACCTCCAAAAAATCTTTACACGAAAAGCCCGAAAGCTCTTTAAAAAACTGCAAGACTCTTGCAATGTTTTTGAGCCCTCAACAACAGCAATTATGCTAATGACACGTGCAATTATACTTTTAGAGGCATAAACATGGGACTTTTCGATGATGGAAGGTTTTACTGCGTGATTTTCAGAGCACAATACCTGGGTTTTTTTTATACCCTCTCGAGCACACATTACCCTTGCCCATGAAAATGAAGCAATTTCCAGCAATAATTCCGCAATTAAATCCCTCTTACTCTGCTCAAATATTCAAATTAGCACATAATTGGATATAAAATAAGAGGTAAAGAAGCAACAAAAAGATTGTGTTGGAATAAAAATTTGTGCACGGGTTGTCTATCTTGTTTTTTTTGGCGGCAAATAAAATAAAATAAATTGATAGTTTATTTGAATGTACAACAATTTTTGTTACTTATGGTTTGTTCTCTTGCATCCCACTCTTTGAGCACTTACGATCTGGAAAAGAACAAACGGGAAAATTGGTTTTATTTTTTTTACATCTGCATTATGATCGTTTGTGTGCATGGAAAAGTCTCTTCATGGGGTTACTGAACAGATTTCAAGAGGCTGACAATTTACAGAATGTCAAGTGAAAATGTTGTTACATCAGGTAACCGAATAATGATCTTATTGATACACATTCCCATAAAAAAAATTACCAAAAATGCAATTTAAAAAATATCAAGTTTATACACTTTTAGTTTAAATTAAAATACAACCAATATAAATAAATATTGAAAGCATTACACAATGAGTTGAGTATACTTAACACCTGTCGTCAGATTTCAATTTTGTGATTTATGTTTCTCGTGGAAATGGTCAATTCATCATGTAAATCCATTTTTTCTATTGCTTGAAAATGTAAGATATGTTTAGGAATTTTAGGAATTCCAATCCAAAATAAAATTTTAATTAGAAAAATTTAAGAAAATTTGAATTGAAAATTTTGCGTTACAATTTCCCTTAAGTACGGCAACTGTTCCTAATTACTGATTAACAACCATATGCTAATTACTGCCTTTGATTATTAAAAACTGATTAATATACTTAAGAAGTGAATCATTTATAGTTTAAAAATATATCTACACAATTTCCTAACTTTATTACAAAAATCATTTTGTTTTAAAAAAAATTTCTGTTTTCAACTTTATTTTACAAAATCTATGACGATGTTGGACTAGTCTTAATTCCGGTATAAACTAACGCTTTGAGCTGAAATTTAGAAAACAGTTCTAGGAACAGTTTTAGGAACAGTTCTGATTTAAAATATTTTATTGTATAAGTCGTTTGGATAGAATATTCTCGTGACTATTTTTTCGATTATCGGTATTTAATTAGAAGAAGAAAATTTAAATTGAGCAATAGGGGAGGTACTCTCCCTTCGAACGTTCATGCCTTCGAATAATGTGAATTTAATTTAATTTTTTTGTAAAGGACTTACATATTTCTATTAAATATTAGTTAGCTTATAATCAATAGATCAATATGTGAAAATTATGAATAAATTTCTTAAGAAAAATAAAAGAAATTTACATTATTCGAAGGCATGAACGTTCCAAGGGAGAGTACTTTCCTCTAAAGTATAAAATTTTAGTCAATAAAAAAAAACTTAAATGTTTGAACATTAAGCATTTAATATAATTCTAAGATAAAATGAAAACTCGTTATTATGCTTCTTTATTACTGTCCAATTTTAACTTTTTACTGCTCATTTTTTATACAACGCGTTTAGAAATTAATTATATTTTATATTTTTTCTGATTTTCTTCTTTTTGCAAAATTTACAGTCAAAACTTGTTTTTGTTCCAACTATATAGAATATTTAAAGAAAAAAACATCAAAATCGAAAGAAACTCGAAAATTGAAAATAAAAAAAATGTTGCATAAATAGTCTATGCCATTAACTTCCTCAAGCATTTATTAAGAGTCATGCTCTAAAGTCGTATAGATCTAAAATAAAGATTATGTAAAAAAGAATCAGTATGGGACATAAAGTGTTAAAATTAATGGCAAACAAAGCGATTGCGAGGCAATTAATCCATTAATAATCCCAGTTATCAGCCCCCACGACAGAAATAGAATGTCTTTCCGTTTGAGGTGACAAGTACTGTGATTTTGTCGTGTTACTCAATGGAATAAATTGCATTCTGTGGTAATTTTTAATCGGTTGAAAATTTACTGTCCTAGAAGCCAAAGTAACTTGGCTAGTACATGGCAGAAAAATGCGAGTAAAGCAAATGTTTAAACAATTAATCTCGAACAAGGGAAGTTTGAGTGGAAAATAATGTGCACTTTGAGGAGTTTAATTCACGAATTAATACATAATTTAATATTACTTTTTTGATTAATTGGTGTACAAGGGAGCACATAAGAAAAATCCACATGGCAGAAGAGAAAAGAACCTGAGACATGAGATAGTGGAGGTGAATGATGAATATACCTGGCTTTTATCGTGTCAAGTATTAAAAGAAGGAGATTGAAATTCGCGTGCAGCGAGTTCATGTATTTCCCATGTTGGGGCACCAGAAAATACTATATATAAGATGGTAAGAAGCGAGGAATAAAAAAAAAGGTAGCAACTTTTTGAAAATATATCCCCCAAAAGATCCCCATAGATAGACACTCATTAGCGTGAGCTTGAAATTCAACCTCGTTTGATCGATTTCCAAGACTACCAAAGTCCTTTACCCTCTCGGCCAAGTTCACCCT
This sequence comes from Phlebotomus papatasi, assembly GCF_024763615.1. Lineage (NCBI taxonomy): Eukaryota > Metazoa > Arthropoda > Insecta > Diptera > Psychodidae > Phlebotomus > Phlebotomus papatasi. The sequence goes on along the minus strand of NC_077222.1, from coordinate 896,185 downwards.
TCAGCGGTTTTCGATGGATTTGAGGGGCTTATTGAGGCCCATTGAAAGAAATAGTCTAAAATGGCATTTGGTAAAAGCTTGCAAAAAGGATGTTCTTCTATCTTTTTGACAAAATATCCTCACGACAAATTTCTTTTGGCAAAAAGAGTTGCAAATCTTTTCTTTCTGAGTAGGATGTTTGCGGGGTTTGGAGGTGTTTTGAGGAAATTGTTATATTGCGTATGCATGAAGATGACCAAAGAGCAATTCAAATTGGAGCGCCGTTCGAAGTCGCGATTTCCTATTCATCATATTTAAATCGTATGTGAACTTGAAATGATATAAAGCGACAAAAATATGTGACTCTGCCTGATGGACATAGAGTTGCAATGGGAATATATTAAAGTTTAAGCTTTAGTAATTTATACGGGTTTCAGACCTAAGGCTTACCCTTATGGTTTAACTGCTCTCATTTCTTATCAATCCCGATTTTTTGAAAAAATAAACTTAGGATTGGATTATCAAAGATAAATGACATATTAGGTTCTCAAAAACTACTAAAATTGCTCGCTATTTAATATTTTAAGATCTTCAGGAATTAGACTTAACCTCTAGTCTGAAGACCGCTTTACTCCATTAAGAGGAAGGGAATATTCCTCTATTAAAAGGAAGGGGAAAAGTCTTGCAGTAGTAGACTGTCGCTTATTCGTGCATTTTGGACCAAAATGTCACACATTATTAATGGGATTGATACATGTCATACCGTTTGAACTCTTAGTCACAAGAACAGAAGAGAACACATTGCTTAAAAAACATCAGAAAACATTAAAAAAAAAACTAACAAACTCTTTAAAATGTAACTGACGCGGATTACTTGTCTCCCGAATATCTCTCGAAATGTTATACTTAAGACGTCTTGTCATATCGCTGACCTGCAAGCATTTCGTCACTTGGATCAGCAATAGTCGTAACTTAACCTGGTACTAATCCAAACGTCGATTTATATAATTAAAATTATTAATAAATACAACGTTTCTAGTTAAAAATTAAAATTATTACAAACGCTTGAAAAATTTAGCATTAATATTATTAATATTATATTAGTCTTAATATTAAGACCAATATAAAAATACTGTGTTGAACTTATTTGCAAATTACTTGATTAATTGAAAATGTACCTTTAAATGGTCCTAATGTCTCTTTTTAAAATTCAAAGATAATGCAACTTTTGAAAGTACGGTAGTTGATATCAACTACCGTAGATGTATGTGAATTTATCCTCCGTAGATGACTTTGCTCCCTTCCTGTTTGTAAGCTTTTATTTAATTTTAGCACTTAACCGTGCTATCACACTAGGATTTTTTCAATTTGTAAATTCAATTTAATTTTCAGACGAATTGTTTCTATTCATTATTTTGCATTAAAAATCATTTGAATTGATAGATTTTCGCTTATTTATTTCTACAAACTAATATGTGATCCACTAAAAGATGTTTAAACATGATAAAATAGCATAAATGTGGTTGCTCAATTAAATTTGAATTCAGCAAATTAAATTGTTAAAATTGCTCAATAATTTCAATTTTATTGCAGTTATACAAGTAGCCTTTTGAACCAAATTGTTCTTATTAAATTTATTCACTCGTAATTGATTATTATTTGTGGCTAAAAAAATAAAATAAGTACAGTGATCAGTGATAAACTTGTACGCGAGTGAAAAACTTCATGATCATGTCATATATAAGATTAATATTAAAATTAATACTTTCTGAACTGCGAGAATGCCAACAAAGGATAGCAAGTGTTTTATTTTGCCTCTCTCTTGTGTTTCGCTCGAAAACTGACTGAATCACAGTTGGCACGCATGGAAAATTACTCGAATTGTCTGAATTGCGATTCAGAAAGCAATTAATACGAACAGTAATATCTTACTCATCGTATTACTCCACTAGAGTGTACTCTTTCTAACACACGTGATTTTCCATTTGAAATTTTGCATACTATATACCTCTCTCTCCGGTTTTTCTTAATATTAATATTATTCTTATATGTGACACCACGGTCAGTATCAGGATTAATTTGCTGAGTTCCTCCAAAGCAATTCGATCTTGCGGCACTATTTAAAATTGAGCAAATTTCTTGCAAAATGTGTCCTGGCTGTGAGAATTTTAAAGTAAATTCTAGAAATCTTAATGCTCAATTGGCTGAATTGAATTTAAAATGAAAACGTGAAAAATCTTAATGTGATAGCACCGTAATGGTCTTTACTGATCCCATCCATATACCATGTTTGATCGGTGAGGACCGATCTTAAAAATTAGAATTATAGAAAAGTTGATGAACAGTAGGGGGACAAAGTCAATGGAAAAAGAAAATATTTGCAATTTAAATATTTATTATAATTTTTAACGCCTTTTCGGGAACATTAATGACAATAAATCTATCCTAAGTTCAATTATACAAATCCTCTTTTTTGATTTTCAGCCTAAAATTATTAATTAATGACCAGTCTCCTGAAGTAAGCTCTTTCAGGAATAAATCAAACTCAATCTTTAATCTATCTTCCATGATCAACTCTGCAGATGGATTTACTTCCAGCGTGTGTATGAAAATGAGGAAAGAACAATATCAGAGGATCACAACATACTATACTGCATCAATGCATATGTATGATGCATTAAAGATATTCATTGGGAATGCATTGATGGCAAATTCAGTATTGAGTTGCCTCTCATTCAAAATATTACATATTTTGAATGAAATGGATTCTTCTCCTCTTTCCATCTTATATTTTTCTTTTATTTTTTTTTCTTTTCAGAACAGAACCAAATGCTGCGGTTTATGTATCATACAAATATTCATAGCATTTTCTTTACGCACTTCTCACGGGGAAGAATCTCAATCACCTTCCTACTTTAAATAAATGAAAACACAATTCGATCATGCCAAAGACGTCAGAGTTGGGGATGATGTAAAGAAGTTGAGATTGCATGAAGAAATTGAAAAAGAATATTTCCTGAATCTTGTGAGAGAGCAAAATCAAGAGATAGGAATCATCATACAATAAGCTTGGTAAATTATTCTGAGGAGTGAACCATTTAAAAAGTGGTTTAAAAAAAATATATATATATTTTCTCTACGAACGAGTGATTATAAATTGAATATTTAGCCTGCGTGTGAGAATTAATTTGTCTGATTTATTGAAACAATTATGTGGCTCTTTTATCTTGTAGCGCAAAATGAGGATGGAGGAACTTTAATGATATACATGGAGCTTTCAAATGTGCAAAATTGCTATATATAGTGCAATTTTCCACTCATCTATCGTCTCATTGCCAATGAAAACACTCTCATACCTCCCCATATTAATCCAGTGAGGTAATTATTGGAATTTTTCTACAAATAAACATCCTCCGGAATTGACTTGGCAATCTTCTATCTTAAGGAAAATTCAGTGAAAGAAAATTCTTAGTGATTGAGAAATTGTGCGATAATCCATAAGGCAGCGTCTGTGGTTTAAATAGTTAGTGATAAAACTAGATTTGCTTGGCGTAAGTGAGATTCTTATTGTGAGCCACTTCGGAGTGCCCTCAAATTCGATTTGAAGAATATTTCATAAAAACCAAATTCACATGCCTTTCTTTCTAAAACGTTTTGTATATGTACGTCTTTCGCACTCAAAATTGCATGAACTAAATTAAAAATTTATCATGATGTTCAAAAAAAGAAGAAGAGTGCGAAAAACTAAGAGAGACATATAAAAATGTGGAAGCAAGGGGTGTGAATTTAGGGCCTTAACAGATTTGAGAATTAGCGGAGAGGCGGCTTAGCGAAATTATATTTGAAAAAATGGTTAAACCACATTTCGATCATTTTCCACTAAACCGCCTCTCGGCTTAAGTCCTAAATGTGTCAAGGACCTTAGATTCCATGAAATATTCGGATTATGGCTCCGGCATACCATTTAGATTAGGAAAATTACAAGAAATCAAAATTCACGTCTCTTTCCCTCCCAATGCCTTTGAATATGTCTATCCCAACCCTTGGCACTCTTCTTCTTCATTTAAGCATCACACAAATTCAATATAATTGAATCTAATTTGAAGTGCAAAAGAATGGGATAGATATATTCAAAATTTGTGAGAGAGAAATGGAAGTGGAATTTTATTGCATGAAATTTTCCTGATCTAAAAGCTATGCCTGAGCACAAAATTCAAATATCTGAGATTTTATTAACATTAGCAAAAAAAATTATACAAGAGCAAAATGGTTCCCGGTTGAAATTCAGAAAGCCAAAATCCCGAATTCTTAAAAGTGTTATAGTTACTTCCACGATGGTCTCTTCGCTCGCGGAGGAAAGGAAATTTTCTGTGTTTTTAAAAATAATTCCACACGTTATTCTCCGTATAATTTAGACCCTTTAAGGATTTTGATCATTCAGAATTTTGGCTGCCAGTGGAACAAAATATAGGCCTAACTGGCCTTGGAAATTTTGGCTAATGGGCTTGTCTAAATCTGTTATTTATGCCTCCGGAACAACTTTTAAATCGGTGAAATTTAATGAAATCAAAATTCGCATCCCTTTTTTTCTGAAAAGGTTTCTATAAGTCCTTCCCACTCTTCCGGTTGCAAAATTGGACGCAACTAAATTTAATCTGGTGTGATATTCAAAAGAAGAAGAAGAAGAAGAGTGCGAAAGAGTAGAATAGACATATCGTCGGTTGCGTCTACCTCTGTCGTATCTGCATTTCTTTTGTGTCAACATTTCACGCAAGAGGGGACGTCTGTATTGCAACTTGGACCGAATGCAGATACAAAACGAATGCAGATGTGACAGAGGTAGACGCAACCGACGATATGTAAAACTTTTAAGAAAGAAAAGGATGTGAATTTTGACTTTATAACATTTTTCTGATCTAAAAAGTGTGCCGAAGCCACTAAGAATCAAGATATTTGATTATGTGACTAAAGCGACTTTAGTAGGGGAAAGTGCCCATGCTTGATATTATTGGAAGCTTCGTAATGATTAAATTTTCTATGTTTCACAATATATATATGACTCATCGTAACCATATTTTAAAAACTATTGGAAAGTGGCCAGTTTTTAAAATATATTGTGGAGTCACGTTTATTGAGAAACATAGGAAAAATTTAGTCATTACTAAGCTTCCAATGGTATCAAGCATGGGCACTTTCCCCTAACTTTCAGAGAGTTAATTGATTTCGATATACCAATCATATAAGTCCAATTTATTTCAACAAATTCGTATGTTTTTTTCAAAAATATATTTATGCTAAAGTAATCATCAAAATCGGTTCATCAAAATTCGAGCCAGATTTTGTGCTATAAAAATTGATTGTCACGACTGTGCCTTATGCAATGACCCTACGGATTTCTATATTGAAGACTTTTTAGCCTAACTCTTCTGTACAAAGGAACCACAAAAAGCACTTTGGCAAAGTATGAGCCTATTCAGAGGATATAAAAATTCATTAGGGTTAAAGTAGGTAGAGATTATTAAGAATCTGCCTCAATATTTCCCTGGCTCACATCTTAATGAGTCAAAATTTTCATCTGGCATGGGGAATTCGTGATTTTCTCGCACCTTCATGCTCAACCCGTTGATGGTCCATGGTATTTTCTGTGAGTGATAGACAAGCAACATACACTCTTCCCCTGAAGAATTTCCCGAGATACTTGAGTGAATGTTTAACTATTTTGACACGATTATGCCTCATTTGAGAGCCCCCTTCTCTATATATTTTTTTCTCTTCATTTCTCCGGTGGAAAAACCATCTGCAATGCCCGAGAAATCACTTGAGCTTGTTGCCCAGGAAGTGTTTATTTTCGCGCAATATTGTTTATAGTTGTTACAAGTGCGATATTGTCGGTATAAGTAAAATAAACAACGCGGCGTGTGATGGTGATTATGTAGCAATGCAATTCACCTAATTTGCTTCAAATATTGTCTTCGGTGTTGACAAGTGATTTCACGATGATTGAGAATCATGTCTTAAGAATTAACATCATGAGCCGATGCGATGATTGAGACTATTTTATCCACCCGTGAAAAGACAGCTAGAGATAGAATAGTTCGTCGGAGTTGTTTTGCAAGAAGGAACTTTTTATACGAAATTAATCTAAATCAATAGGTTGTTTTTTTTTAAAAAGAAAAATTAAATTTAGGGTCTTCATTCATCAGAGGCTATTTTTTGGGTCTTTAGAATATGAAACAGGGCTAGTAACTTCTTTTGGTTTGTACTTAAATTTATAAAAAGAAAATTAAACTTGGTCTGAATATGATCCTCAGAACTTCAAGTTTTTCTATTTTTTTTTTAATTCTATGTTGTTCAATATAAAATTGAAAGCCATGGATTTTATATCAACTTCTCTAAAATATTGATAGTTTTAAAATTAAAATTTAAATATCGAAAAGAGGTAAAATAAAATGCTGGAATTTTATTTTTTTTTATTTACATATTGTAATTTTCTAAAAACCAAAAACAATTCTAAATTTAAGATAAAAGATGATTTTTTTTCCAGAAAATCAAAAAACATTATTAGAAAAAAAAACATAATGATAATTTTCTTTACTAGAAAGCTCCGGTATCTTTTTACTACTTTTTTGTTAGTATAATATTTTTAAATAAGAGATGTTCGAAATTTTAAATTTTAAATATTAAGTGAGCTAGATTTATAAAAATTAAAAATATCTAGACGGAATTTAAAATTAAATCCACAGTCTAAATCATAAGACAGGATTAAAAAGAATAATATCCTAAAAGCTTTTTAGGATCTTACTCTGAGAAACAAGTTTTGTTAAATTAACAAAAAAAGTCTGTCAAAAGGTTGTTTTTTCTCATACACAATAAGGAAAAGTTTTGTCAAATTAGTATATAACATCCTTTTGACAAAATTTTTATAAAATCCATTTGTCCATTTAAAAAATCACATTTTCAATGCTTTATTTGTAAATATTTAAAAATGGTCAAGCCGAGGATAATGCCTAGCGCACAATAAATTTTGTTTTGTAAACATATTTTTGAAATTTCAGTGAGAGAATGAAACCTAGATTTAGTCATCTCTCTCACTCTCACAGGAAATTTTGAAAACATATTTACAAACAAAAGTTATTGTGCGTTGGGCATAATGACAAGCGCACAATAACTTTTGTTTGTAAACATGTTTTCAAAATTTCCCATGAAAAAGAGCTCGATTACTAAATCTAGATCTCACTCACTCTTATTGAAATGTCAAGAACATGTTTACGAAACAAAAGTTATTGTGCGCTGGGCATAACGCGAAATATCGTGCTCGAATCTTAACAAAAGTCTTATTGAGAAGTTTGAATCTGGTCTGGGTCTCTAAACCCCCCTCCACTCTTCTCAATATTCAGTTAAAAATAAAATAAATAAGAAAAACCCTTTAATCATTTGTAATGATGAGGTTTTATCAATCATGAGAGTTCTATTGATGTTCATTTTTTTCTTAATTTGACTTGTAAAAAGACAGGTTTTTCTACAATGGCTTATACAGCCATGAAGGAGGATTTCCACCATTTCCACAGTTTGCCTCTGAAGGTTGCAACCAACGCTAAGACTGCGGTGGACTCAATAGAAAGAAAAGAAAACATTTTTTCTCTGTTTTCTTCTGTATATTTCGGAGACCGAACAAATAAATGAATAATAATAACAATAATAATAATAATAAAGTATTTGTTGTAGTTAGAACATTATGACCAGCGCACAATAACTTTTGTTTGTAAACGTGTTTTCGAAATTTTCTATGAGAATGAGCGAGATGACTAGATGTAAATCTCTCTCACTCTCATTAAAATGTCAAAAATATGTTTACCAAACAAAAGTTATTGTACGTTGGGCATTAACCTCTGAATAAATTAAAATATTTATTGGTCAAGGCGGCGAATAAACTTTGAAAAACGGAATTGTAGGCTAAATACATCCCTGAAGTTACTGACCCTGATTCTGGATAGTAAAGTGACTATACTTACTTTGGCCTAGGTGGACCCTCTTCATCCACGGATATATTTGCGGTGGTCCCGAGCCCTTCTTTGAGGAATTACTCTGGGTACCTCCGCCTCCTGTTTCATTGCCACTCTCGCTGGATGTGTCCGAGTCTCCTCCGTTGGGGCTGTGTAGGGGCACGGTAGTGGTGTGATTGGCCCCCAATCCTGCTGCCGGATGGTTCGTTGTGGCATTTGTTGAGGACACCGTTGAGGTCTTACTTAGGGACCTGGCTACATTCTCCACCACCGTGCTAGGGGAGAGTTTGGGCGAGATGTCGCGGGCTGTGGAGAGATCCTGAGGACTGGAGATGGACGTGCTGTTGGTCACACTTGCAGTGGTTGATTCCTGGGCGGCGTACTTGCAGCTGGCCGAGTTGAGATTTTGCTGCGGTGTTTGTTGGGTCTGCTGAGGCTGGTTGGGCAGTAGAAGTCGCTGGGGTTGGAGCTGTGTGTAGTCTACCATATCGCCGGTTTGAGCCTGCTGACCTCCCAGATAGTTCTGGTTGTAGTGTGCCTGAGGTGTGCCTGGATAGAGGTTGGGCGTATAGGAGCCTGAAAAGTACTCCTGACCTGGTTGGCTCGTGGCCGAACTACCACTAGTGGCAGTACCATTGCCCTGATGGTTCTGCTGATGCTGAGCCAGTTGCGACTGGGGATAGCACGAAGCTAAGGAGTTTACAAACTGATAGGAAGACATGGCGAAACTTTCGGGGTCCATGTTCGAGGATCGCGATCTTCCACTTTGTCAAAGTCAATGTCTTGCCTTTTTCACTGCAGATTGGGCTTTGCTAGAAGCACTCAATGGACATCAGAGGGATATACCTAATATCGAGATCATCCTCTAGAAGTCCTGTAACTACGTTATTTTTTTTGGAAAAATTTAAAACTACTCAAAAATAAAAGGTCACTGTATGCATACTCAATGGAGGCCAATGACCACAATGGTCCAAGATGCACCAAAATCCCTCCTGGGGGTCCTTGGCAATTTACACTTATCACAGTCGCAATGAATAATGGGGCTAAAGAAGTTGAATTGTAAAAGAGCAAATCCCAACATGAGACCATTTTGAGACACCATACCATTGGACTTTTTTGCTTATGTTATTCTTTGGCCATTTTTTCGCCAGTTCATTCGCTAAATTGCCTTGTTGCTCCCTTTTTCATCCCGATATTCTCGGTGTTCTCGGCAAACGCGAAATATCGCTAAAGGGCTAAATTGCCCATTGGTTCGAAATTATACGTTCACTGTGTGACCGTTTTTTTTCTCATTTGGTTTTGGTCTGGAAGAAATTGCAGACTCTGCATCAAGGAATGAAGTCAGAGACTTTCTTTAGAGCTTTTATGTGAACTTTTTTTTGTGAGAGGATTGAAGCTTGGAATAAGAGCACTTGTCTGAGAACCTGATTTGGCGATAGTATCTTCAAGTTTTCGGTGTAATTGAACTTCGGTGAGAGGTAATTCTTTTAATGGCTCTATTTTGAGATTGAACCACGATTGAGCCCTTCGGAGACTGCTTGTCTTGGAATAGAGACATTAGCAACTACATTTTCGCGGTGAAAATCGATGTGATGTGCAATAGTGATGGTTTTGAGGTATTTTTGACTACCCGCCGGTTAGTTGAAAATTGCATTTTAAAGTTGCGCGAGATCAGTAGACATTTTCTTCCTGAATAAGAACAAGTCAGATGATGGAAGATTGTAGTTTGTTGGAATTCACGAAGGAGAGATCAATTTAATTTGCACCAACGGACAAGGCATTCAAACCCAGCAATTTGGCTGTTGAATCACGTTCCTCGAGGATGGATCGAAGATAAACTCCGTCACTTTCCATTCTCACATACTTAATCACAACTTGTAATCATATCAATTTGTCAGTTAATCAAGAAATCATTAATCAATCGCTTGCAAGAAGTTCTCGAGATGTGGCCACAATTGAAATGGTGTTTGTAAACAAGAAGGTATATAATTGTTTAGATGCCCACTAACTCTTACGAGGTGCCAACAATTCTTCTCTTTTTTTATGGATTTTTAATAGCTCTGGTTTTGTCCCGAACCCCTCCAATATTCAACACTTGAGAAGCCCTCTATTGTTGATCCCGAGGGCTTCATGAATTTATGACTTTCTCCCGTAAAAATGTTTGTTGGCATGAGGAAAATGATTTATGCAACTGGAGATAATAGTGGATTTCTTTCAATTACCGAGTTTAGCGGTTTAGGAGCGGTACATTATACGGTCTTTAGACGTGAGGCTCATCCTAGTTCTTCGCTAAAATAGTTTACTTGGTGAATAAAGATGAGCGGAAAACTTTTTTAAAACTTAAAGAAGCAAGGCCATTGGAGACCTTTCCGAAATTTCAAATGAAGTTTAAATTTTTTTAAGTTTAACTTGCCGTAAAAACTTTTCGAAATTTCTTTTGATGAGTTTTTCAGTATGACAATATATTTTTTAATTCTGTTCATTGGACTTTTAAATTTCAAGATAAAAACCTAATACACGTTCTACTTTACGCATAACCTTAAACAGGAGAAAAACTTCAAACTTTGAAGGATACGCAAAGGATATTACTAAACTTACAGGTTTGTCTGTAATGGACTAGTTGGTGTAGAATAGCCTAATTCAGAACCTGCTCCAAATAGAACTACAAAATTTTCCCTCAATAAACACAGTATCAAATATCAAATTTTTATATTTATTTCACAATATTTTATATGATTCAACCACTAATATTGATAAGTTTTAATTCTAAAAATTGTATTTTCAGCAGGTTCTGAATTACGCTATTCTACCTTTTTGTGATATAATTTTCTCTAAAAATATCCAGGCTAGTCAATCCCTTTAAAGTTCTATAAATATTTTTTTTTTATTTTGTGACCTCTGAGTGAATAAAATAATAAAGAATTTATTGACATTGTTGATGGTAGAATATTTCACTGACGTTTCGTTTAATTGATAACTGATCTAATTCCTTATTTTTTGAACTGACGTCAAAATTAATCTTTTGAAATTATTAACGATTTTAATTTTTTATCACTCAAGATTTTTTTTGGATTAATGTAACTTAAGATTGAATTATTAGATTAAGCATTTCGAGACGTTCGAGCAGTGGGTTAAACCTCTAGTCTGAAGACGGCTTTATATATCTGAATCATTAGGAAATTCTCTATCGGTTTAAGGTATACAGTTTAAGCAGAAAAAAGCAATTTTAATTCTCAAGTCTGTAGACCGTATAAGAGAGTCGTTGTTGGATGAAGGGGGTTTTGGCAAAGTGAGAAAGAAGGTACCATCTATAATTAAAGTGGACACCATTTGAGGTCGATGTAATCTAATAAAATTACACACTTAGAACATGATCAAGAAGTCACAAGGAGAAAATTGGCACATAAATCATGAGTTATTTTGATGCCATGGTCCCCATTTCGGAATTTTAATTTATTTCAATTGATCCGTGCATTTTGGTCATTTGCTTTTGGTTTCTCTGTTCTCCAGTGACCTCCATTGAAGATGGATCTCAGTGACAACACTTATCCCTACATTTAATGTTTTCTATCTTTGAAGAAAACAATTTTTTTTCTAAAAAAAAAATCACTTTTAAGTTTAATAATCACACGCACTTTAGGAGTCCTCACAGTTGTCGCAAGCTTGATGACACAAAAATTAATAGTCAGACATTTGATGTTGCGAATAAGTGTCAATTAATCACCATAGCACAGTTGTCTCACAAAACCATGGAACACCAAAAGCACTTGCACAAGAGATGTCATCAGACACACCATATGCAATGGTCTTAAGTCTGACAGAGCCACGAAAGACGGGGACAAGTCGGCCGAGGACACCTTTTTCGAGTGTGTTTTCTTTGAGCGCCAGTGTTTGACTACTTGAGCGTTATTTCAAATCGAAAATATCTTGTGCATGGATGTCTTTTTTTTTTGCTCAGCGCGACGTGAGCGCGAGACGTGAATAAGAAAAGCCGAAAAAGTCGTACAACCGAATGCCCATACAATTGAACCATTGCCGAGGAGTGAATGAAAGAGGAGGATTGGATTAAACCCCGAGAGAGACTGAGATAGCACATGGGTTGCCACCTGGTGTGACAAAGCCAACAATATATTGCTGTTTCACAGTGACTGAGATGGCAGCACTAGAGCCTCTATGGGGGAAACCCTCTCAAAGTGTCAAGAGAGCAATTCTGGTAGCTCTGAGATGAACTTCTGGATGCTGATTGAGGCAATAATGAGCTCAGAGTCTTTGATTCTTAACTCCTAAGTATACTATGTATATTCATAGTTTAAAAGTAAACCTATAGGGGATTACCTTTAATAGTAAAATAAAGTTAGAAAAAATACTTTGTAGATTTATAATAATTTCAATAAAGTTAAATCACTTTTATTTCCTTTAATTAAACTTTCAAATTTACGGAAGTACAGCGGTAATTTGTTGGTTTTGAACCATACTTTTATGAGTGAACGAGTTTCCTCATAATGGTCAGTGCAATTGAATAAGGAAACAAACCAACTGCATAGACCCCAGTTCTATGTCTTATTTACAGAATGCTACTACTAGTGAATTTAATTTGTTTTATTCCTAGTCAGAAAGGAAAACTTTAGAGAATCACCTGATAAGTGTAGGGCCCCTTGTTCCCAAAACCGTTAACATCCGGTTTAGGGAAACTTCAGATTTTTGAAAATAATCTGTTGGACCCGGCTTCTCAAGGCGGCAAAGGAGTAGTAATTGTTAGTCATTCAGGCTGTCAGTTAAGCCATTAAGCCATATTGCCACTGTCTTCACATGTCCGATGCTCAGGGACGATAAATTAAATGGCATTTTAGTGTTGTTGGGAACGTTTTTGCCCCTTTTTGTACATATCGTTCGTTTTTTTTTTATTATTCACCAACGTGATAATGTCCATCGTGACAGATTTATGTGCGAACTTAATAGGCAAATATGGTTAAAATCGTGCCATTCCTTGGTATTCTCTCCCCAAAATGCCCATGTAGTTTCTGACCAAAATTAAATATTCCACCAATTTATTTTTATGTTGGAGGATTATTCATTTGGGCCTCTAAAAATCAAAATAAATAATTTAAATAAGTATCACATAATTTATATCACCGGATATGCTATCTTCTTCTGATTCCCATTAACACATAATATACTGTCTCATTCCAAATCCACTAAGTATCTTGTTGTCCTACTCTAACTTAGAGCTTGCAGTAGCGGTATGAAGAGTTTATGGTAGTTCTGCGCAAGTTTAGAGGTTGGACTCGGTCTCAAATTGAGGTTGTACCTCGGGCTAAGACCCGCCTATGCCATGTGCTTGCTGAATTCCAACAGAATTCTCTTCTGCCTGGCCTCATGATCAACAGAGAGATACTTCATTCGAAAAGCATCACATCCAATTCCGTGAAGCTCAATCGAAATTCTCCCTCCCGTATTCAAATTTATTCAAATTCCAAAATGATAGAAATTAATACTACTGAGCTTCCTATATTGGCAACCTGAAAATCAGCCAAAGAGATCTCAACATCGAGTTCCAAGTAACTCGATAATAATGATGGTAGTCATCTAATGGATTTAGGCAGTGGCGTAGCAAGGATATTTAGCGCCCGGTACTACCATTAATTTTCCTCCCCAAAAATTTATCATTCGTGAAGTTTTAGATAGAAAAGTCAATATTTACGAATCATAATGTTATTATGAATGTTATTATTAATGTTATATTAAACTAAAATTTCGTTTTTATTTTCATAAACTTATTTAAAAAAAAAGACCTTATCATGTCATGTCCATTTAAACAAGGATATTCTGATTCAAAATCTCTCTTTTAAAATAAAAATATCCCATAGAGTGCATAGAGTACCCCTGTTAAATCATTCCTATCTTTCGGATTATAAATTTCTTAGAAACACTATTTTTGAAAATATGTGTTAATGTTTCTTAGGATCACCTGTTTTGAGTTATCAAGTGATTTTTAAAAGTGAAGCGTTTTAATAAAAGAATTGAAAGAAAAATTTGTGAATAATTACTCAATTTTAAATAAATTTCCTAGGTTTATTTAAGGATAGACTGCAAGGGATAGGGATACCTAAAGTAGGTAATTCCACCTTCTTATTCATCCCAAATTTTCGTCATCAGGCAATTCGAATATTCTTGCCAATTTCTTAATTCTAAGGCTCATTTCATTTTTTTTTTTACAATATTAGAGATTTTTTTTTTTTGAGTTTTTTTAAAAAAATATAATTTTCACTAACCTGGACGATGACAATTCCTTAAACTCCTTCCTTATCCTACCTGATAAATTGTTGAAAGTGGTAAGTGGAAGTGGAATTGGTAAGTTGTTGTCCATGCAGTACGAACGTCCGAACGTTGTCTCCTTCCAAGAAAAAATATTTGAAGTTGGTATTTGAATTTTGATATTTAAATCATTTTTACAATATTTACGCTAAGGCTCATTTACATTATGCAAAAATGTATAAACTTTTTGAATAGTTCTTATGAAATATTGCTTAATATTTGGGAAGCAACTGCGCTAAAATAATAAAAATAATAAAACTTAACTAAATTAATAAAAATTAATGCCAAAATTGAAAAAACAGATAAACTTTCACACATCTTTTCGGTATTTTCGCAATAGAAAACAAAAATAATTGTCTCCCAAATGCCATGCTATTTAACGTATAGCAAATTTTAATGCTTAAATGTTTGAGAATTTTTCATAATGTGTATTCAGTTTAAATGATTTAAGTTTAAACTTTTTTATCAAGGTTTTGTTTAAAAGGTTCACTTAAAATCACCATATTTCTAGAATAAAACAAAACTTCTGACACAAAGAAATAGGAGAACTGTACCAAATTTCGTCCATCTTGCAATTTCGGCCACTTCTTATGTTCTTTAAATTTCCATGAATTTTCAGTTTTTGCATAGAGATTATACAATGCCAAAAATAACAAAAAAAAATAAGTTTCTACGAACGAGATGATGATATAAAGACTTTGTAAAAATTCCGAAAGGGCACGGAACTAGAATTTAGGTGGCCGAAATATTACCCAAAGCTATGTCAATATTTTTATGTATTAACAATGATTTTAGAGGAAAACAAAAACGATACAAAATCTACAAGATTCTAAGCAACACTTCTTAAAAAGAAGTAATAGATAGATAGATAGATAGATAGATAGATATTCATCAGCAATGCTTATAGGGAACATCACAAATACATTGTAGTTATAATTGTAATTATAAAAATAAATAAATAAAAAAAAATTTAAAAAAATCAATTTGTTTCAAAAATAATTACATTACAAACTTAGGATTTCTGCGTTAGCATGCAAATATGCCAAAATTTGGTACACTTACCCTATATCACCATTTGAAAAAATATACAAAGAACACTATTTTTTTTTTTAAATTAAAGTGCAACATTTTGGTAGCAGAAAAACGAAAGACAAAAATAATGTAATTTTCTAATAAACATGAGGTTCTATATCAGAATATTTCTTTGAGAAAATCATCTAGATATTCCGTACACAGGAATTCTTTTCAATGAAATGGTTAATAAATTTTACCAATTTATTGTCAAATACTTTTTGAGACACAGTAAAAGATAGTTGCAAAAACAATAAGAACTTTGTTTTCCTTTCGACAAAGTCAATGCTTTTAAAATTCTAAATTAAGTACTGATTAAATTAAATTATTTCCTCACCAATTTAATTTTATACTGTTCAATAGTACTGCGCCTATATTTTTTTCCATATTTTCAATGTGTCAAAAAATTTTGTCACTTATGTTGTGTTGCATCGTATACTAAATTTATAAATTTTAGATTGAGAAGAATGACTTTAAGAAAATTGAAATTTTTCTACTTCCACTCAAATTTTAATTTCCATTCCCAAATTTTCCCTATCTGAAATCTGTGGACGAGGCATTAGCAATAAGTCAATTGATTCTAGATTTTGTCCCCATGAAATTGCGCCGTGGGCTAGTTCCCCAATCCCTTGATCCGCTACTGGATTTAAACTTGTGAACTTGGCGTCTTCTGATGGGGACAACACCAACAAGGAGCCACCAGAGACCTTTTATTAATTGCTGTCCACATTTGTGGAATTTTCTCAGCATCTCTCGGGTGTTTGCCAAAAGGAATCCCAAAGAGATATAGTGCTGCCCTTGAGGGTATACTTTGCATAAAGACTGCGGGTGGCAATTTTTTTACCCTGACTCATTCTTTGGGAAAAAAAGGAGAATTCAGACCATCTCTGCTGGGTCCTTTCGAATTCGGAACAAACAACCAATTTGTTTCCACGAGCAGGCAAATTTCTCTACACGAGTTTCACCCTATTGGAACAAGCCTTGGATCCAACTGGAAAAAAACGTCCCAACTTCTCTCTTTGCAATTTGTTACCTGCCTCGTTTGCACCCCTTACCTAAGTTTCTCTAGTCACCAGCAGATGCAGCTTCCTGGCCACAATTTTGTGCAAGGGATGCTTTGCATCTGAGAGTGTGGAATTTTTAATTTGTTGCTTGGAACTCCACAAACCCCCATTCCAACCCCAAAGCTAACATCAGCAATGTTAAAATACATTGCAACAGTTTTCAAGTAGAATTATTTTCACGTAATTTATTCAGACTCATAATGTGCCATATTTTTAAAGATACACTTTGAAGTAAGGGTGAGTTTAACTAGAAATATCAAGTAAGTGTTAAATCCAGTAGGTAATGTTTTAAAATTCGATGGTAACCAAAATCCCGAAAGACAAAATTCCGAATAGGCTATAGTTCCAAATAATTTCCCTTTGCCTCTATAGGACTCAAATTGTTTGTTAAAAGAAGAAAATTATTTTTTATTCCAACAAGTGAAATAAAAATTTCATATTGCCTTCGGCACACCTTTAATTTCGGTATAATTTCGTCTATTCCACTATTTCACTTTCGAAATTGGACTGACCTAAATTTAAGTTGGTGTGATTTTCAAAAGAAGAAGAAGAGTGCGAAGGAGTAGGATACATATATGCAAAACTTTTATGAAAGAAAGGGATGTGAATTAGGCTTTATGAAATTTTCCTGATCTAAAAGCTGTGCCAAAGTCAAAATAATTTAAATAATTTTGGAATTCGGAATTTTATGGTGCTGGCACACCTTTTCAGCGTGAATTTCAATCGATTGAAATTTTACCTCTTACTCTTTCAAACTAAAATAACATATGTTTGTCTCTTTCTGTCAAATGAAAATTGAAATTTCAATTTCATTTTCAATTTCAATTTTCATTTGACAGAAAAAGAGAGCTATATCTAATTTTAGTTTGAAAAAGTAAGAGGTAAAATTTTAATAGATTGAATTTCACTCAATTGAGAAGGTGTGCCAGCACCATTAGGTTTAATTATTTTGGTTTTCGGGATTTTGACTGAGATCCATTAAAATTACATTTTATTGCACTTTTTTATGCTTGACGAATATGGTAAATTTTACTGAGTATTACTCTAGTTACGCAAAAAAACAAATGAGCAGTGATTTACTCGATTTGCAAAAGCAAAAAAAAATATAAATAAATTTTGATCAGAAAAAAATTCAAATTGGTCGGTAAAGATAGTTAAAGTATAATTTTGTAAGTAAAACATAAAATGTAATTTTTAAAAGTAAAACTTGTACAATAAAAAATTAAAAATGTACATTAAAAATATTCAGCAGTCAGTGAAGAATTTAATTACATTTAATTGTAACTGCTCATTTTTAATTTTTACTAACCAACTTGTATTTAATTTTTACTAACCAAGATTATTTTTTTATTGATTAAATTTAATTTTTTGTTTATCGAGTTTAATTTAGTACTGATTATTTTAATTTTTTACTACTGTTATCTCGATGTTTTTGAGAAAGAGTACTCAAAAAGGGTCAAGTGACAGGGGGAAGTGGGGCATCTTTGAATGTAGGCAGCTTTGTAATTGAGGTTTGTCTCTTAGGTTTAAATGGAACTGAGCCATATTTTAATGTAATTGACATTGTATAAATGAGCAGTAAAAAGTTAAAATTGAGCAGTAACAAAAAAAATTGAAGTAGTCAGTCTGGGACATGACGATTCCTATGTTTCCCATATGTTTCTAGCGTGCCGAAAAAACTTTTGAGTTTATTAGCTATTTTCTGTCATTGTAGAATGAATTAGCAAATAATACAAATACAAAATAAAAGCCAATTTAATATAGAATAGGCAACCGAAAACCCCAAATCGGCAACCTACGTAGTTTTGAAGATATCTCGTGAAATTTGTACGAAAACAGGAAAAAATTTACACTAAAACTGGTCGCATTTTTTAGAGCTAATGTCACCCTCTTGTAGTCAGTGATATTTTCGTCCAAATTTTGGCAAAGGGAAAACAAAGGACTTTTCATTCTGTCTGCAATAATTTTAAATATATATTATATAAATTATACACATTTTAGTAAAGATTTAGGTTTTTACTGACCATAATTAGATATTTTACCGCTCATTGTTAATTTTGTACTGCGCATTTAGATTTTTTTACTGCTCGTTTGTTTTTTGACAATGTAATTCAGCTTCTCAATCTGTTTCTGCAGCTAAATTATTTAAATTAAGGCTTAATTTTATTTAAAAATTCCAATTTCATAGCTGCCCTACATTGAAAGGATCTTCATTTGCCCCTAGGTACAAGTGCCCTTTTATGTATTAGGGAGTTTACGTGAAATTTAGGTTATTCAATATATAACAATTAAAAAAATAAGGAATAATTAAACAAGAAAACTATGATAAAGAATATCTATAAATCCATCTCACAAGAAAATCAATTTCCTCTTTATGAGGAATATTGTTCTAGCAGTCTTTTTTATTAATTTATTATTAGATTATTTTTTAATTATTTGTAATTTAATTTATGTATTTAAATGTATTTTTTACAATGTTTGTTGTTAGAAGGGTATACTTGATATTTTTTTACTTGAATAATTTATTTATTTACACAATTCGAATAACCGTGTATATTAATATCATTGTCTGAGACTTAAAGGTGGTTTCCAGGGGTTTGGGCAAAAACACCAAAGAACACAAGACAAATAAAAAAGTTGTAAACCTCTGGTTCAAATATTGTTTTCGGGGGTGCTAACTTGAGGGTTATTCGGGATGTCAGAGACTCAAATCATTTGTCATTCTGTCTCCACGACCGCTTCACAGCTGAGTAGAAGTCCCTTACTCTTCAATGGATTCAGGACTTGGCCCAGAGGGAAAATTGCAACAGGACAATCAGGCCACAGAATATCCTGGCATCAAAGGTATATTACAGAGAGTCAATAAAAATTATTTAAGCCACTATTAAAAAATCAGTGGAACAATTTGGGAATAGGACTTTTTAGAGTCCTTTGGAAGGCAAAAGGGATGATTCTAGGGCTCGGAAGGAAGTTCTGGTGTGAGATGACAGACAATTAATCACCCTTTTGGTTGCACAACCTTTTTTTAATGTTTATTCGAATATAATTTGGTGAAATGGGAAATAGTGTACCGGAGAATATCCAAATGGATTGATGAATGACTTTTCTCTCCGTGTGTCAATTACAACAAGACAAGTCTGACAAGAACAACTCCAGTGGCGGTTTACATAAAATATAATTGCTTTTTTCCCTTCACTTCAGCATCCTTCCTCCCAAGGAAGCTCTCCTGGAAAATTTTGTCCTCAATGGAGAATATTTTGGCAAAGCTAAAACCACCCCCCAAAAAGACCTCCCACGTTCAAACTCATGTTCGGGGGAGAAAAAACTCATGGAAAATTGCATGAATTTCCAACATATGGTGAAATTTCACTAATGTGGAAATCTGCTCAAAAAAAGGCGCTGAAAGTGATTAAAAAGAGCTGCATGTACTTGGGGAAATTTTAATTAAAGCCATTGAAGGAACAAAGAAGTTATTATTTTGCTTTCATAATTACTTTTCCAGTTTTCATTGCACGCCAAGTGACTGATGAGCCACTTTTCATCGTCTTCATCAGAGCTTCCATTCATTGCGTGGAAAAACTTTTTGCTGCTCTTTTAATCACTTTGCCCAAATTGAATTTTCCCGCCTTGGATTTTTTGATGTGGAAAAGACGGTAAAAATTATTGGAATTTAATGTTAAACGTGGTCTAAAAAGGTCAATGAATTTTTTTAAAGGAGTTTCTGTGGCAAAACTTTGAAAAAAATTAGGACTTCCTGTTTCAAAATTTCAGTGAAAAGTTGAAAGGTATATGAAAGATTGATAATAGTATCTTTTAAGTATAAGAGATGGCGCTGTAAATAAATATTATTTAAAGGGGAATCGTACAGGTGAAATTATCTAGGAAAATATGACCTTTGAAGGTCATTTGAAATTTTCAATCAGACAATAAAATTCAATTAAAATCTCCTTGATTTTTCACATTTTTCTCCTAATCTAACAAAATGCGAGATGAATTGGATTTATCTG
The DNA here is from genome assembly GCF_024763615.1 of Phlebotomus papatasi. Lineage (NCBI taxonomy): Eukaryota > Metazoa > Arthropoda > Insecta > Diptera > Psychodidae > Phlebotomus > Phlebotomus papatasi. The sequence goes on along the minus strand of NC_077222.1, from coordinate 875,746 downwards.
TCGAGAGGGCAGATTTATTGGTATCAACATGAGAAAATTCTCATATAAATTAGTCAAAGTGAGAGGCTGATGGTGGCTCGTAAACAAATTTGAAATTCCATAAATCCACCACGTTTGCTGCCCATTAGCATAAAATCATCGTTTGATGCAAGGATTAATTAGGTATTGGTCCCATAAATTAAATCTCCATGTCCGCACACTATTATGAGCGATGCTCATGCGTTTCTCAAAAGCACTTTTATACTCATTTCCTCTGCATGTTGCCCTTGTATTCCTTCTCATTGAGTTCTGGGACAAAGATAAAAAAAAGAACGAATCCAAGTCAAAGAGGAACTTTGCGCACATTTAATCTGGTTGTGCCTCTGTTGCTGCCTCCAATTCATCTCAGCACCAAGAATCGGTTATGTTGGGAGATTATTCCATGAGCTACAGAAGAACATCTTCCGTGGCAGAAATGAACACCGAAAGCCAATAAGTTATCTCACAGTGGTCATAAATAAAACACCAGAGCCAAAGGAGGAATGGATAAAAAAAAGCTACATCACAGGTAGATATGGGTACTTTAATGTGGCGCAAGATCACAAAATTCGCAGCATCATTTCCATCTTACCCTGGAAAAAGTCTTAAGAGAGGAGGAAGCTCATCAAACGGCCAAGTTTTCCGCTCAACTCAAACATCCATTAGGCTAAATTGACTCACTTCCCTGGGCGACTTTGTGCTTGGCAAACGACTTGTGGGGATTTTTCTCAACTCTCCGATGCCAATAATGACGCGAAAATCTAATGCATCCTTGTGGAGAAAGTTCAATAGAAGTTTCCCAACATACTCTACTCTATGATCACCAAAGAAATTTCCCTGAAAGTTGCTCCTTCTGCAGGGATTTACTGAATAACACTTTTCACAAGATTTAGTTATAACCAGAAATCAAACAATTTAATATAGATATTAAATTAAATAGACAATTAGAAAATCTTTGAAAATTTCAAAATTTCTGAACGGACAAGGACTTTAATTTTTGCTAAAAACAATTAACCCAGTCTTCATTCATATTATTTTTGTTTTTTTTTTTCAAAATAAAACATTTATATCTAGTGCTATATTTTTTTAAATTAAACTTCAAGACAGACTATTTTTTGTGTAATAAAAGACATCAAAGACCTCAAAGACCTCAAATTATTTTTTTATCCTATATTTAAAGAAAAATAATAAAGTCACTAACCTTTGCGCAATCAAAACATCAAATCATGGTGGAATTTTTCTTTCCTAGCATGAGTATCACCATGCACTTAACGAAAAAAAAACAAGCATCCGGAAGCGTCAATTTTAATTCCAAGTTTTAATGCAATAAAACAAAATTTCTCACTAAAACATCACAACGCCTGCAATATTAATACATCACACTTAATGAATTTAATAATTTTATGCCACTGTAAATGCTTAATATTAAATATTTTATCAATTTTCGGACCTTTGCAAACAAACACGCATCATCACTCTGTGAAAAATGTAGACTACTGCTATTCACTACCAAAAGATATGTTTTTTGTATTTTGCGATGTTCAATGCATCGTGGAATTCGTCAAAACCTTTAAAAGAATATTTATCTTTCTGGAAAATTAGGTTTTCAGCCGCTAAGAGGATGATGTCACTGCAATCAGCAAAAAAGTTAGGAGCTAATTTTTATTTTTGCAAAGGCCAATGACCCTATTTGTTTTGAAATTTCTGTTTTTTATACAATAAAAATAACCGGAGAATCGGTTGCAACAACGAAAAAGAAAAAACTAATTGTATAGTCTTAATATAGAATCTATGGATTTGTAAGACACTAAGTGTAACAATAAATTGAAATTGAAAATTGAATTGAAAAAGTTAAGATATTAGATAAATTACAGCGTTAATGTTGAGTTCAATTGTTAAATATTCTAATTTTTCTACAAGATTTTTTTTTATTTAAAGAAGATTAAAAAAACATAATTAGAGAATTCTATACTATAATACTTCATTTATTAAACAAAAACATCACAGGATAATTTATTTTCATTGCTGCACACATGCATGCATAACCTCAAAACTATTTTAAATGTAACCGTCGAGAACTCGCCCGGATTACACCGATCCGGATTAGAAAGCGGGAACTTTAGCTCCACTTTTTGTAACTAATATGAATAATATCAATAGTCACATTCTTTTCAGAATGGCAGAAAAAATAGATCAATAATATTTAAAAATGTATGACTCACTAAATTTAACAGATACAGAATTATCGATACTATCAATTCGATAGTATCGAAAAGTTATCATTCCACTCCTGCTCTTCGTATGCCTTTCTCGCATTTAAGGATGTTATTTACCGATCAGTCATGGTCAGTAAGGACCATCATCAAGGCTTACGAATTGTAGAGTGGCAATTTCATCCGAGGGATAATTCATTTCGGGGAACTTGAGCCAATCTGGCCGGGGAACCCATACATTTTTTCAGGAAACCCGGGGAACCCATACATTTTTTTGGGAACCCGAGCCAATCTGATTGATTATGAATTACCCCTTGATTTCATCCGCATATACGGCACTTAAGGTGTTTCTTCGACTCTATTCATTAGCAATTTTAAGATTTTTTGTTTAATAATATTACATATTTTTATTTATTCTGCCTTTTCCCCTAAAGAGAGATGTTTAAGTGTCATATCCGAAATATAGTGCTACTGAAAAAATGCCAAATAGGTCATGAGGCAAAGTCTTAAAGTGTCAATAGGTGTTCTTTTCACCCTAAGCTTTCAAATAGAGATGGAAAATTGTTTTTTCTAATTCAAAATATTTCTTTCTCAAAATTCATAAAATTTTGAACGTTTGAGAATATTTATAAAAGGTATTTATAAGGGAAGCACATCAGTGATCGGCAATATTCCTTAGACCGTCAGTTTATCCCCGTATATTAGTTGTTCCTAAATATAATTAATTTTTAAAAGTTATTCGCAAGGTTTTGCCATTCAACTCTTACAAGAAAGAATGCACTTAATTTATAATTTTTTATTTGTAAATTAGCGTATACAAAAAATACAAAATCGCAAATCTTATTTTTTCCGATACATGATGCTCTTTATCAAACTTGCAAAGCCTCGGTCTAATTTTTCTTAACTTTTGCCTCATGACATGCGGATTAATTTGATAAAATACAGTGAACGCTCTCGGAGTTATTAAGATGACATCTTGACAGTTTCATTTAAAATTGCACATAGTTTATACCCTGAAAATGAATAATCTAAGAAGCTTTTGTTTAATAAATGTATTATAAAAACAAGGAATTCCCTAATAATGTAATCTCTAAGTGAATAAAACAACTCATATTATAATATTTGTTTTTGGCACGATGAACAATTCAAAAAATCTATCAGAATAACAAAGCGGTCATCTTTCATTTTGTTTCCCAATTTTCCGGACAAAAAACGGGCACAGTATTCTTCCTAATCTTTCAAATTCAAATTATCGATGATTAAAAAAGGCATTGAATAAACGAGCAGTAAAAAGTCAAATTTGGTCAGCAAAAAATTCGAAATGATCAGTAAAAAGTAAAAAAATGGTCAGTGAAAAATAAAAAAGGGCAGCAAAAAGTTTAAAAAGATCAGTAAAAAATTAAAAAAGAACAGTACTTTATTAAAAGCGGTCAGTAAAAAATGAAAAGTGGTCAGCAAAAAATTAAACATGATCAGTAAAAAGTAAAAGATAATCAGTAAAAAACAAAAAGTGGTCAGTAAAAAATAAAAAGTGGTCAGCAAAAAATTTAAAACGAGCAGTAGAAATATTCGAGATGATCAGTAAAAAGTTAAAAAGTGATCAGCAAAGAATTAAAAATGAGCAGCAAAAAATAAAAAATGGTCAGTAAAAAACAAAAAGTGGTCAGCAAAAAATTAAAAAGTGATCAGTAAAAAATAAAATATGGTCAGTAAAAAATTTTGATTTTTTACTGCTCGTTTTTAATTTTTTACTGACCGATTTTTATTTTCTTTAACTGACCACTTTTAATTTTTTACTGACCTCTTTTAATTTTTTGCTGACCAATTTTTATTTTTTACTGCACTTTTTTAATTTTTTGCTGATCACTTTTTAATATTTCACTGATCAATACGAATATTTCTATTGATCATTTTTAATTTTTTGCTGATCAACTCGAATATTTTTACTGCTCATTTTTAATATTTTACTGACCGTTTTCAATTTTTTGCTGATTAATTTTTAATTTTTTACTGATCAACTCGAATATATCTACTGATCAATTCGAAGTTTTTACTGACCAAATTGAACTTTTTACTGACAAAATTGAAAATTTTTGCTGATTATTTCGAATTATTTGCTGATCAAATTTGATTTCTGCTGACTACTTTTCACTTTATACTGACCATTTGTTTTTCCCTTAAAAAAATAAACAAATATTACATATTTCAATCATTTTAATAGTCTAAATGAGTTCGATAGGAACTCATTAACGTTTACCCTATTGGAGTCGCACTGTACTTTTGTATATGAACTATAAGAATGAAAATGAAAGACTTCATTAAATAGATAATTAATTAGATAATAATTCAAGCTTAAAAAACAGTAATTCCTAAAAGAGAAATACCTGAAAAGCATGAGTTTTATTTTTTTGAACTTTTGATCTAAAACCAGTTTAGAAGTGGAACTTACCTTTCCTGCCAATAAATTGAAATCTTCAATGAATAAATTCAATCAACCCTCAATTAATAACCCAGTTGACATTTTCAATCTCGCCAGGAGTTTGCAAAACTCTTGGAAAAATCCCCAGTTGAGATTTTCTGCCATGCCTAGGTCTGAAAATCCCAAAAAGAACATCACAATGGCATTCCGCACTCTCCCCCAAAAATCGGTGAATTGTATGGGAAATTCCACCCCGCAAAGTAAATAGAATTTGAACAAAAGTCAAGTTCACAGATGATGATCGCCATGTTCAGCACAACACTCGCCAAAATATCCCATATCATTGATCCCATTGATGTTCCCTCGTTTCCAAAAGCACCCCTGACAGCTGCAGTCCTTTGTTACATTTCGCACAGAAACCCGAGGGATGAACTTCATTTTCTTTCTCTTTTCACTTTTTTTCTCCTTAATTTATTGGTCTTTTGATTTGGGTTTTGTCTTAAAACTACATCTAAGTACATTTTGGCTGGATATAAATAGAAATTCACACTTAAATTTATTGGGAATCAAGGGGTTTAGCAGGAGTTTTAGGAATACTAAGTTAAGGATATGTACAATTGGATTGGATCACGATGGGAAATGTAGATTGGGTTGGGGATTGGTTGGAGCTGCCTGATTGGGATCAGGGCAGAAGTTGTAGGAAGTATTGAGGAGATGCGTAAAATGGGCAGAAGTCATAGGGTCATCCATGGGAAGTAGGGGACTATCCGGTGATCTATGGTCCTTTTTAGCCTTCATTCTTCGATTCTGGAACCATATCTTAATCTGTCTCTCTGACAAACTGAGAGCATGAGCAATCTCAATCCTTCTCCTTCTGGTTAAGTACTTGTTGAAGTGGAACTCCTTCTCTAGCTCAAGGGTCTGGTACCTTGTGTAGGTTTGTCGGGTCCTTTTGGGATTATTTTTGTTGTCTATTGAAATGAGATGGATTAGTCTCTAGCTTGGTTATTGGCTGTTTTGAGGGATTTACCTGAATGGATCCACGAATAAGGAGGTATCATATTTGGGGATGACTGAGCACTTTCTCCGTGATTGACAGGTCCTGCCTCTTTGGGAGACAATGGCGGTGTTCCGATCACTTCCACAAATCCCTCTGGGCTGGTTTGCGGAGTCATAATGGCATTCTCATGGAACTGAGTTGTGGGTTCAAATCCCTCTTTTGCGTATCCATGACTTGACACTTTTCCTCGATAGGCATCCATCAAATCCAAACTGTCTTCGGTTCGATTGGGCGAGAGAATAACTGAAGGGTAACTGGTTGGGTTATCCATCCTCTGTGTTCCTGCAGTTTGGGATGACATTTGTCCTGGAATGGTCCCGGGATTGACGTTCTGTGCATAAAACTGATAAGCTGCTTCAAAAGTCTTCCCCTGGCTATATCCGGTATTCGATGACGTAACATTAGAAACATTCCGGGTAGTAGAATAAAAGTAATTAGGGGTGTATTTAATTTTTGATGGAGGTCTCATGAGTAAAGCTCTTAGAGTTGGAGAGTCATTGGCACTTGAATCTTCAACGTTTTCCTCCTGGGGTACTTTATCCTTCTGACTAGCAAAGGTTTCAGTTGATGGGGGAAAAGTGTCTGCATTGATTGGAAATTGAGGATGATTGAGATGACGATTCGTGGTCAAATCCGCACTCTGTTGATCGCAACTCCCGTAAAATTGACCCCATCCATCGGCACTATATTGAGTTGATTGCACATGATTATAGCCATACTGATTGCCCAAGTAATTGCCCCCATACTGTGGGTAGGTGCTGTAGTAATCGGAAAATTGTTCAGTCGTTGCCATTATCTTGGAACACTGGATCTATCACTTCATTATCTCAAGATGCACTGAATGCACTTCCGAACGCCACGAACTATCACTGCTGAATGACTTTGGCATTGAAATTCGTGTGCCAAAAACATATTCCTCACCCCCGTGTTCTTCCTTACACCCATCCCCTAACCCAATGTCATAAATTGTCCCATGACCCGAAGGGATGAAAAAAAGGGAGTTTTTGCCTCTCTTTCACATTTATATTTCCTCACATTTAGCGTCCTGGACCTTTCACTACATGAACTCTTGGAAAGTGTGAAAAATAATCAAGCGTTTTATCTATTTGTAAAACTTATTGACTTGTTAATTTTTCTTGGATAGGAAATCCTCGAACAAAAGGGTAAAGAAAATTTTCTCTTTAGGAAATTCATTTGGAAAAGTGAAAGTTCACATGTGGGAAACTTTCAATATAATTCTCTAATTTCTAAATCCACCCCCTGAAATTGAGACTGAGGTGGGAATAGGAATATTTGTGATTTTGCCACATTTTTCGAGGGGTTGGTGACTCAGGATCAAAATCAAGCAACTGGAAATACATAGAGAGTGCCATATAGGGTGACTCAAATGTTTTTATTAACATTGTATAAATTAGCAGTAAAAAGTTAAAATTGAGCAGTAACAAAGAAAATTAAAACAGTGATATTATCGTCCAAATTTTAGCAAAGGGAAAATAAAGGGCTTTTCATTCTATCTGCAACAATTTTAGATGCTAAATATATAAATTAAAACCATTTTGTAAAGATTTAGGATTTTACTGACCATACATAGATATTTTATGATCATTTTTAATTTTTTATTGCCCGTTTTAAATTTTTTACAGATCTTTTGTTTTTTTTTGCTGTGTTTATTGAGTCAAGAATATTAAATGTGTATTCTTTTATATTATTTGCATTTTTTCTTAGTTTGAAATTGGTATTATTCAAAGTATACATAATGTAGTTAGAAGATGGTGTAGAGATATTTTTTCTAAAATAATTTTGCAATTTTGTGTACTCTTGTAAACTTAATGTGTCGTGAAAAATGTTTCTTCAACTGTTTGAAATTTTAAACTTGCTGTTAGTCGAATTCACAACGTGCGCTCTTACCAATTCCTCTATGAGATCCCCAATTAATTAATTTAAATTGACGAATGTGCATATTTTCATTTATTTTTTTGAAATAAAAAGATGAAGAGGTATGAACTATAAATGAAAAAATCGACAAGCTCGCGTCGATCTTTATACAAAAATCGGCAATCGTATAAAACAGGGGTGAGCAAATACTGTTTGAAACTGAATAAATATCAAAATAAGTTTGTCCAGTGTTTTGACCATTGACATATAAATTTTCATTTGACGTTTGTTCGGTTTCAAAGGGTCTCAATGGATCAGTGAAAAGATCGTTATATACGACAAAAGACTAGAACAGCCTAAGAAGGAGCATTTCCATTGTTTAACTTTGGAAGCTGGTCACTAATGTTAAGACGGCAGCGGACATATTATATAGCAACATGAATTTTATTTCAATTGTGTTTTGTATGCTTAACCCTTTAAGGGCGATTGGAAAACTAGTGTTCCATAAAGAAAATTATTTTTCCTGACTATCTTTTTTTTGTTTCCCCCCTTACCAAGGTCTTAGGCCTTTAGGCCTATTTTGATCAGTATCCTGTGTTGAAAATCCTTTAAAAACCAAAAACATCCACAAAAATATATACCAAAATCATCAATCTTTAAAATTAAAATATCTCACCAATACTGAGGAAAAACAATAAATATTTAAGACGGGAACCTTACATATTAATGGCCGTACTGTTCCTGACTATCTAAAAGTATTATTTTTCTATGTTTGTACGTAATTGTAATTTAGAAGGTTGGAGGAATGTGGAATATTTTTTGCAAGTCTCCATCTATTTGCTATATGATAAATTTTTAACCTCAAGAATTACGAATTTTTAAATTCTTATATTGAACATTTATTTTAATTATTTTTTATACTTCCAATTTTTTTAAGCAAAACCGTTTTGGAACAAGAAATTACAATACTCAAACATAATATTTTTCATTAGAGTGAAAATTATCAGTCATTGGTATCGTCAGAAAAATTACCTACATTTTTGGGCTATTTTTGTTCCTATCATTCATAGAGACAAAAAATATACCAAATCAGACTCTGTTGGCTTTTCGAAAGTTACATGTAAGACGTTTTATAAGTTCTGTTTATCGGTTTCATTTTTATTGCTGATTTTCGGTCAGCGAAAACTGTCTCGTCGTTAAAGGGTTAAGATTTAATAATTATTATATATCATTATTATTATTATTATTTGCCTTTTTTCGTTTTATACTTATTCTTCTTTTTATATTTATTTATTTACACTAACGATGTACACTTTGAAGGCCTTTACAGATTGAGAGACATTTTCGTCAAAAATGTCATTTTTAACAAAATTTGGACGTTTCCACTTACAGCACTGCAGGAAATTTCATTAAAAAAAAGCAATTTTTGACAAAAACTAAGGCTACAAAAACTAAGGCCCAAATGGACTCAAGCTGATTTTCAAAAATATTCAGTTTATAAAAATATAGCAATAAAGGATTAGACCAAGGAAATTTATTCAAAGGACTTCTAAACAATGATCTTAAACCCTCAGTGTATGACACTTTGGGATAAGTTTTTACTGCCGAATTTTACAAGCTAAATATTTTTGAGGTTCTGACTGAGTCTATTTGGGTCCTTAGGGAGATATGTCCTAAATTAACTAAATTCTTAACGGCTGCAACTTAGCCGCGGAACCATTATTCTGCATCTAGTAGTAAACAAATATCGTTACGTAAAAAGTGAAAACCAGTAAAACGTGAAGAATGCATTCAGCCTGACGTCAAAATTTTAAATGTTCATATATTTTATAAACTTATTGAATAAAAGTTTTAGTTATTTTTTTTATGAATATCTTATCAAAAAATAAGCTATAAAAGATTTTTTATTTATAAATATTTGAGGAAATGGAAAGCTCTACTTTGAATCACCCTGTTAGGGTAAATCTTTGTTAAAGCAACTGAATGCACCCCAGTTACATAAATTTTCAGAGTGCGTCTATTTGCATGTATTTGTGACATATTGAGATATAACGATAGCTGACTTGTGCGAAATTTATGTGAAAGCTAAAAAAAAAGACCAATTCGACAGCCAATCGCGTTAAATACACCCCTTGGCACCAAATACAAAATGCATTTCCATGGAAAGCCTTGGCGCGTCTCCTTGTGCATTCGTTCCAATGATAATGTCTTTGGACATTTGGAGTAAACATTGAGCCTCAATTGGCTTCACACTTATTTAACTTCTTTTCCATAAACACCCAATTATGTTCCTCTTTTTCGCACCTTCAGGGGGTCTCTTCGGGGGAAAAATGGGTGTCCTGAGTCGAGTACTCGTCACGCACTTTTTTCCATTGCGTTTTCCAGGGAGAGAATTATGAATCTATTTAGCTTGTTGGATGTTTTGATGGACTCTGACCAAGTTGTGAGGCCAAGGGAGATGAGGAAAAAATTGCAAAGACCTGTTGGAGTTGTCCAGAAAATTGACATGGTAGACCTCCTGCAATTGACAATATTAATGAACGATATCGCAGATAGTGCCTTCATTTGTGTGGCATTTCTTGAATTCCATCAAAGTGACGCGCACCGTCAGCAATATCGTGCCTTGTGTCCAACAGATATCTTCCTCTGGTGTGTCTTTCTTAATGGACTTCCATCCAAAACATGATACATTTGACATACGTTCATCAATTTTAACTTCAAGCGCGACCAAATTGATCGCGAGTCAGCTGATCTTGGAACCAGAGATTTACTTCTTTTTTTTGCACAATATTGTCTGAGAATTTGTCTCTGTACCCCATAAAAATTAACACATATGGTCGAAATGGCAAATATTTACCCAATTGACATCTAATCACAAGAAACTTTGCAATTTTCCAATTTTCAATTCAATGGATTTCCCCATCCTTCCGCTTCTTGATGGCTTTACAGTTGCAATTGATATCGACCCCTCAATTCAAAACCCAGGAAACTCAATTAAGTCTCCCTGATGGGATATTGTGCAATTTTCAGGCAGATGACGAACTATTGAATGAAGCTGGAAAAGAGCTGCTAAGAGGTTTTGTTTTGTGGGAAGTGTGTGGGTGTCATTCACATCAAGAAGTGTTCAGCAGCTTCTTCAGGCTGAAGACTTCAACATCACTTCTTAGCCATTTCTTTGTCCCAAAATGGTCAACACGAGGAGGTATGTTTTAGAGTCAATTAAAAGAAATTCGTGCTGAAAAACAGCAGAGCTGGATTATGTTTGAGAAACGCAAAGTTTTAGAACCAGTAGGATTATACATTTTTAGGACATTCGGGATCATCAATTATTGGATAAATGGCCCAAGGTGCTAGGAGAAGATACAACTGTTTACATTGTCTAATGATAAATCAACCAATTCCTGTACTTTATTGAAGTATCCATAAATAATCAGACGGAAAAATAAATTTGTAAAATAGTTCGTAAATGTTTGTGCATTCCCGAAAAGTTTGAAAATAATAGAACCCCTGAAAATTCGTAAAAGTTTGTATTTTTTCACAGACATTGTTTGTAACATGATTATTTGAATGTTTTGTTTTTTTTTTTTCAAAACCGTATTTATTAAATTTTTGTGGAACATTTTTTCGTACATTTTTGCTTGTCTGGCAAAACTTTACGGGCAAATGACAAATTCTTACGAACATTTTTCTGTGTCTTTTACGAATATTTACGAACAATGTTTGTGATAAAAATATGAATTTTTACGAACTTTTTAGTCGATTATAACTATTTACACAAATTTCACAAGTCACTAATGGAAATTTACAAACATTTACGAACTTCGTTTTTATGATTTTTTTCCTGTGTGTCCTTTGCAACCTGTGTTATACTTTTTAAAAATTCTATTCTGAATAAAGAAATCAAATGAATCTCATAATTTTCATTACATTGTAAATATTATTCCTGGTTTTTAACCTAATTCAATTTTTAAGTTGAGAAGATTTTTGACGTAGAACGTAGGATTATCCCTGAATGATGCGATCATTTTTCCATAGGAAAGCACCTTGAGCAAAATGCTTTTAGTAATTTCATTTTTCGATATAAAATCACTATCAACAATTTCAGGTGGTGCTGTCTTATCTAGAAAACGTAGGGTTTTCCTTGCAATTTTCATTATTGTCTTATTTGAAATATTATTTATAAAACGCATTAAAACGACCACAAATCCACTATTTCACTGTATTAATATTAAATTACTAATTCATTATTATATAAAAAAAAACACAAAACAAACAGGGGTAAACGCTCTTACAAATGCCTGGCATAAGCTGCAACAACTCTGATAAAAATCGCTCGTAAAAGTTTTGTAAAATCTCGTTGTCCCATATAGAAAAGTAACGAGATGTTTGGCTACCCCTGCCGCCATAGGGATTTTTGTAAAATCTTTTCATTTTCAACAAGATATCTTGTTGATACCGGATACTGCACATATTTTACTAATAATCTACAAAATCTTGTAAAAATTTTGTCAGTATTCTTTTTTTTTATTCACCAAAAAATGACGACTTTGTAGTCGGAAATGGTCTCTAAAGTCCTATTTAACCATTTCCTGTAGATAGCATACCGGCTTATAATTGCTATATATAACAAAAAGCATGAAAATCGTGATTATTATATCCACAAAATTGATAAACAATTTGACAGAAAATATTCTAAGACCATTTTGAGAGAAAGGGATAAAAATGAAAGAGAAAACGATATATTTTGCAACGCCATCTATTGAGAAATTCCCATGAAAACGAGATTTTGACAAAACTTTTACAAGAATTTTGTTAATTAAATTTGGTGGATTCGGTTTTAACAAGAAATCTTGTTGAAAATGAAAAAAAAAACGAGAATCCCTATGGCGACAGGGGTAGCCAAACATCTTGTTACTTTTCCATATAAATTGACTTATTTTACAAATTTTTTTACGAGATTATTTACGAGATATGTTTTTCAGAGAACACTAAAAAGATAGAGAAATAAGTAAAGAAAGCAAGAAATATTACTTGACCACAGACTTAGAATAAATTAAATCAAAAATAAAAAATTTATGATTAATTTATAGTCTCTATGTAGCCTTATGGCCTCTTGTTCGGTAATAACACTTCCGAATTAAGAGGTCTCTCCGGTTGAGGTTTTTTCTTTATCGATTCGAACGTATATCAGAGAGAACTTACCTAAAAATCCCTTGGAATTTCGAAAGTTTAATTTAAACTGACGAGTTACACAAAAATCAACTGGTTCTTGAAAAGGACATTTATTTTAATAAATAAGACAATAATTATTGAAAAAATCGCCTGGTCCAACACTACCCCTGTCCCAAATCTCCCTGGTCTCCCCTATGTGAACTTGCCCTTTAGGCTTCCAGTACACTTTCAAATAGGTTTGGCTTGACTTTGAAGTGGCTTTGTCTGTTCGAAAGGTTATTAACGGATCCACTAGGAGTAATTTTCGTCAAAAATTACTTATTTGAAGGCAATTGCCTGCAGTTCTAGATGAAAACGTCAGAAATGCATTTTTTGACGAAAAACAAAGGCTCCCAATGTGTATAGGCCTTTAAGGACAGTAATATATTAGCGCATTAAGGTATGAACTGGTTTACATTTTTCCCATTACACGTGACTTTGATATGAAAATCGAACCAGTGCTTTTTGCACTTCATTACTTGAATATCAAAACTTTTGGAAACTATTAATCTTTATTCACCTCAATTGAATACTCTTAATTGAATAATAAGTTTATATGGGTTTTATTTAAAATAAAAGACAACACTGTGTGCAGTCTACCCACCTTGAATATTTCCGTTTGGCATTTAAATGCTCCTCTTCAGCAAAAAGGTGTGAGTGTCTCTTCAGAAGTTCATCTCTTGCATCATTCATCTGTGATCCTCAGCTTACGGTGAGAGTGTCATTCTCAGTATGAAGGTAAGAAGTTGTTAATTATCTTTCCAGGTCATCTGACACCATTTCTTTTGTGTGCTACCATCTCAAAGAAGTCCCCAAAGCCGATGAGAAGTCTTTGGAATCTCCTTGAGATGCAAAAAGGCGCCAATTTCTTCAAGTGGCGATAATTGCCTCCCCATCAGCCTCCCAAAGAGGCCTCCTCCAGGAAATCTGATTGAAATCCACTTCATTTGAGTTGGGAGTTTTATCGCATTTGGCGTGTGATATCGCCCGTCTGAATAGAAGGAGCTTCCATGGTATCGCGCGCGCTGAACATAAACAAGACGGAGTTAAATGTATATCGATCGCTTTCAGATGGTTTTGACTGAATGGTGCCTCTTTTGTGTGAGTTTTGCATCAATCATTAATTATATGCGTCGTGTATTGAAATCAATTTGAGGTCATTTTTCATGGAGAGAACTTCTCTTGTGAGGAGAATATTTTCAATCTTTCTCACTTCCTCATTCATCTCCTCATCTCTCCATCTTCGTCTCTATTGGGCTGCACATATTTGTGAATTATTGGGATTTTGTGGAAATGTTAAGTTATTGCTTTTCAGTAGTTTCCTCCTTTTTTTATCGGTGGAAAAAATGTTTCAGAGGGGTTATATTGAGTAAATATACAATTTTCTGAGTTTTGCATCATTTTTTTTTATTAAGCCGGTTTCAGAGATACTTTGGAAGGGAATTAGAGCGTTAAATTTGTCAAATTAACTCACCCTTCCTCTGATGTTGTGCTAAATTTAAAGCACTTTTAGGTGCAAATTGCCACTACCAATGAGTCAATAGAAAATTTCACGGAATACTTGTGGAATTCTCATCTGGCTTCACTCAATTAGATATTGTGGAAACATTTTCAGCTACCTAGAGATCCTCCTTCTTTAAGTAAGAAAGTGTCTTGCACCTGAAAAGCAAACGGAATCCTTGGGAAAAGGTCTCCATGGACATGTTTGTCCAATAAAATCTTTTACTGTTTAATTATTACAATAAAATTTTACAGTTTTTGGGAGGAGGTTGTTCGCATGGCAAAGTAAATTCTCTGGAAAATTGTCGCTTGTCTTCGAGGTGATTTTTCACCCGAAAATTCCTCAAGACATCTTCAAAAAAAAGAACGGAGAAAAATACCAGAAGAAATTCATCATAAAATGAACAGTTAAGTGCATATCGTTTTTGTCAAAGTTTAGGTAAACACATCTTTTTCGGCTACTTTAAACTTTTATTGGGGTGAAAAGCAATAATTGTAAAAGCATAAACACAGTTCAGAGGAGAAATGCGAGTTTTTTTTCGTGAGATTTAGGGCCAGTTCCTTAAGGAAAGGATTTTTTGAACTGCAATTTAATGGAGAAAATGGAAAAATAGGGGAAAATTTAATTGAGAAACATCACACTTACTACTATCTTGAAAAAAAAAATTATTAAGTTTTTCATAAGGAATAATGAAAGTCAGTATTTCGTTGTATAGATTGCTACACTCAGAAAAATCAAAGTGTTATTCTTAAAGCTAAACGGTGCTTGCACCAACACGCATGCACAATTTTATGTGTTAATGGCGCTGGCACCCCTTTTCAATTGAGTGAAATTCAATCGATTGAAATTCTTCCTCTTACTCTTTCAAACTTAAATTTAGGTATGGCTGTCTCTTACTGCCAAATGAAAATTGAAATTTCAATTTCATTTTCAATTTTCGTTTGACAAAAAGAGACAATACTTTCTGATTTTAAGTTTGAAAGAGTAAGAGGTAAAATTTCAATCGAATGAATTTCACTCAATTGAAAAGGTGTGCCAGCGCCATATACATAAATGTTGCATGTTATTAATTATTTATATAGGTAGAATTTCGCAACTAACCCGCACCATACTTGTAAATAAAAGCTTTGTCTAAGTGGATAAAATAAGCCCTTAATAATTACTTATTAAGTCCTTAAATAAGGTGTTTTTTGGGTTAAAATATTGACATCTGGTGGCAAAAAGTGGAGACTCAAATATATATCCATTAGCCATTGGATAGAAAGGGACGGATCGACATGTCAGAAAACCATAACCTCTAAATGTTATAAAATGTGTAGATATTTGAATTCAGGCTGTATGGATGTTGTCGGAATGTCCGGCCTAAAACTATAAAACGAAGAAGAAGAAGATATTTAAATTCGCAAAATTTTAGTGAACAATTTATTAAAAGTGAAAATCAGTAAATTCTTAGGAGTTAATTATGATCTGATAAGTGTATCTAAGAGCCCTCCATTTAATCCCAGCAGGTTGAAATCCAGAATTTGCTCAAAAGTGTATTAAATTTACTAAATTAAAAAAATGTCTAATTTTCTGACTAAAATTATTTTTTAGCTCATGATCTGAGAGCAAAAGCTACTCGTACATAAGAGATTCCTAAGTCCTGTTAAATCATTTATCTAGTCTCACCAGAGCATGGAGATCTCAGTGGCGCAATAGGTAAGACCATTGGTTCTTGGGCGGATCGATTCCCGACTTGGCTCACAGTTGCTGTGAGATCGCCTGGTGCAAAGGTCTGAGTTCAAATTCTTCAAAATAACCAGTCACAACTGGTTTATGATTACTGTCTAGGGGAAACTGGGGTACCACCAAACACGGGGTACCACCAAACACTAATTTTTATTTCTAAACTACTTGGACTATCTCGACCATTCCTTCAGTGGACAAGCATCCCTATAGTGCCTATAAATTCCTATCGGTCTTATCCTCTCATATCCAATATCCGATTGAAAAATCGCAGTGTTTGGTGGTACCCGTGTTTGGTGGTGCTCCAGTTTCCCCTATTTCATTTTTTTATTGGAAATTTAGCCGTGACCAAAACTAATTATCTTGTACAACACTCCATTTTATATTAATCCGAAACACTTTCCCTTCTTTTAAGCAGTGAGACAGTATTATTTTTATAAAATATATTAGTCAGTAAGCAGTCGAAAACTCCTCTGGTTACTGGTTAGTGAAAGGCCTTAATTAAGGACTTTTACATAGGCCTTATTTAAGTACTTAGCATTAAGGCATAGCCATGCCACATTATTTACGCTATTCGGCACAATGCGCTGACGTTTGTCACATTTTCATATATTTTTTATGTACTTATCGTATTTATCGTACTTATCGTTTTTATGTAACTGATCTTTAGAGCAAAATCGTAGAAAAGTCTTTCAAAAGGATTTAAAAGTTTATTTTGTTCATGTGTAACTGTGTTATCACACTTGCACATTAAAATTTCAATATGATTCACATTAATTGTCGCTGGTGAGAGTCCAAATGTGTAATTTTTGTGTTTGAATCATTTTATATTCAAAATTTGATCTATTTGTTGATAAAAAAAAGGCGGACTTGGCCCGTAAAATTTGATATAAATTGATTTATAGCATTAATGTGAAAAATTAATGCAATTTTCTCATTAATTTTTTAATGTGAAAAATATTTATGCTTTAGGTAAATTTAAACGTATTTTTGCATGCCAAGTCCACTTCTTTATCATTAAATAGAAAAACCCCAAATATTAAGTGACTCAAAGACACAAATAACATATTTGGACGCTCACAAGCGACAATTAATGTGAATCACATTAAAATTTTAATGTGCAAGTGTGAGAACGCCGTAAGACATGGTTTCTCTGAGTGTTTTTACCCGAGAAATTGGTCACACTTTTCTTGTGGCCTTCGATGGCTCTCCTCCTGCGTTGCCTTAATGGTCAGCTCATCGTCCCAGCGGCGGCTCAATAAACCAATCTGCTTTCTCAAAGGACATTCTCACTTGGACACACGAACTGCCACACGTTCCGAATCCTGAGGAAATTCCTGGCGGAAACTTCCTAGCAAAGGAATTTTCTCTGCCGCCCAAGATGTGAATGGCGGCTTAAGAAGCGTCTGATGGGGAATGCCCCCGGCTCCTCATTCCCTGTCCCAGCTCCTGAAATAATGTTTGATTGCGCGACTGCTTTGGCACATTGAGATTACATGGGCCGTGCAATATTTGCTTGGGCAGCACTGAACAACATCTTGAAGGCACCATAAAGCCACAAAAAAGAAGCAGAATAGAATTTTGTGATGAATGAAAATAATTCTTGTCTGCTATGCTCCAGAAGAGAAAAAAATCCATCGAGATTCTAGATAAGATTTGAATGCTGTAGCTGGATCATGCAGGGCCATCTAGTTGAGAGGTCGTAATGCTCTGGATTGGCGCCACCTTTCACCCAAATGCTGACTCTGCGCAGTCTCTTCCTTCCGTCGGCTTCTCAAATATTCCAAAGAGATTCCAATTGGACCAGAAAATCCATTACAGATCAATAGAGGTGCTTTTCTGGGTGAAAAGATTAAAAATCATCGAGTAAATCATCCCCACAAATGACCCCCATTCAACCAAATTAAATACAATGGCCAGCAAGAAGGAGGGAGTTGAGGAGAAGCGCGAAAATGCACAAGATTCTAGTTGAGAGATAAATGATGTGCAAATAACCGTTTATATCTAAACATTCATAATATTCAATTATCCCTATTATAAAATCATTAATTTTCTCAGCTCTCTCACCAACCAAACCACCGAAAAGACCGAAAATTTTAAATGTTATCATTAATCAAGAGTGCACTGGATGGCGACCTCTTCCACATCCAGGCACCAGCTCTTCTAAGGCACGAACCATGGAGAGGTACTCCGATTCGCCGGGAATTGAACATTTGTCAGGGATTGTTTACCTTCAGCTGGCGTTCTCCTTTAAAAGTTGATTCATTTTGCGGACTGAGATTAGAATACTTTCATAATTCGCGAAGATATTCCAAATATACAAATTTTCTTGATTTAAAAAAAAATTTATTTATAAAAATTATTTTAAATTTATTTTAGATCAGGAAAATTTCATAAAGTCAAAATTCACATCTCTTTTTTTCTTAAAAGCTTTGCATATATCTATCCTACTTTTTGCACTCTTCTTCTTTTAAACATTACATCATTAATGAAATTAATGATCAATTTTAACATTTTAATTTGCTGAATTCATATTTATTTGAGCAACCACATTTCTGCTATTTTACCATTTTTAAACGTTTTTTTTTGTGAACCAAGTATAACTTTATATATCAATAAATAAGCGAAAATCTATCAATTTAAATGAATTTTAATGCAAAATAATGCATAGGAACAATTAATCTGAAAATTAAATTGAATTTACAAATTGAAAAAAACCTAGTGTGATAGCACAGTCAAGTTTGAAATGTGATATTTTTAATACAAATTGATTTTTTTTATTACTTCTTCATTAGAGTATAGTAGTATAATCATTAGAGTATGCAAAAACTAAAAATTCATGGAAATTTGACTAACAAAAAAGTGGATTTACCCTATGAAATGTCCCCTAGGCAACTCCTAAAATATATCAAGAAGTTACGAAATGCATAGTTTTGGTGCAGAAATATAGGTTGGTCATGTTAATAGTCTTTGAGTCGACTTATTGGAAGGTTTCGAAGGCTCTAAGTATCTGTCTCTAACTGTTTAGTTTTTAGTTTTGGTAACAGCCGGTTGGACAGATGAACACACAGTGTAATCTTTTAACCCATTCAGTCAATGTACCAGAAATACTTGAGATATAATGTTCATATTTTGGAATTAGTTTCCTACTTAATAGATTAATAGATCCTATTAATACTTAATAGATCCTATTAATAGATGATTTTTTTGAAAAGAAAAAAAATCTATTATGGGGGCGCGGGGAGCCCCTGTCAAACACACGTCTTAACGGTCACTGAATTTAAATTCTGTACATTACCCAGCATAACTTCGATCTGCAATTCTGCAATTTTGAAATTTTAACGTTTCTTGTCATTCAATCGGATACTTCGTGTGGCTTCGGGATAGTCGTGCGACTTCGTGAGCATCGCGAATTTCTTTCGTGTTTTCTAACCATTTCGTTCCCCTTCGTATTTTCTATTATGGCTGATTTAATAATATTGTATTATAATATTGTAAAAAAAGAGAGTATTCATGTAAAATTGTTGAATAAAAATTGAATTTTAAATAAATTGAAATACATATTTTTATGTAGTTAAAATAATGTTTAGAAACATTAGAAAGGGTAGAAGAAATGTAGAAATCATCTAAATACTCTAAAGAAATTCTGCCGATAATTTTAAAATTTTCTATAGAAATTCTGCAGAAAATTCTGCAGAATTTTCATACAACGATCGGATCCACCTTAGAACAAAATTCTGCAGAAATTCTGCTGATTTTTCGGCAGTTAGTAATTCAAATCTGACGAATGTCTACAGAATTCTGCAGAATTTGCCGGAGGGGTAATTCATTATAAACTCTATTGCTTTAGATAGAGTAACTATCCAAGAAAACAAATTGGTAATCAGAATTCAAATCAGGAAAGAAGAAAAAGGCCAATTTTAATAAATTCGACGGGATGTTGAATTTCTCGTCCGCCATTTGAGCAAAAATTTTGCATGACCTTCCGCGAAGCAAGAAAACTATAACAAAATCTATTTTCATACCTGTTGGACTATTTTTCCTAACTAATTGAAGAACTAAAGTTACTAAAAATCCATTCCCGACAGAAAATCGAATATCGACTGCCTTGGAATAAATCATCTAAAATCATTCAATTTGCGTATGATATATAATACCATGGTAAGGAATGGGTTAAAATAGACAGTTTTGCTATGAGATAGAAAGAAGTTAAAGGTTTACAAGCTTTAAAGCTCTGCCCAATCAAGGAACGCGATAGGACTAAAATATCTTATTAAATTAAAAATTTAATTACATGTAGATTATACTAATTTTATTATTTCTATTATTAGTTTTATTATTTTTTATTAAAACATATCAATGTATACAGTACTGTATTTAATAAGGAAAAATTTGTATTTCTATTAGGAGTTGTGAAAGTTCCCAACTGGAGTAGGTTTTGAATTAGTCTATTCTATCCTTAACTATTTATACGTACCCTTAAAAAATACACTAAATTATGATATTAAAAATTGTCGATATATATAGGCAACGTTAAAATTTCAAAAGACCTTTAAAGCTTTGCATGGAATTTCATTAATTCTTAAAGCTTTCCGTCACAACCAAATCCTTTCAGCACCTCTCCTTCAAAGGAAATTTTGAATCACGTCCTGGGGATTAATATATTGGCCAATTAGTGCTCATTTGCGGGATAAAGAGTCTTACGAGCGCGAGCAAAAATTGCAGCGAAAATGTATTTTAATTAAATAAATGGCACCAAATCTCGTGCGGCACTTTTTGGCTTCGGGGCAAAACTTTTAAGTGGGCACCCATTGAAAATTTTTAGAATAATCATTACCTTGTGAATTTGGTGGGAATTTTTGCCTATTCGCTGTGGAAGATTTAATGATTGCCACTGATGGTGCTGAATTACATACAATTGCGATGATCGCAGCAATTTTGCCGCCCTTTTTGTGGGCCCTGGAAGATGGGGTGTAGGTTTTTCTTTCTCTTTTTTTTTGTGAAAAATTGCTCCGCTACAGGTGAATCTCATCAGAATTTTGGGTCTGTGAGCAATCATCCGAGAGGCAGTCGGGGAAATTACGCACAAATATCACTGGAAAACACACCATTGTGTACTTTGAGGCCGCTTTTTGTGTCCTGGAAAGGTAATTTTGTAGCTGCAGCACGCAATTCCATCATCAAGATCCGCCGGATGGAGGTTTTCCTGGGGACGAGGACGCGATTTGTGGACTCAAGATGATCGAACTGGTTGGAAGTCGTGGTCTTTTGTCGGGATGAGGTGTCACTGCCGCCAGAGAAGGAGGGTCTAAGTCACAGTAATACTCCACTGTGTTCACAGGTGTGAAAGAGACCAAGAGCTCAGGTGAAAAAAAAGGTGAACCCATGAAATCAACTCCATTCGCAGGGAAAAATGCCGTGAGTTCGTAATCAAGCGCGCGCTCATTTTTGAACTTTCATAATGGCGCTCATAATAACGTTTTAATAGTTTGATTGATGTTGTACGCACTTTTTTCTCATGTTCCAAAGACATCGGCTTTGCCCCTTTGAGACCAAGAGGGAGCCTCAGAACTCGTGGTTTCATACGACAACAAAAAAGTGCTACATGAAACCACAAGAAAATGTATAATTTTATATATACAATATTCCATGGTGTAATGTGTACACATAATAATCAACAATAAAAAGAACCAACAAATGGGGAGAGAGAGAAATCCACCCAAGCTTACAATGAATAGAAGAGAAAATAATGGGAATTAGAATAATGACACCATAATGAAAATTTTCTGTTTCACCCATTCTTTGATTATATTTGTTTTTTACCCTCGGGGTTGGGGGTGATTTTACTATTTCTCTTTTTCCTGTTCAAGTTTGACCTCAAGATATTCTTGCCAGATTGTCAATGGTCAATATTTGAGTGGCTTGAAAATGATAGAACATTACAAGAACAAGCACGTAGATGAAACACAAAGTGCACCGCAATTGACGCACTCAGAAAGGTCTTGCAGTCACTTTGAACAAGACCTTGCTTCCGACACCACAAACAATTCCTCAACTAAAAGAAATGACTAATAATACCACGTATATTTTTGTAAATGTTTGATCAATTGAAATTTGTGAAACATAAAAGTATAATCATTAAGCTTTAATGCTATTTTTAACGCAATTAATGCAACCCGTAATCTTGATATCACAATCACTATCATGTACCGCGAAATATTATTTTTTTTCTTCTCGTAGGTGATATCTTAATAATTCCACATATAAGTCCACTTGATCGGCTTCCTAGTGATTATTAGACAGTCTTTTTTCAATATAATTTTGTAAAACACCATGTTCCAAACTTGGTTTTCTCCTCTCTCATTTATCAGTCCGACCTATTCCCATTGTAGGGCAAACTGGGCCATCATCAAACGCAGGGTAGCACCAAACACTCCGATTTTTTAATAAAATATTCAATTTCAGAGGACAAGACTTATTAAAATTTACACGCATTATAGGGAACCTTGTCCACAGAAGAAATGGTTGAGATAGTCCAAGTAGTTTAGAAATAAAAATTAGCATTTGATGCTACCCCTTGTTTGGTGGTGCCCCAGTTTCCCCTAATTGTAAAGATTGATATTGTAATAAATAACATACAACCACTGAAGGGCTTTTCCATCGTTTTCATCCCGGAGGTTATTATCATCGCTAAGACGGCGATGGCCGCATGAGAAGGGGGATAAAAAGAGATGAAAATAAACTGAACCGAACTTAAATATTTCAACCAGGGGCCCATCTAGCCTAATAAAAAGTGAAGATATTTTTCACTTTTCCTTGTAAAAATTTTGCAGCTATTGCACCGCGACTTAAACAAATTTCCTCGTAGTTCGTGTATTATTTCGGCGAGCATTATGAAATATGTATTTTTAGATAGCTTTTATTGCACAATTTCGAAATATATCAGACTGATAGGTCAATTCTCTTTAGGAAAAAAATTTGCCAAGAGTCTTCAGTGCCTCTATGCAAAAACGTATGGAAAAATGAAATGTCGAGAAGCCCCTGATTTCAACTTTACAGAATACTATATAGTAAGAGAAGAAGTATTTCCGTAGTTTAGCATTGGAAGTTGGTTAGCAACGCTAAGACGGCGGTAGATGCATGGCAAGAGGGGTTTATGGTAAGATATATGTTGACAAATAATTATAATACAATATAGATAGGGGAAGTGCTCATACTTCGTACGATCCCAAGCTTCGTAATAACTAAATGTTTTCTGTTTCTCAATCTCAATAAATGTGACTCAATGAACCTGTATTTATAAACTAGGGGAAAGTGTCTTATTTTTAAAATATGTTGCAGAGTTACATTTATTTAGGAACACTCGAAAAATATTATCATTATGAACTTTAGGATCGTACGAAGCATGAATAATGGGCACTTTCTCCTACTTGGGTATGTTGTTCAGTCACTTTCAGTATGATCCTACTTCTGACATCGCAAACCCTTTCTGCAAAAACTTAATCCTGCCTCTCTTGAATGCATTCCGAAGATCCCTAGAAAGTGTGAGGAATGCTAAAAATGTCCGTGGTCTCACCACGCAACTTAATTGCCCGACATTTGCTCAATTTAATCAACCAATTTAATTTGAATTCAGCAAATGAATTTTCCCCAGTCCGATTCGACCATGAATTGGCGAGGGTGATAGAAAGTGGAAGCTTATGGAAAATTATTAATCAAAATCCAGAGCAAATGATTTGCTTTCTGTTCAAAGCTAATGCGTCGGGGAAGGGAATTGTTATGGAGGCGCCTGGAATTCCGACAAGAAAGGGATTACAAGGGGTGTGTAAGTGCGTCGGGAAAAGGAATCAAATGGGATTAATTTATTTATCTTCATCTCGGAAAATTCCGTCTTTGCTGCTTTTCAATTTACGAGGAAGTTTCACCTACAAGTTTTAGGTTGTAGTCTTCATGGCGAAAGGATTGAGATTGTGTCAAATTGTCAAGTGTCTCAACACTTGTTTCCTTTTCAATTTTCCACCCATTTTTGCCAGGGATGGAGAGGGAAGAGTTTATCATCAGCGATAAGAAGCTGCTGAAGAAGTTGTCAGGCTCATCAATAAATTACAATTGTGCGTCTCATGTGTGTAAATTTTAAGATTTCCCTTCTCCTTGGTGCAACTCTTTAATAGTCTACCATGGATTTTGAGATACTTATGTATTTCGGATTGATAACCTTTCAAAGGATAATAATAAAGAGTCAAGAAAAATTTGGTGACCCTGCTTATTCGTTGTTTCGTTATGAAGTCTGTTCGTTATCAGTGTAGAGGCAAATCAGTACGAGACATCCGCTTATGGTTTTCAGTGATCTTTTATAAGTAGGGCTAATGATGCTAACCCTCCTTCTGAGATAAACTTTTAGGTGTTCAGTCTTTAAATCGGCCTCCAACCATTCAAACTTTAAAAAGCCGTGACAAGTGACCTAAACACGAAGACATTTTTTTCACTTACAGTGAGAAAAATGATTTTTGTGTAACCACGGTGGCCCACTGGTCCTTAAAGGGTTAAAGACTTATACGTATTATCTGATAAGAAAGGGTAAAATTTCATTATCCTTTTAAACTAAAATGAATCAAAATTTGAGTTTTAACCCTTTAAGGACGATTGGAACACCAGTGTCCCATAAAGAAAATAATTTTCCTGACTACTTAAAGTTACTTTTTTCTTATGTTTGTACATAATGGTAAAGTAGAAGGTTGAATGAATTTAGAATACTTTTTGCAGGTCTCTAACTCTTTGCGATGTAGTAAATATTTAAGCTAAAAAATGGTGAATTTTTAAATTCTCAAATTTATAATTGATTTGATTTATTTTTTATACTTATAATTTTAACGGAAAATCCTTTTGAGAATAAAAACTACAATACGCATACGTAATATTCTTCATTAAAGCGAAAAATATTATACATTGGTATTGTCAGAAAAATTACTTAAATTTTTGGGCTATTTTTGTCCCTATCGTTCATAAAGCACAAAATACACCGAATCAAGAGTCTGTTGGACTTTCCAAGGTTATGGCCTCTACACATTGGGAGCAATTTTTGTCAAAAATTGCTTTTTTGAAGGAAATTCCCTGCAGCGTTGTAGGGAGAAACGTCAAATTTCTGTCAAAAACGCAATTTTTGACGAAAATTGCTCCCAATGTGTAGAGGCCTTTAGATGTAAAACTGATCATTGGTCATGTTTCTCAGTTTAATTTTTATTATTCATTTTCAGTCCGTAAAAAGTGTCTTGTCGTTAAAGTTTTTAATTTTGGCATTTAATATTTAACTTAAAACTTTAAACTATGTTTATCTCTGTTTATTTAAAGATGTAAAGATCCTTCTTCCAAGTTTAAATAAAGTTGGATTCAAAAGTTTTTACTTTGCCATTTCAGAAAGTTTTCATTAAGTTTGCTGCCCTTTTTTCTAAAAGTGCCTAATATTTTGAAATTAAATTAGCAAATATAGACTTAAATATCTTAAAGTTGATCTTAGAATTGCAGAGTTTGTACAATTGAATATTTTGCATAAATACTAAAATTTTCTTCATTATTCCTTCCAAGAATTTTTCAAGGTTTAAGGTAAAAGTCCTTTATAATCCACATTTCTTGAAGAATTTTGTAGTGTGATTGGATTCATTTGAAAGGTGTTAAAATTCTGAACTATTTTGAAGCAGTTTCTTCTAGATATCTATTGCTAATAAATCAGAAATTTAAGATTTATTTATTATTCGATTGATATTCTTTCTACCCAAATTTGGGATAGCTTTCAAATGTTTTGTAACCTGTTTAAAATCGGTACACATTCAATAAGAACGACTAAAGAAGGTACTAGAGTGCTTGAAATTGTAAGTTCGAGCACTCTGCGAATTTTTCTTCATTGCTTTTTTTCCTGGCTTGAGAAGAGGAAAATCGGGGGCGGGAAAGCCATTTTTAGAATGCGAGATAGCATTTTTCGTTTAGTAATATTAAATTCACTCACCCCAGTGAAAAACGCCCCACATCATTCCAATATGGCTTTGAGTGTTAGACGGTAAAAGTGTCTGTTTGTTGAATAGGAGCCGCCAGAATAATTTCGAAGCTGTGAGTTATATTCTCATGGCCTGACATTGACGAATTTTGTATCATTTGTCATTGGAGCTCCCAAAAGGATAGAAGGAGAGGATGCTCTTGTACATTGTACGTGTTACAGACGCCATTACAATTTATATATATAACTATATAGCTATGCTCCAGAGGGTGGAAGTAGTTGGTAGCAACAAAAAGAAATTTTCTTTTATTTTCCCTCCACACTTGCTCCGGAGAATGTTTTATCAACAAAGTCTTCCACTTGAGAGACCCAACTTCTTTCAGCATCCCTCCTTGCCTTCGGGATATCCTCTTCCATTGAATATCCGTGCGTTGGTGGATTAAAAAGAACACCCAAAATTTGTTCCTCTTCATTGAGTACCTTCACTCGAGCCTCGTGTGTCTGGGAGAGACTTTCCCAGGAAAAAGTTCCTCTTGAAAGTTACTTTTGAACATCCTGAAGATGGTTAACAGGAAATCATTCGGCGTGGAGGGAATTTAAATTGATCACTCGATTTGTCCCTCAACCGAATAGAACCCTTTAAAATGTGCATCTGAATTAATCTATTATTTTTATTACTTGATTCCAATATTGATAGGATTCTACGATAAGATTTACAATGCAATAGAACAGAAATATTTTATATTAAAATAACAAAATAAAAATAATGAAACTACCTATAAGAATTCTTTTAAAAATATCGCAACAATCTACACAGTATCAATCCTCAAGATATCTTGATTAATTCATCCTCAAATTCTTTTCTAAAGTTCTCTGAATTTTAATAGAGAACTCAAATCATTGTCTGTTCCCAAAAAGAAAAATCCACCTGAAGCAAGTCTTTTGAAGTGAAAAAAGACGCCAAGAAACCTGGGACAAAAAGATGACTAAAAGCTCTCCAATAAACTGATTAAAAATACATTAGGAATGTTTGTAGTTTGGAATATCTGGAGGAAGAAAAGGAGATAATTCCACGGTTGAGGCGAATACGACACCTTCTTTGTTAAAATGTTGCTGGTTGGTTGCGTTGTTGAATCTTTAGGCGGTCCTCGAAATTAATGACGGTTTGGACAGTCATCATTAATTGCGGGTCCGTGGAAATAAAACAAGTGGGAAGGAGAGGACAAAAAAATAAACATTCTGATCGATTGATAAATTCTACCCCCAATGTGAGAGGAAAGTTTAATAATCTCGCGATGGAAGGTGAAAAGGCGCGAGAGAGGTGTAAGAACCACGACTGGCTTTGCCAGACAACTCAATTATACCCAATATGAAAAGTGACTTAATGGTATAAGAAATGTTTTGCATTATTTATTGTCGTTAGTAGCGACTAATTTTTCAAACAATGTGTGTAAAATAAACACCGTTGGGATAGTTTATTGGTGGCTATTGAGTAATCTCACCTTTTTCTTTTATATTGAACTGATGGATGGGAAAAAAATATTTCATCTGTATTGTCAAAGCTCTATCTACTTTAAGTCAATTAAAGAAATAAAGCAGGGCTTAAGTACGAATACATATTTAAAATAATTTTAAAATGTACAAGTTTAAATTTAAGTTTTTATTCTGATTATCGCAGAAGTACACAGCCAGTTCATAACCGGTAAAAAATGAGATTTTGAGGGTACTTTTGAAGTGTTTCAGCAACACTACCATAATTGAAATTTCTCAAATTTTAATTGCCTACAAGATTTTTGAATACAAGGGATTCATTCTATTAACAAAACATTGAATTTAATATAAACTAGCTCCATGAACTTGTAAACGACAATGGGCAGAAATGTATGGGAGGTGATCCAACCCTTCACCAGAGATGGGACTAGGCCCATTTTGTAGGTAATGGCTCACATTTTATTTATCGAAAACGGTTCAAACAATCTTAATAAAACGGATAAAAGTCGATGTATGACTTAAGCTTTAAATAAATTTTTTTTTAGACTTTTCCTCTCATTGCTCCATCTGGAGCCAATGTACAAGCCATCGCAAATTGTAGGGCAACAAAACGAAAACCTTTTTCGTGTAATGACAAACCACAAGTATCTTCGGAGTCCTTGGTATATCTTGAACATGGGACCCGATCAAAATCCCGAAAGCTAAAATCCCGAAAGCCAAAATCCCGAATGCCAAAATCTCGAAAGCCAAAATCCCGAATTCTTAAAAGTGTCATAGCTACTTTCACAATTACTCCCGCTCTTCCTGGAGGCAGAAGTAGATTTTCTGTGTCTTGGGAAATAATTCTAGACATTAACCTCCATATAATTTCATTTCTTTCAGGATTTTGAACATTCGGGATTTTGGCCATTTCGGGATTTTGGCTACCTCCGCTTGAAGACATCACACGAAGTAACTTACAGTCCATCACGTCAACTTTTTCAGAATCTTAAAGTAAGAATTCTTAAGAATAGGTAGAACTATTTTTATGAAGCTTTCAATTTAAAATAGCGGTATATCGTAAGTTGTTGTTGCTAAAGAACGTTTTCCAAAAGAAAATTGAATTCAAGGAACATATTTTTAAAAGAGTATTCCCATCTTTCCATTTTTCTTGTACCTAGATTTTTCTCAAATATCCTCGAAAATTCTTCAATTCCGATAAAAGTATTGCCTCGATTGCATCCTATTATCGTCTTTAGAGAAATATTCTCCTTAAAAAAGAAGCTAGGATTGCTGAAGTTCATAGGGCTGTAAAGGTACAGTTACCAAAAGAATTTAGTAAAAGGTTCAGAGTATAATGGCTTAATTAAAACTTTTTCCTCTGAATTTATTACTCAAAGTATTTAAAAAAGGGTAGTGGAGTCCGGGGCAAAATTAGCCACGTATAGTATTAGATAGGGATATCTTATAGTTTGCCTGCGAAGGAATATTGAGGAAACCACCCTTTAATTTAAATATATGCTTCCCTTCCTATTCATTGAAATATTATATCAGACTCATACAAACATTTTTGTACAAATTATACACAATTAAAAATCTAATTTGGTCTCTAATTTTACCCCGGTCTCCCATATCTTTAAGGAATCCGCAATCTTTAGAGATTTTAAGTTTTTTATCAAGGAGAATATTACTGCACAAAAAACATTTCCCTTTTCTTTATAATTTTGAAGGATGTTTAAGGATTTATGAAGAAGATCTGGAAAATTTCAAGGAAAATGCAGAGATAAAGATACGGTTTTTTTAGAAAAAATTTCTTTGAGTAATTCTTTTCAAATTATTCTCAGAAATGTCCAATATACGATAAACCGTTATTGTATAAAAATAGTTTTGCAAAAAAAAAGAACATTACAATTCTTAGACCTTATTTTATGTTCTAGTGCTTTTCCTCCATACTTTTGCGGTTGGTCCCGGAACTAAAGTTGTTACCTTTGCCAATACCTATTCGATGGTATAGATCTCATTCATGGCAAAAGGTTGGACTATTTTGCCCATTGTCCTTTACTCGTAGTTTTAAATTTGGCAAAAAATGCTATACTTTTCTTTATTATGTTTTATCCTATTCTGTTTCAGGAGTTTGTTTGTCTATCAAAACTTAGCGAACGAGTGACAAAATTTTACAAACAGTTTTTTGTATGTTTACAAATATTTACAAAAAGATATTTGTAAAAGAACAAGAAAATGTTCATAAAGTGATAATTTTACGAACAATATTTAGTGAAAAAGTACAACTTTTTACGAACTTTTCAGTGGTTTATAAGATTGACGAGCATTACGTCTCCAACGGAAATTCACAAACATTCACGAACAATTTTATAAAATATATTTTTTTTCGTGTAGTGTTACACGATCTTCAGAATTCAACATTAACCACGTTCTCGAATTTTTCTAATCTCGAACAACAAAACATTGCTGTGTTTTTTTTAACATATCTTAGAACAACAGTCTTTTTTCAAGATCTCGCCTGTAACACTTAGGAAAATTAAGTTTCATAAGGATGGACTTTGACTAAAACTTGTTTTATATTTAGACTTATTTTTAAGATCTACGAAATCTGCAATGTCACTAGACAGTTTAAAATGAACCTTGTATGTCAAGCTTTTATAACTTTGTAAAAATTGTAATTTCAAAATATATAGACCTTTTAAAATATTTAAGATCATATTTAATATGTCTTAAATGATTAAAGCGCCATTACGGTCTCGTAGACAATGATTTAATACTCCCAGAAACTTTTGTTGTCCAACAATAGCTTTGATTGGATTTTTTAAGTCACGTATTTTAACATCAATGAGAAGTTTACCTATGGTACGTTTCTCAATCCGAAATACCTCTAGTTACAATGGTCACGATTATTGCACTTTAATTGTAACACTTTGGAGAAGTCTCCTTGAACCAAAAATTAAACGAAACCTCGTTCTGAACTCCAGCTAAACTTCTTGTGTTTCCGAATTTCCATAGAGGATTGCGCAGGATTGAAGATGGAAATTTTGGGTGTTTGGATGAAGGAAGAGCCAGGAAGATAGGGAGTGTTTCACATACACTGATACTCTCTTGAGACGTGAATTCAATCTCTTTGAGGGGTTTTCCATGGAACATCTGACAAATGGCCAGTCATTTTTCAAACACCCTTCACGCGTCTGCTGGGGATTCGGGAATGTGTATTTCGATCTTCTTCCATCCTAATCTCGTGTTAACGAATTTTTAATACAACATTACACACATTTCTTTCTCACTCTCTTGCGACTCAGCTTTCCGTCCCAAAGACATGGCCATTTATTAAAATCACGAATAAAAATTCATCTGCAGTGCATTTACTTTTTTTTCCAAAAACAAAAACAAAATAAAAAATAAAACCTAAAACCCTTCGCAAGTTGTTGAGGGAATATTTCCGGAAATTAAGAGGGAAGGGCTCTGAAACAACACCATTCAATTAAATTTAATTAGAGTCACTGATGAAGGTGTTCTGCTTTCTGGAATGTGTCTAAAAATAGTTCCCAAAAAAGTCTTCGTATGAAAGACTCAAATGCTAGCCTAAATTTAGAAACAATGAAGTTGACTACTAAAATTAATCCTCAACTTTATTTATAGTGCTCAATGTTGGAAATAGAAAATCCAAGGGGGAGATAATTGTTAAAATTGTGTACACTCTACTTCCAGCACTTCCACTAATTGATTAGAGACTTCCTAATACTTCCAAGAGTTTGGATGTATTTAGGCACTTCTTGTAGGGAAGACTGGGCCAGTAGGAAACATGGGCTGTTACATAGGCTATTCTAAGGTGTCAAAATGGTTGATAATTTCTTAAATTTCCCCTTGATATGCATGTTTGACTATTGTCATGCACTGAATCATCGTTACTTATTATTTGAAGACATTAACCAAGGGATAACTCATTTCGGGAAACTCGAACCAATCTGGCCAGGGAACCTATGGAAAACCCAGGGAATCCACGGGTTACCCGCCGAATCTATACATTTTTTAGGGAACCCGAGGCATCCATACATTTTTTTCAGGGAACCCGACCCATGTATTTTTCAGAGAACCTGAGGGATTTAGGGAATTCGGTAAACCCAGGTCATCCAGGCATTTTTAGGGCACTCACGGGCAATTCACGATGAACTCAGGGACCTCATTAGAAACCCGGAGATCCCATACATTTTTCAGGGATGTTACAGGAAATATATAGATTTTTTCTAGAAACCCGGGGAACTCATAATATTTAGTTCACATAAGGGAACTAACGGGAAGCTGTGGAAACCCATATGTCATTTCTGGGAACTGGGAACTCGAACCACTTTGATTTGCATATGAACTATCCGTTGATGTTTACTGTCAATGTTTACGAATTATTTTCCAGTAACCTACTACCTAATAGGCTGTAGCACTTTTATCAGACCATCCGATCCATCCATTTGTCATCTGAGATATAGGCCAAACAGTTAGAGATAGCGACTTAAGGTCTTTTGCTCCCTCCTCCCTTTTTTGACACGTAACCAATTGAACTTTAAATATATTAACTTTCAGTTTTTCAAAGTGTACATATTTTGCAAAGATTGCAGATAAAAATTATTAATACATTTTCATTACTCCAACATATTAATATTTTTAAAATTACTTATTTACTATATAATTCTTAAATAATGGAAAAAATATTTTAAAGGAATTATAATTTCTTTTTCAAAAATAATTGAATTTTGTCCTGAAGTGTGAGGGAAAAGAAGGCTTGAAATATATAAGTTAGGCTGCAGTAGATTGGGTAGTATGTTTTTTTTTTTAAATTGTCCATAAAAAATTTAAATTATTAAGTAGTGAAATACTATTGACAAAGAGAGAAATAAAAAGTGATACATTGTAATTTTTTACTAATCATTTTGAATTTTTTACTGGCTAAAACCTAAATTTTTTACAAAAAAAAAATGCTAACTTTCTGATCAAAAATCTTTCTCACTAAGTTTAATAGTGTCAAATACAAAGTTTTATCTGAGATATATTTAATTTTAAATATATAAAGTAAATAAACTCCCTCTTCCGCTATACCCTTCAAATTCACTCTCGCTTATCTGTACACCACTTCCCACAGTAACATCTACCCCTTGGAACCCTTGGAACAATCCCTTTCCTTCTGTTTCAGAAACGACTGAAAAAAAACCATAAGAGCTCAATGTTTCATATTTTGCTGCAATATTTAAGGATGTGCTTGGGAATCTCATGAAGAGCTTTCCAACGAGAATTTTTGCATTTTTCGTTTCGGCACGCTGGGGAACAGGTGTCCTGATGGATTATGGCAATTTGTTTAAAGAATTTAGATGCAGTCTGTGTAAATATCACCCAGTGATTAATTTCATGCAACAGTTCCATCCCCATCAATCGATCAACGAAAATTTTTCCCAACATCCAGAAAAACTCTATTTTTGGATTAAGTCATATCTCTCATGAATATCCCAGATATTCAATCAGTGGGTGTGTTTTTTTACGTTATTCGAAAATTGAGAGTCAAAATTCGGAGTTAGAGGGATGGTTGAGACACCCCTCGATAGCCCAAGCCAAACCCTCCTTGTGTGATGGATGTCTGTTCACAGTAGGTTATTTGTGATTGATGATCCTTTTTTCCAGCCCAGGCTTAACTATTGCCTCGGAGAAGGGTGGACAAATCCAACCGAGGGGATGGATGGAAGAAAATCAGTCCAAAATCACACTCGCATACATTCCTTGGATGGAACATCATCGAGGGGATAATTTTGAGCCGCCATTGGCATTCTTTTGTTCCCTGAGCAGATTTTATATTTTAAATCCCAAAGAAGTAAACAGAAGTGGATATAAAAGACTTGATTAGATGACTTAAATTTGAAGGGGTAAGGACTGGGTGAGTTCGT
This sequence comes from Phlebotomus papatasi, assembly GCF_024763615.1. Classification (NCBI taxonomy): domain Eukaryota; kingdom Metazoa; phylum Arthropoda; class Insecta; order Diptera; family Psychodidae; genus Phlebotomus; species Phlebotomus papatasi. Next base: position 842,333 of record NC_077222.1, on the reverse strand, counting down.
ATCGGAAATTGGATATGTCAGATTAAGAATCTGAAGGAAGTTGCAGATGCAATCATCCTGAGTTTTGATTTTCAAACTTACAAATTAAGGTAAATGTTAATGGAGTTATTGCATAGAAAAAATGTTTAAGGATTAAATAAAACAAGTATCCAAAGTGGTTTTTACTCATACTTATAACATGATGTAAATTTAAATATATATATTTTTTAATTGTATTTTTCTGCCACTTTTTAAGATAGCTACTCTACCTTTCTAGTCTTTAAATTATTTAAAATTGAAAATTTAAAACTGAAGAAATTGTATCACAATTGAAGGGAATCTTCTGTTCTTCTTCTTTAAATACAATTTCTTTAATTATTCTTATACTCTTTCTTTTACAAAAAAAGAATCTTCAATATGGCAAATTTTTATTTTATAAAATGCTATAAGTGGTTAGTAAAGGGTATGCTATTCTCAAAATTCAACATTATTAAAGTATTTTGCAAAATTACAATGTATCAACAACACTTTCCAAAACTTTTCAGGTCATCACACCTCTAAAAGATATGACAGGATATTGTTTGTGCATCTTCTTGCATTAAATTCAGCAATTACCCTCGATTGGCTGAACCGAAAAGTGCAAATTTAAAATGAATGAAAATAATTGGTATTTTCACGCCTCTGTTGTTCACTATTAATCTCAAATAAATGAACCGGTGTATTGAAGATGGAAAAACGATGAGATGAGTTAATGAAGTCATTTGGATTGGGCTGCAAGAAGGAATAAATTGATGGCAAAACCTCATTGGAGGCCACTTAAATCTATAACCGAAGCACTTTGGGTATCTTATGTGTATTTTATATTTCCATCCTTTAAGCACCATCTTTTTTTACATTTACCTCTTCGCACGCTTGGCTTCAAAATGAGCCGCCAAAATCAATCAACTATTGCTTTACCATTAATTAAGGTACATTATATTATGTGATGATAGTGCCATTAGTTTAATGGCTCAATCCATTACAGCATCGTCTACGAAGTCGTCCAACGAGGTGCATCGGTCTTCAGAAGGTGCATGTTTTTCGGAAAAATAAAAGGTGAAGGCAGTATAGCAATTTACTGGACTTCTGATCAATTTACTGGAAAAGAATGGCAATCCCAAGTAGCAAAAGACGGTAATTTTGTCGTTGTTATTTGTCTGTCTATAGTATAATTTATTGGTGCATTCGCTTATCTTACTTTGGAAATAGGAGTAGGTACTATTTTCAAATTTGGCTTATCTTCTGTCTCAAAAAATCCTAAAATTACGCAATATCAGAATTTTATATAATTTTTATGAAACTATTAGCTATTTAGTCGTTTTAGTACACAATCTGGATAATCTGTATTGAACTATTTATTTTCTAAGAAAAAATCAAATACTCTTAAACGTTTTTCAATGCAAAGGCTCCATTATTTAGCTATAGATTGTAAAGTAACATATTACTATATTAGAAATTAATAAAGATTCTTTATATTTCTGCAGTATTTTAGTATATATTTTGACTAAAAAATTAAATTTAATGATAATTGAAAAGAAAAAGAAATTGTAGCTTAACAATGCTTTACAGTCCAACATGATGGAATAATTAAAGTTAAGAAGTGTTACGAAATTTAAATTTAAACAATTCAAGCACATTTAAGTCGCGAGGACAAAAAGACATTTTTTCATTATTTGTTTTCAACTTTCAACCAAATATATCAATTCTTTTATTCTAGCTCTTAAACACAAAAAGTACAACATTCAATCTACCATTTTCTGAAATTTTCATTTATTTTTTTTAAACTCAGCCGTTAGCACCTAATCTTCGAAGACCTCTTTTTAAAAAAAAACTTACTTTTCGATAAGGTAAGGGAAGTAGGTGTCGGCCAGTTAAGAAAAATGCTCCATAATTTCCTTAAAATAAATGCTCTAAACCAATTTTTGGCATTTTTGAATATGTCAATTGGAACTCTAGTATTCCATTTATTTATATCTCTACGTTTGATTTCTTAATATTTAGAGAAATTAGTAAAAAGAATGGTAAAATTGCAACCGTACATTCCATCGGCCATATAAAATCAGATGAAGAAAATATCGGCCGGGAATGAAGCAGGTATCGGCCGAAAAATAAAACCCTTTAAAAATAATACAAATTTGAATATTTTTCTTATTGATTACGATGTTCTCGAAGTAATACTCTCCGAAATTCAGATCCTAACTGTTGAATTAATTATAAATTTGAAATTATAGTTTTCAAAGTACAGTTTGTTGTACTTTTTTAAGCGTTTTAATTATTATTTTTTGTTTAAAAGAAAATATGCTGGTTGTTTTTCAGTCTTTTTGGCCCACGTAACCCCTTTAAAAAAATTGGTTGATCAGTTGGAGAAGGTGGGGCTACTATGAAGCGTAAGGCTACATTGACGATTTTTTTTGCATACTTCTAAAAGAAACTGGATAATTTAGATAGACGAAACAATTGTGGATCTAAATAGAATAATTGCAAGGCCCTGTATTATTTAGAAGTATGCGAAAAAATCGTATATCAATGTAACCCCACTTCCCCCTACATAAAAATGTATGAAAATGAGACAAACGTCAGCGTATTGTGTCGATTAACGAAAATAATGTGGCGTGTGTATGTCTTAACGCTAAGTATTTAAATAAGGCCTTTGTAAAAGTTCTTAATTAAGAACTCTTCACTAAGCGCTTATTAAGTAGTTGCTTCAAAATGTATAAATCATTTTTTTAATTCAATACATTAGTTTTACTTCTTAAATATAAAATAGTTTCACACTTGTAACATTGCTATAATCCATACGTTGGTCTAAGTATTGTTGGGATTGTTAGACATGTCACTCGCACTCTGTTTAAAGTAGCTTTAACTGGTACTTATTAAATTATTTTACTAAATATTTTCTATTTTTTACTGGCCAATATGACCTTTACTTAGGGTAATTAAAGACAAAAGCAAAGTGTTGCTTGGGGAAGGTTTATGAATTCGGGTTGTAGGATTGGCTGCAGTGGACTCGATTTCGAAGGACCTAGCAAAGGTAATATCGTGAGGGATGTTGTATGTTCGTGAGGCGTGAAAGAGTGATATTTTTCTCAGGAATTTTTTCCTCAGCAATTATTCAACGTCATGACGAATCTATGCCAAGATTGACATGCAACAATAGGTGGTAATTTTTCAAACATCACCCAGAATTTTTTTTTCAAAGCCTCTTGTGCAATTGAACACCTTGATCTCTGAGTCTATTCTCTTTATAAAAAAAAGATACCTTTCTTATGGTTTTAAGGTTCTTTCATTCAAGAAATTCCTTCATTTCATTTTGAGGTGTCTCCTCGAAGCGAATTTTTGAGCATGAAAATTCTCAGAGAAATCGCATTTGAAGTTCATTGAGTTCTTTTTTTTATGTTACGGCTATAACATCCCGAAAAATTCCTCACAACGCGAGACGATCTTTTTATTCATCAACTTTATTTGGCATAAAGATTTTTTTAAAGGTTAGTATGCTGAGAATCTCTTTTTCATATTGGAAAACAAACACATTGGGTAGAAGAAAACATTTTTCTTGTCGTTGAGGATTGTGTTATATATCAATTTAATAAAATGGAAAGGGAAGTGTAACCCCAGGAAAAAAAATGAAAGTAATATTAATGACATGACAGAATACCAACGATAAAGATATACCGACATGTTAAGTAATTATTTATAAATCCAAACTGATTTCAAAAGCGACGCTCCAACCATATAAATTGATGACAACTGTTTTCCGAACACAAGAAAAATTCCACCAACAGTGAATTTTTTTCGACCTAACACTCCTAAATAATTAATAATGCAATCTTTGCGTGCAAGAGAAATGTTAAGGGATTAAGAGCCCCGAAGGAGCAACATTAAATTGGGATTGAAGTCAAAGAGGTTGATCAGACTGTTGATGAGGAGGATAAATCCTCGGAAATCTCAGTCTTGATGAGGAAGTTCGGATGACACATTTTCACCTTTGATCATATGAGATTCCCCCATTTTTCCAACTTCACAAACTTCGTCTTTCTCAACCAACGAAAAAAATATCTTCAAAGATGGACGAAAGAAAAAAAAAAGAAAATATTCAAAGTGATTCCAAAACAAGTTCTTCCACCTTGTTTTTGGTTAATCCAATGGTCCCACGGTCCAAGACATCTCTATATCCACTCGAACTGGAATTGGATACTTTAAATTAAAAAAAAAACACAAGAAGATGGTGAAAAAGAGCATCAAATTGAATCGTCGTCACACCCAAAATGAAGCATTTCATTTAAATATCTCTATACCTATAATTTGACTATATTCCACGGACACGATCCAGGAATTTTCCATAAGGAGAAATTCCAAGTCTTCCTACGGAAATTCCGCAAATGTGAAAATGGAACAATGGAGAAGCACGTTTGCACATTTTCTTGAAGTTTTCAGGATTTTTTAAAGAAATTTGTTCACAATGTACCATGGAAATGATTTGGAATTCACATGGAGTTTTCTATTTTTTATTTAAATTTAAATTCATACTTATAGTTTTTTTGCAATTTATTGTATAAAAAATTAAGAAAAACATATTATTATGTGAGATTGTTAATAAACTCACATACATATGAGATATTATTTAGGAAAATTCTAAAAATATTTTTTTTGTTTTCCCCCCTAATTTTGCAGAAATTTCGATGTCATTTTAATCGATGTGAAACACTTTTTATAGGGTTGCTAATCCCAGAGACAACCACCCATTTTCTTCATCATCCAACGAAAAACAAGACCAAAATAAATGTAAATGTTTGCAAAATGACAAAAATCACTTTGAGCATTGTTGAAGAAGAAAGTTTTCTGATCATTTCTCACGACTTGAGACATTTTTCATAGTTATTCCGTCCGAAAGAGATACAGCACGAAGGACAAAAAAGGCAGTGAAAAATAGGGTGATTCCTCGGCTACTTTTGGGGTGGTTTGAATCCACTGACACTCTGTACAAATCCCAAAGGACATCCTCATGGATCACCCTCCCCAAAAAAAAAGCTCAGGGAGTTCGTCATAGGGATAGAGAAGTTTGGTTGGGCAAATGAGGCACCCTATATTCAAATAAAATCACATAATTGCATCAAAGTTTGTACGATGTGGTCGTCCATTTGTCTTAACTGTCGTTGGGGTACAACTCTATAAGAGCTGGAGGACTGTCCTGCTGGTGTGAGAGAATAATATTAATTAGCATACCCGCGCAACATCCCATAAAAAGTATGTTAGAGTCTTATGCACAATAAATCAATATAACCTTTTCGGTGAGATTCTTTCTTGGCAATGGGAGAAGACTTCTCCAGGCGGGAGTCTCATCTCGGAAGATGCTGCGGGGATTAGAAGAATTAGCATTTCCACCACGAACAACCAGTGTATTTGTGAGTTTTGAGCCAAAGCGATTGAAATATTACAGAGAATAACTCATTGAGTGAATTCGACGGGTTAGAGATTGGACAAGGGGAGTACAATTGCTCCTGAGTAGTGTACCTGTACTGTAAATATTAGACATACTTTTTCTTCAGCACTGAAACCGTCTCTGTACTGGAAAATCCGTACTGGAGGTTCGTTTCTAAGATAAAATGTTATTGCTGCCTCTATACAACGTATGTCAAAAGTGATGTGAATTTTATTTATATATTTAAATTATTATTTCATATAATAATTATTTTGTAAAAGTTGATCATTTTAAATGAGTCAAAAGTTTGTTGCCTCATTTGAAAAAATAAATCAGAATGGTCAAAAACATGCTGCAAACTAAATGTAATCCGATTTTATATTGACTTTATGTCAATGGTATGTTATCAATGTTTTCAATGGTAAATATATGTATATAAAAGTGATGTATATAAAATTGCATTGTAAAGAAAAAACCGACGTTATATATACAAATTGGGGTTCGGAATTCGGATATCGCCGGATGTAGAAAATCACTCAGGGAAAATGCATCAACTTTGGAAAAGCATCAGGGAAAGTGCATGAAGTTTAGAAACAGTTGATGCTTTTTCCCTGACTGATTTTCCACTTCCGACGATTTCCGGACCCCGGATGATATAATTAAGAAAAACCTCAAGTTACAAAAAAATTAAAAGAATAAAAATCATTTAGATATGCTCCCTGAATGAATTTGCATCGCCAATTTCCAAATTTTACAGAAAATCACGACAGGCTATACATAAAGTCGACAAAATTTATGGTAAAGGGATACGAATATATTCGGAAAAAGCTAATATGGGGCTAATGGCAGACTCAGGAATTCGAACTTTAGAATAAAGGTATCAAGATTTAATAAGTCATCTTATGTAAATAATCTTATAAATATTTGGCAAGTAAATAAAACCCAAGAAAGAAAGACTTTAGCATACGGCTGTATGCTCAAGTATGACTCCTAATATTAAGAGAATTAAGCTTACAGTAAAAAAATAAATTAAGAAAAAATGAAAATTTTACAATAATTTTTTTAAATGTAATTAAGTGTACAAAATTTCGACTAGCTTTATATTTCGTCCACTTTGAGTGTAATTTCGGCCATGCAATTAAATGAATTACAATTATGGATTTAATCTTCGAATAGACAATGAATTTACTTTTCTTTAAAATATTTATTGTATTTATTGATTTTAGGATGTATTAACACAAAAATTGTTAGATTTTAGTTATAATTTGAATTTAAATTGTGTTGTAGAAACTCAGTATCGAAAGAGACTTACAAAAAATGTGACAGATCACATGTGTTTCTAGCGGTCTTGTGATTTTTTCATGAATATTGATTAGTTTTCATTAAAGATTCTTTCTGCTTAAGTTAATAATAAATCATTCTTTAAATTTCGGGAAACTTTTCCAGCTGGATCCTGTATTTCGCCTAAAAAAGTAGATAGTTTGTGAGTGTCTTTCCGGTGAGGTAATGTTGCCCATTCAGGCAATATTTTTTGCTTTCTTCAATTTTTTATTCATTTTATTTTTTTTTTAATTTCTGAGTTTTACAATAACCATATAGAAAAAACATCGGCTCTATGAAAAAGATGATGTAGAATAGGCCTTGGAAGAGTTCAGGGAGGGCAAACTTCTACAGGAATCTGAGCGTAAATTTGGGATGCCAAGGTAAACTCTTCAAGTCTTCAGGACAAATTAAACGGAAGATCTCAGGGCATGTGTTCATAAACGTATTAAAGTAAATATTTTTAAACTCGTTCCGTATGATGTTTTGAAATTTTCTATCCGTTGCTTCACAAAAGGTGGTCAAAAACGAGGTGGCCGGTATCACACTCAAAGTGGCCGAAATACTACCCAAAGCAATGTTTATATTTTTATTAATTCTTCAATACTTTAGGAACAAATTTAAAGAAAACAAAGATCATAAACTAGTTTTCAAGGTTTCATACAACCCTTCCGTAAATAAAGTAACAAGAAATTTCAATATGAATTAACCCTTTAAGGACGATTGGAACACCGGTGTCCCATAAAGAAAATAATTTTTCCTGACTACCTAAAGTTATTTTTTCTTACATCTGCAAATAATTGTAAAATAGACAGTTCAAGGAATCTAAAATATTTTTTGCAAGTCTCTAGCTATTAGCTATGTAGTAAATATTTAAGCTCAAAAATGGCGAATTTTTAAATTCTCAAATTCATAATTGATTTTATTTATTTTTTATACTTCCAATTTTTTTAAGCAAAACTCTTTTGACAATAAAAACTACAATACTCATACGTAATATTTTTCATTAAAGCGAAAAATATTATTCATTGGTATTGTCAGAAAAATTACTTAAATTTTTGGGCAGTTTTTGTCCCTATCGTTCATAGAAGCACAAAATATACCAAATCAGACTCTGTTAGACTTTCCCAGGTTAGATGTAAGACTTATCATTGATTATGTTTCTCAGTTTAATTTTTATTGTTGATTTTTAGTCCGTAAAAAGTGTCTCGTCGTTAAAGGGTTAAAAATATTGCATTTCAAACTTAGGACTTCTGTGCTTATTTGCAACTATGCCGAAATTTGGCACACTTACCCTAGTACAGATCGAGCTATTCTTATGTTTCACAAATTTGAACCAGTTGCACTTTTAAGTGTGATAGTTCTAGCCCAAGATGTTATGGCATGTACATCGCACAAGATGAATCATCACCCCTTGCTTTGCACTCTTTTTTTCGATGACGAAGAGCCCAATGAGAATCCCACACACACCTTTTCCTGGCTCTCACTCGCTCCAGTGATCACACATGAGCTCCCCACGGAGCTGGTGCTTTTTGGAGCCACCGCCCCTCATTCCACATCACTAGTTTTCTAATTAAGACCAATGCCCTCTCTGGCCAGGAAAATTCTCCGTGGAAAGTGCAGCCCGGCTCATATTTATTTTGCACCAAATTCCCGGACAACCCCCCATTTTCTATCTACAGGAAGGGTGGGAAAAACAGAAGAGGATTCGTGTGGTGGAACAACAATATTTTCCACCCACCAGTCACATGGAAAAGTTTACATGGTAAAATTTTCCCAACAGTCGATTCCGCTGGGAAAAGAGCAGATGCATAGTGAGAGAAAATGCTTGATATTGAGGGGGTGGCAACACTCATCTCACAAACCATTTCGTCTCTCCACGGAGCTTTGATTAATGAAAGAAATAATGTTCTCGTCCATTTCCATGTCAAATGCTTTTCCACTCTAAATATTCCAAACTGCCTCAAACCCGTACTTTGAATTTTATTTTTTGGGAGGATATATGGCAAAAGATGGGGGAGATGATGACCATCCACATTAGTTGATGTTTGTTTTCAAACTATTGATTGCGCCTAAACAAAAAAAATAAATAAATTGAAAATTCATCTAGGGGCTTAAATCAATTTCCTTTTCAGAATCGAAGAATCCTTGACTTTATGCTATGCCACATGAATTATTTTCGCGTTGATTTTTTGAATAATTTAAAGAAAAATAAATAAATAAATGAATAAGAAAAGATATCGACTTATGGAGGGGGTCCTTAGTAGACTCAGCATCACTATCTGTAACCTTTTCCTCTCTAGAACTAATAATAATTGGATCACAGTCTTTTTGTATTTGGGAAAAAGGGTGGCAAATGGAAATTTCTATATATCGTAAAATAAAAGAAAATAATTGACTGATTTTCATCAATGTTTTCCAGAGTTACCATCCTGGAAAAGGGGCATAGAAGGAGAACACCAGGAAGAAAATGCAAAGTAGTATTTAATTTAAAATTCGAAAAGCGTTTCATTCTCCTTTGGCTTTCATTATAGGCACTCGCGCGCATTTTTGGGATACTTTTTTCTTGTTAATCCAATTTGGGCTGAGAATACACAATGCTGAGGGAAAAAAAATCATCCACTCACACCCCAAGACAGCCCAAACATCCCACAATAATATAGAAACTCCTATCATACGGATTCTATGCGCTGAACCATTTTCTATGGAAGTCGTGCACAGATTAATGACGGAGATCCGTCAACATCACAGAGCAACATAGAAAAAGGGGATGTTGAGGAATCTTCTTGAGGAAATTTTCAGATGATTCTACAACTGTGGATTGCATGGAGGAGTCCCAATGTCCCAATATGTGTAAAATATTCTGAATCTTGATTTAAGTAACATTCAAGTCGTCATACATTTATGAAAAAGGGTTACCTACTCTGAAAAAAATGTCTTGTTAAACAATGGATTTTGTTGAAATTTTGTCAAAAGGATGTTATTTACCAATTTGACAAAACTTTTTCTTGCATTTTATATGGAAAAACACCCTTTTCACAAACTTTTCTTGTTAATTTGACAAAACATTTTTTTCAGAGTACTATTATGGTAGTGTTGAACAATCGACTAAAAGTTAAATGGCAGAAAGTAGTTGCTTAACTATAGAAGGTAAACCTTACTATTTAACACAGAGGTGTGCAAGAACCGTTTGAAACCGAACAAATGTCAAATGAAAATTGTACGTCAATGGTCAAAACGCTACCTGGACAAACTTATTTTTGTATTTATTCGGTTTCAAACGGTTCTGATTCACCCCTGATTTAACATACTGAAAAACTATTAACGTTGAGCAACCAAAGACAGGCAAAGTGTCATGGTAACGCTAAGAAACTGGTAACTATCACATATTTGTGGAGGAAATTCAATTTTTAAATAGAAAATGACAGATCTTAATCCTACTTTCATGCTAGTGTCAAAGAAATGTCATCAGTGGCTAAAGGTTGTCCAATAATCTTACTAAAATGTGAATATTTTCTGGGAACTATTAGTAGATAATTGACAGGAAATAGACCTCTAGGAAATGAACTTCAATTCGTCAACGTAATAATATAGTTAAATTTCTAGAATAGGCAAACTATCATGCTAATAATAAAAAAAACTATCAATTGATAAAATATTTGTGCGTTATTAGATAAATCTTACAATTATGATTATAAAATAAATTTTCAAATGTAGTAAAATAGATGAGTGACAGAAAGTATTTTTTTATCATGATAGTGTTAATTGACTGTCAATCCTTCAAGTAATAGAAGTGATTACGACTATCATGCTAGTACCAATTTTCTGTCATTTTCTTTTCAAAGACGAGTAACAGAAGAACACAATTGTTCTAAGAGTAACATGAAATATTTAAGTTTTTAATGATTGTATGCTAGTTGAAATAAAGACTTTATTTTTACTAAACTATATCCTTACTTGTAGAAATCTTTTTCAAATGAACTATAATATTTTATTTTAAAACTTTTGAAATGAGAAAAATATTTTTTGTCAGTAAATTAGCAAATTTGGTAATAAAAAAATCCGAATTGGCCAGTAAATAATTCAAAATAGTCAGTAAAAATATTCATTATCGTTAGTAAAATATCCGTTTTGGTCAGTATAAAATAATAGGGAAAAGTACTCTCCCTTCGAACGTTCATGCCTTCGAATAATGTGAATTTTCTCTTAGTTTTCCTAAAAGACTTTCAAATGATTATCACATAATTATCAACAATTGATGATAAGCTGACTAATAATTAGTAGAAATGTGTTAGTCTCTTAGGAAATATAAAAGAAAATTCACATTATTCGAAGGCATGAACGTTCGAAGGTACAGTACTTCCCATAATGGTTTATAATTTCATAATTTTCCCAATATCAATTTTCTTTTCCAATTTTACTAATGATCATCCTTAATTTTTACTGTCCATGTTTATCAAAAAACTATTCAACCCGCAACAACACAAAAATCTTATAGGGGAAAGCGCGCTACCTTCGGACGACTCAAGTATCGAACAATTCAATTTTTTCTCTATGTTCCTTATGGATTTCGCACATAGCTCTTTTCTGAAAATTTGAGGAATTGAACTATCTATTAAAATATGATATTATGAGGAGTTTAATTCATTTATAATACATTGAAAAAAATGATTTGTGCGAAATATAAATCGTCCGAAGGTAGCGCGCTTTCCCCTACATATGTTCTAATAGGAAACAACTTGAAAGGAACGTTGAAGTCTGTTGGAAATTTTATCCTCCTTCTTCTATGTGTCGGTTTTTGATGGTGAAAATGCATCTATACGTATAACCTCGATCTATAGAGAAAATTTAACCAAAGCAGGAATTTTTCTCGTTGGTTGTCGTAAATACAGGGTGTCCTGGTATCCTTTTTTTTAAGGATTTTTTTCGCAATAATAAAATCAAAGACGAGAAACCGACAAATAATATTCTTCGCCCAGACAAAGAAATTTCCATTTCAATTGAGAGCCTAAGAAATTGATGGAGATTTTTCTTCCTCTTTCTGGGAAAGTTACCCTCTGCCGGAGAAAGTCTGTCCCGGAGGAAGAGCTCTGGAGTTGAGAAAAAAAGAAAACGAATGCGAGATGGAAAAATATTGCTATTCAACCATCCGTGGAGGGACTCATGCTGGTATTTATGAAATTTTTTTTCCCGTGCCCCCTTCCTCCATGTTTGTGTTTCATAAATTGTGGTTGCTATGAAAATCATTCTCTGTCAATGCATAAATAAATAAAATTATTCATTGCCTTCGATTGTGACCCTGCCATGGTTCATGGAGGAAGTTTATGCTATGGCGGGTTTTTAGGAGGAGACAAGCCATGAGCTCATAAATTGTCCTTTCTGAAATTTTTATTTCAAAACCCCTTTTACAGTCATCATTTTTTTTTCTAGTGTGGGGTTGCAGAGAAAAATTAACACGCAAAGTGTGACCCAGGGACTTAAATTAAAATTCATAATTGGACTAGAAAGGACATCCCTAGGAATTTTCCGGACTTTTCCTCTGATGCACCCAGTGATGATTTATCAAAACATAGCGCTTGTGGCGAGATGTCTGACATTTTTGCTTACCCTTGTCTCCCTTGTTCACTTGCCGGCCCGAAAACCTTCGAGGGACAGAGTCTTGAAGCTCTCATCCACCCACAACCCCCCTGATTCCGATGTTTTTCACATGCCCAGGGAAAATCCACCCCTCCTGCAAGCCTCACATCTCCTGGACAATGTGTGATTAATAGGGGTTGTCCGCTGTGAATGACAATTCCCCGGAGATTATCAACCGATTTCGTTGGACGAATAATAATGATGTGGCATAAATAAATAATAAATTGATCTCCCTCTCAATTTTCTTTTTCACCCCCAGCTCCATTGACACTTGCAACTTTTTATCCCATTTTTATCCCTCAAACTTCATCTCTCTTTCTGTCGTTTTTCTTTCCAAAACCTTGGAAAATTCAACGACAAGGACTAGTAATTCCTATGACACTGGATAAACATCGTTCTATTAGTTTTGAAACTATTTATAAAATGTTTACAGAAGCCATAAGTATTGTTTATTTGGAAAAACTAAATGATCTTTAGATGATGAAGGAGATTCCTGACTTTGAAGTATATGTTCTTCCACAATAATTAATTTTTTTAACCTAGGGTAAGTGTGCCAAATATCGGCATGCAAGCGACAAAGTCTCAAGTTTGAAATGTAATATTTTTAATATAAATTGAATATTTTTGTTACTCTTTTATAAGGAGTTTTGCTTAGAACCTTGCAGACAGTTTATCATTTTTATTTTCTCTAAAATCATTCTTAATACATTTTAAAATGAATAAAAATGTAGACATAGCATTGGTGGCATATTTCGGCCACCTTTATTCTCATAGTTCCTTGCCCTTCCAGAATTCTTTCAATGTCTCTTTCAGATCATCTTGCTTGTCAAAGCGCCATTTTTTGTTTTTTTTTTTGCATTGTACAATCTCAAGAGTATCCAAAAACTAAAAATTCATGGAAATTCGAGGAATAAAAAATATGGCCGAAATTGCAAGCTGGCCGGAATTTGGCACACTTACCCTAAGGACTTTTGAGAGAAAAGAAAATTTTCTAAAGAGATAATTTTCACAGATATAAAAACCAAATAAAATAAAGATTTAAAAATTTTCTTTAAATATAAGGCAGATACTTAAATTAAAACTCTGCTAAGATAACTCTATTTAAAAGTAGCACGGGGATGGTAAAAATGAAGCCAGAAAGTAATTCCATTAATCAATTAATTTAATAATTTAAGTTTAAAAATTTAAAAATAAATACAAGAAAACCAAAAATTAGAAATACAAAGTGCTGAAATCGGAACTAAAATTGTTGCGAATCTTTAATTTTATTAAACTTGAACAATAAGGGGAAATACGTTTTAAATGTTTTCAAATAGAACAGTTGCATTCATTATAAAAATCGTAATCGAAGCTGCAGAAGTTGATGGTGCTGAGAACATCTTCAACCCTTAAAGTTAATTTGAGATGCACTTTAACACCCCCTGAGATAGCAAAATAATTAAAGTTTTGCACAAGTTTAAGTGGTGGAGTTCTCATGGGGGCCTCAAAATCATTTTAAAGCAATGATTTCCAGGACAAAGTCTCACAAGCGATGATCACGAAAGTAACTCAGAGAAATATTTTTGAAACCAGACAAAGAAATGCTTGAAATTCTTCAAAGGCACAGTTGTTTGTAAAGAAAGAATCATTAATCAATCAGCTAATTTCTTGCAATCATTAGTTGTCAAAATAATTTGATGTCTCTTGGAGGATGGTTAGGAAAAAAAAGGGCTCTCCAACAATGCGACCCATTATTGATGGTGATGTAATAATAAGAGATAAACACTCCAAACATCATTTATTATAATTTAAACACACGCCAGACATTTTTGTTTATAAAAGTCAAAAGACGATCTCTCTTCAAGAGAGAAAATTTTCGCTTAGGAGTGTGAATATTATTTTAGTACAAGACGAAAAGGAGAAAATTGCCGGGGAATTGATTGATGAATTCCTAATGGGTGCAATATTAATGATTTTTGAATTAACACGAATTGAGGGGTGTGGATACCAGAGAAAATTGACTTAGCCAAAGGTAGTCTCCATGGCTGAAGAATTGCATTTGCAATTTTTTTAATTAGTCAAATGCAACAGAGACGATGAGGAGGATGTTCCAGGGGAAAAAAAGGTGAATATTTAATTACACATCTCTTGTATCTCGCACTTCTGCTGGATGATGGCTGAAAATATTGCCAGAGTTGCACTATGTAATTACGGATAGTGATGTTATTATACATTGAACGAGTCGTTTACACAGATTTATCTACAAAGAACCATGTATGTGAAGTAATAAAGTTATTTGTCAACATTTTCTAACTCCGGAAATTAGAGTTGCAAAATTCTCTCAAGTCATATTTCTTGCAAAATTGACAAATTTCAACCGAAGGCTAAGCTTTTTGAATTCAAAACCCTTAATACTTGTTCCGGAATATTTCTGAATTTTTTTTAAATAGATTTCTCAACTTCAAGCCTCATTTGAACGAGAGTTTTTTGAAATGCCCCTTACCGGCGAGTCTTGGAAATCTCTTCTCTTCAGGTTCGTTCCTGAGATAAAATATTCCTGCCGTGGTATAATAACCCTTAGTGTGTCTTCGCTAAAATATAAAGTTTGAAGTAAGCTTGATACTGGCAAAATTATACCGTGGCTAAGCTTACTATGTAATTTTTACTTGGAAAGAAAAATCACGAATCGCAGTACTTTCGCTTAAAAACCCCCCGAGTAGGCCAATAAGTACTTTAAACAGCTATTTTGTTTTTTGTTTTTTTTTTCGAGAAAATAAGGATTTAGTCGTTAGTCGTGTTCGTCTCATCTAAAAAATATCGCGCAAAAAAAACACTAATTTATGTTCTCCTAATTTAGACTCCCCCTAATGCATTGTGAATACAGGATAGAAATTTGGAACAAAATTGAGCAAAATTCGTTCCTGCGCCCCTCCTTATCATTTTGATTTCATTTTGTTTTTCAGCTTGGAATCTAGGCAAGACCGTTTTTCCATTTTTTGATACTTAGATGCCAAAATCTCCGATTTTACGGAACTGAATTCATCCGGTACTAAGAGAAATTTGAAGGTCTTTAAATACCGACAATTCTCTAGAACAGATAAGTTCTAGATCACTGACACCAGAGGCGCTGTAGTCTTATAAGTGTCAGAAACACAGTTCAATAGAGAATTTTTTTTAACTACTACATTTCGTCCATATTCAACCAAAATGACATTAAAATTTTTATTTTTGAAGTTATATTCACAATATCCAAGTGACTGTGGCGCCTCTAGCGATAAAGTGTAAAATAATTTTTTTGAGTAAAAAAAAATAAGAATAAGATAATAAATGGTGTATTTTAGCATCACTGGAAAGAGCTGTATTGTGTAATTATGGAATATTCTTGCGCGAGAAGATATTACACTTGGAGGGCTCTGAAGAAATATAAATTCCCCCGAAGAAAGGAGAGGAAGATTATGGCAGAGGCAAATTTATCAATTAATATGGAGAGTGTGAAGAAGTGTCTTGGGTTATGATTAATGGCTTGTCAGATCTCGTCATTTGTTCGAATTTTATGCGAATGAAATTGATTAATAAATAATTGATGTATTAGACATGCGTTTCTTTTTCCTCCATCATTCCAATCAATTATCAAAAATTCCCCGACGTTGCATGGGATAGCATCTGGTGTATTTTCATTTAGAATATCTCTGACCAATTTTCATCTTGCCTGATGGCAAAATTTTCCCAGAGATCCAACAGGTGGGACAAATATGAGTCCCAAAATTTATTGAATGCCATTTAAATGACTCCCCCAGACACTTTTTTCTCTGTAACTTTCTCTCAACCACCGAAATGGAAAGTTTTCCCGCGGATGATTTGCAGAGGTGCTTTTCCAGGTGAGTCAGGACAAAAAAAAAAAACTGGGCGAGCACTATCAGTTTTGAAGAAAAAGGCGCGCAATGGATGGAAAATAGCGTCAAAGCTGAGGAATGACACTGACAAATGCCATTCATCATGTTGCTCACCCGAAAAAAGGGAACAACATACGGCAAAAGGGAAAAGATTGATACTCCCCTTTGGATTGTGACACAGAAATAACAATGGCACTCTGTTAAAAATAAGCAATGGAAACCATCATATATGCCGGGGTTGGGTCGTCTTTGCTTTTGGAAAGAAGAAAACCGGCTCATGGTGACACATGAGGGATGAAAAATAAACAGGGAGTCCTCATACATTTCTTCCCTTAGCACCAATGTTGCATTTTAATAATGGAGAATTCCATCTTCCTCCATCTTCATGTATTAAAGATGATGATGAGGAGAATGCTCTCTGCACTCAGAAGAAATTTGTGGTAAATTGTTGGGTGGAATTGTGAATCAAAATGAGATGATGAAGAAAAAACCTGATGAAAGAAGTTTTCAGTTGATGTGATTTATAATACGAACACGACAAATATTTCGCAATACACTACATGCAGTTAATAGATGATGGGTTATGAAATATACACCCCTCGTGATATAAATAAGCGCTTTATGTTAAAATAATACATTCGAAGATTGATTTCGAAAACAATTTTTACTTCTCGTTTCGTCCGCATGGAGGCTGAAGTATTTTACTTGATCGAATTTCAAAATGTCTCTGCTCTGTCAACAAGTGTGACTTTGTTGTTATAAAAAAACAAAGCAACACCGTTCATAATAATATAACTCCATTATAATTTACTTCATGATCACTGAGCAACTCTTAACAGCTTCTTAATATAGTACTTCATAAATTTTCCCAACCTTGTGCGAAAATTTAGTTTTGAAATTTCGGAATTCAACCTTAACATGAATTAGTAAAGACGCTACTGGAGTACCAAAGTCTAGTTGTGAATGTTCAGGGTGGGTCTTTCAAACACTTTTACGAATTTTCAAAAAATACCAAAAAATAATATTAATTATATAAAAATTCTAGACTTTCAATTTTATTTTAATTTTAATTTATTTAAATACATTTTGAAATAAAATATACAAAGTTGGTGCAAGAACAAGTAGATTTTGATACTCCAATAGTGCCTTGGATAAAAGATAAATGAAACTCAATTTGCACAAAAAGTCGTTGATGTTCGAAGAATTCAAATTCAATTTCGAATTTTCATACTAAATTTTTGAACAAGGTGGGGAAAATTTATGAAATATTGCACTAAAGAGCTCGCAAAAGAGTTACACAGTGATTATGAAGTGATTAAATAATGGGGCAGAAGCAGTAAACGCCGTTGCTTTGTGTTTTTCTTCACAACAAAATGAAGACCAACACATTTTGACATTTGAGCACCTCGAAATTCGAACAGGATGTACTTCAGCCACCTTTCGAAAGACTCAAGAAGTAAGAATATATTTTTTTGATTTTTCAAATAGATCTTCGAATTAATCAAGATCTACAAGTGAATGACAAGAGTCGGCTAATGTTATAGCAGAGACGCATTTGAAGAAATCTTACCAGGCAGAAGAGAAAATTCACCTCAGGAACAAACCACTAAAGGTATTTCTTATTTTCCAAATTAAGGCACACTGTGGCGTACTGTCTAATACCACTCTTTAAAAAGCCCTATTTGTCAGAATTTGATTATCTAGATCCAGAGCGATAAGGAATAATCTCGTGAAATGTTATTTTTTCTTCTGTCAATGGAATTTCGTAAAATCATAGCTAGGGGCGCCATTATTAAAAGTAAAATTTTCCAATTCTCTAAGCCAAAATACCTCAACCCTCATTTTGTGGATAGGGATTAAATTCCAGTACGTTATGGCCTCTACAAATTAGAGAAAAAATATCCATATTTTAGAGTTTTTCCTATACAAGTGTAATGGCCTCTACAGACTAGAAAAATTTATGTCCATATTGAAGCAAATTCTCTACGCTTATGTAGGATGAACTGTCCAATATGGACATATTTTTCCCTAGTGTGTAGAGGCCATAGGGAATTTTGTTCAATATGGACATATTTTTCTCTAGCGTGTAGAGGCCATAAGGAATTTGCTTCACTATGGACATAAATCTCTCTACTCATAAAAATCATAAATCCACCAACCTGTATCTTCCGGTCAAATTAATATTTTGACATAAACTTTCACTTGATTTGTGTACCTTGACAATCATTTTCCTATAAGAAAGTTTAAAACTTAAAATCATTTTTATCAAAATCCGTAATGTTCAATTTGATCAGATTTTCCAATTTTATAGTCTACGCTGAGATGCTGCCAAAAAGTGGAGAAGACTAATGACTATAAGGCTCAATTTAACAATTTTAAAGTTAAATTTAAGTCCTCTACATATTACGATCATTTTTCGTCAAAAATTGCATTTTTGACGTTTTTACCGTTTTCACCAAGAGAATTCAGAGAATTTCTTTCAAAAAGCAATTTTTCTGATGAAAATTGCTCCCAATGTGTAGAGACCTTTATTCCAGTATTGAGTCGCCTTACAATTTTTCTCAGTGTACTTTAAACTAAAAAAGGTAAAGACCCGTAGTCCTTTAGACGATATTCAAATCGAATTCTTTTCTTTGGGCAATTTTGCAGTCATTTCATGCTCTGGAGGAGGGCCTGCAAAATCCACTTGTTGGATTTCGCACGGCCATGACAAAGATATGCAAAATGGGCAAGAAATCCTTTCTTCACGCTTCACTTTTAATTGGTACAAGTTGCCAATTTGGCCAGCATTGAAAGTACCCCTTTTACATGTCCTTGGCCACAAAAGCATCATTTGGATTTTTGCACCAGAAACCTGCCTCAATTGGCAAACATTTTCCCCAGAAATTTGCATAAGATGCCTTCTTTTTGTGGTTCACACTCGTAAACATCTTTTATGAGTGTCACCCCTTGCTAGGGGTCCTCAAGGTCTGACCATGGATTAAAATTCAAAGGAATCGCACCCTTTTCATGGATATATTTCTGTCACACGGGGAATTCCTTTTTTTTCTCGTGAAAATTCTGCCAGGAATTTCCGGTTGTGGATTCTGGGATTGTGTTCCAAAAGGAAAAGAATTCCTCGTTCAGCCACATTTCTCGACGGTGTCTCTTGGGAATTTGCAGAGAATTGGTGGTAATGTTTTCATTGAATTTTTTTTTGTGTTCAGTAAACCTTGCCAAGAATTTGCATGAGGCCAAAAATGTGACTATATGAGAATTTTGGGTAAAAAGAAGCAAAAGAAAATTTGCAGCTTCTGATTTTTTAGCCCACGAGGAGGACTCCTGTCTGGACAATTGGTCTTGCGACAAGAATTGGCGGAGTTTTTGGATGTCCTTTCACCCTGTGACATCTTCCCAATGGGTGGTGGCATTTCTAAAACAATTCCTTCTCAACAGCCATTCCACCCGTGGCGAAATTGGGTCAATCTTAGCAATATTCTACGCTCCCTGAATGGATAAGTGTTGACCATTTTCTCGTCCTTTTGTCCCGGCATTTGCATTTGATTTATTTCACCCGGAGATGGACGTTCAGAGGATGCCGGAAGCCACCGAATATTAAGCTTCAAACTAACTCAAAATATTTATGATGTCTCTTGTACAAGAAAAATTTTTGATTTGAAGAAAAAGATAAGTTGATTTTTAAGAAGAATCATTGAGGGAACTCTAGAGATTGAGTAGGGTAAATGGTGGAAAGCGAGACACTTAAGAAAAAACTCAATTTCAAATGCATTTTTAAACTGAATAAATAATTATTTTTTACCATTTTTTTGTATCATGGGATTCTTTGACAAATATTTTAACAGAATCTTAACAATTGTTATTAAATATTGCAACTGAATAATCGGAAAATTTACGGAAATTAAAAAATAACACATTTTGAAAAGATGGACAAAATTTTGGAAAGTTGGACAAAAACTTTTGGAAAGTTGGACATAGTGATATTAATGACAAAATATCATACAAAATATGTAGAAAATCAATTGTTGAGGGTTTTCTCTGTATACTTGCACATTTGATGGTTATGCTAATCCCTCCTTTATGTCCGGGTAACAGTTGAGGAACGCAAATTACCAAGAACTTCCTGGACGTCCAACCAAAAAGGGGTTCTGTAAATTTCACAGACGCCTCGCGCTTATTTAAAGCGGATGCAATTTTTAGCACATTTCAATTCCCCATCCGGCCAGGTCCTTTTCCACTTTCTTTGGGAGTTCTGTAGAGACTCCTCTTTGTCTTTCTCCAGGAGTTTTTGCGATATTTACTATCCATTCTGTCAGAAAAAGTGGTCTTCGGAATCTGGAAATCTTTGAAGCCTTTTCCAGGAGATTCTCTCCTTATCAGCTGCTAACTGCTGTTGCAACTATTTCTCCGGATACTTAAGAATCTTTGTCGTTCTTGTTAACAAGATTTCACTGCACAAAACCACTAAATTCTTTCACAAAATCAACATGTCCAATATTTCATAAAACTTGTTTTGAAAGCAACGCGAAATTAAATCACTTTTCTATCCTTTTTAAATGTAATATTTCACAAATATTTTTTATTCACCTTTTTAATGGATGTATATCCTTAGATTTTCACTACGGACTTAATAATATTTCACAAATTATGCCGAAAAATCAAACAAAACACTTTGATATTTTCCTAGCAACTTCCATAAGAAACAGAGAAAATGACAACTACCGTGTCAAGGTTATGAATATCACGCATGCAATACATTTTTTAAATTTTTCTTGCAAGTCACCCTTTGATTGTTTTATAACGATTTTTACATTTTTAGCCTCTAAAATAATCATTAAATTAGGTTTAATAATCTTTTTATCGAAAATTGAAATATTTAATTGATTTATTATCAAATTTTTAAAGAGGTGTCTCACATTCTACACTGCTTAGTCCAACTTTCCAAACTGTCTCGCTTTAGGCAAATGACCCTATATAAGAACTTCTAGATTCATCAATATCATTCTATATTTCCTTTAAGACCCATTTTTTATTTCAATTTTTTGAGGTTATAAGACGATTCTGATATAGGCTAAAAGGAACACCTATTGAGACTTTAAGAACTAGTGTCAGGTCAGGACCTATTGACACTCTACTCTGTACTATTTGGAATACGAAATTGAACACTTATCCTTATCGAAAATCTTTAAATAATGAAAAAACGCAATATTATTTACATTTTATTAGATACATTAAATAAATTTCAACATTTTGACAGAAGTGTCAATATAGGGGTTCCCTGTCGAAGAGGTGTTCATTCGACCCTAAAAAAGTTTTTTTAGGGGAAAATTTGGAATTTCGAACAGACGAATTTGGAAGTTCGTACTTTGATAATCTAGCGAATAATTTAGTAATTATAAAATTCTAGAGTACATTTAATTGATTTATTAATGAAGTTTTTAGTGAGTTGTCCAAACTATATATTTTGTCTAGACTAAAATTCTAAAAATTCTAAAAATAAAATGTTTTTATTTTGAAAAATAAATTTCTTTATGCCAACATTCACTTCATAACGCCTTATAATTTCTAAATTTAACTTCTAAAATTTTTCAAGTATTTTTTTAGGCTTTAAATAAAACATTCGTGATATATTGTATTCGACGTCCTCAGCGTATTATTCTAAAATAATAAGGACGCTTTTCTAGGGAGTACTGAATATAGTAAGCAATATAAAATAGACTAATAATCTTATGGAAAATGTGAAAAAATAGAATGAAATCGAAAGGAATAATAAAACATTTAAACTTTCAAATGGCCAGAATAGTTGAAATAATCAAAATTAGAGGCTAGCTTTATATACAATTTTCAACCTTCAAACTTTTTAAAATTTGTATTTGTGCTTAGTGGGACTAGTACCGTTGCAGCTCTTTTAAACTTGAAAATAAGCCTAAAAATATAGTTTAAATGTAAATAATTTCGCATTCCGATTTAAAGGCTAATGATAAGTTCATGCATTGCAAGCTAAGTTTTTTTTTAATGTTTAGATTAGAGGATTAAAAATGTTTGCGATATATTAAAGAAAACTTTAAGAAGCTTGTCTTTTACAAATTAGTATCGGATAGTCTGTTGCGCTTTAAAATCAAATTGAAATTTGACATTTAAAATTTGAAGATCTTGATTAGAGAATACGACTTAGCTTTTAAGAGACATATCCGTGAATTCTCAGTTGAAAAGAAAGATTTGAAGTTTCAAGCTAAATATTTAGTATAAAAACTAAAGACTGCCAGTTCTAAAATAAATTCTAATATAAAGTTCAATTTATTCCAAATTTTATTTCGAATTTTTCTCTATTTGAAGATTTAAATGTCCTCACGAGCAGCTTAAAAATAGAAGAAAACTTCGAAAAGTTTGATATTTCGATTTAAACTGTGTTGTTGTGAAGTTTGTTAAATTTCTGCTTAAGTTCTTGATGAAATTTGAATATTTGAAATTAAAGATATTTCAGAGTATGAATCAAATTTTTATAGGGCCAATGTAAAGGCTTCTACAGATGATCAAATGTTTTGGCACATCAAACACTGTTTCGCGTGCTGCCAAAAGAGGAAGCTGGAAGCTTTCATCAGAAAAAAGCTCAACAGTGTTGAACTTTTATTTTTCCGTGCTATAAATTTTATTAGAAAAACTGAGATGAGCGCCATAGTGGACAATCTACGAAGGAAATTCTTGGCGGGAACGATTTTCAGAAGATTCGGAGTCGTCTTGCTATAAAAATTGACGTTTGTACAATAGCGCGCGGGATTTAAGTTTAAATATCCTTGTTGCATTTATATGAATCACCAATATGATATCTATCAAATTATCACATAAAATACTTATTAAATTAATTTAAATCAATAGACAATTCAGGTAAATTATAAAAGCTTCCAATTGACAATTGCCATAACATGGCCCCACCATGCTATAAAAAAAGCTTGAGCCAAAAATTTTGATCAGCCCAAACATTTTGGTTATCTGTTCAAGCTTTAAAGATTACTACTTAAAGATTTGCCTCAAAATATATGGGATGATTTAATAATTCTGGAACATTTTTTTAGCTTATGTAAAGACTTTACGTAAAGACTTTAAGTAAAGATATTACGGTGGATACCCCGAATGATGCCACTACTCCATTTGATGCCACCCTAAATAAAAGGGTATTTTTTCAATATTACGATATTTTCGAATTATGAAATATATACAATAGTAATTGTTACATATAATTCAGAATTCGAATATGTCGTAATATTTAAAAAAAAAATACCCGTTTATTCAAGTTGGCATCATTCGGGTTAACCACTCTATAAGAATTTTACATAGCTTTGAAACTCTACAGAGCATTTGAGCTTCTTCAGAAGAGCACCAGAAGTGCATATTGCATAAAACATCTCACTCTCATGCAACATATTTTAAATGGTCATTGGACATGGACATTTTTCATATTTTTAAGAAGGTTATTTGGTAATGCCCACTGCAATGTCCTAGAATTTTCCAACAATCATATTTGTGGAATTTTAAAAGGTGTCACGCACCAAAAATGTGGGTGAAAAATATCCATTTTAATCAGTGAATAAACCACAGAACAGAATGCCATTCCACTAGCAATAAATTCATCAGAATATTGCTGAATTGCTATTTTAATTTATGAGATGAAAGTTATATTTCAGTGGTGCAGATAAAATATTTGCACAATGAATTTGTTGGGTGTTAGAAATTTTGCAACACACGCTCCCCAAAAGCATTCCTGGACTGCAATATGCATTCCGGAAGCCTCCCAGTGATTTAATATTTGATTTTGCTCACTGATACTATGTTGATTCATTTGATTTCAATTGTCAGCACCACCATCATATTTTTTGGGGTGGTTCCCACAATCCCTAGACTTTCCATAAAAGCTCCTAGAACATGAGAAAAAAATATTGCGTGCACAAAAGTGTGAATTTTAAATAATTCTCCTAGCACTTTCCAAGCATTTTCTTTTTTTTCGTATTATATTGTGTTGTTTGTAGATTTGAATGAGAGAAAAAATAAAATAAGAACTTTGGGGGCGCCTCCAGAAGAAATGCTAATGGACTAAAAATGTGTTGAGGTTGGGAGAATGATGGAAATAAATAGTAATTGTGGAATATATAGGAATATAATTGGGGTGAAAAACATCAAAATCGCGAGCGCGAGAGTTTTGCTGAAATTGTGCGAGAAGGGAAAAACATGTTTAATATAAATTTGATTGCAAAATAATTGCGCAAATAACACATGAAACTTTTATAAATGCACTCTATGCTATTTGTATGGATAATTAGTGCAATTAAAATGATATTCTCTGCCATATAGAATTGCCCATATAGACAGTGGGGATTTTTTTTCCCAACATATCTCTCCCCTCGATGCATTATGTACAATCAATTTTATTTATTTCTTCTGCAACTCAACCGCGACTCATTTGTTGAGCTCCGGTTTGGTGAGCTTTTTCGCGAAAAGCTTTCCACAGCCATTTGATCGGCAATTGGACAATTTGGTCTGCGGCTAGGTGATTTTGGTCCGAAGCTGCTGGATTAATTGGAGTGGAAAGTGTTGAAAAATAATAGATATGTGCATTCGTGGTATTCATTGGGAAATCACTCAATCTCACCCTTTGGAAAATCCATCATTCTTTCCCACACAGTAAAGAAAAAGTTGACTAGTACACAAACTTTTTATATCAAGTTCTCATGCTGTGTTTTCTACAACTTGGTTTCAATGATTCATGAAAATTCTTATTTTTCATGTTTTTTTTTATTTTCACGTCCGAAAACCTGGCCAAAACCATTTTTGCTGTATTTTTATTCAAGTAACAATAGCTCTAAATATTAGAACCTTATATAATTCTTTATAAAAATAAAGTTAATGGTATTTAATTGGTTTACAATTCTTTCGAAATAATGAAGTTCATAAAACTGACATCAGAGGCGCTGTAGCCTCAAATATGTTAGACATGTCGGAAATACATGAAAAATTGCATTTTAGGGCAATCACTGGAATAATAAAAGGATCAAATTGATCCAAATTTGATCTTTTGCAAAGTATGGATTAAATTTCAAACTTTGAATGAATATTTATCATAATAGAATATTTTTTATCATAAACTTATGGCTCACAACATATTTTTCTAATCAGAGTGAACACCAAAGATGACTTTTCTGTCTTTATGTTTATTTATTATTTAGTTAAAAAAGTAATACTTTTCTAAATATTCTTGGTGATCCATTTATTTTATCAATGATTGTAATGAAGTTATGTCGTGAACCAAAAATAAGATTAACGTTTTATCTATTCTGTTTTATAGAGAATTTAATTAAATACCTTTTGTCTATTAAAAAAAATCTTGATGGATATCCTAAAAACGGTCTCTTGCTTTAAGCAAAAATCTAGCACTAACCCAAATAATAAAAAAAAATCTTCACGTATTGATTTTTCCACTCAGGTGTAGATAATATAAGGCATCTCTACATTTTCAATTTTTTTTTCTAAATTCTGAAATTCATTCAAAATTGTAGAAATACAATAATTCTTACAATTTCAAAAATGTTTAGGGAAAATGTAAAATGTAATAAAATTCAAAGTGTTTAATAATTTTAATTTTTGTGTTAATGGTATAGCTATATTATAGTTTAATAAAGATATAGCGGTACGTTATAGGTCTACATCTATCAAGAATTATGTTATAGTAAATCTTAGACGTTTTGTTTTGCAGGAAAATAATCTGCCATTGCAGAAACCAGAAAAATACATTTTGTTATTCAAATTTCTTTTGAGTTTAGAATTGAGTAGATGAAGTGACAGTGAGAGACCCAACTCACAAAGTAGCAAAAAATAAGAAAAATTGTTTAAAAAAGTTCACTGAAATAGTGAATTTAAAGCAAATATGATCCAGGTAATCAGAAGTTAGACGTTTTACAAATTATATTTTAAAAGATTCTAAATTGACCCATTGATTGAGATATATACCAACAAGGGTCGAAAGCTCTGGAAATAAGACTGTATCTTTAAATTAGAAAAAGGAACAAACCCTGTCAAGCAGCGGAAGATTTGGAGAGAGAACAAAGTTTCCGACTGATCCCAGAAATCAAATAAATTTAATTCACCGAGAATCAGAAAACAAGGGAAGACGGTTCCTTTTCGCCACGATTGAGATACTTTCTCCCTTTCTATGTTCTAAAGAAATATCTGAAAATAGTAGGGAAAATTGGGGCACAACCAAACACGGAATAGAACTGAGCCATCAATATCATCATCATCGTTTTCAACGACTTATCTCTATTGGGGTCGCGAACTACTTCAAGAAGATGTTCGGGTTCGATCTCAAAGCGCTCCAAGACAAGATTCTAAATTTGATTCAGCCACCTTGTCCTAGGTCTGCCCCGAGTTCGACGCCACCTCACAATGGCTTGCAGAGCTTTTCTGGGGGTAGAACCGAACAGTGACTTTTATTTTTAAACTACTTGAACTATGGCGAACATTTCTTCGGTGATCATTCATCCTCTATATTGGGGATCTCAGTGGCGCAATAGGCAAGATCGTTGCCTCTCACATCTGTAAATTCGAATCCCGTTCTGTGTAAGCAACTGAATGTCTGGAAAAAGACATTTTCACATGTGACAAAAAAAAAAATAATATGCACCGCCTCTGCCCGAAAACTTCAGGAGCATGGAAGAAGCATTCACTACGGAGAAGGCGTTCCAGGGCGATCTACGATCAGCAGATTCTTCCAACACGAGCAAGTTGTAAATTTTACATTGTAACACAAATAAAGTGTCTCGATACGGTTAATAATAATTATCCTCTGTCTATAGTATCTATGTTCGGTGCTACCCCGTGTTTGGTGGTGCCCTAGTTTCCTCTATTTATTTAAATATTTTATATATTGTTATTATATTTTCTAATCATTAGGCACATATGGTATTTGGAAGAAGTGATATCTGGTAAGTACAGCGGAGGCCATAGCACATAATTCTTAAACGTTTTCAAAGTGTCCTTCATCGTGAAAGGGTGATATACAGAGCGTTACCGTGTCATGTCATGCTAGAAGTAGTATTACCCGATGCAAAGTAGCAAAATAAATTAATAGAGAAGCCCAATTTTGTATAAAAGATTGCCGCCCTTTAAAATTTCCTAAAAAATATTTACAAATTTTTTAATTGATTCAACAAATTTCATATTTCGAATAGGCAAATCCTCCGGGAAGTATTTTCTTCCTTACCATTCCCCATGCTCACAAATTCAAAATGATTGAGCGTTGAATTGCAAAGTGTATAGCAAAATGATTGCATCACACCGTGTCACTCTCGCAGGAATTATTTTATACTCCCGTGGAAGGATACAGAGATTATTGCCAGAAAGGATGGCATGGGTGGGAATTTCCTCTTTTGAAGCTTACACCATCGGGACACAGCGGTGGTGCAGGAAATTAAATCGCATAAATCAACCACCATGCATCATAATATAAGGATGTTCTCAACAATTCTCTCTCTCCCCAACTCCCACGATGAAAACCCTTCAAAAACCCTCCCTCCCCCCCATCCAAAATTCCATACCCGGATGACGGAAATTTCAATGGGGATATCATGGAGTGGATTTCGAAGCTCTTACAAATTTTACAAGAGAAGCTTCGCTGCGATATTGCCGAGCTTTCGTGCTTTGTTTGAGCATTTTAATGAGGGAGCTCGTGAAGAAAGAACTCCACTTGGCCACGTCTTTAGAAGATCCTGGGAGGGGTTAGGAGTCTACTAGGAAAAATTCTGGAAATTTTGACCTGATATTTTACTATTGGTTGAATTATTAGTGGAGGAATTTGATAATAAATATCTTTGAGGATCTTTTTTGTGATAATTAATAGTGTATTTGATCCATGAGCTTCACAATCAATGGTTTATATCTTTCGATAACCCAAGTAATAGCCCTAAATTTTTGTTTTTGTAGTTAAAAGTTTACGTACGTGTTTATCTATATAACGATGCCTTAATGCACCAATTAAAATACAGACCATAAAGCCCTACTTTCCGCTACTTAATCACATTAAGAGCCTTTATGCAGAAAAAACCAAATAAAAATAAAAACCCTAAACACCCAGAAATCCAATGTAAATGGAAAATTACGCTAATATAGAGCAAAGTCAACAAGACATGCCAGACAAAAGCCTCCCGAAAAAAAAAATAAATAGATGAACAGGTGTGTTTAAAAAATTGAAAATGTGCACTAAAGATTGTCCCAGGTCCGGGTATCCCATCCATATGTCGGGGAATTGGTGTTAAAAAAAAATTTTCCATGTAATTTTCGCCCATTGGTGTGTGTGCTCAAGAGATTTTTATTTATTTTAGCAATAAATATTCCAAACAAATCGGCAGCACTTCGACTAAATGAGTCGCATATTAAATTTAACGATGTGGCAGTATTTCAAAACATTTCCACCCGTGTAGTCTCTCGTACATCGTGTTGAATCTCTCGGAGGTGAATGGTTTGGGCATGAATGGCATGGAATATGGTGCAAAAGAGCAGGGACCTTTTTAGTTTATGCTTTGACTCATTTTGTATGGGATGGCAAGTGCTAAGCCATTTGAAAATTGATTTGAATTTCAATCCGACTGGAATTGTGGTGGAATTTCTGCAAATTATTCACCATGATCTTTGGTTTCTTTTTGGGATGGAGGGATGTCCTGGTACAAAAGTGGATGGAGTTGATGATTTATGGGGAATTTTTCCCTGTCGATACGGCCACCTTTTCAGGAATCGTATGTCAATTCCCGGGAGGAAGGAAAAAGTGGCGTCTATTCAGCAGAAAAACCACCAGAAGATCTCTTCCGGTCAGTCATTTTTTCCTGCCACCCTCTCTTCCACAATCCATTTCCAATTTTTTTCCATGGTCTTCCTGTCCACCTTCTGCTTCACTGAGTCTGTTTGTTTTTTCCTTCCTCGACTCTTGCACTGCCATTATATCAGAAGGTTCCTTTTTGCAGATGAAGTCTGCTAACTCAAGATACCACTGATATTGCAATTGAATGAAAGTACTTGTTTTGTCGCAATTCTCTAACTTCAAGAGAAATAATTGCAGAGTACGTAACAAGATGAGAAAATAAACTCTACGATGTAGGGGAAAGTACTCTCCCTTCGAACGTTTATGTCTTCGAAGAATGTGAATTTTCTTGTATTTTCCTAAGAGACATCCACATAATTAACACTAATTGATAATTCATTCATTTTTTTCATTCATTCATTCATTTTCAACCGCTTATCCCTATTGGGGTCGCGGGCCCATGACATCCAATCTAGCAGCCCACGCCTGTCGGTCCTCCGCCACTTCAGGAAGATGTTCGGGTTCGATCCCGAGGCGTTCCAAGGCAAGATTCTGAATTTGATTCAGCCACCTTGTCCTAGGTCTGCCTCGAGGCCGAGGTCTCCTCACAATGGCTTGCATAGCTTTTCTGGGGAATCTTTCTTCATTCATGCGTTGAACATGTCCATACCATCGAAGTTGTGATCTCTCAACCCGAAGAAGCAGCTCCTCGACTCTTAGTTCCTCACGAACGGCCACATTCCTCACTCGATCTCTACGAGTGATTCCCTTTACCGCTCGAAGGTACCTCATCTCGGCAGCTTGTACTCGCGATCTTACCCTTTCGGTCATTACCCAAATCTCATGACCATAGGTGAGAATAGGAATGAACACAGCTTTGAAAACCGATAATTTAGCCGATCGACTAAGCTCGACCTTCCTCAACACGCTTCTGCCAAGCTCCCTCATTACTGCAGAAGCCTGATCGATTCGCGACGAGAGTTCTGCCTCCATCCTACCATCACTCGTGAATAACACCCCGAGATACTTGAACTTCTCCACCTGTGTCAATGAGTCTCCACTAACATGTAGAGTGCATTTCACAGATTGTCGGGAAATCACCATCTAATTGATAATAAGCTAACTAATATTTTATAGAAATCCGTAAGTCTGTTAGGAAAAATAAAGGAAAATTCACATTATTCGAAGGCATGAACGTTCGAAGGAAGAGTACTTTCCCCTACTCAACAAAAACCAAGGCATATTTTTGAATTTCTTTTCGAAAATTAAAAATATTGAAATTGTGCTAAAATCCAATTGTTAACTTAACCAAAACTTCAGACGATTTTGTATAAATATCGTTCAAAATTAATTTAAAAATAAATATAAACAACATTAAAAATTAATTAAAGAAAAATGGCTATAAAATTCCTTTGGTTTAGTCTCCTTTCAATTTTCCCTTGAGATTATGTTTATAGTGATTGATAATGAGCAGGAAAATTAATAAAAATAAATGATAAGACGGCAGCGGACATTAAATCACAAATCTTTCTTTATTAAATTAAAAAATATTCAAGAAATTTGGAATGAATTGATTTATAATAAAATCCTTGTCAATTAAAAATATAAATCAATTAAACTGAAAGTATTACTTGTTGAAATTGAACGATTAAATAATTCAAATTTAGAGTACATGGAAAAATTTCATCGTAAAATTGTTCATAAATGATTGTGAATTGCCACCTAGGGACTTACTGAATACTCATGCACTGAATAACTCAATAAGAAGTTCGTAAAAGTTTGTACATTTTCACCAAAATTGTTTGTAGCATGATCATATTTAACTAGAATTTTATGTTTCTTTTTCTAACATTCGATCGTAAACAAATGTTTGTAATATTTTGTCATTTGTTCGTAATTTTTTGACGGACAAACAATAAATTGTACAAACATATGTTTCTAAAATAACAAGACATAGGGGAAGAGCTCATAATTTTGGTCAGTTTCTAAATTTGAACTCTTTGAGGGTAAAATTGGACACTAAAAATAAATTCATTAGAATTAGTGTATTTTTGTTACAATATTTGACGAATAATGAATTCTATCTAAATAATTATTCCTTTCGGAAGATTTTAACACTAAATTCGTTAAATTTTGAATATAACTTCAGTTAAATTTGCTTTGTTGAAGTTTCAGTGTGAGCAATTGTTTACGAGTAATTGCTTAGAAATATGATAGAACTTCGTATTTACTTCTTATTTAGCTGTGGTGAAGTACTAACAATTTTTTCTCGCTTTATCCAAAATTTGAGTCAAATTCACCTCTTTATATCAATTAGTTTTTAAGTGTATTAAGACTAATTTTAGTAAAAACAAAACCAATAGACAACTTGCCAAATTTTTTAACAACCCTTCTGAAAAGAGGGTAAACAATTCAATATCAATTAATTTTGGAAATATCGCACTTCAAACTTAGAGCATTGATGCTTATAAGCACCCTGTCCAAAATTATGATCCCTTCCTCTACTAGTAAATTGATCATGTTACGATCAATATTAGTGAAAAATCTACAAACTTTAACGAACTTTTTTAAATTTCCGATTGTACATTCCCTTAGAATGAGATAGAGTATGTCTTCCTTTTCGAAGGCCCTTAAAGGAATCCCAGATTACCAAAGCACTTGTAGGCTTTCTTTCCCCAATGGTTTCCTCATCATCCCACTACCCAACCCTCCTGGAAATCCATCGTGAGTGCCTGCCAGCCATTGAGTGGTGTAACGAGAACCTAATGGCCACTTCAATCAGTATGAGTGTGCCAACAATGGCACAAGAGAAGGTGGCCTAAGTGGGTGGTTTGGTTCTTGATGATGCTGCAGGAGGAAAACGAAGGAAATGAAACAAAACACGCGCTCCTCCAGAAAGTAGAGATGAAGGAAAAAAAGGAGCTTCTCATCCTCCTTTTGGGGCGCAATTTCTTCGGGGAGGGAGGCTGCCACAAGAGCACCGACAAATGGGCCAGAGCAAGAGATGGTTGCTCCGTGGAAAAATCCCACCCTCACAGTGTTTGCCAGTTAAAATGGATACAGTGATGGTAGATCCATCATCCCTGGGTGATTGATGGCTGTGTCACCCACGCGCTCGCGTCCCTTCAGTGCTTTTCTTGTGAGAGGGAAAAAGAGAAATGCCACATAATGCCGGATATTTCTCTGGGCAAGACGGAGGCTTTTCTTCACCACCAATTTCCACGAATTTTCCATACCCTTCTGGCTCAGCGGGCGGGAGGCTTTTGTGGGGATTGCAAATACGGGAGGAGCTCTCTTTCATTGAAGAATTAACAATGTGGAACTTTTAGGGAAATTTGCTTTCAGATTTTAGGGGAATTTTTGGAATCTCTGAATGAGAATTCGAGCTACTGAAAACGCTAGAATATTCTCAATATAAGGGAAAGTACTCTCCCTTCGAACGTTCATGCCTTCGAATAATGTGAATTTCTTTTACGTTTTCTAAGAGATCTGCACATGATTGTCACATAATTATCAATAATTGATAATAAGATAACTAATACTTAATAGAAATGTTTAGGTCTCTTAGGAAAACTTAAAGAAATTTTACATTATTCGAAGGTATGAACGTTCGAAGGGAGAGTACTTTCCTCTAATCTCAAAAACGTTCTCTTTGAGGTTTAAATTTGGCACCGAGTTCTTGATAGGAAAAGTGCCCATGCTTGATACCATTGGAAGCTTCGCAATGACTAAATTTTCTATGTTTCACAACAGGGGGGTGACATTAGCTCTGAAAAATGCGACCAGTTTCAGTGTAAATTTTTTTCTGTATTCGTACACACTTCACGAGATATCTTCAAAACTACGTAGACTGCCAATTTGGGGTTTTCGGTTGCCTCTTCATTATTAAATTGGCTTTTATTTTGTATTAGTATTTTTTGCTTATTCATTCTACACTGACAGAAAACAGCTAATAAACTCAAAAGTTTTTTCGGCGCGCTAGAAACATATGGGAAACATAGGAAATGTCATGCCCCTGTTTCATAATATATATGTGACTCATCGCAACCATATTTTAAAAACTATGGGAAAGTGGCCAGTTTTTAAAATATTTTGCGGAGTCTCGTTTATTGAGAAACATAGGAAAAATTTAGTCATTACGAAAGCTTCCAATAGTATCAAGCATGGGCACTTTCCCCTATAGTGATAGTTTTGTGTTTACATAAAAACATTCCAAATAGACCACTTCAGTCGAACGAATAAACTTATAACAATATCAATAGCATTCATAACAATATTTAAATCGTTTAAGGCTTATCAACATAACCTCAAATAATAATTTCGAAGACATTTGTTGTACAGATAAATGAATTTTAAAAATATCATTTATTCGAAATATTTAATCATATCTGCGGTAGTAGTATT
The DNA here is from genome assembly GCF_024763615.1 of Phlebotomus papatasi. Lineage (NCBI taxonomy): Eukaryota > Metazoa > Arthropoda > Insecta > Diptera > Psychodidae > Phlebotomus > Phlebotomus papatasi. Next base: position 808,825 of record NC_077222.1, on the reverse strand, counting down.
CAGTACACATAATAAGAACTTCCGTATTTTTAATGCAAGCCAAATTATACATTTATTTCAACAAAATTTGCAAAAAAAGCTTAAATTTTTCCAAAGGATTGTCTCAGTGTATTTTTTCTGAATCGGGACTTATTTAGGGGAGTTTTAGTACAAATATATCTGCTAAAACTTTGTTATGATAACGACAATTTTTTATTATGCAGCGCTTTAGTAGCATTCTTCAATTTTGATAATTTCAAGTTCAATTAAAAGGTTGCAACATTATAAAATGATAGTATCAACGCTTATTTATACCAGAATATTTGAAATATTTTTTAGTCGTTTTTATATACCTTTCGGTACTTAAAATCTACCTAAAGAGGTTTTTATTTATAAAATATTTTTGAAATTAATATTTTCTTGACAATATTGTAACAAAATCCTTGTGAGATAAATTTTAAACAAAGTATAAATTCATTTAATCTTGGTTCTCAAATTGTCAAGGCACATTAAATTAATTTAGCAGTTCATGTAATTCATTTTTAATTTTTGATAATGAAATTACTTCTTCTCACAACTTTACTGTGTTTCTTAAAAAAAGATGAGAGTATACTTGACATTCTATTATAGCCGAGACACACCTGGGAGAAGATAACAGTTGTCAGAGATTTTATCTCAGTAACGAACCACAATAGTAGGTTTTTCAAGATTCAAATAAGATTTAATGTACAGTAGGGGTCAGTTCGAAATAACTGTGTTTCAACGGGTACCTAATACGGGCCTCAGACCTAAGGCTTAGCCATTTGGCTTAACTCCTGTAATTCCTTAGGCATGATTTTTTAGGGAATTGTTTTTTAGGATTAAATATTAAGGGCAAAAAATCCATTAGATTTTGAAAAATCAATAAAATTGCTTGCTATTTAGATATTTCAGACCTTCGGGAATTGGGCTAAACCTCCAGTCTGAAGCCGGCATAATACTGTTTTTTTTTATAAATACCTGTATGACAGTTGAACTTCAGTAGTTCTTATTTTTTTAAAATTATTAGTTTAACTTCTTAGCTACTAAGAGTAGTTTTAAATTTTGATACATTTAGAATCTAAACAACTTTAATTTAGAAATCCTTTTTTATCAAAAAAAAAAAAGATTTTTGATGAGTTCTTACACGCAATTGTCACCACTTTCACTGTTCGGTAGCTCCTAAAAAATTGATCGTGCTCGATTCTTTGACCACTTTTTGGGGGTTGGACCCAAGTAATCATTTACAGGACTCTCGTCTCGATATTGTGTTCCATGTGGGAATTGGATGGAGTAGTGAAGTGGCGGTATTTCGAATTCTAATTCTAAATAATGGCTCAATGAGGAAATTTTCCATCTCTCTGCGCCAAAAAATATATATAGGAGCGAACAACCATTATATAAGTGAGTCAACATTTGTAACAATGTTATATATTTAAGGGTGAGTTTTTTTTTCTTCCTCTCTTTATACCCAAACATTAATCCGAGTGACATTTTCAGTTTTTCGCTTTCCGTTTTGCCAATCCATCAATGTCAGTGGCGTGGCAAGTATATATAGAATGCCAGAGTGGAGAAAAAATACCAAACGTCGTCGTTTTCTCCTTGTCGTCCAACGACGGAACGAAAAATCGCTTCAGAGAATTTGCCACATTGAGGACGAAATTGTATTCCAAATAATACTCCACCACTATCCCCCATAACAGCTACCACACTTTTTCTTCTTGCACTTTTCTTGAACTCCCCCGAGCTTTTCCAACCCCCGATAAATCCGCCTTTCCTGATGGCCAAGCTCAAGGATGGGAAGCTTGACAGAGAATGGGAGAAAAATTGCAAATCATTCCTCAAGAGAGCACAAAAAAAATGTTATCAAGCTTTCAATTGTATTTCGAAGAAAAGCTTTAGGCAAAATTAGAGAGCTTTCGGGTTGATCAAACAAAGAACAAACCAAACTTCCGGAAGTCAAACAAAAGAACATCTCAAACCAAGCAGAAAATATCTCCAAATTAACATTTGCTGAATGGAACAATTGAAAAGAATTTCATAATAAATTCTTACTTGGAAGAAAGAACAGAAAGTGTTTGTTCTAACAATCTGGTGGAATTTCTTAATTTGGTGCTTGCGTTTTGAACATGTAAAGTTAATGATCGTTAAGAGGTCGCCAAGTTCATGAATTTATTTAAGTCTCTTTTTCTGGGCTCTTTAGCAAGTTCTTAATAAAGAAAAGAATATTTTTTCTTAAAGAATGCATTTGGAATTTAAAATCAAATGCCATGCAGTTTGATACCAAAAAGAGAAATTCTTATGCAAAGTCTCTGAATAAATTCATAATCAATTGTATTGTCATGGATAAAACTTGTATTATAACGAGATTTAAAAACTCACATTTTATTTAAATTGAGAGACAAGTTCTTTCTACATATTTATTATTGATTTTATATTTAATAAATGCTTCCTGTATCCAGATGACTCAAATATTTTTATATCTCTATTAAGTGTATTTTTTAATAATCACACCTATTTTATTAAAATAAACGATGCGATGGAATAATGTAGAGAATAAGGGCAGAATCACGTTGACAGTAAAATGCTCACCGTCACCTTCAAAGCCTCATCGTATTTCGTTAATTCACGCATTTTCATTGCAATTCGTACGCAAATTCCCAATTACCGTATTACCTTATCTCATACTCGATGTCACTAGGTGAAAATGATATAAGAAAAATTGAAGAAAAAAACTGTACGATTAATTTCTCGTACAGTTTTTCTTTTACTCACCGTTTATTTCATTTTCGTTGTATTTCTTCAATTTTCAAAAAAGTTGGTTTTATAAAACTATTCAAAAATCTTTTTGTCAAATATCGAAAAATATGAGAAAATTTTGTGGATTAATTTTATCACGAGGTCCAATAAGAAAAAGAAATATTCAGTAACATATTTTAAAGCAAATTTAAAAAAAAATATAATTATAATATCTTCTGTAAGGAAAATATTTTATAAAATAGCTGAAAATTTCAATAATTACATTTTTACCTTCAAAATTTTTTAGTCAAATTTCTAGATATTGTCAAATGTTTAAGTTTATTATAAAAGTTGAGTAACATTGTAAAAACTTACAACTCGTGTTTTATTAAGTTTTTTAATAATACTCATATATTTTTAGAAAGAAATGGAATTTTGTAAATAACAAAAACAATTGCGAATTTTTCTGTTGTTTTATCCATATTTTTCAGAGGGCCATTATTCATTTATTTTTATTTAAACTAAATGAAATTTTCCAAATATAAACTTACCTTTGGGAACAATTTTAGCAAATCCTTAATTTGCTGCTAAAGTCCTCTTCAAAAGTATCAATTACACGACTTCCAACACCATTTTCTCCATTCTCAAATTCCTCTTGCTCCCAATTTCCTTCAGTAATTGCAACAATTATTTCTTGTCCTCCAAAAATTCTCAATCAAGAACACTTTACCAGTCATCTGCTCGAAGGTGAACGTGCCTTATGATTTTTTTTCTCCCGCATCTTGAGCAGAAGATGCACTTTCTGCGGCTTTTCAGCATCTCATCACAATGCAGATTACAGAAATTACACTTTAAACTAATGAATGTGATATGCACTGTGAAAACAGCTATTGACCATCCAGCTAAATTACAGCCCCGCTGTTGAGATTGTAATAGCATCGAATTAATATTCACGCCTCGGGCTATTTAGAATGAGACTTACGAAGAGGTTTTAAAGCATTTTCACCGCGATATGCAATCAAGATGATACTTTGTCTTCCAATTAACACCCTTGCTATTTTGGCACCTTTTTGGACACTTTTGGAACAAATCAATTTAAGGACGACGCCCCAAGAAGCATTTAATTCTTCAAGAAGGCCTATGGCTGATTAAGAAACATTCCAGAGAAGATTCTGTAATATTTTTTACATTATCTTATGGCATTTAATTTTGGACTGGTAGAATTTGTTCTTTTAATTATTGCAGACGATATACAGACAGGATCAAAGGACTACGTATTCTTGAAAGAAATTTTTTGCATACATGCCTTTTTATGTAAATTTGTTATTAATATTCGTAATGTTATTTCAATTTAATTTTTTGTCATTTATGCATTCACGAAATCTCATAAACTTATTTGATATTTTAAGAAATTTACCCAAGAAGGTTATCTATCCTTTTAATCTAAGAATAGCCACAGATTATCATCATAAGTTGAAGTAGCGTACTTAAGATTAATGAGTATTCAAAAAATATTTTATAAATTCTAAATATAGAAAATAAAATGACATTGATCATGTCCTTTAAATCCTTATAAAGAAGTACTTTGACATACTGTTCTTGGATATTATACACAGTATAATAACCCTCGAAAAGTCAACCCTATTTATCTTAGAAGATTTTAGAAAAAATCAGTGACTAACACTAGATAAATTTGCTACAAGAATGCTCAGTTCAAAAGTAAAATATTTATTCTACTTTTTAAAGAATTTCAATGATTTAATAAATTCTAAGTATTATTTTTTAGTTTCAATACCTTATTTAAAATGTTATTAAAGGTATTTTCAAGTAATAGTTTGATAGGTATTGTAGGTATTGTACAATATATCAATAAATTAAGTAAGAAGGATAAATCATTAAATTTTGTAAAATTATTTGGAAAAAAAATTTAAGCTATACATGCCATACATGCACTTCATTTCTCAAGAAGATTTATATCACCATAATATTTATCTTAAGGTGTCTACACATTGAGAACAATTTTTGTCAAAAATTGCGTTTTTCAAGGATAGTGGCTGCAGTGCTCTTGGCAGAAACGTCAAAATTCTGTCAAAAGTTCATGTTTACTAAGCATTTTAACCAGAAGATTTTTCAATATCCTTTATGTTTCTAGTTTTTTTTAGAAGATTCAGATGGCAAGTGTGACGTATTACTTATTTTTTCCTACACTGAGAGAAATCCGAAAAAGTTAAAATAGCATTCCGGAAATGTTAATTTTACCCTGCAGTATTGATCCGAAATCGGTGTAAATGTTACCCTTTTTAGGTGTATTGAGGGTTAAAGCTAACCTTTTCAATGTTAATTTTCCTCTAAAAAGTGTAAATAGTTTTATCCTTTAGTGTTGAAGTTATGAGGAAAAAAAGTTAATCGCACCCTCTTTTTTTCTCAGTGTATGTTTTTAAATAAATTTAACACATGGCACTTTTCAGTAAATTTGAGGTATAGAATCATTACAGCCATGGGTCGAATTAACAAAAAGTATTAGTAATTTGTATTTAATGTAAAAAATTTCAATAACGAATCTATGGAATACACTAAAAATTAATTTTGGTGAAATATTTTCTCGTCAGCAAACTAGCAAAATTGATAAGTAAAAAATAAAAATAATTAAATTAATAATTCAAAACGGTTAGGGAGAGATTCAATTTTGGAAAATACAAAAAATCCAATTTATTTAGTCAAAAATTAAAATGGTTCAGAATGGCTTCGGCATACAATTTCAATTTAGTTAAATTCAAATGATAGAAGTTTTATCGCTTACTTTGTCAAACTGAAATCACATTAATTGTCTCTTTCTGTCAAATGGAAATTGAAATTTTATTTTAATTTTCAATTTCAAACTTAATTTCCATTTGTCAATTCATTTGACAGAAACAGACAATTGTATTTGATTTCAGTTTGAAAAAGTAAAGGCGCTGGCACACCTTTTCAATTGAGTGAAATTCAATCGATTGAAATTCTACTTCTTACTCTTTCAAACCTAAATTTAGATGTGGCTATCTCTTTCTGCCAAATGAAAATTGAAATTTCAATTTCATTTTCAATTTTCGTTTGACAAAAATAGACAACAATATCTGATTTTAAATTTGAAAGAATATTAGGTAAAATTTCAATCGGTTGAATTTAGCTAAATTGAAATAGTTTTCCAGCACCACAACTTGTTAATTTTTCCCTTCCCAATAATATTTCACTACTTACCAATTTTTTATTTCGTACTGACCATTTTTACAAAAGCATTATCTAATTTGCTGCACCCTTCACTTTACTAAGAAGCTCACTGCCAATCCACTATCAGATTAAAACTCAATAGATAACGTTATCAATAGTTTTCAATTTACAATTCTCAAGTTTTTAATTGAAAAAAAAAACATTTTAAATTCCATAAAAATTATTAAAATTTTCCGAAGCTCCGTTTTTATACGGAAAGGGTTGAAAATTTTAGCACAAATTTATCAATAAAATTTTCCATGAAAATATTACAAGAAGCCTTAAGATAGGAGACATTTTTTATCAATTGATAGTAGATTTGTTATTCTGCAATTCGAATTGTAGGTTTTAAAAACATTCAACTGTTCTAAATTAAAGGAAAATGTTGAACATAGCAATGGCTTTGTTTAACAAAACCTATTACTCACTGAGAAAAAAAAGAGGGTGCAATTAACATTTTTTCCTCAGAAATTTAACACTTTTTAGGTGTAAAAATATATCAACATTTTTTAATGTTAATTTTACATCTTATTAAGGGTAAAATTAACATGAAAAACATGAAAAGGGTACCTTTAATCCCTAATACACCTAAAAAGGGTAATATTTACACCGATTTTGGGTCAATACTGCAGGGTAAAATTAACATTTCCGGAATGTTATTTTAACTTTTTCGGATTTATCTCAGTGCTCCTACTTCTTAAAACTTTACTTCTTTTCCAAATAATGTACACCGTATACCATTTTCTATCGTAATATCACCCTCTTAAATACTACCAAATATTACTAAACATGACTAAAAATAGAATTAATCAGATAGTGGATGGAAAGTTAGCTTTTTCTTGTTATTTTCTCTTTAATTCTTAATTAGTATAAGAAAAAAACAAGAAAGATATTTTTCCGCTATCTGCAGCATTTCTATGATATTTCTGATCATGAATATTTATACTAATATTAAAGAATAATAAATTAACCCTAAAATAAATACAATCTCGGGGCAAATATTTTAATTACATGTCCTTAACTTGGGATTTTTTATGCTGATCCTAATCAATCTGTTATGGATTTATTTTCAAGCCTATTTTAGAAATTTAAATGCAATAAGCACAGCCAATTTGCTACTTGGGTTACCTTGATGTCCATCGACGGTTTCTTCTGCAGAAATTGAAGATGGGAAACAAGTGAGCTGATGGGAATATCTAGCAATTAATGATGAAGAAATAAACACCCACATGGGAAGAGTTTCTCACCATTGAGTACAATTCAATTTTATGGATGTTTAACTATGGTAATTGAATGGAAAATCTGAAAATTTCAACTGGTAGACAATTAGAGAGCAAAGAGGTAATTAATGGGTGATTTTTAGCTTCGGAGGTGCTGAATTTGGTGACTTCTTGGATGAAACTGGGTATGATTGTTTGAGGAATTCTCCCAGACAAAATGAATATATTGGGCATGGCTCTGACTCAGGCAGATAGCACCAGTCATAAAAGTCGATATGCATCAAAGGGAGACGGTTATATTTTAACCCAAGAAATTTAAAAATCGCTGAAAAGGGGCTCTTTGCTGGCTTTTGGACAAATTCCTGACCACCTGAGGTGCCTTAGAGGCTCAGGAGGATCTGATTTTGGCGAAAAAAGGCTTCTTTTTGAGGGATTTTTGACCTGAATGCAGCCCAAGAGAGTCTGTTGAGGGCGTCTTTGATTTTTGGACTTCCTTCATGCCAGGCGGACCCTGGATTCGGATTTGCCCATTTCATGATGGCCCCTCGAATGCCTCTGAATCCAGAGCGGTTCCACTCTATGTTCTGCAACAGCTAGTCGGGCTGTTTGCTCCGAAGACTCTGCGTCTTGTCCAGAAATTTGCTCTCTTGGAATTCTTGGGGATCTCACCAAGATGAAGCCTGGAGTTTGAGCTGTGTGGGTGTTAAGGTTGGTTTGGTGGCAAGCAAAACCCGAAAAAAAATTGTATATCCCAATAGAATACTTAATGCATGATTTATGATCTCTCAGCCGATACCAACGTCAGATTTAATAAAAAAGGACATTAATGCTGATTGTGACGTCCTCCCAATATTTCCAAATTCGATTTTCTAGCCAAATTGTGTGAATATTTTCCCAGAGCCCTCCATTCCTCTTCCCCCCCCCAACGTGCCAAGCTTTTCCCTCTCGCGAAAAGTCCATCAAGAATGATTGATCGATGATAATCGTGAGGCATTTGGGAGACACATTTTCATCGTTTTGTGGTGCAAACAATGAAGTCATTGGGTTGAAAATCCCAGCGATTTATTCACTTTCTTCTTATATATCAGCGAAATGTGAATCAATAGAATATTTTGGGGATACCACTGCGAACCCTTTTCTTCCCCATCAAGCTCCCCGTGAAGCTCAGCAGGAGGCAAAAGTTCTCATTTTATCCCCCCTCCCGTCATATCTTAGAGAGACAAAGTTTCGTCTTAAGGATTCAAACCCCAACTTCTTGGATTGCGGGAGGACATTACATTGCACAATACTTTGAGCCTTTTTCTTGGTTTTCTTTTGGCACAAAACTTGCTATTCTCTCTCATATCTCGCCTTCAAGCTACATTTAATCGTCATTTATGCGACACCCTTAGACACTTCCCTGTTCAACCATCCCCTAAGGAGCCCCCTTCACACCATCTTGTTCTCACCGGGATGACAATGAAAGTTTTCTGAGGATTTTCAGAGATTTCTTTGAGGTTTTGAATTGACAATTTTTGAATAAAAGATGTTTATAAAATCTAAAGAGATTTTTAACCCATTTGGGACTTCATTTCCTTAAGAAAAAATATAAGTACTTCTTTCAATATAAAATGAAGTAAAATGAGAAAAATAAATTAAGAGCGAAATTTGTAATAAAAATATTTGAAGAGTTTTATTAATTTTTTTTAAGTACTATTAAGGACGAGAGGGTCAGCAAAAAAAAATTTATTTCGACTATTTATAGAAAAATATGTCAAAAATTCAATATTTTAACCCTTTAACGACAAGACTGTTTTCCCTGACTGAAAATCAGCAGTAAAAATGAAACAGATAAACAAAATCAGGAAAAGGTCTTACATCTAACCTTAGGGCCCAAATAGATTCAGGCTGATCCTCGAGAATATTTAGCCTGTAGAACTTAACAATAAGGATTTATCCCAAACTGTCATTTACTTAGGGCTTAGGATCATCAGTTAGAAGTTCTTTGCATAAATTTCCTTTACGTAATCTTTTATTATCGAATTTTAAAACCTAAATACTCTCGAGGATCAGCCTGTGTCTATTTGGGCCTTTAGAAAATCCAACAAAGTCTGATTTGATATATTTTTTGTCTGTGACTGATAGGGACAAAAATAGTCTAAAAATTTAAGTAATTTTTCTGACGATACCAGTGACTGATAATTTTGATTATAATGAAATATATTATGTTTGAGTATTGCAGTTTTTTCTAAAAATATTCGGATTTAAAAAAAATTGTAAGTATAAAAAATAATTAAAATCAGTTTTCAATATGACAATTTAAAAATTCGTCATATTTTAGCTCAAAAATTAATTATATAGCAAACAGCTGGAGACTTGCACATAATATCCTAGATTCCTTTAACCCTCTACTATGCATAAGAAAACATAAGAAAAAAAATATTTTTTTGGTAGTCAGGAAAAATTATTTTCTTTATGGGACACCGGTGTTCCAATCGTACCTAAAGAGTTAACCGACAATGAATTTAAATTTATTTGTATTTAAATATTACAAACTCTATTTGTTTATATAAAGTAACTATCTAAGAAAAGGATTGGTCACTCAAAATTCAAATCACTAAATAAAATTAAGGAATTTATTATCAAAATCGACGTGATGTCATATTTTTCGTGCGTAACTTCGTGAACAAATGTTGCATAATTTTCTGCGAAACGAGAAAAGTGCAACCAAATATATTTTCATTTCTTTCGTGCTATATTTTTCGTGTTATTAAAGGAATAAAATAACTTAAAAAAGGCTTTCCTGGTAAAATTTCACATATCGATTGCACGAAATAATTATCCAGAATTGTTTAATTTAGTAAATGTGTTAAAATCTTAAATGCTTCCAGGAAATATTTTAATTTAACTTCATTTTATTTGATTTGTTATAATTTTATTCAATATTCAATTATCCAATTATTCAATATATAATTCAATTCAAATAAATATTGCAACTAAGCCTTTCACTATAAAAAAAACGGTTTTGTGCCAAAAGCGTTCGAAAGTTTTCAAACAAAAAAACCCAGAGTGAAAATTTAAGGACACTTATGGTCCCTGCACATTAGAGAAATTTATGTCCACAATTGAGAGTTTTCCTACATAAGCATAGGGAATGTTTTTCAATATTGACATAAATTTCTCTAGTGTGTAATGGCCTCTACACACTAGAGAAATTTATGTCCATATTGAGGCAATTTGCTTATACTTATGTCGGAAAAACTGGCAAGTATGGACATAAATTTCCTTAGTGTGTAGAGGCCATAATGGCCTCTCCACACTAGAAAAATTCATGTCCATATTAAAGCAAATTATGTACACATGTGAAGGAAAAATTTTTCGATATGGACATAAATTTTTTCATGGCCCCTACACACTAGAGAAATATATATCCATATTGAAGAATTTTCGCTACACAAGCGAAGGAATTTGCTTCAATATGGACATAAATTTCTCTAGCGTGTAGAGGTCATAAAGGCAAATTTGTGAAAAATATCTGCTAAAATAGAGTATTTTAAAGTAAATCGCTTGCATATATGCACATAAATCTCGTCAAAATGCTTCATATTAACAATTTTCTCTCATTTAGTGGCTAATAAGACTTCTGCGCATTGGAAAACATTTTTCGGTCAAAATGGAGTATTTTGACACTTTTATACGCTTTTGAACAAAAATGTTTCTATTACATTCTAAGTCAAATTTTTGTCAAATCTGAGTATTTTGACACAATTTGCGTGCAGCTCTGCAAGGGATGTACTTCAAAACGCTTCATTTTTACGGAAATTTCTCACATTGTTTAGTTACTTCTAGATCATTTTTTTAGTTCTTATTTTTATTTATTTTTTTTTGAATTTGATAAAATAATTTTGATATATTAATTTTGATCTCTGCCAAAGTAGTAAAATTTTAATAATTCTGCTGATGTGGCAATAAAATGGGGCACTTTTGAATGTGGGGCAGCTTTGAAATTGGGATTTCTCACATATTTTTAAATAAAATTGAGCCTAATCGTGATATTATTTAGCTGCACAAACAGATTGAAAAGCTAAATTAGATTATGATACAGCTCAGTTTCATATTTAAACACAGGTGAAAAAAAAACCAATTTCAAAAGTGCCCCATATTCAAAGATGCCCCATTTAAATATTAATTATCAATTTTTTTTGTGCGTAGTTCCAAGCGGTAGCTCATAAACAATTGGAGCAGCTCGAGTTTCTGGTACCCCGAAAAGTCTATAGGTTCCTATGGTTTCCTAAAAAAGTGCATAGGTCGCCTGGACAGATTTATCCTAATTTTCCAAAATGAGTTACCCACTTCTTGCGTAGCCCATAAGCTTCTTATGTTTCATAAGGCGTCTACACATTGGGAGCAATTTTCGTCAAAACTTTTTGGCGAAAATTGCTTCCAATGTGTAGAGGCCTTTAAACATTTCGAACAACCCCTTAAAAGTTTGTGTTCAGCCCTGTTAATGTTTCTTGAATGTTTCATCATCTTCTATCTTATGCTTCTCACCAATAGTTGGTGGAGTTATGTCCTTTGTTCTTGGTCACAAAGGGCCCTTTGTTGTCCGTAATAACTTAATCGAAAATGAACATCTCCGAAGCCTGGTGGTGAGACAGAGTTCAGACAGGTCGCTCTGAGGCTGATTTATGATGAAAAACATTGAGTGATAGGAACCAAAGAGAGGGCTCATGCATGAAAAATTGACCATGATTGATTGACGAAATTAGCCCGCCATTTTCCACCGAAAAAAATGTCTTATTTGTCCCTTCGAAAGTCTGGTGCAAAAATCGATTTTTTAAAATATTTTACAATGTTTTTTTTATTGTTATCTTATACTTCTTTTTTTTCTTGTATATACGACAATATTATTTAAGTTGTTGTGTATATAATCTATGACGGTTCTAAACAAAAAAAAATTGATGGTCTCGTTTCAACACGAAACTTCACTTCTTTTTATCTAATATTTATAGTAGTAATGGTACCTCTTCAAGTGTCTGTTTACACATTTCAAATTTTCTCATTCCAATAGTTTTTTTTTAAGAATTAATTATTCAATAGATTTTTTCTCATTTTTTTTATATCTTTCTTTTTTTTCAATATTTAGAAACCAATTATACCAATAGAAAAATTTTTTATACTCTAAATTTTACTATTCCTTACAAATGAGAGAAATAATTTTTTGAGTGCTTCTCAAAATTTGCACAAATTTTTCTTTTTTTTAATATCAATTTTTTTCTTTACTATTTTTTTTTGTAGAAAAATGTCCCATATATTTTCCCAGTAAGAAGGAAAAATTAAAGATTTCACGCTCACCTGTGGCCTGCAGAATTTTTCCGTGGTTATTCGTTACAATTTTGTTTGTTTTTTTCTTTTTAAATAATAGTTGTTACATTATAACAAAAATAATCACAATTTCACATTACTGTATCAATGTTATCTTACATTCTTAAAATCTATAGGGTTTGCTTGTTTTTTTTTTACTTTTCTCACTTTCTATTTAAATATATTATAAATTTTTTTCTTCATTTTTTATTACTCTCTTGCATCGTCTTTAATACAAATATACATTCTGTGCCCATTCTTTTTGCCTCTAACTCTTTTTTTTTGTTTTTTTTTAAGGTGAAAATAAAATGAGTCATGCGCCTGAAAAATGGGAAAAGTCTAATTTTACGCAATTTTTATGCTTGCCTTTTTATTCCTCTACAGTCTCATTGGGACATTTCTTATCTGTAGAACTTCCCAAAGATACCATTTTTCTTGCAGAGGTCAAAGAGACAAGTGTTTGAGGTGATAATATCACCTTTAAAATTTTGTAGTGACTCCATTCTGAAAGGAAAAATTTGCAATATTGTTTCTTAAAAATTTGTCAAGAGAATGTTTAAAAATATTGGAAAAACAGCCAACTGGATCTTGTTTAAAATTTGTCAAACTGATATTATTTCTCAATTTGACAAACCTTTGTTCCTTTTGACAAATTTTAACAAACAAATTACAAACTTTTTTTTTTCAGAAACAGCTTAATTTAGTGTTTTTTTTATTGTTTTTAAAATATATATAAATATCGAAAAATGCTTTCTCTTAACACGTTAAAAGTTTTTCTTTAATTAGAATTTATTAGAATATCTTTTAAATGGTAAATACAATTTTTTTTGTCACTAAATATCATACATTTTGGGGCGGTTGTTCAATTTTTACGTATATTTGTTCAATTTTCATCCACAGTTCTTCGTCGATTTTGCCTCCAAATCAACAATTTTGTCAGTCAGGTTTCTTTCAGGGGCTGGAGGGAAGAAATGATACTTAAAATTTCTGGGAGGACATTTTCTTAAACTTCTGAGAATTCTATTACTTTGACAAGAAAGATTTAAAAAGGATATCATTTAATAAGTTCATCAAATGAATGGCAAAACTTTGCAAAGATCAACCTCCATTTGACAAACTTTAAACAAAAAAAAATCGTTAGAAAATCTTTCTTTTCAAGGAAACTATTGGCATTTATTTTTCTTTTCTAATACTCTTCTTCTTGCTCTTGATGTCTTACATATGGGCACACATTAATGTTTTGTTTTATATAAAAAATACACCACTATTTGTTGATTTATTTAAATTAATTCTTTAAAAAGACTTTTTTTTTATTTTCAATTACAGAAAACTATGGCTTTGGTATGCGGGTAAAAGAGATTCAGGGTACTGTCAAATGCTATTTAAAAACTATTTGCTTCTTAACTCGTTTATGACAAATGAATATGAGTCAAATAATAACGATGATGGGGCAAATTAAAAGAGTATTATTGCGACGTGTACTTTCTGAATCAATCAGTTAAAAATTACACTGTTTCTTTTCTCTTCATCTTCTTTTAATCTTAATTTACAGACTATTTTCACATCACTTTTTCTTGCCTATTTTATACAGAGATTAGTTTCTACATTATTCGGAAGGAATTCACTGTTAAAATACCTGCAGAAAGATCGATAAATTGATAATAAGGGTCATTGTACGGGTTTATAATCAGGTGAGATTCTCATATTCCACTTAAAAAATAATCAAATGGATGAGACTTCGATTCTAATTGTTAGAATTCAATGATCGATAGTATAAATAAATGGTTTTGGCAAATGGTAAATGTCTTTAGAACATTGCAGTTTTATCGTATCACCGGTGGTGGCGCTAAAAAATAAAAAAAACGATGTTCAAATTCTCAAAGTTGGTGCATTGAAGTCCACGAAGAGACTTGAGTTCTGATTGTTTGAATTCGATCAATTAAAACGTAAATAAACGGCTTTAGGAAAAGTTCAACGTTTTAAGAACATCATAACTTTGTGAGATCACCGCTAGAAACGCTAAATTATGGCAAAATCGATTGCCAAATCTTCAAAGTTGAAACATTGAAATTCTCGAATAGATTTATTTGGCAAAATATGATCATAATTAGCGAAAATAAACCTATCAGAGAAAAGCTAAGAGCTTTTGGATCTTGACACCTTTGTATGTTCACCACTAGGGGCACTGAAGTAGAATAAACAAGCTTCAAAGTTTAAATGCTTTAAAAATGTATGAATTGAGTTCAAGTGTTTAGCATGTTTTGCTTCTTTTTTACTTTTTCCGGTTCTTTACTTTCAAATGATATAAAATAAATTTTCAAAAAAAGAAAAGAATAAATAACCGATCCATAACCGATTGAAATCAGTCCAAATTGTTTTAGAAATAATCTCTCTAGAGTTGTTTGAATGGCATTAAAAAATTCATTATGGATCATTTAATGGCATAGGAAAAAATGACTGGCAAAATTACACCCTAAACAATTCAAAGACGATTTTGGGAGAATTCTATAAATTTTCCAGACACAACTATAATTCGATTTCTACGGATTTCTAAAAGTTTGACTATAAGAATCTCACCTGTCATAAATTGAAAAAAAACGCCTACCGTTTATTTTTACGTTTCCAATTACTTTCTGTTAAAAATTAATCTTCAACTGAATTTTCAAAAGATCTTTCAGCAATTTTTTTTAACTAGAAAATTCCTTCTTTGAGTTTTCAGATTTTTCGTGTCAATGGGGTTTTCTTAGATGTTCTCTGAATTTGAAACAAGGACTCTTACAAAAAACATCCCTTAAATTTCCAAAAAAAAGAGCAATAGTCCAATTTCTTGTTGATTTTGCAGCCAAATCAAATACAAAAACTCGGTACTTAGGGACTCCGTGGCGTCAAAGACGAATAATTCAAATGTCTTACTAAAATTTGAATTATTTCAAATACTCTACATAATTTTTTTTTAGAAATTTTTCTCACTTACCTCGCTGAAATTTTGTATACGTCATATCCAAAATTGAGAATTCACTTGCGAATCACAATGAAATTACAATTAAAAGGGTTCTTTTCTTCTACTTTTCTCTCTTCATCTTTAGCAATAAATCTTACAAGATGATCCTTTTTTTTTGAAAATTAGTTCTCTGTTTCATTTCTTTTAATTTGCAAATTTCCTTTTAATAATATATTTTTTGTGTGTTCTTTTTTTTTGTTTCTTGGGAGTACAATTAGTAAAATTTTCCTCTCGATACTTTTCTTAATTTATTTAAAAGTCTAAATACTTTTTTTTCTTAAAATTTTCTTTAGGGTTTTCTTTCACATACTCTATGTACAGTTAAAAATTGTCCAGCACTTTTGTACGTATATTGGGTAAATTTTTTATTTTTAATAAAATTTTCTTTTCGTCTCACAAAATTACTTTATTATTTTTTTCTTGTGTTTTTATGCTCTTTTTTCCATTTGATTGCACTGAATCACTGGCCTCTAACTATTTTTTTCCTCATTTCTCTTGGCTTCCAATTCCTCAGAGTCCATTGTACTATGCAACAATTTTGAACTTAATTTTTGTTGGATTGGTTCAAGTATTTACGAAAATGTTTATAATTTTGATTTGTATTCGGTTTTGCGCCGGTAATTTAGGCAAAAGTGTTTTTTCTAAATTTTGGTATTTGGAGTACAATTGCTCTGAATCTGGTGAACTGATATGATTCTTCATAAAGAAAAGGTAAAAGGTCTTTGAATTTCCGACAATTCTCTAGAACTTGAGAACTTTGTAAAACCAACACCAGAGGCGCTGTACTCACATATATCAAAATACATTGAAAAATTGCAGGTTTTCCGTGCCTTCTGACATTCTTCAAATATTAAAAAACTGTTCCCCGCTTAAAGACCTTTAACTCTCCCTGTATAAAGAATAAAATCGGTTAAGTAGATTATGAGCTGTGGTAGTTTGCATACCAAAAAATACCAAAAGAAAATTGCCTGGATTACGGGGTCAAAACCAAAATGAAATAAAAATTATAAACATTTTTATAAATGAAAGGATCCAATTAACAAAAAGCATCCTTAGGCCCTGGACCCATATTCGCCGTTGCATAGCGTTTCTAACTTTAAAATTTTTCATTTGTTTTGTGTGACAATAAATACTTTTTCTTGATGTTGTAATTAAAAAAAAAAACCCATGCTTTTCTTTCACGACAAATGTTGATAGGAATTTTTATCTCCAGTGTTTGTATCTTTTTTTTTCCTTAAAGATTTTTCTTTATTAGTAAAATGGGGTCTACTTTTTACACACGAAATTATACGCATAATATATTAATTTCATTACTAACTCTTACACGTTTACTCATTAAATATTAATATATTTCTTTTAAATTAATTTGAGGTCACATGAGTTGGTTTTCATTACTATTTTTTTTATTTATTTAATTTCTCATTTAAATCTCGGGATCCACAGAGTTCATCATCAATGCCTTTTCTTGGCTTCCTTTTTGCGAAGGAGGTTTCAACACTTTAATTTTAATAATTTTTTTTGCACAAGATGCGTAGGAGAAATCATTGAGACACTCTTATCAAACTCATTTAAATTCCAATTTACTGGTAAATTGTCACCGGGAATTATTTGTGGTCTGGAGGGGGAAACTTAAAGAGGAAATTTCCATTTGGATCAAAAGAAACACCACAATTATTGCCAAAGTGTCCGAGGATAAATCATTTAACCTGAAAATTGAATTTAAAATTTAAAAATAAATTCGCGGGATTTACTGTGGACTTGTAGGAGGTGTAATTTCATCGGCATTGTCCCCAGATCCAGGCTCGCCTTTCGTCTTATTCTCCTTTTTCCACTTCATTCGACGATTCTGGAACCAGATCTTAATCTGGCGCTCCGTGAGGCAGAGGGCATGGGCGATCTCGATCCGTCTCCTCCGTGTCAAGTATCGGTTGAAATGGAACTCCTTCTCCAGCTCCAGCGTTTGGTATCTTGTGTACGTCTGTCTGCCACGCTTTCGTTCTGAAAGAATGAAGAGAAAAGCATGTTTTTGTGGGGAAAATTCGTAAATTGGGAAATTCTCTTGCGGGGGAGAGAAATCGTTTAATTGCACCCAGAGAAGAAATTTTTGGGAAGTTAATTGAGCTCTAGGGGCTCCTTTGCCACTCTTTTCCCATCATTTCCATTCGCGAATAGAGCTGTATATAATCCAGATTGAAGATTGAGATCAACGTTATTTATACTTTTTTGGTATTTTTTATTTTGTTCCATCTAACCCTTCTTACATATTTTTTGAACGCTCAAACAATAAAGAAAAGCAAGGGAATATTTGCAAATTAATAACGTAATTTAAAGAACAAAATTATTATAAAACAAAAAATAGTCGAGACTAGGGCAGAAAGTCATAAAACGATTTCGATATAAATTCAATATCTTCCATGATAAATAAGATACCGCCATGAAATTTTATCCATAGACAGCTTCAGACCTTCTTTAATGTCGTAAATTTCGTCTAATTCTAACAAAGAATTTGGAAAACAAAAAATCGAAATTCTTAACACTATTTTTGGAATATTTTCCTTGGAGAAGATATCAATTATTACCTACATATTTTTCAAAATTGATGCACTAGTGATTATTTCCTGAATGATTTGGATTCTTTGCATACGAAACCGCTATTTATTTTAGAACTTTACAAAGATTATTTTCTCCAGATTTTTTAACTGCTCGAACTCCAAGAGAGAGCAGTTTTCACAATCTTTTTAAATTAAAAACGACCACTTGGGGTAAAAAGTAACAAAAGGTTTGGAGCAAAAAGTAAGAAAAATCGAAGAAAACGGCGAAAAGAGACGTAAATGCCCTGTGTAACCGCTTGTTGTTTGCATTGGTCAAAAGATTCGCAATCTCTTGTGTGTTTTGTTTTTCTAAAATAGCTTGTAAAGCGCTTTTCTTGCTCAAATAGAGAAAACGGTAATTTAAAAAATTTAGAGGAATAAATTTGTATTGAAACTATGTCATCTAGGTATTTTTTAAATTTACGGAAGCCCTTAACAAAGCGAATCAAAATGTGATAATACCCCATGCCCGGTACTATTTGCCCTAGAATTTTTGAGAATGGTCACAAAATTACCTTCTAGAAAATGGCTCGATAAACATATTTCCTTACAAAACAGAGGAAAATTACTTTCACAAAGTTATAGAGCGGTAAATTTCCTATAAAACTGCGCTAGTTAGAAATTTCTGGGGCGCCCTCGGGTAGTTTGTAAAATATAAAATATTCGTTTTGTGGCTCTTTGCCCCAGTTTCCCCTACTAAACCATTTTACTATAAATTTTTGAGTTTTTAAAACTGAAATGAGAGTTTAAATTCACAAAAGGCATTTTAGGATCATCTTAGGCAACACAAGGTAAGGGAATCCCTACTGTAATCTCTTGTCCTCTCATCCTCTGGTCTTATCCTGTGAAATCTAACAACTATTTAGAAAAGAAGTCCCAGTGCCTACAACTAGGGGGAAGTGGGGCACCTTTGAAATTTGGATTTTTCTCCTATGTTTAAGTGAAACTGAGCCATATCAAAATGTAATTTAGCTTCTCAATCTTTTTGTGCAGCTAAGTTATCTCACGATAAGGCTCAATTTTGATTAAAAATAAGTGAAAAATGCCAATTTCAAATGTGCCCCACTTTCAAAGGTGCCCCACTTCCCCCTACCTCGTATTTACCGGTGCCTAACTTTCCTATAATTTTTATGATTTGCAAGAGCTTTAAAAACATAATTTATATTTTATTCTAATTTCTTTTAACAAATCTATTTTTCTTTAATACGTCGAGCATTATTAGGAAAAAAAGTTTGTTTTGCTTCATAAATGAGATTTTTCAATTATTTTTAGTTGAAATAGTTGAAAATCGCGAGAAACGGTCCCAGGAGACTGTTCGTAACTACCCCATGGACATGCATTATACTCCCTCCGTTCCGAAATAAGTCGTACGTTTGGCGAAAAATTAGGAATTATGGAACGGTTTCAGAGAATGTTTTTGTTATTTTCAAATATCTTATGTATGAACTATCCTCCATGTTCAGGGATAATATGGGGATCCTATCACGATGGTAAGTTGAGGAATCGATATGTTGAAGTTGTCCATTTTTCGAGTTTTTTTTCAAAGAGCTCCGGTAGATAGTTAATTACTGCAAGATGGACTGTGATTAACATTACAGGCTAGAATTTGTTCTAAATTTTTAGTATGCACAAGTAGAACTCAACAATTCTTACCGATATGACATTTTTTATATCTCAAATTTTGCATAATGAGCAATAAAAGAACATCCTTTTTTTATGTGTTCGAATATCTGGATGCAAAATGGTGAGAGATAGGGACTTGGGACCTCCAGCGGACCCCCATAAGTTGACCCTGGGACCATTTATATGTTTCTCTAAAACATATCCAGAATTGAAGAAAAAAATCGCACAACGTGTTTTCGAACAATCCCAAAAAAACATGATTTTGGAGGGGAAGGGAAGGAGTGGGGGCAAAATAAAGGACATATTAACGGTCCCAGAGTCAACTTATGGGGGGGTCCCCCGAAGGTCCCAAGTCTCTATCTCTCACCATTCTGCACCTATTTTAGATTGAAAATAAAATGCCAAAAATAAGATATTTTTAAGACATTCCTGCCTCAACATACCATGAAGACTGGACCCCAATTTTAGTTCTGGACATTAGCAATAGTTCCTTACAAGAGATAATTGTTGATACACAAAACATTTACCAACCAACTTTACCTTAATCGCAATTTTACCCAAACGTATGACTTATTTCGGAACAAGAATTTATCCCAAACGTACGACTTATTTCGGAACGGAGGGAGTATTATTTTCAGTAAATTCACGAATGACATAATTTATCATTTACTTAAAAATGATAATAAAAAAATTAAAAAAAAAAGTAATATGAAATTTCACATTTAGTTAAAAGTAGTAATGAAAACAAGTTTTATTTTGAATTTCAAAAGTAAGTAAGTAAGAAAAATTTTAAAAGAAAACTTTTCAGAACTTTATCTGTGACTTGTTTTTTTCTGAGAATTAAAAAAATAATTATTTCCTTTGTAAAAAAAACAACGAATTCATTCCACATCGTTCTACTTCAAAAAAGATAACTTTGTACAAATATAGTAATAGCACCGATTAATGTGAATGGATATTTGCACGATATTTTGATCAAGAAGACATATAATGTAAATTTAGAATAATTACAACTTCATGATGTTTATCTCAAATCTCAAATAAAACATCAGTAACGAAAAAAAATTGATTGTTAAAAGCTCATTAAATTAATCTAAATCTCATCTATAGACTTTTCCGGATTTCCCTATCAACTCTGCTATCTTGCGGACTGAATGCGTGATTGACGTCATTGGATTGATTACATCTGGTCAGATAAGAAATCAAGCTCTTCCAAAGCCACCCACCCAGTTTTTCCGGGTGCGGAAAACTTCGTGCGTGCACCCTAAAGATTTCCAGGGAAAAATCATTAAACGAGCACCATCCTCAAGAGAATCAATGGCAGGCCTCTCAAAAAATGGCCGAACTGGTGGACTATTAAATAGCCATTAGAGTTTGATGGTTATTTTTGAGGCATAGCACAAAAAAAAAAAAGAGAAACAAGAGCCAAACACGAGATACGATAATCCAGAGTCATTCCTCATCATTCGGGGGAGAAGGAGTGGTTTCGAGGGCAACCAAACATTTGAGAACTAAAAAAAAAAAACTAACAACAACGGGAGGAACAGAAGAAACTGGCGAGAAGTCGAAATGAGATGGCGGAATTGAATTGGAATTTAATTATGATGAGAAATATAATTATCTGATTCAATGTCCGCGGGCATTCAATTACCTTCCTTCTCTGGGTAATAATAGCCAGTGCTCTCTGAAAAAAATTAATAACACTTCCCCACCATTGGCTATGAAATGAGCTCTCTCTGTATGCATTACAAACTCCTTAAGTCATTTGCCACGCAGTGGATATTACTCTTTTGTTTGATGGTTTGTCCAAGAATTGAACACCAAGCACACCTGAGAGATGAATGGAGGATGAGGGCCCTAGCCTGGCCAGCAAAAAAGAGCATCTCCTAAGCCAGGACGTACAAAAAAGAAGCCCCCATTTCTTTTGTCAGCTGGAGATGAATATAAATTTGGGTGTCAAAAATTCGCCGCAATTAAGAAAACGGTCATCAAGGTAGATTCAAATTAATGGAAAAGTGACTCAAGTAATCTTCTTAACAAACCCATATACTAAAAGCCTAATAAAATTTTGTGTCATCAGATCGAGTTCAAACTTTGACAAAGTGTTTCTCACAATTTCTAATTAATCTCTCTATGCAAATTTTAGACCAAAAATACTGAGTTTAAGGATTAAACTTATCTCAATAAAGACTGTACGATATTGACTGTGAAGTCTTAAATGTCTTTTTGCCTTTTCTTCTCAATTTACTCATCGTATTTACATTAGGGCCCGTTTAGACAGGGATATTTGGAAATTTACTGGTTCGTTTTTTAAACAAAATTTTCCAACCGTCTGTTACGATTAAGGTCGTAGGGTGGAGTATACACTTATGGGTATTATACACTTACGGACAAAAATCTTAAGTTCTTACGTAAAACAGATTTTGAAAAGTTATAAAATTATTAGTGTATGATCTAATTAACATTTTTTTTGATTTTTCGAAACGTAAGTTGTCCATAAGTGTATAACATCCATAAGTGCAGACTCCACCCTAACCAGGATTTTATTAAGAAGGACGCCAAATTGAAGAATTGTTCCCAAACAAATCGTTCTTCGAAAACAAAGAACAAGAGTTTCCTCCAAAATTTGCAAAAATCCGATTTTTAGGAATTTGAGTTTATTTCAAAATCAAGAAAATCCATATTAAGACCTTTAGAAAAAATCCATTTGGAAATGTTTTTCTACACCGATTTTAACGATTTTGATGGATTAAAAAAAATCTCCCAAGGCCAATATGGCTTTTAAACTCTTACACGTGAAAAATACGGCATAAATCCAACGAGCAATTTTGGGTGATAATTTTAATAAAGAAAAGTGTTCTTTAGTGCGTCTAATAATTTAATTTAAGTCTAAGCTATCGGCGGATTTTCTAACCTGAAATATTAAATAAAAAAGTGGTTACC
Organism: Phlebotomus papatasi; assembly: GCF_024763615.1. NCBI lineage: Eukaryota > Metazoa > Arthropoda > Insecta > Diptera > Psychodidae > Phlebotomus > Phlebotomus papatasi. Next base: position 786,122 of record NC_077222.1, on the reverse strand, counting down.
AATATAATATGCCTGGTCTTAAAAAATGAAGATTGAAGAGGTTATATTTGTCAAAAGATTTTCTGTTATCATTCTAGTTTATTTATGAAAATATATATAGTATACACAATTCGGTTTTTTGAACTTGGCACCGTTCCGGAGCTTAAATGGTGCGAGATATCGACTTCAGATCTTCGGTGACCCCCCATAATTGGATAGTATTTCGGTCGATTTTTTCTTTCTCCCCTGGATTTGCTCAATTTTATTTATTTATTTATTTATTTGGAAAGGTCTTGAAATTTCCAACTTAATCGGTCTTAATCAATAAACGGTTAAATACCGTTAAAATCTATTTAAAATCTATGAATTTGTTAAACACTAAGTGTAACAATAAAATTGAAAAAAATTGAATTATCGGTTAATGAATTATTTTTCTCTGATTTTTTTTTTGTTGATTTTTTTGACCTTATGTTTGTTTTGAACCAGATGTTCAACGGTAAGAGATATTGCCTTTAGATCTTCGATGACCCCACTCCCATCCCCATAAATGTACGTTATCTCGGACGCTGTTTTTTTTTTAAATTATGAATAATTAACAGATTTGATTCTTAAAAGCAAGCTTTTGAAAATAATTTAAAAAATAAGGTTTCACAGGTGAAATTCTATACGTTGAAGCATAGACAAAATTGAGACAGGGTGGAGCTCGATAATACAGGCTTCAGATCTAAGGCTTAGCTATATAGTTTAACTTCTTTGATTTCTTATCAGTAAAGAATTTTTGGAAAATTTGGACTTAAGTTTGGATTCTTAAAGGTAAATGATCAATTACATTAAAAAAAAAACAATAACATTAATATCTATTTAAGATATTGAGACCTTAGGGAATTAGGCCTCTAGTCTGAAGCCCGTATAAGGGATCTTAATTTACAAAGAGAGGGTTTGAATCCGAATGCTCTCGTTTTAGTCGGCCTTCTGTGAGGAAGACCATATTGAGAATCTCGCATACAATAAGCTGAATCAGTCTTATCATCGCTAGCTTTTCTTTTATGCAGCCTGATTAATATGTTTTGAATCCCTCTGCCAAAGGTGTGAAAACCAACATGAAAAATAATTAGAAAGTCTTGGTCAGAGGGGGTTGATCTCTTTGACCCCCTAAACGGCAAGCCTTTAGAGGGAATCCCCCATAACCATAGGCCAGAAAATTGTCTTGTGGTGTAATGAAAGCGAACCTTGGGAAGGAAATAAATCAAAATTTTCCTGCCACATTCATAATTAATTCATTAATTTTCTCTCCCTCTGCGCTTTGCCCCCACCAACCAGCAAAGAAATTCCCGACCGAATTCTTCATATTTGGCGCTTGTCTCGGGGATTTTATAAATAAAAGCCTTTTGTTCATCTCAAGCCCTTTTCGCCACCAATTTTCCCGCGCGCATCTCCATTTTTCCTCGGAACGAAACGCGCTTCAACATCAAAAGACCTCACTACCAAGTATTTATTCTTGTCAGTGGGAAACATGTGTTTTGAGCCCAACTTGTGATTCCTAGCAATTTCAGCTTTGCCAGAAAAGATGAGAAGAAGTTTGAAAAAAAAAGCCCAGCAACACTTCCAATGGGGATTAAATAAATGACGACGTGATATTAATTTGCAATCCAACATGAGGAATTTCGGCTTGGAAATTTAATCATTGGAGATGAGAAAAGGACGCAAAAACCGCAAGAATGTCCAAGAAGACGAATGGGATGCGCGAGTAGATTATCTTTTCAATCGCATCAAAGAGTTATTATCTCAAGGATTAGCTCTTGAATACCGGGAAATGTCATATAAGAATTTTAAAACAAATTTTCTAATAAAAAAACTAATCTTAAAACTTACATAGAACTACAAAACTGGATAAAGAAAGGGTTTAACTTGAAAACTTAAAAAGAATCTACATCCAAAAGGTGTAAAGATGTAAAGGTTATCATAACTATCTTTAAAATTACAGAAAACTCAAAAAAATGTTATTTTCATTTCAGATTCGTTTTTATGAAGCTATTTTAATTTTCAGCTTGAAAGAAATTTGATACTTTTAAATTAAATAATCTTCTTTGGAGTATCAGAATCACCTTCCAATTTACTTCCAAAAGAGAATATTTTTTGGTTCACTTCATTTGGCTATACACTGGAATGTCGCAGGAAATATCCCCCAATGGTTAGTGTCTGAGATAAATGTTATCGACTCCCTCTTACAATCTCCCAAAGTGTGTCCTCGCTAAAATATAAAGTCTAACACACTTTATATTTTATTTCAAAACGTTCCAAGATTTATTCAGATTGAATTTTAGTACAAACAAAATATATAAATTTAAAGAGTAATACAGTGAATAAAAATAAATAACATTTGTTTCTTTCCTCTCGGAGTATAAAGAAAGTGAATATAGTTTCAACAGGATTGAGATAAATCGTAAATCAAATTATAAATTGAAGTTAAAATCCTCAAATAAAAGATAAAGAATTATTTAATTAAAGGAAATCTTAATAAATAATTTTTTAAAATCTAATGTTGATAATGTTGATTTTAATTTATCCTGTGTTACTCATCTACAACGTTGAGATGTTTAGATTTGAATCGATTGTTTTAAAAAATGTACTTCAAATGGTTTTTCTAAACGATCTTGCATCGCAAAAATCACGTAAATCACGTGTTTAAATTTTTCATTCACTATCAGTTCCATCCCATCACATTGCAATTCTGTCTAATTTTATTTACAAAAACTATTTATTAAAATGAGCCATTTTCATTGAGAAAACTTTCAGATTTTCGTAATTCTCAATTCACCCAAAAGCTCGCAATAAAGCTCAGTTTTGAATCTGAACATCTCGTTGAGATTTAGTGGTTTTGATTTAACTTCTTGGTAAAAATGGATTTAAACAATCGAAACGTTTATGAATGAACTGCTAAAGGATATTTTTAGTCGTTTGATATGCGAATTGAAGTATTAAAAGAGACAATAAAGGGAATTTCTAACCATCACCACTTTAAAAAAGAAACGATACTTTTCTTCGACGCAATTCGGACACTCTGCTAAAGCACTATTTTCACCTCCAAGGAACTCAAAATTACTTGATTTTCATCTAAAAACACCTTCACTGAGAAATGCAAACAAGTTTTCAACTCCGAATGAAAAAAGGTGCTTTTATGAGAAAATGTTCAATTTGATTGAACTTTTCCGCATAGAAGCTTAAAACTAAAAATTGGGTACAGTTTTCCAGACTGTTCCTATCGGGAACAGCGCCATCCATCGAGTTTTTTCTGACACTTGCCTGCCAGTTAGTCGTCAGCTGAGCTATCTGAAATTCTCATAAAAGAAGTATTCTTTTACTTAAGAAGAATTCTATTATGAGAATTTTAGATAGCTCAACTGACGACTAACTGGCAGGCAAGTGTCAGAACAAAACTCGATGGATGGCGCTGTTCCTGATAGGAACAGTCTATGAAACTGTTCCCACTTTTATTTTTAAGCTTTTATGCGGAAAAGTTCAATCTAATTGAAATTTTTCTCATAAAAGCACAATTTTTTTTCATATGGAGTTAAAAATTTTCTAAAAATTTTATTGAAAAGTTTCTAAATAGAAATGGCGCATATATACTTAATTAAATAAGATCAAATTTAAATAAAAAGAATTGATTTTTAATTTTGAATTAAAAAATGATCAGACCCATAAGTTTAAAATTGGATAATCTGAAACAAAATTTACTATAATAATTTAGAAAAAAAAACACTATCTGAATTAGTGTTTTTTTTTCAGCGTAAAATTTTTTTTTTCAAAATTAGTCTAAGGTTGAACCACAAATCTGTTGAAGAATAAAATCGCGTTGTAAGTTTTAGAAATTTTATTTGATAGATAATCTCGATAATCCTATATTCAATGTTGAACTATAGTACCTTTTGTAGGTATTATTTATTAATTTTTAAATATTTTTTTTATATTTTCATAAAATCAAACTTCCTAAAAGAGATTATTTCTCTTTTTTTAATTGTAAGTTACATCATGTCTTTTGAATAGTGATTGTTTGAGAACCCTCTTGAGGAATTTTCCATAAAATTCCCCATGATTTGCATTTTATGTTCTTGTAAATAATTCAACGAATTTCATCCACATCCCAGCCACAAACTCACCCTCCCAATTTCCACCCTCGAGAGATTTTGAAGTAAAAAGAAGCCGGGACTTAATTGTCGGTAGAAAATGACATTGAATAATAACTTGTGGCATTGTGAGGTTGTTTTTCTTTGCTATGGATGCATCCTTCTTGAAGGCCCATCCCGAAATGGCAGGATGTTTTCGGGATGCGATACCCATATCAAAATTCTCGACAACACAAGAGATTCCGGTGAGGAATGTTTGGAGTTTGGAATCCAACATCGATGGGTGGGTATTAAAATCCTTGACTTGATGGGTCGCACCACACAAAGAGATGATGCTGGGAGGAATGCTTGGTGAGAAAGACATTCTGGGCACACAAAAAAAAGACGAATCCTCCAAAGCACATGTGCCTGAAACGCAATGGAATAAAAAAGATCCACAAGCTCTTGGCGGATGGTAATATCATCTCCATATCTTGGAAGAATTTTTCTCTGTCGAGGGGAGGAATAGAGAAATAATTAGACGGAAGTTTTTGCCTTCTTGTGATTATCCGATTCCAAGAGAGAAATAGTAAAAGAGAAAGAAACAAAAAAGCAGAGATTAAAGACCTAGTCAGGAAGACAATTTTGATTTATGGATGAAAATTGGATTAAAATTGATGTAAAATTTGAAGATATTAAATTCGACTGGTACAGGAAAGTTGCCTCCAAATCTTTTTTTTTCTTGGGAGAGCCCAGAGAACACACCAAAAAAACCAACCAACGTCTTTTGCTGTGAAATTGCAATTAGAGGGGAATTATTTCGAGCTTTTCACTCAATTTTCGACCAAATTGAACTTTAATATGATTTTAATTACGATTTTGTGAGGAATGACTTGGACTTTTTCCCGCGGAAAACAAAAAGATACGCCAAATTATACTTCCAACGCCAATTGATAGATGCCAAGAGTTGAATAAACCTAATCTACCAAGTGATACTTCTTTTTCTCGCCCAAATTTTCCACCCAGCAATTGTACTTGGAAATATTTCAAACTAATTTCCTGCCTTATAATTGATTTTTGTTCTGTTTTCAACTCTAAATTAATTTGCAAGTTTAAAGGTGTGGGGACTATTGATGGTGGGTAATTTGCATGAGCCCTGCAGGGAATTCCCAAGACTTTGTTTACAAAAACACAAGAATTTTTCGTCGAGAGGGAAAATGATTGAATGGAAAAGTTTCTTTTTAAGTTCAGAAGCTTTTTTTTCTGTTGTTACCTACATCAAATTCGAACATATCATTTTAACCAAAGCTGTTAAAAATGTTGCAGTTTTATTTTTTATATATTTTTTTAAATTTTTTTAATTATTCATACTTCCTACTTTAAATTATTCTCTTAGAAATTGTCCTAAAATTCCTTTAAGTACTAAATTTTATATAGATTAGTAGACATGTATAATAATTGTTATATATTGAAAGTTTAATTCCAATAAAAGAATTTAAAGGTTTTGATAAATTTGTGATAATATTAGTTCTTAATCTTCTGATGAAAGGTTTTACCTCAAAGAATAATTCCCCATCTTTCCTTTCGTTTTATTTTCTGTTTTTTACATGAGGAATAGTAATATCTAACAATTTTCATACGAAGTTTTGTTTATCAAACGGTTCGTGCTTTAACTTTTCAACGCTTTGATTTTTAATTTTAACCAAGACACACTTGAGAGAATTATAACAGACGGTTGGGAGATTTTATCTCAGAAACGAACCTGTAAGGGATTTTTCCCAAGATTTAATTAAATTTTAATTTAAAAATTTAAAAGTTTTAATAATTTTGTGACAACTTGAGCTGAAAATTACTGAAAATCCTCTTATAAAACGGTTGTACCTCAAAAAATAATTTCTATTTTTTTTGTTTCAAATTTTCTACACCAGGAATAATAATATCTAACAACTTTCTAATTTTTTTTATTCATCAAACATTTCGTGCTTTAACTTCTCAATGTTTAGACTTTTTATTTTAACCGGGACACACTTGGGGGATTATTAAAGACAGTTGGAGATATTATCCCAGGAACAAACCATCAGCGGGAAATTTTTCCAAGACTCACGATTCCACACGATTCTAAAACTCTATGGCATAAACGACCTAAATTTTAGAAAAAATATTATCAACATTTTGCATTCATGGTGACTCTTGATTCAATTACAAAAACCAATTAACTTAAATTATCATCAATAATTTTGACTTTGGGTGGAATTCCTTTATCTCAGTGTAGTTCAATTCTAAAGACACTATTTTATGCATGCTGTAACTATCCATAAAAGACATACAAACGCCCATCCCTGACGATGGGAATCCAATTAAAGTCCCGCGCGACACCCACGCATTTTGGGTGTTTCAGACCAATTGTGAATGAGAATTGGATTAATTTACACATAAATTGAGCTGTTGCAGAGAAATCAGTTTCTCTGGAACTCCAGCACAATGACGTCAGTGGCAAATCTATGATGTCTTCAATCATGCTATTGTCCTGCCATCCGACTTGTTTTCTTATCGGTCTCCGTTCTCTCTTGCGTTGCTGCCCCTGCCCCCAAAGACTCCCATTCACGCGGTGGAAAAGTATAATACATAGTATTTTCATGTGAGCGCAATGGTTTTGTGCGAGCCAGAACAAAAAGGGAGCTCCCAAAAGGAATAAAAGGGGATGTAAGGAGAAGGAAAATACGAAAAAAAAAGAGTGGAAAAAGACGCTGGAGAGATTGAGATGTAAAGCAAAATTGATTGCGCCCATTAGTTACATTGCCGTATGCAATGGGGACCATCAATCTGTGCTCGTGGATACCTTTTCTTGTAGCTAACCACACTTTTGCTCCTTCATATCCCACCCGATGTTAGCACTTGCGATGCACTTTAACTTGCCGCAACCGACAAAATATTCATGCAAGATGCATCCAACAAGACAACCCAAAGAAAAGTGCTAGCTAACACCAATAATACTTCAACTCTGTGCTAGATGAAAGATCTTTCTATTTTTTTAAATTGCTTATAAATGAATAAGTTTAACTCGAAGATCAAATTCAAAATCCGAAGAAAAGAAATTTTGACTTTTTGAAAATTGCGGAAGGTAGTTTATTAAAATTTAAATTTGTTAAAATTTCGAAGTACCTCCAGTATCGATGGTTTCAGTTTTCCTTTCATTGTAACTGAAAAATTAATTTTAGGAGGATATTACGTGATTATTTCAGAATTTCAAATTTCAAATTAAATAATGAATAATATCAGAATGCCACAATTAAGAAATTCAGACGGAAAAAGTGCTTAATCATACCATCATAAGCCTAGATCAGATTATACAGGTTTCACACCTAAGGCTTAGCCATATGGCTTAACTGCTATAATTTCTTGCCATAGTCAAGATATTTTGGAAAATTTACCCTAGGATTGGATTATTAAGGATAAATGACCTACTTAGGTTCTGAAAAAGCAATGAAATTGGTCACCATTTAGGATTTTGAGACCTTCGGGAACTAGGCTAAACCTGTGGTCTGAAAACTGTAATCTCATTATTAAGAAACATTGTTTTTTGTTTCTTAAGTTTTTTATTAAAACATATTAATACGAAAAAATCGATTTATCTGGAGCACGAAGAATCAAATCATATAATAGTGACATAGAACTCCATTTTGAAGCAAGTCTGAATTAGGCTACTCTACCCTAACTAGAAAAATAAGGTTTGAAAATACTAGTAAGAGTAAATTCAATTGGCAAAATATTAATTTAAATTATCGTTCTAGGCCTTTAAACACGAGAGATTGTGTTTGTCGTAAGCAACAGAATTTTCACACCTTGTAAATACGTTTCTCGAAAACAGTGTCTATTACGACAATTGCATTTTGGTGCATCACATTTAAGAATTCACAAAATTTTCAATTTGAAAATTGGATTTACAGATTTTTATAAATTTTCTAACAAGTAGTAAATTACTTAAAATTAAATTTGTAGAAGAAAACCTGTCAATGTTCTTTTGTTAGGCTATGAAAGTGTTCATACGGCAATAGGTGTAGTAATAGAAGGAAAGTTGGGTTTCGAACTTTCTAATTGGAGATGCAGTTTGTTTTAGGCAAATCTGTATCTATAAATCTATCTATCTGTATCTATAAATCTGCAATCTATGTTTTCCAAAATATCTCTCAACTCTGTGACAAACCCCTTGCAGTATAAAACAGCGATCTCCGTGAAATGCGGTGTGTCTCTTAAAGACTTAATAATAAGATGAAATTTATTAATGGAATGCAATTCCTTCGCATGAATCTTACGCTATAAACACATGAAGAATCACATGGCGAAGGACTTTTCTATATTGTCGCGATAATTGTACCTTTGGTCACATTTTCGTGATATGACACAATGGTATCGAAGGTAGAAGAAGCTGGATAAAAAAATCACTTTTTCTTCTGCTCATGAAGGATTCCATCTCAATCCTTGAACTTTTGTACTCTCTGCTGCTCCCTCCGGATAATACGTTATTATTGTGTTTTGGAAGTTGACTAATATCCCATCTATTGTCAAAGAAAATCGCGTTGCGATTTGGGAGAAAAGAAAAATTGCCCACCCACTATTTTTCGTATAGCCAAAAGAAGGGAAAGTGAAATAAATTTTTCCCTTTCTCCCCAAACTCAGGATTTTCTTCTTTTCGGAGATGGAGGTGTTTTTTGTGCCCAGAGAGAATTTCTTTGCTCTTTGAATTGGGGGGTGGAAATACGAAAACAATGAGAACGATTTTATTCACCGACTCTTCCTATTTATCGTGCTTTTTGCTCTCCTGTCCGGGAGCTTTTTTTGTCACTTTCCTTTTTCGCAAAATTCACACACAAAACCCACGAAAGAAAATAATCGGAAAATAGCGCTAGGGGGATGTGGGGCACCTTTGATATAGGGTACCTTTGAAATTTGGGGTTTTCCTCTTACTTTCAAAAGGAATGACGGTGTCCCGTTTCCCTCTATTTCGACATTAGTGGAATAAGCAGGAGATTTGTTGTATTTTTTTTTAACAATTAACCTACCAAGACCAAGGCGTAATTCATAATCAATCAGATTGGCTCGGGTTCCCAAAAAAATGTATGGGTTCCCCGGGTTTCCTGAAAAAAATGTATGGGTTCCCCAGCCGGATTGGCTCGAGTTCCCCGAAATGAGTTACCCCTCGACCAAGACCGGTCAAATTGACCGAATTGACTGGTTAAAACCGGTCGCTATCAAACTTTATGCATTTCCTTAAATATGCATGTAATAATATATTTCTCAATGTTTAAATTTTGATTATCTTCTCTTTTCCAAGTAAAATTTGTTGAGCATCCTACACTGAGAAAAAAAGAGGGTTCGATTAACATTTTTTCCTCATAACTTTAACACTTTTTAGGTGTAAAAATATATCAACATTTTTTAATGTTAATTTTACACCTTTTTAAGGATAAAATTAACATGATAAAGGGTAAATTTAATCCCCAATACACCTAAAAAGGATAATATTTACACCGATTTTGGATCAATACTGCAGGGTAAAATAAACATTTCCGGAATGTTATTTTAACTTTTTCGGATTTGTCTCAGTGTACCCTACCGCGGTCTGTCATTTGACCGAGCACGCTACCAAAAACGACCAAAAACATTCGCTAGGTTTAGTGTTCAGATTTCGAATGAGGAGTGATAATTTATTAAATTTGTCATGTCAATTTATGTTCATTAGTGAAGAAATCTCCTGAGATATAATGAAGTAAATTAAATTTCTGCTTTAATTTCGAAAAAGTTCGATGTCGAAAATGTTTTCTGTTATGGGACAACTTCAAAACAAATTCCAAAATACAGTAGACTCTCGCCAATTCGGATCTTTTAAGATCGGACAGATCGGACTACTTTTTAATTCGGGCAGCAGTTAAATTTGAAAAAAAAATTATCGATATTTTTCAAGTTTTCGAATGAAGCAAATATACTCAAATTTGCAGTGCTTTATCTTAGTTATGATAGAATTTTGCATTATTAAAGAGTTTTTATGAAATTTACCAGAAATATAAGTATGTAAACTTAATATGAGCCTGCAGAAGAACACAAAATCGTTGCATTTCAAATAATTTGACGCCCGAATTTCTCTCTAATTCGGGTGATATTTCGGTTCCAAATGCCCGAATTTGAGAGGGTCTACTGTAATAGAAATCATTGGAAGCCCTTTTGAAATAAACTAAAGAAACATTATTTTGGTGGAGAGTAAGAAGATGAAGGGATAAAGAAAAGCGTCTCTAGAAAATTTTATGGGGGGTCACCCAAGACCTGAAGTTGATATCTCTAACCGCTTGAACTTCAGATCAGCAAAAAGTTCAAAAATTTGCAAATTGTACAAAGAAAACCCTGGAAAGTTCTTTAAATTTTATTTTTCTTATTTTTATTTTTCTCTGAGAAGTTGAGAAGATCTTAGAAAAATCTTCGTTACTGAGTGAGACAAATAAATTCAGTAGCAACAGTTTAACGTGGAAAAAGCTCAAGATTTACAATAGTGGAGTTACCTGGTTGGAAGTAATTTCAAAATCATAAAAATGAAATTTTCAATTTGAAAAGAAAATGTTTGTGGGGATATAGCATTAAATTTTGGCATTGTGCTGAAAATGCTATCTTATTGTGCATAAAAAAGGATATCCACAAACTTTCCATGCCAAAAGAGGTGCTCTCCTTTCAGATGTGATTTGGGAAAGCGGAAAAATAGGCATAATTTTGGAGAATTAAATAAAATTGTGTAGAGAGCTTTTCATCCCCCAAACTCTCCTTTAAAAAAAAAACAAGGATGTAAAAAAGAAAGGAAGAGGCACAGAAAATTCACAGAAACGAATGTGTTGGGTCCAGAGAATGGGGTGTGTATCCCCCATATAGTTATCTAAACCAGAAAGCTCTTTAGTACATCAAGATGTCTGAAAACGAGCCACTTGTTGCAACATTGTTGAGCGTCGCTAAATTTATGGCCGCCAACGAGAAGAAACGTGCTTTTATGCTTGTAATTCAGACGTTGAACCACAGTGTAAACTAAACTGAAATTCTGTGGTCGCCAGAAGAGTCACTTTTGTGGGGAGTTGGGGGCCAAAATTGATTTAATACAATTTGTGTGACTTGAAATGGTAATTTACATTTAATTCCATCAAATACCTTTTCAAACCAGACCAATCCCTTCCCCCCCCCCATTTTTCACCAACTTCTTCTATACCATTTATGCTATTTTTATGCTCTTTCAGCCTTTTGCAAACAAAACTCACTTCTTGTGCAATCTTATTTGTCTCCTCGAACTATTGATTCTCGCATATGCAAAAACTTTTCTAACACAATTTACAGTGCTCCTTCTTTCTCTCCTTCAGATGCCAGATTAATATTTATGATGCATTCTGGCAGAATGGGAGAAATTGGTGCAAGAGTCACACCAAAGGCACCCGGAAGAATCCAAAGGCATGTTGTTTGGCCCAGCAGGAGGAGAATCTGAGGAAACCTGCTAAGCATTATCACCTGACTCCATGACGAATTAATAAACAAAAAGTTCAGCCGGAAAAATAAACTCCGAAATGTAGGCAAAAGAGTGGTTCAAGAAGACTTCAATCTCGCCGGGATTGTATTCAATCCCGGCGAGAATTCCCGGGTAATACCAAGGGGCGGTTAAGTGCAGGAAAACGTGACTCACGGGACTCACCGAATTGACTCCTCATCCAGGGATAGAGGGGTGAGGGCAGCGATGCCTGGGTGTTCTGACTATTGGGCGCTTGCTGCTGTTGACCCTGATGCAGCTGAGGGCCCTGCTGGTGCATCATCCCCTGAGGAGGGCCCACGGGCGGCCCGCCGCCCGTTTGTGTGTACATACCCATGTGCTGGGGGTTCTGGTGGACCTTGAAAATGGTTTGACATTTAAAAATAATCTCAATTAAATTATGATACACTGAAAGATAAATTTTGTTTACTCTTTCGTATCTTTCGGGACTCTGATGGGTAACTCAGGAAGAAAACAATTTTTAAGCTAATTATAATATATATTATAAATTAAAATAATAACATTTCCTTGAACATTTCCGTTCTTGTGAATGTGAAGTTAAGGGATATGTAAATCTAATATAATTTCTGCGAGCAGCTAAAAGTTGCAACGCTTTTTTTTTTACAAAGTTTCTTCCTATAGATTATTTTAGTCTTATATTTTAATTCCTTAAGAAACCTAATAAATCAATTTGATGATTTTTTCTCAAAAATATCTTAGCCCAAAAATTAATTATGCTCCTGCAAGCTTTATAATTTCTAATAAATCATAGGAATTGGATTTTTGTCGATTCCAAATACGTTAAAAACTGGTTTTAGTTAGAGAATATCAATATTTTTCTGTTGGTAACCTACTAGAGTCCCAAAGTATCTGAAACGCTTAATAGAGTGTGACCTAGTTTATCGAAATCCTCAATTGCTTCTAATTTATATTTTTTTAAATCTTTGAAATCAAATATACATTCTAAAGTTTTTATGAAGATAATTAGGTATGAGACCTTTGATAAATAAAATTTTACGATTCTCTCTCAAACATGCAATATTTTTTAATGGAGTTTAAGAATTTACAGTGCACGTATAAAAATGCATCTAATAACACTGCACAATTGAAGGGTCACTGGGGATCTTTATAAATGGATCATGGACTAAAAGGGACAATTTCATCAAAGCAAATGGATGAAATTGTCCTTTTTTTTTAAAGATCACTTCAGTAATCCAAGTAAAGGATCTCCTGCAATGACCTTTTGAAAAGTCCTTCAACTTGAACTTTTCAAAAAGAGCAGTGTTATATTTCTTTCCATAAGACTTTAAGAAAATAAAATCAGTAACTTATTCTTTATTGTGTTTGCTCATAAGGCATATAAATTTTAAAGACAACATTTTACTCAAAAAATCATTAATTTGCGAGAAAATAGCGTGGAAAAATTTTGGACTCTTTGCAATGGATCACAAAGGGATCATTTCAATGATTTCAATGGATCAAATTGATCTTTAAGACCATTCCGTACGCTTGGCTTAGAACAAGGTATACTGATTATTGAGTATTAATGCACAAATCTGCACTTGAAACATAAGGATGATCCTTTAACCCATTCAGTCAATGTACCAGAAATACTTATGCTTGAATATTCATATTTCGGGATAAGTTTCTTACAGTTTAATAGATATTTTTTTTTGAAAAGGAAAAAAAAAATTATCTATTATAGGGGCACAGGGAGCCGCTGTCAAACACACGTCTTAACGGTCACCGAATTTAAATACTTTACAATAATTCATTATAAACTCTATTGCTTTAGATAGAGTAACTGTCCAAGAAAACAAATTGGTAAATCGAATTCAAATCACCAAAGAGGAAGGAGGCCAATTTTAACAAATTCGACGGGTTGTCGTATTTTCCGTCCGCCATTTTGAGCAAAAATTTTGCATGACCGTCCGCGAAGGAAGAAAATAATAACAAAATGTATTTTCATCTCTGTCAGACTATTTTTCCCAAGTAATTGAAGAACTAAAGCTTATACAAATCCATTCAACCATTTATTAGAAAAGCATCAACAATTTATTTCACATATTTTATAACTTATCTTCACCATATTTATCTTAGACGAAAAATAATCGAAGTTATTATTGCTATTTTTATCAAAATAATGAATAAAGTATGAAAGAGAGTATGAAAGATCTGTGTGGTTTCCAGCGACATCTGATATTGAAAAATACTGATAAAAATCCACTAAAATTTTACGTACTTTGGGGATTTTCAGCAGATGATCCTTTTGAAAAGGATCGTGAAAGTGAACTTTTCATAGGATCAAAATTTGGCACTTTCGTAAAAAAGTCAATATGATCCTTAAAAGTAGGTTAAGACGAACTTGAAAAGGTGGATTATAATTAACCTCCCTTAAAAATCGCGAAAGGGTCAATTTAACCCTATTATGTATACTGTATACCAAAATATTGCATGTATTTTTAAATTATTTGTTCTTTGAAATTTGCTAGAAATTGATCTAATTTGATTTTTTGGACAAATTGAAAATTCAATCAAACGTGTAGGTTGTTAAAGTTCATTTCAATCATTAGGACTTAGCCTATGTTTCCTGTAAAATTAAAATTGAAGCTAAGTCGAGTTTTAACCCTTACTTTAAATATTCTTTAAATAAATAATTTATATCTTGAAATAAGTTCAAATTTATGATTAAAACAAAAATTTTTGTATCGTGAATCCTACTCGATGTAGCGGACTACTCAAATTTCGAAAAAATATTTATTTTTCTCAATATGTTTTTATTGATTTTTATTCATTATAAAATTATAATTTAGTAACTAGTCCAATTCTTCAAATTTCCTGTAAAGAGCGATGGATCAAACTCATTGTGAACATAGAAAAAAATGAGTTGTCCGATGCTTAAGACGTCCGAAGGTAAGAAGCTTTCCCTTAATTAATTTCTAAGCGTTTGGAACAGGGAATCATCTAGTTTTATCTCATCTATGGACCTTACTTTTAGTATTTTAATTTAATTACGGTATTGTATCCGAGATGAACAGAAGAAAAATATGATTGACTTTATACTTAAAAATCAGTTAGGTTTTTAGTTCTTAATTTACTTGTGGAACTTCGAAGTTTAGAAATCAAACTCTGTTCTTACGTTTTGGTTCACAGAAACTAATCTCTAAGGGCTAGAACAAAGGGTTAGGCCGGCTTCAGACCTAAGGCTTAGCCATATGGCTCAACTGCTCTAATTTCTTACAAATCACGATTTTTTGGCAAAATTTATCTTAGGATTGGATTATTACACATGAAAGACCTAGGGTGAAAGGAACATCTATTGACACTTTAAGAACTCGTGTCAGTACCTATTGACACCCTACTCTGTACTATTTAGAATACGAATTTTGAACATCTCTGTTTATAGTAAAAGGTATATTACAGAAAAAACGTTATATTACTTATAATTTTACTAGATACATTAAATAATTTTCAACATTTTGACAAAAGTGTCAATAGGGGTTCCCTGTCGAACAGACGTTCCTCCGACCCTATTAGATTCTCAAAAAGCGATAAAATTGCTCGCTAATTAAGATTTTGAGATCTTCGGGAACTGGACTAAACCTCTAGTCTAAGGTCCGCCTTACGCCCAACCCATAGACTGAAATTAAGGATTAAGAAAAGTTTATCCTTACCTGTCCCTGGGCATGTGCCATGTGATGGGATATCGACATTTGCGAGTTCATATGGTGGGTGCCCATTTGCTCGAGTGGTGGTGATCCCCCCTCGGCGCCCATTCCGAGGCCCCCAACAGCTGCCTGCAGTTTGCAACTGGCGTAGACAACGGGCTGCTGCTGCTGCTGGGGCTGCGGTTGTTGCGATTGAGATCCAATTGGGGTACCATTGGGCTGCTGGGGCATCCCACTGGCACCCAATTGGCTGGAGGGGCTGTCAGCTCGCGTGTAGGCGGCGGGCTCCATTGTTTGGTTATAGTAGCCCATACGATCGTAGGGCGGGAAGCGGGGATAGGGCATATTGCCCTGATTGGGATTCTGATTGTAGTGGTGCATCTGTTGACCCCCATCCAGATCCCCAACACCCCCAGCTGGATAGTGGCCGTGCATTTCTGAGCCCATGTAGCTGTTGGCAAAGTATGATGTCATACTTTCGCAATTATTTGTACTCATGGTCATTTTTGCGTCCTTGACACTCCTCTCGTCACCGCAGTAGATCCAATCGTCGTCACCCCCAATTTTTGGTGCTTTCTTGCCCCTGCCCGGTCAATACTAAAGCTAATCTCACAACGGCTCAACCCTGAGCCACTAAAAAAAACTTGAGTCTACTTCCTTAGTAACACTATTCGGTTACACCTTCACTTTCACCTGACACATCACTTGGATTTTAATTGCGTGCCAACTCAGTGATCTCTCATTGTTCTGCACGTATCCAAGATATATCCACTTCCTGGCGAGAGCTTTGGCCTTGGTAACGAAAATTTCCTGAAAAAAATACAAAAAGAAGAATTGATTGTTAATTTACGAATATGATGACACTATTTTCGGTTAAAAATTGGTGGTATAGCCTCAATGATAAATACGTTAAATCTCAAAATCGCAAAGTAACGTAATCTAAAATTCGACTAAATATAAATATTATCCCGAAAGAAGATTTGTAACCCTGCTTTCAAAATTTAGTCAAAAAATGTTTTTTTCTTGTAGGGCAAACCAATTTAGTTTTGCAATTGGTTTTCTGAGCCAAATTATATATAAGGTCCAGTTTCATTTAAAAATAGGAGAAAAAAATTCAATTTCAAAGCTGCCAGAACTCAAATGTGCCCGATTTTACCAAATTCCTCATTTTGTTTTAACCGATTTAGTTTTGGAAAGAATATTTTTGATTAATCATAAATACATACCGGCAAAAAATTCGGAAGTCTCTCAGAGTATTATGATTTTTTAAATTAAATTAAATTTTACATCAAAATAAAAATAAAACTATTGTGAGATTATTGACCCTTGAGAATGTTTAGCGCCACTTACGTCATTCAAACCGAATGATGCATAGTAATTTGTGTATGAACTACATATTTTAACCACACACATAATTCACTATTTTTTATTTATTTTTTTAAACAATTCCGCAGAGAAACTAAAAATAAAGAGATTCTCAGATTAAATAAACACATAGTGAGATTGATCTGTTCATGGCAGAGTCTTCAAAGAAACTAATTTCATCGGTGGCTCATCAGAAAAAGCTATGACAATTTTTTCTCTTTTTCTAACTTTCGGAAAAATACAAAACATGTGCGAAAACACTCCCCATTGGTTCACCAAAAATCACGAAGATCGCCTCTTGGTGATCATTACGAAATTCCGCAGTAAATGGACCATTTATCGGGGGTTGGATCACATGCATCTCATTGAGGATTCCTTCGGGATCTTCTAGGCCGGATTTGTTTGGTGTGACAGGCAGAGTTATGCGAAAATTTGAGGATCATTTAAAAGAGATGAAGGGGTGGGATTTTCAGGGAGAAAATTCCATGCAGATGTTGTAAATTGAAACAGACTTTGTCACTTGAACTAGATACTTTTTGACCTCTTTATGAGAGATCGCAAAGTCACAAAAAAATGGGCTTAAAATAACTCTTGAAGGAAATTATTGTCATTTCTCGATCATCAACACCTTATTCATCTTGGGAAATGTGCAATAAAATGCTATATACTAAATTTATAATCATAACTCAGGCTTTTCGTCTTCTCAGGAAGATCACTTCTGTGTTAAAAGGGATGGTGAAGCATTAAAGTTTTGCGGACTGCTCGTATAAATCAATTAAATTAATAAAATTAAATAAATTAATTTATGAGATAGATCATAGTGCTTAGGCGGAAGTGTGGCACCTTTTAAATAAAGCTTTTTTCTTCTACTTTTAAATGGAAATGAGCCTTATCATAATGTAATTTAGTGTCACAATTGATTTGTGGAGCTAAGTTATATCATGGTAAGGTTCAGTCCTAGTTAAAAATAAGACAAGAAAGCCCTATATCTTATGTGCTTCAATTCAAAGAAGCCCCACTTTCCCTAATGAATTCGTATACTCCTTAAAGTATTTTTCCTTTGCTTAATATTGTTTTATTTACACCGAATCACATCTTATCAAATCCTTCTGAAATTGCATAGAAATCAATCATTTCGATCTATCTCGAATACAAATTAAATATTTCTTCTTAATCCAGTGGAAGTGATTAAAATTTGTCTGGGATTCAAAGACCTTTCAAATGACGTATAACTCGTCCTAATTAGATAAAGTAGTACACTCCCTGGAACTTTTCTAGCTTATAATTTTGAAAAATCTTTCGAAAATGGTCGAAGAGTCTTCTTCTTTCTTTTTCAGGAGTTGGGCGTCACTTGAAAGCGACAAAATCCAGTCTAAGAGTCGACTTATAAGAGAAGTGCTTTATAAGTCCTGATCCTGACATATAGATGGCATCACTATACACAAATCCGTATAAGTTTTAGAGAGTAGGTCGAAGGAACACCTCTTCGACAGGGAACTCCTATTGACACTTTTGTCAAAACGTTGAAATTTATTTAATGTATCTAATAAAATGTGAGTAATATGGTTTTTTTTAATTAATCAATGTTTTTCGATAAGGATAACTATTCAAATTTCGTATTCCAAATGGTACAGAGTAGGGTGTCATTAGCTCCTAATACGTGTTCTTAAAGTGTCAATAGGTGTTCCTTTCATCCTACAATCCCTAAATTTGTTTCATGACAATCTAGTTATTTGTTCGTAATTGACAGATATTTTAGTGAAGAATCTTTTGATGTAACTAAAATAAAACATTCAAAAAATTAAAAGCTTGACTTAATATTAATCTATAACATGGAGAGATAGGGTCTCCCGAAAATAACAAGGCGTTGTCTCTAACCGTTTGCCCCCCGTTGTTTCAATTCGCAAAATTATGTTAAAATTAGTCTCCTTAGGGAGGGAGGGG
Organism: Phlebotomus papatasi; assembly: GCF_024763615.1. Lineage (NCBI taxonomy): Eukaryota > Metazoa > Arthropoda > Insecta > Diptera > Psychodidae > Phlebotomus > Phlebotomus papatasi. The sequence continues at coordinate 767,511 of NC_077222.1, read as the reverse complement.
TACTTTTGAGATATTGAAAAATAGGAAGATTATGATATCTTGCCCTCTCCGTGGAGTTCGAGCAATAAAACAAAACTAAAGACACTGATAAATCATGTTGAACAAAGTACTCTTGAGAAACATATGTTCTCATGATGGCAGCATTTTTTCATCGTCCAATTTTCCCGAGATCTCGACACAATCGCGGAAAATCGCGTGAATGGAAAGCGCGCCAAAGCCAGTTGAAAATGCACGTGGAAAATATAAGTCAAATTCTCAAGAGATGATCCTGCAGATGATACTTTAAGTGTTGCAATAGAGGGTAAAATTATTCAGTTGAGATAGAAGTTGACATGATCGCGAGTCTCGCCACCGTTTGATACTGTCGAGTTGATAAATTGTCAAACAAGCGCAACATATCTGTCTGCGAGGATCGATGCCAACAACAATTAATCTCACGTCTCTTTTGCCCCCCTTCCGCCCATGGAAAGATTTATTGTCCGCACGCCAAAATAATAACTTGGAAATGAAATCATTCTCCGCGGCTACTTGCCACTGTTTTATGAATAATTTGCAACTAATTTCAAGCACTGAGACTCCTAGGAGACTGATAGGGTGATAATTTTTACCTCAAGCGTTGCTATTTTAACACATTTTCATTTTAAAAATTTATTCTATATAGTGATAGAAGAGCTTTTTGAAAGTTTTTAAAAAGACAAGCTTTTAAACACAAAAGATTTCTATGCATATAAGTACGAATAAAAACTCAGTAAAATTTTTGCTTTTTTTAAAAGACACTTATTTTAGAATTTTAAAATTTTTTAAAGCCATTGTTAGTGGATTAGTTGAAAAAAAAAGTATTTTAAGAATTATATAGAAAAAAATTTATATGAAGCAAAAAATACTAACTAGGGGAATGTAGGCATGTTTCGCACAGAGTGAACCTTCAAACGATGCAAATTTTCTCTTTGTTTGCAAAGAGCTGATCTACCATTTCTCATCTCGTATCATGAGCTTAATAATGATCAATCTTATGGCTAAGAAATGACGAACTAGCTCTTTACAACCAAAAAGAAAATTTGCGTTGTTTGAAGGTTCACTCTGTACGAACCATGCCAACATTCCCCTACTACTTCATATTTTCCAAATAATTAAAGGAAAATTATATTCTTTTCATATCGAAAAATAGTGAAATAGTTTTGGAAAAACTATATCGTCGTTAGGATCAGCAATTGTCGCAACTTAATCGGCTGTAATTCAGCAATTCTCGTAAGGTAATAGGGAAATACACAATTTGAAGTTAAAGTTACGACAATTGCTCATTGGGAACAGTTTTTGTCAAAAATTGTATTTTTGACAGAATTTTGAAGACAGAAATGTAGACGACTTCCTTCAAAAAAATATTTTTTTGATGAAAATTGCTCCCAATGTGTAATGTAATGGCCTTAAGAAAAAAAACATTAAACATCATGGAATAGGAAATACTGCATAAAATGTAGACTGACCTTACAATATTGTTAATGGCTCCGGTACCTTTTAGATCAAGAAAATTTCATGAAGTCGAAAGTCGGATCCCTTTCTTTCTCACATGTTTTGCATAGGTCTATCTCATTCTCTCGCACTCTTCTTCTTCTTTTCAACATGACAGCAAATTCAATTTAGCTCAATCAATTTTGGTATGCTGGAATGAGATAGTTATATGCAGAACATGTGAGAAAGAAAGCGTTTCGAATTTCGACTTCATGAAATTTTCCTGGTCTAAGTTATGCCGGAGCCATAAAAGGCAAATTTGACAGTAAACTTATTTCAATTTTGAATTTGATCAATGTCAATTTTGTCAAATTTTTGTCATTTTGATGGCGTAGCTTTAAAGACATTTAAATGACGTCTGATAACTTCATAACCTAATGCCGTTCCTCTGGTATCACGGTGCTACTTCTAAATTTTGATATTATAACATTTTTTCTTAATTTTGAGTTTACAAAAGAAAATTGAGAAAATATATAATTTTTAACATAGCCCTGAAGAATAAAAACTATAATTAAATTAAAAATGAAAAAGAATTGTGATTGATTCAGTGCAAAGTAATACATTTTCTAAATTGAAAAATTCCTTTGAACAGCAAAACAATTTACATTCGAAAGCTCAAAAGCTCAATGTTTTGGAAAAAGCCCCATTGTTCATCAAGTATGTCCCAGAATTGTCCCAATTTCACTGATTTTCCATCTGTCCATGTAAATTCCCTGAATAGCCCTCAAAACACATGGGAAAATCATTTCATCCCCCCCTTTCCCCCCATTCACGATGCAGTGAATAATGTCGCTCGAAGGCAAATAATTCAATTGGTGTATTTTCTCTTGCAATTATCATGGTAAAATAGAGGAGAGTTGGATGTCTCTCTAAATTAAATTCCATATCGGATTGGATTCTTGCTAAATGGTGTGAACATTTGCCGTGATTAATTTATTAGTGTGCTCCGTTTTGTTTTCATCATCATCATCAGCAGGTTTGTCCTATCTAGCATCCTCACCCTTCTAGCACATTGCCTTATGTCTGCCCTGAATACTTGGAATTTCCCAACATGGATGGAGATTCCAAGAGATTCTGGGATGCAGTCAAAACTTCACAATTGCACTTTATAGAGGCGCTACAGAGAAGCTTTCTGAAGAGATTCTCAGCTACGAGAGAGTGGGGTACTTTCACACAAAAATGGGGCACTTTATTTAAAACTTTGAGTAATTAATTAGTTATTCCTAAGACCTATTAAAGGCAAAACAATGATTTTATTGTTGGAATTTAATATTTTTGATATACATACAAAGTCTTAAGTACTGCTTTATAGTACAGTAGAGTCTCCTAAATTCGAACGCTCGGGGGGTATTTTTGACATTTTTCACCTCCCAAATTCGAACGATTTTTTCAAAACTAACGAAATTTGTGTGAGATTAAATTGTACTTTGAATCAAATTCCCATACTTTCTCGCAAGTTTTAGTGGTAACATACTTCCTTTTAATTTTCCACGACCATAATGTATGGAAACATTCTGGAAGAAGCACATGAATATGATTTTCATTCACCAAGAATACGAACTTTCTAACATAACCTCACAATTGACATTTTGAATCCAAACGGCGTTCGAATTTGAGAGATTCAGATTTGAGAGACTCTACTGTAACTTGAAGCTTTTAGTTTACTCAAAAGACAGGAAAGCGTATAAATTGAATCTGCGCCACCCTCCCCTACAGATGAAGATTTATTGGAGCGCAAAAATATTCAAATAAGAATCGATACGTGTTAATATTTATTGGATGTCTGTGCTGGATTTTCAATGAAAAATCCGCCAGTGATTTTCCTCCCTCGCACAGAGGAAAATTGCCGAGGGATGCTGGTGACAATCTTTGAATTGTCACTCACCCTCGGCTGTTGAGGATTGTGTCATCCCCTTAGCAACGACAAAAGTCACAATCAGCCCCAGCAGACTCTCTGGTCCATTGTTATCACTTGCAGAAGCCCGAAAACAAGGCGACGATTGAATTCACTCCACAACATGATGCTTCCATTTTCGCCATCTCCCCAACCATCCCCATCCACCCGAAACCCTCCCACGCTTCCACAATCGAGGGGTGATTTGTGAAAGCTCTCCCCCGGACAACACATATGCGAAAGCCCAGCCAAGCAAAAGAGATAATTTCCCGCTCGTAAGATGAATGAATATGACGAATGGAACGCAAACCCTTCCATGCTCAAAATGCGATAGTGCAGAGATTTTGCAGCGTGGGGAGAATTTTCGCATGAAAAGCCAAAACTCGTCTGAGCAAATATTTGCCTTTGAGAGGGATGATAATTATTTTGGCAATTGTGCGACCTCTCAATTGTTTAACCCTTCTAGTACTGCTTCTTTTTTTTGCAAAGACAAATCCGCTTTATATAGAATTTTATGGGGATGGTTTGCATTGAGGGTTCTGGCTTTACTTAAGCTCTTGGACCACTAAAAGAGACATCAAACGTGGTCATTGTTGAGGGGTTCAAGTGCTTATTAAACTTTGTAGCTAGTTTCCTCCTCTGGGGGCATTTTGATTTACAAACAAACCATCGTAGGGTCGAAGGACCACATCTTCAACAGGGAACGCCTATTGACACTTTCGTCAAAATGAAGAAATTTATTTAATGTATCTGGTAAAATGCAATTAATATGTTTTTTCTGCAATCTACCTTTTCTTAAAAAAGAGCTGTTCAAATATCATATCCTTAATTGGTACTAAAAGTGTCAATAGGTATGGCATGATAAGTGCTTAAAGTGTCAATAGGTTTTCCTTTCACCCTATTTGATTTGTATTCAAATATCTATTATTTTCTTGAACTAACTTGAATATAAAACCTTATAAAAATTATAAGTGTTCCTTTGTCGTCTTTAGATGCTAAATTTTCGCAAAAAAATAAAACTAGTTTGAAGAAAATTTTTTATGGAACAGGGACAAAACATTTGTGGAATGCTGGAACTTACGAGATCGAGCACATAGCGAATTCTTCTTCCCCTAGTTACAATTAGTACCCATTCAAAAAATTTTTTTAATTAAAAAAAGTATAATTCAAAGATAAAATAAAATTTTGACACAATAAAACAGCACTGTTGCTAAAATGTTAAATTCATTTATGCACCTAATTCTACAATTTTCTCAACTAATTGTCGTATATTTTTCATTGGTGCATAATTTGTTAAATATAATTAATGTTATTCACAAAAGGAATGGGTAGTAACCTTTTCATAAATTAGCTGTAAAGTATTTTTAATATGCTTTAGATTTGACATTAGAATTACGTTAAAGTGAGAATGACAGGAGCTCTTTAGAAGGAAACGAAACTTATGAAACTTAAATAAGAAAACCAAAGATCAAAAAGAGGTGGCAAAAAAGCATCCCATTATTTGCAAAATTCTCGAACCCGTGACTTAGATGCTATAGCTCAAAAGTATTTTCGCATCATTAATCTTTTACCGGTTCACAAATTTATTTAAACCGGTTCATAACACGTTTTAATAGTAATAAAATAGATTTTCTGATAAAAATTAGTTACCGATTAATACTCGTTTCAGGACCGCTTAAAACATGTTTAATCTTCTCAGAAATTCCAAGACCTTTCTAACGAGCCCAAATATGATAACATTAATTTGAGAAATACACTCTCTAGAGCCATTTAAATCTTTCATCTTGAAAAAGCGTTTTTAGGAATAAATCAACGGTATTTTTGTATATGGACGAAATATCCATCTGGACAATCTCTAAAACATATCCAAAAATAATAGAAACCAAATGGAACCAAATTGGAAATAATGGGGGTTCTTGGACAAAAGAAGTCAATATCTCTTAACATTTGAACTACATGTCAGAGCGAAAAACCATAATAAAAAATTTCAATTTTGTATAGTATAAGTGTGTCAAATTTCGGCATAGTTGCATGCAAACGCCAAAGTCTCAAGTTTAAATTATAATATTTTTAACACAAATTGATTTTTTTATTATTTCTTTTTAACATTGAACATACCGACCGTTTTTGGTCGTTTCCCTAACGAGCTCGGTCAAATGAAAAATCTTTCACAAATTAAAAAAATGAAAAATCCTTCTTGAAACATATTTAAATTTTAAGTAATTCATAAAGTTTCATAGTGACATTATACTTTTTAAATATCTGTTGATTTTAAAAAGTTGTTAAACCGGTCAATTTGACCGTGCCTTGGTAGGTATAGTGTTAAGGAGTGTTACTTGGAACCTTGTAGACACTTTCTCATCTTTATTTTCTCTAAAATCATTCTTAATAGATATTAAAATGAATAAAAATCGCTCCTTGGCAATTACAAGGGCCCAACTAGTTTTCGGCAATTTTTCAGGAGACAGCATAAAAGATTCAACTTTGTGTAAATAAGTATCTCAATTTAATGACTGAACAAAAACAATTTATTTCTTTTCTATTTGTATGAGCACTAATATAAACATCGAAACTTTTATATTTTTACCTTTCAAAATATGTTTTTTAATGAGTTAGCTCCTTGTCGTTCTAAATGATGTGCAAATTTTGCTTAAATAGAATGACAAGGGATCAACTTGCTGGAGTTAGTCCCCTGTTTCACAAAAATTTGAACAATGAATATATTTTGTGCCCCTTTACTTCAAACAAAATTATGCAAGTAATCAAAAAGATTAAAATTTTGAAAAAACTTTTCTAATAACGAAATTTAATGACTTATATGTATCATCTGAAAATTTATTAAATTGTCTTTCTAAGTGCATTAGAATCGCAAAATCGCAAAAAAGTGAATTGACCCCTTGTAATTTCCAAAGAGCGAAAGGCATAGCTTTGGTGTCCTATTTCGTCCATGTTTATTCTCATAGTTCCTTGGTCTTTCGGATTTCACATCGTCTCATTTGTCGAAGCGACATTTTTTTGTTATTTTTTGCATTGTAAAATCAATGGAGTATGCAAAGACTAAGAATTCATGGAAATTCAAGGAATAAAAAAAGTGGCCGGAATTGCAAGCTGGCCGAAATTTGGTACACTTGCCCTATTATGAGTATTGAAATATCTGTGAAAATATTTTGAAGAAAGCAAAGAAATTATCCAAGATTTTTAGATAGAAATACAAATGATTTTGGTATTTTTATTTTTGTTAATTTTCATTCAGAAAAATAGTGGATAAATTTTGTTAATTGCTCTGCCCTTTTTAGTTTGGGCATGGGAAAATGCTTCTTGTAAGTAAATCTTTCTACAAGTCTAGTAGTATTCTAATTGGAAAATTTATGTATGAGGATTTAACACCCCTTATCATCTGCAATAAACTCACCCCTCAAGATTTATGCAAAAGCGCGGGAAATTGTTTTGAGCATTTCCCCTTCAATCAACCATCGAAGGTTCAAACCAGACTGGCATGGAATGCCCATAAATCTTGCTGCCGCCGCCAGTGACACCTGTATTGAGTGACAAGAAGTTCTGTTGACTGGTGTGTCTGAACAACAGATGGCTGAACATTCCACAAATCTTGGCCAAGAGAATTTTGGCCAGGAAGAGGGAAATTCTTTCTGGGAGAGACCGGCTGTTATGATAGAGATCTTGGCATGAGTTCTGGAAAGGCGGCAGATGTGTGTCCGATTTGGCGAGATTCTTGTCCCTGTGACCGCGTTGTTGGTGGAATGTCGCGAGGCGCGATGATTGATTGTTAATGGGCGTTGCAACTGAACACTTCCCCCACTTTGGATGACTACACTAAAGCACCAACACACACGATAATCAACAAAAAAGTGCCTCTGTATTGGAAATTGGAATTGAAGAGGGGAAATTCATCATAGTTCAAAATGGCTGAGAAAGAGGTCGTCACTTTAGGAGAACTTTTGGAGAATGTCCCGAAATGACAATGTCCGGCCGGCCGTGAAACCGACAAAATCACTCCATGGAATCTCAAGTGTTTCACGGAGACTGTTTGCTGTAAAATTTTAATTGTTTTCCAATTGGAAATTAATTGAGTCGAGATAATCCGGATGATGTTTTATGGGCCAGTGGAGATAATAAAACTGTCAATACCCACGAGTAAATAAATAATTCATCACTAATTGGTATGACTTGCTCTTTGGCGATATTGAGCTGCTTCATCTCAATTTTCGCACACTGGGCAATCCAATTTGAAATTGGAAGCAGCGGATAAGAAAAAAAAAGAAGTGCAATCCACACATCATAAATAAACCATTTTACTTATTCCATTTGCCATTTCTCTCCGACGCACCAACCCAGACTTCCAACCTCAGATGAAAATGGTCGCAATGCCGTCGGCAGTAATTAACAGACTTGGAAACATAAGCTCAACAGGGTCAAATACTTCTCTTACTTAGTGAATTTGGAGGTTAATTTATGCGGATGGACAGTCAATCTTATTCGTAAAGAATTCCCTGAAAAATTGCGAAGGAATTCCGGAAACATTTTCCGAATAACGAAGGTTATTACACACCGTTGACAAAGATGTATACACTGAGAAAAAACGGGGTTCGATTAACTTTATTTCCTCATAATTTTAACACTTTTTAGTTGTAAAAATATATCAACATTTTTTAATGTTAATTTTACACCTTTTTAAGCGTAAAATCCACATTAAAAGGGTAACATTAACCCCTAATACACCTAAAAGCATAATATTTACACCGATTTCGGATCAATACTTCAGGGTAAAATAAAAATTTCCGGAATGTTATTTTAACTTTTTCGGATTTCTCTCAGTGTAGGCCTTTTATCCTGGGTCCAAAGCGCAAAAATAAAAAATGTGCCTAAAATCGTAATTATGATGTGTAATATCACTCAGTATATAAGTCGAACAACTCCATTTTTTAATAAAAAATAAAAATAAGGGTAAAATAAACATTTCCGGAATGTTATTTTAACTTTTTCCGATTTCTCCCAGTGTAGAATACACCCCTGGCAGTATTTATAATTCCATTCCACAATCTTAAAAAAAGTGTAAGAATCCACAGAAAAAAAGCTTCGAAAAATTATTTTAGATTATTTTATCTTTTTATACCACAGGTAGTAGATATTTTAATTTCGTAGATTAGAGTATGGTCATTCAAAGTTTTAGTTTTCCTCACTGTTTTAGATGGGCAAAGAGAAAATGAAGACCACGAAGAAATACAAGCCTTAGGGCCCAAATAGGCTGAGGCTAATCCTCGAACATATTGATTCTGTAAAATTTGGCAGAAAAGGATTAGGTAAAAGGAATTTAGGCACAGAACCTCTAATTGATGATCATAAGCCCTCAAAGTATGGCAGTTTGGGATAGATCTTTACTACCAAATTTTTAAGGCTAAATATTCTGGAGGATCAGCCTAAGTCTATTTGGGCCCTTATGTACTGGACAGACCTACGGTCTAAGCCGAGAGACGGCTTAACGTAATTATAATCAAAATAATGATTAAACAAAAGATTCCCCAGAAAAGCTATGCAAGCTATTGTGAGAAGGCATCGACCTCGAGGCAGATCTAGGACAAGATGACTGAATCAAATTCAGAATCTTGCCTTGGAACGCTTTCGGATCGAACCCGAACATCTTCCTGAAGTGGCGGAGTTGACAAGCGTGGGCTGCTAATTTGGATGTCATGGGCCCGCGACCCCAATAGGGATAAGCGGTTGAAAATGAATGAATAATGATTAAACTACATTACCATCAGTTTCGTACTAAGTCGCCTCTCGGTTTAAGCCGTAAGTCTGTCTAGGCCATTACACTCAAAAGTACATTCTTCGTGTATTCTTTTCTTTTTTCTAAAATTAAAACGATTTATTTAATCTACATTTAAATATCAAGAGAGGTGCTCAAATTTAATATCCCAAATGGCACTAAATGTGTATCATTAAGTATTCCTTTTGCTCAAAGTTTTCCAAAAATGTTGATAAATTTTATCAGATAAACGCTCTCTTAACAAAAATAAAGGTAAAATATTAAATTTTGTAAAAGTATGACAATGTCATATGACAAATTTTCATGGCAAATTCTGGAGTAGGACAACATTAGCGCCTAGTGAGCATCAATTTGCCATTGTAAGCAGCTCAGTAAAGTTCGCAGTAACTGATATAAGTCAGATTTTTAATTAATTCTTTCGAATTTACTTCTTAAAAAATTTTAAATTTGTCAGATGATATTGTTATACTGTTTCAGTATTGCTCTACTGGTCTTTATACAGGGTTCAGACCTAAGGTTTATCCTTATAGCTTACCTGCTATAATTTATCAACAAGCGAAATATTTAGGATAATTGAGGCAATGAATTAGATTTTGAAAAATCATTGAAAATGTTTGGTGTATATGAAATTGAAATCTTCGGGACTAACGCGGTCTTCAGACTAGAGGTGTAGCCCAGTTCCCAAAGGTCTCAAAATCCTGGAATAGCGAGCAATTTTATTGCTTTTCGAGAATCTATAGGGCTCTTATCTCTAATAATCCAATCCTAAATTAAATTTTTCAAAAAAATCGTGATTGATAAAAAGTTAGAGCGGTTAAGCCATATGATTAGGTCTTAGATCTGAAGCCCGTATAAGTCTAACAACTGGGTCTAAATCGAAAATTTTACAAAAAACTTCAAACGGTCCTAAGTTAATTGTCAATTCTGTCAAAATGGCAGTAATGCACGCTTTCGAGGCACCCATTGTGATTAAAAGAAGTCGTCAAACGAAATTAAACATAAAACAATTCTCCCTGAAAAGTACCGTCATGTCTAGTAAATTTTGTTCCAAAATTCCGGAATCCCACGTCGCTAAATTTATCGAAAAGTGGAAATTAAAAATCAACACAACCTGTTCTGCTCCATTTGAATGACACAGAATTATTATTTCGGATGAAAACTATCACAGAATATGCTTTTATACAATATTATGGAGTTTCCCAAAAATTATGGAATGGAATTATATTTATTTCCGGAGGTGTATAAGTTTATTAAATCAAGAAATGCGTCACATAGGAAAAATGCATTTCGATCTTAGTTTTGTTTTATAATTTTTTTTAAAGATTTATCCGAGCATGTTACGTGAAGTTTTTAAGTCCACTAAAAGTAGTAACTTCGTAAAGCTTTTTATTTGGATTCTCTAATTAATTTTATAACACATGTGTTATAAAATTAATTAGAGAATCCAAATAAAAAGCTTTACGAAGTTATCCATGCATGGATAAAAATTATATTGTCTAGCATATGTCATGTTTCACATAAAGATAATTGTACGATTTGCAGCATAATTCATTTCAAATTTATCGTAGAAAAAAATTATCACCGCTTTCTCTAATATTATAAATATTATTTTTAAATGAATTATAGTACAGAAAACGTTCTTATTTGCAAAACGAAAAGATTAAATTACAATTCAATTTCTTGATCAATTCCTTTAAAATTAAAAAAAGAAAGCATTACAAAAAAAACTTTCAATTGGGAGATATCGGTGCCCCTTGAGAGAAACTTTGCACCTGTCTCGATTTTTCAAGTACTACCATGAATTTTTCCCCTTCGCAGAAAAACAATCCATTGGCAATTTTTCTCGATGAAAAACCCTGAGAGTCTGTTGATGAAAAATAATGGCTGAGAATGTTCCCGCGCATTTTTCCACCCCAGAAAGGAGACTCTCCCGTGGAAAAATATTAGACAGGTCAGGTGAAGTCGCAGGAAGTGCTTTATCTCAATATTTAGCTCAAAAATTCCCGTGAAAATACTATCCCCAAAGGGCTTTAAGTGGTTTGAGAGGCAACCGAAAAGGGGTAGCCTTTTATTGATTTCGTATCACAAAGTTGCGGGCTGTAGGGTTGTTGAACCTCACGGACACGGTCAGAGCAGTATTTTATGCGGGACTTTAGCCGATGCTGTCAAATTCAATAAATTCCCGAAGACACCTGACTTTGGCGGGCACGTGCGCAATTTCACGTCATTCCACAAATGGACAAGATTGCTTCTGGGTATCTGTACTAGGCATCAGCAGAGCACGGGATTCGCGAGAGCAAATGACACGCATCGTGTCTCACTTGCACGAGAACTGCCAACCCTGAAGAATGCCTGGGCATTTGGAATCGCGGACTAAACAATGCTGATCAGAGGAAATGAGCAATGACTGAACTAAATAAGGCCTCTGTTCCAGTATTTCAGAATCTCGCGGGAGAGTCTCTGTTTTTCCACGCCAGCGAAAACCAGTGGCGTCCACATGTGAAAATGCGTCATTAATGGCTTTCCATTCGTACACAAACTTTTTTTCCCACTAAATGCAATTTGCAAGAAATCACACAGAGTGATTAGAATTCTCGAACCACTCTTGCAACTCACAAACACTCACTGGAGCTTAAGTACAGAGCTTTAGGAATGAAGGTCTGTTTTTTTGAAAAATGAAAAAAAAAGGCAATAACATTTGTGGTTAGTAAAATATTCTAATTTTTGTTACTCGGGAGCGTTGAATTGATTAGAAATTACTTTAAATCATTATTTGAAATATCATGCAAAATCTTTCATAATTTCTGAATTTTTTATGGCTATTCACACTGCAAATTCATTATTTAATTTTTAAAAATGGATTAATTCTGACCATCTTTATTAATATTTTGACTAATACTGCAGTAGGCCTCTACTTTTCTATATTCATTTTTCCATACGTTTTTGCATAGGACTGAAACCTAATGGCAATTTTTTTCCTAAAGAGAATTGTCTTATCAGTCTGATATATTTCGAAATTGTGCATTAAAAGCAATCTAAAAATACATATTTTATAATGTTCACCGAAAATAATACAAGTTTAAGTTACGGTGCAATATCTTCAAAATTTTCACAATAAACAAACAAATTATACAAAAAAAGGCAAATAGCTTCAGTATTAATTAGGCTTGATGGGCCCCTGTATTGCAGCCTTATAAAATACTAAATAACTTTTATTCTTACATTATTCTGATTGATATCGAATAGAAAAAAATTGCAGAATCTTTTATAAAGAATTATCCATGATTTTTTATTAAAAATGAGATATTCATCCTAATTATTTTTGCTTCTTTACTTTTTCAGGCTTTATAAAAGATGAGATAGGAAATCTATAAGTACTTCTACTAAAATCGTTATTTGTTTATTTATGTCACAAATTATTTAAAAGAAATAATAAGTACACTTGGCTTTTCGTTATCCAGCTGACGTGGGGACAAAATGACAATTAGGTCTTTTGAATCTGGTCAACGGTTTCTATATTTTGCGCTATCGAAAAACAAAAGAATTTTCTTTGTGATACGTTTTTGTTGCATTTTGTATCATTATTATGTATCAATAACGTTTTTAGTACATCAATCGCAAGTGTTTGGCAGCTGTCACCCGGATACCGAAGTACCGGATAACGAAGAGCTGAATGTATTTCAATTGCTGCCACATACGGAAACGAAAATACTTTTTTTTTAAATATCCTAAGTATTTTTTGAAATTATTATTTAAATAAATTGAAATGAAAATGAAAATTTCATCGAACAATCTCAAATAATCAAATAACCTGACGACTGTTTATTCAATTATTCTGCCATTTTTTTTTAAATTTTCATGATAAAACAAATTTCTGTATTTTATTTTATTTGAAATGAAAAAAAATGAAAGATACAAATTTTTAGATATTTAAAAATTGTAAATTGATAGCAAATTTAATTCTGAAGCACTAATAAGAAAATATCAACAATGGATGGAATGGCAGAATATGTATTGAGAATACAAATCTATTGATCTACTTTGTCTTTTGATTCAGTGAACATTTCCATTAACTTAAACAAGTTATAAGTACGCTGGTTATAATTATTATAATGTTGATTTCTATGGCTTGTAAAACTTGTGAAGAACTTAACCATTCTTTTTCTGTGGGGTTGGTCAACATCGCTAAGACGGCGATGGCCGCAAGGGAGAGAGGTGGGAATTACCTGAATCAAGATGAATAATAATTGCATATAATAGACCTTCGAATTGATACAGAGAAAAACCTTAACCGGAGAGTTCTCAAATCGGAATAGTTTATTACTCGGTTTAAGGAATTCATCTCCCCAAATAAAAATTTTGAAAAATACTATGGGATGTGCATGATTACTTAAAACATGTTACTGACTGCGAAATCAACTCAGAGCTACTTGAATTATAGAGTGAGCGTTCTGTTTTTTGGATTACAATGTACCATTCACTTTTTATTAGGTTGTTATATTTCAAGAAGTTTCTACAAAATCGGACACGATGGATAACTTAACCAGTCTTTGGGAACGATTAAACGCGCGCTAGGCAACCATATTGGAGTGCGTGCGATGAAACAAGTCGCGAGATGATCTTGTTGGCTATCGTATGTGAGTGTCTATGACTAAATAGAGATGCAGGGACAATTATGAAGTCCATAAATAAAACATTTAATGTATTCCCATCTTCAACTGCTATATAGGAATTAAATTGAGTTATTAAGATCGTATTTTGCCATCTTGTGTCTCTCTCACGTTTTGCCATTGCAAAACGAAAACACTCGATGGGACACTTTGGCGGGAAAAAAACAGCGGTACACAGAGCGACAGTGAGATGGAAAAAGTATATTGGAATTTTTGCAAGCTTAAATAAAGTATAAAAGTCACAAAAGTATCGATGGTTTGGAATGAAGTTGCTGGACTGTGTGCTTGGAATAATTTAGCATTGAAAATGGGTTGATCGGTATGGCTGGAGTGTCAGGTCTGAGGCTGAGGTGCAAATTGGACGATGACGAACCTTAATTAGACAATATGCGAGATGAGAGGTAAAAACACTGCTATTCACATGGGATATTTGTGCAGTGAAATCCAATAAATTAATGACATGTCAGTCGTAATTTGCTGTGGCATATCTCAAAATCACCCCTCTCACGGATGCAACATTGCCAACTGATCGCATGGAGATCACTTGGTTTGCGTTTATACACTAAATTATCTCACGCTTAAAGTGATTCCGGATTAATGGTGATACGATAAGTTTATACTGAAAGTCTGATTCAGAGAGAAAAGTACGTCAATATTTGATCCTAGAATTAGAATTTGGAAACAACTCTGAGACTGTAATCGTTCCCAAAGACTGGTTAAGTTATCCATCGTGTCCAATTTTGTAGAAACTTCTTGAAATACAACAACTTAACGCGTACTTTATAATGCAAGTGGCTCTGGGTTGGTTACGCGCAGTATTAGATATCTTTTTTCAAAAATGATAATAAATATTTGACATGTTGTAAATCGCAATCCTTTAGGACTGCGAATTGAGAACAGTTGCAACGAAACTAGAAACAGTCACGGCGAAAATAGGAACAGTTGCGGCGAACAGAAGAAATTAATATACAGAATGTCTACCTTAATCTTTCCTTTCTATGGGATTTTCCCAAAATGTTCTTCACTACAAAATAAATCCAGCTTATTCTGAGCATATAAACGAGATCTATGTGATCGCCTTGTGCGACTTTTATGGCCATCGGTCGCACTCAGAGATGGCATTCCACCATGGATGAGTACTTTTTGTTAGTTTGATATCTTTTGAGAAGAAGGAGAACTTTTCCGTCAACGGATCGCATGCAGAGCTCGTTGCTAATCAGGTGAGAACTGGTCAAATCAACTGCTCAGTGGGATATATCTGTGAGAAATTATTGTCAATTGATCAAGCTTGCGTATCAAATATGGGGAACTTCACCTGCTCAATAACAGAAAAATTGACCAAAGGTGCATCACATTAATAAAAAAAAAGCCCCAGCGCCAGTGAAAAAGACATCGGATCCCATTACAGATAATGAGGAGTGAGATGTAAAAAAAAACAACCAAGAGGCTGTCTCATTAAATTAAATGACTATCTATTAAATTGCAATCTTTAGCGTGTACTCTTATAGACTCTGCCTCTCTATATCAGTGAAAAATTGCCCACTATTCAGTAATAATACACTCACATAAAATACACATTATAGTAATCATTTAGCTACTGCCTTAAATATTGTAATTTTAAGTCCTCTTTTTTAAATTGTTATAGCATTTTTCTGAGATTGGGCCTATAATGAAAAAATTGAGACATTAAAAATATATAAGCGTAGGGGAAAGCGTGCTACCTTCAAACAATTCAAGCTTCGGACAACTCATTTTTTTCTATATTCTTAACGGATTTGACTTATGGTTCTTTTCAGGTAAATTCGAGGCATTGAACTAGCTATTAAATTATTAAAAGCATTTTTGCCAAGTTCATTAGAAACATATTAAAAAATGTTTTTTTCGGAGCTTGAGTCGTCCAAATGTAGGGTGCTCTCCCTTAAAGAATTTTCAACAAAAAATTATGTATAGGGTAAGTGTGCCAAATTCCGGCCAGCTTCCAATTCCGGCAACATTTTTTGTTCCTCGAATTTCCATGAATTTTTAGTTTTTACATACTCTAGAGATTATACAATGCAAAAGAATAACAAAAAATGTAGCTTCGACAAACGAGATAACGTAAAAAAGACATTGGAAGAATTCCTAAAGGGCAAGGAACTATGAGAATGAAGGTGGCCTAAATATGGCACCAAAGCTATGTCTACATTTTTGTTCATTTTAAAATGTATTAAGAATAATTTTAAAGTAAATAAAGACGATAAACTGTCTACAAGTTTCTAAGCAACACTCCTTAAGCAGAAGGAATGAAAAAAATCAATTTCTATTAAAGATATTACATTTCAAACTTGAGACTTTGGCGCTTGCATGCAACTGTGCCGAAATTTGGCACACTTACCCTACAAGAAATAAAAATAATAACTTAAATTGAGGATTAAGTGAGTGTGGGATGCTAAAGAATTTTAGAGCTACTTGTAGCATATAAGTGTTTTATGACAAATTTAAATTCTTGGCAATTTACGTTAAAAATTCGCAAGTAATTGTCGAATAGGAAATGCAAATAAATAGGGAAGGGTGGGGCAGTTTGGCCAATTGAAGTTTTGTGAACTCATTGGTTAATCATTTACGAAATGAAGTCAAGCAATTTAAATTTTATTGTTTATCTTGGAACTTATGGGATTTAGATATAACCATGTTTTGATTAACTATTCAAGATTTTTATATTATTGACATTAGTGCATGCCTAAAACTGCCCTATTCTTCCCTACTTGTAGTTTCACGGGTTTTGTGCAGGTAGTATTGAAAATGTATGAATAAGTCTGGCATTCACAGAATTACATTTTCCATTAATTCTTATAATAAGCCTGAATCACAATGATATAAAATGACCACTAGGGGAAAGTGGTCTGCCTTTGAATGCGGCAGCCTTTGAATATTGTAATTTTTTCACTTTTCTTTAAAGCATAAATTCTTTTCTATTAACTATTAGATAGCTATTCATAATCCTCACAAGTCATCAAAAAATGCAGACCCTAGCTCTTATTTTCTAGGTGCTAGGGCAAAAAAACGAAACTGAGCTCTAAACTGTAATTTTGATGTTCCACAATTCATGTGTTTTTTCATAATCTAAATAATTTTTCGAACAAATCTTCTATTGTGACTCATAGAAGGTTATTCTTGGATGGTATTTCTCCAAATACATTTTGATTCAGATGAGACAAATTTTGTGAGTGATAAATATTTGCAAATATTGCTCTGCGGCAGCCTTTGAATCTTAATTATCTGTGCCTTTGAATCCTCTCTTTCCATGCATTGAAACATCTGACAGCTTCCTGTCAGGGAGCAGAATAGAACTCCTACTTTGGTCTGACGAATGTCATACAAATACTTATAAAATGCTATCTTGCTCCGGCCGAGATGTTTCAAACTGACAATTGTCAACTTCAATGGCGTTTTATTACAAATTTTCAAGTGAAAAACAGTGCTTCAGAAAAATGTAAAAAATGTTATTGTATAATGACTTTTGACTACAGTGGTGGTTTTATTGAGTGCATTAGGGTTCAAGCTAATCAATTATGGGCCGTTTAATGTTACAGACCTAATATTCTCAGTGAAAAATTAAGATTCAAAGGCTGCCCAAACACATTCAAAGGCAGACCATGCAGGCTGCCTTTGAATATATCGACATAACATTTTCAAGTTCCTCACCAGGAAAAACTGAGGACTTGCGAGTCCTGAATGGGGTAAGCATAGAAGCTTAATGAACAAGAGAATGCTTTGGTGTAGTGAAAAGTAAAACTCATGTTGTAGTTTACTCTGAAAAAAATCTCAAATTTTGAACATCATTTTTCGTTCAAAGGCAGACCACTTTCCCCTATTAAGGCTCAAAATAAGCACAGGAAATATAGAAAAGCACGACAATAAGGCCAATTATTCATAATTGATTAAGTTTCTAGGATAATAGAATAATAGGCCTAAATTACATTTTAATGATACTGAATTAAAATTGGCCTAAAAATTTGTATAAATAAAACCACTAGTTTCTGAATCATCTCCTGAAGACTTCACTCATCAGCTGAGAAGCACCATATAGAATTCTGAAGGCACTCTCCGGGCGATGAGTGTTTAGAAAGTGTTATCACATCGTTAAATCCCAAATAAATGACAAGGGCTTTTTCGGAAGCTGGCGCTTTTCTCATACATAAATTATGAGGCGACCGTGTTGATAGTTTTACATTTTGACTAACCCATATTACTTCGGTGGAATTTTCCTCACTCTCTAGAGAAAGATTTTTGAGGGTGGGCAACTTCCGCTGTTTTTTTCCTCAGTCCTGAATTATTTATAGAGACTAAACCAAGTCAGTTGTAGGGAATCATTTACAGGAAACACCACTTAAAGTAAATTACGATAGAATGAATTCAACACCCTCAAGAGGTTACTTTACTAAGATTTTCAAATCAGAAAAGGGTTGAAAATCTTATGCCGGAAAATGGGTTAATTTTCCTCAAATTAAAATCATATGTGGCCAGGAAGGTTGGAGAGAATATTCTTTGGACTTTGGACACTAATTGCTGTGAAAGCTCGAAAAATTGAGGAAGGTAAAACAGCTCCCAAAATCCCAAAACTTGCTGTTCAACACGAATTCCAATCAGAATGGCATACACTAGAAGGGAAATTTATGAACTGCGAACAAGGAACAGAAGTAAGACTTGAGGTTTATTGTTATTTCTAGGACGAGGTGAAAATGGTGCAAGGGGTGTGGGTGCGATTCTCATCTGCTTCGCGATCTATGCGCGAATGTCTGGTAATGATGACTAAACTGCTGGCAAACACGCGAGGTTTTGAATTTTTTGGCCCAAAACATTGCATGGAAATCCTCGTCAATCCCGCCCAGCAATTGCCTTTGCAATAGCTAAACTATCTCATATTGGAAATCACTCGGTTGAACCTCCAGGTGAGTGCTTTCCGCAATTGATTGGACCGATGTGGGTGAGACATCGTGAATTTTAGACCAGATGGCAATCGAAAGTCTTGAACATGGTAACATCTGTCGAGGTTCATATTGGCACCCTCCACAAACTCTTTTTATTGCACCAAAAATTCCATCGAGGAGGGTCTAACACGGAAATTAAATTTTGCCCGGAAGAATATACTTTAGCATTCGTCCAAGACTACAATTTTGCAGACGAAGTTCGGCAAGGAAAGAGGCAATTGTTTCAGAAGATTGGTTTGGGCAGTAAGGTTCAGTGGTTTCGGTTGAACTAATTGAGATTGAACTTGTAAATTGCAGGAAGGTAAGTTTTAAGTAATCAAAAGCCTTCTTGGAAAACTTTATTTTGGATAGAACTATCTAATAGTTCTGGTTTAATGTATAAAACGACCACTGGAACTAAGCTTAAGCTTTCAATTTTAGAACAAAAATAAATAAAATATGATTTTTAGATTTAACAGACTGAAACTCAATTGACCAACTTCGTTTACAAGTTCTAAAAGTAGAATTTAAATTAAAAAAACAACTTTATACTAACTTGCTTGCACTTAATTACCAAGAAATTATAAATTTTAGAAGAGTCTTTAAAAAAGAACCTTAGACAAAATCTCAAAAAACTTCACTTCCTCCTCAATATCCTTTTCTCAGCATCGCGAAAGCCACTCAACTCGCTTATCCAACCCTTAATCCACCCGCAAGAGCTTCGCGAAGCCACTGACAAAGGTGCAAAGCCGCCGTTAGGCGAACAACATAAATTAATTTCTGAGAGTGCATGTGTTTGGGGACGGTGTTGGGAAAAGTTGGGGATGTTTTCCGGAATAGGTCTATGTAATGTGTGAGGCTTTTAATTAGCACCGCTGCCTGGGGGATAAAAGTCTTCTGTTGTTGGCAATTAGTGACACAAGTCTAGTGCACTTCCCAAAAACCGCGAAATGGAGATTTTTCAAGCTAAGTGGGTGGGATTGAATAAGGTTGCATATTTTGGGGAAAGGTTTTTCGGTCCTGACCGGAAGGTGCTTAATGGACATGCCAAAAGCACTCCCATGTTAATGGAATGACCACCCACTAAACAGTCCCATTCTTTCTAACATCTCTCTAGAGATATTTCTATAAGTTTTGTCATTTCCAGCGGTAATTAATGATCTTGAAATTGCAGCGTCAAGCCTGGTCACAGAACGAAATTTGGTCAAGGGGTAGGAAATTGCTACATAAGAGAGTATGCTTCCAAAAGCTCAAAAAATCTACTACAAATATTCAAACCAAAGATTTTTAGTAATCCATTTACTGATTTAAATGATCTTATTTATATTTTTTTGTGATAGCTTAACCCTTTACCCCGTGTTCATACGAGGATAGCCAAAAAAAATCAGAATGGATTTTTCGAAAAAGGTCATTGGATAAATCGGAAAATTTTAATAATAGGCAGCTTTGAATTTGCTTTAATAAAGCATGAAGAAGAATGAAGAATAAAGAATAAAGAATGAAGAAGAATATTTCCAATATTTAAATTTTAAAAATTGTCAGAAAAATACTTAAATTTTTAAAGCACAAAATGCACCGAATCAGACTCTGTTGGACTTTCCAAGGTTAGATGTAAGACTTATCATTGATTATGTTTCTCAGTTTAATTTTTATTGTTGATTTTCAGTTCGTAAAAAGTGTCTCGTCGTTAAAGGGTTAAATACATTTATACTGCATTTAAAGATATAATATCTTGCCCAAATAAACTTAAAAATTTAAACAACTTACATCCTGAAACCTCAACTATTCAATATAAAAGGTTACAGAAACCCATTTATTAATTTATACTATCACTTTGGAATTTTATAAAATATATATATATATATATCTTTTTATAATAAATATATATATATATATTTACCCCAAGTTGGCGTTTTTAATAAAAGAATTTCTAAAGAAAAGGGTCTTAGTAAAATTCCAAAATTGATAGCGGCTTTATATTCAAAGAATCCAAAATCATTTAGTAAATATTGATCATAGTGCATGAATTTTGAAAAATAACTGGGTAATAATTAATATCTTCTGCAAGAAAAATATTTCAAAAATAGGGCTATTCGATAATTTTAAATAACTAAATTTCGATAAGTTTTATTTTCTAAATTCCTTGTTCGAATTCTAAGAAACTTACGACATTAAAAAAAGATCTATGGAGGATATCTTTGGAAAAAATTTGAATCTGCTATCTTATTCATCTTGGAAATGATTAAATTTTGAAATTTTCGATTTGTGACTTTTTACCCCATTCCTTCTACTATACTTGAAGATGAAAAGAAATTTAGTTTACCGTCATACATTTCTTAAACAGAATTTAGCGAGAAAGCTCCCGAAAGCTCCAAATTCACAAAAAAGAGCCCAAAAGAAATTTTCGTGCGATATGCTTTCACAAGCTCAAAATTTCAAATGTTTTTTTTACCTTTTAGTTTTTTCAACACTTGTTCATTAAACTGTTTTAATTCTTTTTTGGAAACTTTTTTTCGAAAGCTCAAAATTCAAATTTCGTATATCGCAATATTCTATCTGTCGATTTGGATAATTACCCATTAAAACCTTAAAATGATATCAAATTGGCAAGTCTAACACCTCAAAATTTTTGAGATTGTGAATAAAGCTACCGCAGATGCGAGTGACTTTGTCTTTCGGGGGTTACATTGTCATCCTGCTATTTGTAAGCTTTTCTTTAATTCTAGCACTTAAGAATGGGCTTTTCCGATTAGACAAATTAGATAGGATCGGTGACGATCATCGATAAGTACTAGAATTAAAGAAAAAAGCTTACAATCAGCACGGTGACAAAGTAAACCCTTATCTACGGTATATAAACAAAGCTTCCGTAGATTTGGATGACTTTGCCTCCCGGTGGTAACTTTATCCCATGCTGTTTGTAAGCTTTTCTGATTTCACATGGTAGATCGGATTGAAGAAAACCATCCCTAAGTGCTAAAATTAAGGAAAAGCTTGCATTAAGTAGCGTGCCAAAGTCACTCCGGAAGCCCAAAATAACCCGTAAGAGAAAGTTCTCTCCCTTCGAACGTTCATGTCTTCGAATAATGTAAATCTCTTTTGTTTTCGTAAGAGATTTACACTAAATTATCACGGAATTATTAATAATTGATGATAATCCAACTAATATTTAATAGAAATGTGTAAGTCTCTTAGGAAAACTACAAGAAAATTCACATTATTCTGAGGCATGAACATTCTAAGGGAGAGTACTTTCCCCTACATAAATGGTAATTTTATCTCTTTATTCAGTTAACTAGTTTTGCCTGGTTACGGTAGCAAATTTAATCCCAAAAGTAAGTAAGAGCTACAAAACCTATTAATCGATTTATATGATATTTTTTGGAAACTTCAGGGAAAAGTTTACGAATATTTCTAGATGTAAAAATACCCAGTCAAGTGCCTACAGTTGTAATAAAATTTAAGCATTGGTAAGCCTTTAGGAATCACCTGGGCATGAGGCTGTGTCAGCATCATAGCACTTCTCGGGGGTGATTTTGGGTGTCTCTGGGGAGAAAGAATGTTCCAGTGGAACGTGGTCAGTGAAGCGAGAGAAAATCTACCATCTCTGATGGTATTGTGGCCAGAATGAGGACGTTGGCGAGAAAGCCAGGAGGGGTGGACATGAGAATGATGTTAATGTTGCGAGACATTTCGGCGTGAAAAAGAGCACTGGGGAGCTGTCTCAAATCCATGCCAGAGATAGTTGACGAGCCAGAGACACGCAGGAAGAATTTCACTGCTTCACAATTGCATATATTGGGTGTCTTAAGCTTGGAATTCATTGAAAAGTGGCATCTCAAGAGCAAAATCAATGCATTGTTAAAATATCACTTGTAACATCTCAACGTCAATTGAGACAACATACAACTATTTTCGAGAATTATTTATTGCATCTCACATGGTGGCGGTGAAAATGGATTCTTTCAGTTGGTGGTGCAAGTGAAATTCACGCGAGAAACGCACTAATGCCAAGGAAAGGCGAATTATTTATTGATACGGACAGTCTTTTGGCTTTGGCTTCATCGTCTCATGGTTGGAAAATTAACACTGGCTCTGTTATTAAAGATTCAATTCTGTTTATTTATTTTTTTTACATATACTACTCATGGCTCTCTAGGAACACCCTCCCGCGATGTCTCGCGTGAATACGTTTATTATTCTTGCACAGCACGAGAGGTGCCACAGAAAACTAACGAAATTGTTCAACATTACTGGTCCAAGGATAGTGAGAAAGTTTGGTGAAATGGAGAAAATTTCTTTCGGAAAATTAAAGTGAAATTGAGTTCTTTGAGAAAAACACGGACTGCTTTAAGTTTGCAATCGCTCAAACAATTGGACTAAAAAATACTTTTTTAACCGCTTTTATTTAAAAAAAAAAAGAAGTATATAAGAGTCTTTTCTATTTGCAATTTCAAGCTGATCTAATAAATATTGATTAAAATATTTATATTCAAGCAAAATGATTACATTACGAATTCATAATGCCTGTGAACTATGGACTTAAGTTTTGTGACTTTTCCATTCTACTCGAGAAATTGTGCTAAAACTGCTAAAGATTTATTGAAATTCAGTTACACCACATTGAAATGTTTGTGGGAAATTTATAGTTGTTGACACATTTTATGAAGTTCAAGAGAAATTGCGGAGTTGTTCAAATATTTATCACGCCTTTTGATAAATTGCAGAACGAACACAGGTTTTTCACCCAAAGGATTTCCCGAGAAATCTCGTGGTTTTTCCGCGACAGATCTAAAGCAAGACAGGCCTTCGAGCTTAAGGTGGGAAGTTGCCCTACCACGGAACATGGTAAGAGGTAGAGGCAAAGTAGTAATTACGGAGATTGTGTGATTGGTTGAAAACGCTAATTGCATGGTTTTGTGGGAACAGAAACATGTGGCCTGGCCTCTTTGGAAGCCACAATTCAGCCCATCGTCTGCAAAGGTCCACCTCCATTCTTTTGGGGTAAATTTTCCCTAGGCCGCAGGAAAAGTGAATTTCTAATTTTCTCAAAGACATCGAGAACGATTGAGATACATTATAGCATATCCCGAAAAAATCCCATTGTCGACGATGGAGGTCTTGTGGAGACCTCTTGAGGAATCACCAGCGAAGTGTAACGAAAATTAATTACCAAATTACAACGCTGGTGACAAGTTTGGTTACTCAATTCAACTGATGACTGTGTAAATTGCCTCTTTTGCATTTTCATGTCGCGAGACCTCTTCCTCGTATAAGAATTAATTTATTTTCTCAATATTCTTTTTATGGTCCCTCTTCGCCGGCTTTTATAGCTCGTACTCCATGGAGAGAGCAATAAAAATAATCTCTCTATTTTTCGATATCTTGAAATTTCCACGAATGTTCTCTAATAGAAAATTTCTTATGAAATTGTCCGTTTTCAGATTTAAATATTGAACATATTGAATCAGAATATTGGTTTGATACTTGTCTTCATAAATAGATCTATGAAGGATATCTAAACATTTTCTCCATATAGATTTCTAGGAGCTCTTCCTCTTATATAGTTTTTTGTGGAGCTTGATACCAACATTAAGTACGACGACAGGACTCTGATAATGCAAGGTAAGGTGTTCCAGTGCAATACAGCAATTAAAGGTATTATCCATGCTCTCAAATAAGGGCCTTATCCAAGTTTATAAATTAAGTCCTGAATAAGTACTTATTAAATCCTTAACTAAGCATTTTTTATACGAAAGTACTGACATCTGGCGACAACAAGCAGAAATTGAAATATAGAATACGATGAACACATGTAAAGTATTGGATAAAAAGAGATGAAAAAACATATCCTCAATAAATTTGAGTTTTCTATCCCAAAATTTTCCAGTCATCAATGTATTAAAAGTAAAAATCAGTGAACTCTACGGAATTTATTTTTGTCTCTATTTTGGTTAGGTAGGGTAAATGTCCTAATTCAAAACCATTTCCAGATGCTTTAACTTTGACAGAAGATTCAACACATTAAGTTCATTTTTTTTCTGATGAAAATAACATAAATTTGCTCCTTGAGTCTTCTAAAATGTCACTGTTTAGTGAAAATTCTTTAGATATAATTTGAAAACTTCTTAAATACAAGGACAATACACAAGTGTAAAATGCTGCTATTGGAAATAAACTAATCCAAATGGAGACAAGGGAAATTTCCTAATTGGAGACAAACAGTGTAAGTAAAACCGCGACGAAAGGCTTCCAAATTAGGATTCCAAAGTAGGATTTATTCTTGTTCCTGGTCTTTTCTCCTTTTCCATCTGAGACAATAAGAAAATCTCTAAAAAAAAAATATCACAATTCTGGTGTTTCCTATTGAAGCATTTGCAGACAGTTCAGAAAACCCCTTTTTATTCATGAAATAGGTAATTATTTCATTTGAAAACTTCACGTACGGGTAATAATAAAATTTAACTAAAATTATCCAGAAATATTTCATAAATGTAAAAAAAAACGAATAAACCGAATAAACACCAGACACCTTATTGTGTTTTTCATTGGAAAACATGGTCGATCGATGAAAAATTCGATGGTGCAAAGGTACACTTTTAATTTTTCTGAGAAATTAACAAATTACAATTTGTGAAAATGGATGGATTTTCGCTTTATTTGGAGCAAAATTAACTAAATAATGTGACTGATGTATAGAAAATATATTAATAAAAATTCAATACTGTATTTATCATGGAAAAAATTATGTTTCCATTTGGAGTAGCGAAAAGTTTCCATTTTGAACAGGTTTTGAATTAGCTTAATTTACCCTAAGTTTAAGTGATTTTTACCAAGAAGCTAAATCAGAACTACCAAATGTCAACGAGATATTCGAATTCGAAACTAAACTTTATTGCGAGCTTTTGTGTGGATTGAGAATTACAAAAATCTGAAATTCTTCTCAATGGAAATGGCCCATAATGCACTAAGGTTGATCAATTTCTTAAAAATTTTTTTAAGAAATTGTATGTTCTACAACTTCTTAAAATTATGTGTACAGTATGTACTTAATGTGTTATCCGGGTGAATGCAATGATCCCTGGTTCCCGGATTGAAACTTTTTTTTAAATAAGTCTTTAAGTTCAAAAGGTGAAAAATACTATAAAGAGGGTAGTTTTTGGCTGATTGGGACGTGTTTGGGCTCACTGTAAAGGCTTTGTATTCCGTAAAAAATTGAGTTAGCATTATTTGTTTATGAACCAATAACCAATCGATAAATCTAATTATTTTAAAACTTTGTAAAATACTTAAAATCGTGTTTACAGTAAAAGACATAAGTAGTGGAGCAAGGAGTTCGAGCATCCCGCAAAGCTATGATGCTTCGCCACCCCTTTATTTCTGGGTGAGAGGTTTTCATTCTATTAGAATCCGTCTCTCGATTGGAATTAGCACACCAAAAACTAAGAATTAGAAAAAAAATATCTTCTCTCGCGTATTTTGAATTAAAAAAAAAAACGACAAAAAAATTAACAAAAAATACTAAACTCCGAGGAATATATTTATTTCTATACACAATTTTTCCTTCTCTCTGTTTGATTTTTCAGACCAGGAATATAAAAAGACCGTTCAAGAGGGAACCATGCCATAAATTTGGTTGTCCGTTATTTATGTAAAACACCTTCGTGTGCAGAGATAGAATAAAATAAAAAGAAAAAAAAAAGAACTGAATCATATTCGGGAGGAACCAGTGAATTTATTAAGTGTGTGTTTGTTCTCATGAGTGTTCACTACAGTAGAAAATAAACTAATTTATTTAGGAAGTTCCACACGAGGTTTCTCCACAAATTTGGCTTCTTTGGCTCCCCTCGAAAAAAAAATTTATTAGACAATTGTGTGTGGTCTCCTAGAAAATGTATGGCGAAATAGTCAAAATGCTGCAACGCACTAAGAAAACTTTCTATTTTGCGCCTCGTGAGTTCACGTCTCAAAAGACACCGTAAAAATGAGACATTTATTTTTTTTTAGGCTGGTCAAAGAACTCAAACCATGGTCACGTGAATCTTGAGTAACTTTCACCCAAAAATACAAAGAGAAATACCTCGAATTCCTCGCCCTTTGCAAGGGAAACTCATTTGAGAAATTTATCGTACCTACAGTGTAATAAGTAGACTTATTTCTTTAGTATACAATTAGGATATTATTCAATATAAATATAGTTTAAAAAAAGTAACATAAATATTTTATAAATTTTAAATGTTAATTGATATTTATAGTTTTTCGTTCGAATTACTGTTCCCAAACGGCTAATATTCTCTCAAGCAAGTTGACCATTTTAGCTGAGACTTTTAAAGTAAATAAATTTGCTTTGGGCTCCTCGATGGAACTAACAAAATTGTGCAATGATAAATTTTCTCGTGATCGTCCAAAGCGGAAGCTTGTGGGAGAAGGTGCTTTCCTCGGAAAAAAAATTGCAGGATAAATTGAAAACAAAGCTGAAATGCCACAAAACAAAAACAAAAAAAAATTGTATCTTTCACTACTTCCGATTTGACTGTTTTCCGTGACACAATAAAATAAAATAAAATTTCGGGGAGAAAAAAGGCATCACGAGAGAGTGACAGATTTATGGCCATTGTCCGAGTTGTTGAGGAAATTTCGTGCTTTTTTCCACAGAATTTTTCCTGCCAACAAAAAAAAGCAACCTAGACAGTAGCCAAATAAAAAAAAATCCCAGAGAATAAAAGACCTCTCCCCAGGTGCTTTCCAATGTCCAGTGATTAATTGAATTGACAAAATTTGTTAATAATAAAATCGTGCAATTAAATGCGACGGTGTTTCGTGCAAATAGCGGCCAAAAAGGCGACGGAAGGTTTGTGCAGAAGCAACAATGTTGAATTGCATTTGTTTGTTGCTGTGGTTCGTGTTCATGCGGTATAAATGCACATTTAATAAGACAATTATATGAATTACAAGTGCATCAGAACAAATTGGATAATATTCATCCGGTGCGCATCTGGTTTCACACCATACAATTTTTTTTGTGCTGGTCGTCTTGCGGGGGAAAAGCCCTCCAATCCCGAAAAAATTATATAGAATTTGAGATGATGTACTTAAGAGGTTAATATTCAGCATATTTTTCTCCTCCGGTGCTCCAGATGAAGCAAAAAAGGGCGCATCAATGCAAAACTTAAAAGAATAGAAATTTATGCTTCACGTTTTAACTTTTTTTTTTTAAATTTAAAAGGTTTGGTTTTGTTTCCCAACACTCTGAGAATTTTTCAAAATATAATACAAGGAATTTTAAAAATATGCTGCTCAATGAAAGCAATTTTTACAGTATGCAATCAATATCCAACTCTATCATACTTAAAATTGAAGTAAATTAAATTTATTCTGATGTTTAAAACAAGAAGAAGAGTGCAAAACATGAGACAAATATACGCAAATTACTTTCGTAAATTGAATTTTAATCGAAATGTATTCTTTTGGATATTAAATCAGTATTCGTTATTATTGATTTAATTAAATTATAAATTAAAATTTTTTTTTTGCTATACTTATTTATTTATTCTATCACTGCAAATTAGGAGAACGTATAATTACTATTTTTTTTGTACAAGTCCTAAAAAAGTGCTATATGGGAAATGTACCAGCGATCGTCAGTGTACCTCGGATCGGAAGGTTGTCTCGCGAATCGGAACCCAAAATAAAATGTATTTTTGTAAATTATTCGCTGCATTTTAGCAATGAATTTTAGCTAAATGCATTATGTTGGTTCTTAATCTATAGAATCAATTTTCTCGTCGAGTTTCTAACAAAATTGTTATTATTTACTTCATTTATTGAATCTCTATATCAGAGTCTTAACCAGAAATCCGCCATTCATCACGTTCTTATAATGTTTCACGAGAATTTGCCTGACAGAATATAAGGAATTATGACTGATTAAAATGATTTACAAATCTGTGTTACTTTTAAAAAAATTATACTTAAAAAAATTATCAGTGATTCTAGTTTCACAATAAATGCACTTTTTTATTTGTCTCGACAAGAAATATTAAAAATAAATTATTTTTTGTAAACAAGTATGTTTTGTTCCATCTGTTCCTAGGAGAACAAAGAAGTGAAAGAACACTTTACTATAGTGAGAGTTTCATTGAATTCTACAATTTTAGTAGTTTTTTTGTGTGAGAATATACAGTATGTAAGACGCAGAAATACAACTTTAGTTATCCCCAATATTTTGGTGCTTATGCACCTCTCCCCAATGCCAAGTGGTGTTCTGCGTGGTATCTGCCTCACAATTATAGCGGTTAGAAACAGAAGTTTGAAATTCAATTTTAAATTCCAATCGAGTAATCGATTCAACACTTCATGTTGAATCGATCGATATACGTCAGTGATCGCCTCTGATGTCAGTCAGTGTGTAATCATGGCGCTGTGAGGTGGGCCACACAGTTCGGCCGGTGTAAAAATCTTGGCCCCATAAGTGTTTTTCCTCTTAGAAGACTCTTCAAGTCTTATAAGTACACGGTGTAAGAGAAACGAAAAAGCTTCAAAAAGCCTTGTAGAGTGATTTGGATGCCAAAAAAGCAGATGAATCCTCATCAAAAAGTCTGCCGATCCGTGGCTCACCCCCTTCCGATCCGTGGAACATCTGATTAAGTCCATTCCGATCAGCAAAATACACTGCATCTTTACATTTAAACCTATATATTATTAATTTCCGTTTATAGAAAAAGTTTAAATACATGGAAATAGTTAAATGGATCACTAATGTATCAATTGGAATACGAAAAACTACCAAATAGTGTTTTGGGGCTCATATTTTCAGCTAAATATGGAGCATGTCTACTAACATTCCGATCCGTGGTACACTTCCCTTATTATTCTTATAAAAATTTCAGAGATATATTTTACTAATACACTTGTGCATTGCCTGAATATTTTCATTAGAAATTAAAATTTTCTTTTAATAATTTTTCCACTCAAGATTGGAATATTTCACCATGGAGAACTTAAGGCACTTGAGGGTAGATATATGGTGTATGTCTCGGCTAACTGTGAAAACTTTACCAAAGAGCTTCCTCTCCCATCTTTTGAATATTTTTCAGGTTGTTTATAAGGCTATCAATTAAATAAAGCAGCAAAAATAAATTTAAAAGAACTAAGTTATATATATAGGTATAATTTTAAGGAAAAAACACATCAATTGTTAAATTCTTACGATTAACGCCATTGCCGTCAGGACTGTAATAGTTTTATTTTAATTTCTTCATTCTTTGCAATCCTTACATTCTTAATTATCAACTTATATCAACATATTCTGGAGGTGTTATGAAAATAAATTAAAAATTAAAAAAAATGTGACAAGACAGCGAAGTTTGTGTCTCGACTACGCGTAGTTTTTTTTCGTCTACCGTTTTTCCTCTCATTTCTCCTATTTTTTCAAGTTATTTTCGCCTAATATTTTGCATTGTAAAAAATCTAAGACATAAAATGTGTAAATTTTTAGAACAATTATTAGACGGTAAAGAGTGACGGTAAAAATTTGACGATCAATGTGAGTCTGTCCACAAAACTAAACACCCTCTTCTCAGTAAAATTTATCCTTTAGATAAAATCTTGTTAATAATTATCCCATTTACATCATTAATTTGCCATTTAGTCGCCCCTCAGTAAGATTCACTCTACAATCGAGTCATTGAGAAGTTCAAAGAGAGAATTCTCTGCTCATTTGAAGGAATGAATGTAACGCGGATTTCTCGTCGCTTCTTTATGAGAATATCATAGGGCGAGTAATTTGCTGCCGGTGAGATAATAACAACGTGAAACATGTAAGACAATTTTCACAGTGCCAAGAAAGAACTATTCGGGTTGAAGAGGGGATAGAGGATGAGAAAGACAAAATAGTACGAGAAATGAATATGAAAATAATAAACAAGAATAGTGTGTGGTACGTACAAAAAAAAACACAAAAAGTCAAAGAATTTAATGGTGTACACACGACGACGAATAGTATTTTATTATTCAATTATGCACTTTTTGCGATAAAATGGTGTTAAATGAAATTATTGCAATTAAAATGCAAATTAGATGATTTGTTGCCTTCCATTCTCCCAATGTACTTATTAATTCTGCACAGTATTATGAACTACTAATATACCTTCGATGGCACGATTGTTGGCCATCTCTTTAGCTTTAGCTTTAGCTCTGCTTTTTCCCCCCTTATATCCCGAATCACCAGCAGATATTGTGGTCTTGAGGAAAATTTAATTGCAATGTCTTGGAGGTGTGAGAGATAAAAGAAAATTCGAGTGATTTGACATTACAATGGGTGGGAAAAATAGTTGAGGAGTTGCTTTGGCTGAAAATTGTGCCTCCCATCCGAACCATCTTCCCATCAAAGCCCTCAGAGTGACTTCAAGTGAAGATGCCCGCATTTCGAGACAAACACCAAAAGCTGTTAGTAAGTGATTGAGGCAAAAAGGGTAATGATGTGTTCCAGCTTTGCAGAATGCTCGAACTCTCGATTTTGTTACAACATTCATGGTTGGAATGTTAACCATTCTTATTATTTTGATTTTATTTTAATATTTACCAATTTACAACCGATTTGAAAAAAATGCTGCCTAAATTTATACTAGGGTAAGTGTGCCAAATTTCGGCATAGTTGCATGCAAGCGTCAAAGTCTCAAGTTTGAAATGTAATATTTTAAATTTAAATTGATTTTTTTTATTCTTTCTTCTGAAAGACTATTGCTTGGAACCTTGCAGACAGTTTATCATTTTTATTTTCTCTAAAATCATTCTCAATACATTTTAAAATGAATAAAAATGTAGACATAGCATTGGTGGCATATTTCGGCCACCTTCATTCTCATAGTTCCTTGCCCTTCAGGAATTCTTCCAATATCTTTTTCACGTCATCTCGTTTGTCGAAGCTACATTTTTTGTTATTCTTTTGCATTGTATAATCTTTAGAGTACGTAAAATCTAAAAGTGCATGGAAATTCGAGGAACAAAAAAGGTGGCCGAAATTGCAAGCTGGCCGGAATTAGGCACACTTACCCTAAATCTGTTTGTAGTTCCTTGGCCTTTGAAATGAAAATAAATGTGTCGCGATCAGTTCAGCTGGTTCAGCTCTTTTGAGGTGTTTCAACATTTAATGATTGAATGACATTTATATTCTGATTTTAAAGAAATGTATGGTAGAAATACTAATCCAGTTAGAATGGAGTCATCACTTATGGACGTTATAAACTTATGGACAGCTTGCAAAAATCTTAAGTTCTTATCTAAAACAAATTTCGAAAAATCACAAAATTGGTAATCACATCATAAACTAATAATTTTATGACTTTTCGGAATCTGTTTTACGTAAGAATCAAGTTTTTTGCACGCTGTTCAGAAGTCTATAAAGTCCATAAGTAATGACTCCACCCTATTTCAATAAAACCTATACTAATGAGTATACTAAGCGCAATACAAAGTTTCACGATCATTTTCTGACTTTTAGAAATAATGTCTTAAAATCAAAACATAAGAAAGTGTCTCAAATATCCCGGCTCTCCCTTATTATATAAATGAAATGTCTGTCTGCATAGTCTCCAAATTTTTAGTCGAAATATGAAAAAACATTGTTATGGCCTATTCCATGCGATATTACAAAACATGGATCTATAGATGTCCTATATGGAGGGGGTCCCCTAAAACTCTAATTCATTACTTCTTACTGTTTAATCTCTATAGACCTTTATGGCGTGTACACGCCAGAAGTAATTTTCGCCAAAAATTGCCTTTCTTAAAAAAAATTTTGACGTTTCTATCTGCAATGATAAGCGAAATTTCCTTTAAAGAAGTATTTTTTAAAATAGCTCCTAGTGTGTAGACACACTGTAAGTATTAACAAAAAAAGTGTCTTTTTGATGGAATCTTGATATCTTGATATAACCTACGAGAAGTCAATATAATGTAAATTTCAATTTATAAAAAAATAGAGGAATTATATATCACTCTCTCCTTAAAGTTCGAGCAATAAAAGATGTGGCGGTGTCTGGAAAACAGTGACCAGAAGGAGAGAAATTTACCAGAGCGTCCAAATGGGTAAAGAATTGAATTAATCTCAATGATTCACATGCATCTTCCAAGCCATATCTTGATGATGTCTTAATTGTTGGAGAATTTCTTGG
This sequence comes from Phlebotomus papatasi, assembly GCF_024763615.1. Classification (NCBI taxonomy): domain Eukaryota; kingdom Metazoa; phylum Arthropoda; class Insecta; order Diptera; family Psychodidae; genus Phlebotomus; species Phlebotomus papatasi. The sequence continues at coordinate 734,530 of NC_077222.1, read as the reverse complement.
TTGCTTGGGATGCATCAAAAAAAATTCACCGACAGCCTGATTTTTCCCATCCCAAAAACCAGAAGCTACAGAGAGATGAAAAAAAGTCATTTTGAGAGATTTCTATTATGTTTAGCCTCAGAGCCTTAACTTTTGAGATCTTATATATGGCTTTCTTCGAAGGTTAAGAGCTCATTTTCACTTGGAAATTTACTAGTTGCAATGATAAATTTTCCTCAGGCATGAAAACACTCAAGAGATAACCCTTCGTGATCTTAAGAATTCATCTGTGAACATTGAGAGAAATCCATCATTTTGATCATTACAAGTTCTTTCTTGTAAAAGAAGAAGCATCATTTATGCAACCGCATTTGCAAAAAACAAGGTGATTCTTAGAAATTGTAGAGATGTTACACTGTCGAAATGAATTTTTTACACTTGCATTACTTTATTATTAATTGCTTTTGCCACACAAGCTACTGAAGGTATAAAGAAAAAAATGTAAATCAATGTAAATGGCATAGGCTTTAGTTAGAAGATGGATCAAGGTTTCAATGAATTAAAAAAAAATAAGGAGCGGTCTCATCACTGAGAAAATGGAATTAAGTGCAAAAACTTGCTTCCAGATATCATAGAGAGTAGCTTTTTCTTGTACCAAAATGTGATAGATTTTTTCACTGGTGAATTTTGGCACTGAAAGTGGCAAAAAAATAAATTTATTCAGCAAAAAAACAAATTTTGACAATACTCGGGCTAAAACTTTCGAAACAATGAAAATAATATGCAAGTTTTGACAAAGAGAAAATAAAGAAATGCTAATTGTCCTTGTAATGATCTTAGAAGCTAAATTTATAAATAAATTAGACCCATTTTAGCAAATATTTAGATTTCTTTAACTCATCAAAATATAATTTATAATATTTTGTTGAACAAATTTAATTTTTTACTGATCAAATATATTTTATAATTTATCATTTATTTATTATTCTAAATTTTGTAATTCCTTATAAGGAACAATATTTAAAATGGTCGCGAAATTTTACATTGAGAATGTGGAGAATGTCTTTGTTTTGGCATTGTAAGGATGAGCAGTAAAAAAATAAATTTGATAAGTCTTCAATTTTGGACTTTTAAAGAAGTAAAAGTTTTATGAAAGTTTTGATAAAGAAGTAAAATGAATTTAGTTGCACCTGTAACCTAACTTATATGTTAATTATATTATTTAATTAATTAGATTCATTATTGTGAAGGTTTAAGTCGTTCAATCACAAAAATTTAATATTTTTCTGACCATATTTAAAGTTTTATCGACAGAATTTAATCTTTTATTGTTTCTTTCTTTCAAAAAATAATTTCATTAATTAATTGTTAAAGCAAAAATATATTTTTAGTACTACTAATTATGGTTACCATTTGTATTTGTTAATTAATTGTACTAGAATTTACGCATATTTGAAGACGAAAACTCTTGTTACAAATAAAAAAGGACTATGAATTTTGAAACAATCTTAAAATTTATTTTTAAAATTGAATTGCAATAAATATTTCATGTACAGAAATTCGTCTTAAAAGATTAAGTATTCAACGTATCAATATTTCTTTTTTTTTGTATTTCAAAATGTTTAAAATTTTCAATACTGTAAAACTTAAAAATTGATAATTTTCGAAATGCTGGAGATATTGTACATTAAAATTCATCTCCATTCATTAAAGGGGAAAGTATCCACGCTTTGCACAGTCCTAAGCTTCATAATGACTAAATTTTTCCTATGTTTCTGAATAAATGAGACTCCGCAATATATTTTAAAAATAAGATACTTTCCCCTAGTTTTTAAAATATAGGTGCGATGAATCACATATATTGAAAAACATAGAAAAAATTTAGTCATTATAAAGCTTGGGTCCGTACAAAGCATGAGCACTTTCCCTTGCTTTTCTCAATGAAACGTTTTGAAAAATGCAATTTGCTTAATGTTCTCCAACATGATGATTTTTAACAAAATTATTCTTTCTTCTAGATAAAAAGCTCTTTAAAAAAATAACGTGAAAAACTTTTTATTTTCGTATAGGTATTTACTATGAATAAAAGCTTTGAAAGCTCTCTCAATCTGTACCCAAAATTCCTGTATATGATTTTTGAAAAAGAGTTAAACTAATGCAACAAATAATCATTCTTATCTACCCACAGAGAATTTCTCTTGAGGAATTCATTCATTTCACGAAAGGGGAGTCCTCTCTGGCCAACACGTGGCGATGTTGCATAAGGCGACTAAAGTCGCGACGGCAAGAAATGGCATAAGAAAAACAGGTTCTTGCATTTCGCATGACATTCAGTGACGACGAAGAATACCAAAGTGGCCAATAAGTGGGTTAAAAATTTGAATAAAATTTCCAGGAAGGGAAAAGTGACACACAACCTGGCGACATAAATTATCGCGTGTGCTACCAGGGATATAAATCGATAATTGGATTTTTTGGGGAAACCTTGGCCAAGAAAAGGGCTTCTTTTCAGTTACGGTCCTCATAAGAAACTCAGCATCAAATAAGATACCTCAGAAACCGCATCCTCTTTCCCACGTGCTTTCTTTTTTTTTGTTGTTGATATTATGTTCTTTTCTGTAATATGATTTATTTGCGATGTTGGGAGTTGATTATGCACGGGGACACCCCAAAAACGAAAGTTATACCTCTGGCTTTCTTTTGTGCAACTTCTCTTATTTATTAGTGCCTCAACCGGGACAAATAAAGTCTCGGCACTTACATCTCGGATAACAAGGTTTCAATTTGTAATTTCATCTCTCAAGGGAGACATTGTTCAAATACGGTGGATTTTTTCCTTACCGGCGACTCCTTCCGATTGCAAGAAGGGTAATTTATGTGGAAGTCTATGCGAAAGCCTCAAAGAGGGTGTTTCAATTTTTTCTAAAATTATCGGAAGCAATTTAATGATCTTTGCTAAAAATCATTGTAATAAATATTTTCACTTTACGTAAAATTTATTAAATCTAGGAACTAGCTTTTGCACCTCAAAGAACTTCATATAAACGATTGTACATATTAAACTGTAAAAGCTTGTTAAAAAATATTTGAAGTTAAACTTTTCATAACAAACTTTAAAAAAAAGTAAGGAGATAACATTATTTTTACAGACTAGTTTCGAAAATCAATTTGTGTAAAAGTTAAATCAATTTGTGTGTACTAAAGATATTAATGTTTATTTGCTATAAAATTTATTAAACTGAAATACTACCAAAATACAATTATATCGGTGTTATTCATAAATAATAAAAAATCGTCAAGTACAATTTTTATGAAAATCTCAAGAAGTTCTTTGATAAGTTGGAAAAACTTTTAACTTTATTTATAATTTGACACATACTATATTCACATTAACCCAGTTCCTGACGGTCTCAAAAATCTAAATAACAAGCAATTTTATTGATTTTTCAAAATTTATTGGAACATTTGCCCTTAATATCCAATTCGAAACAACAATTTCCTAAAAAATCGTGCCTGATAAGGAATTAGAGGAGTTAAGCCAGATGGCTCAGCCTTAGGTCTGAAGCCCGTATAAGGTGTATCCATAAAGTTTAACTGTTTTGATTTCTTAATAATTCAATTCAATTTAATTCTGTGATAAATAAATAGGACAAGGATCAAATAGGTCCCTAAACAATTGTTGCGGGATTTAAGGAGTACGTGGTAGCCACAAATCTGGTAGCCAAAATTCCCTCAATAAAAAAGGGAGTTGCGGAGAATGCAACACCTCGAACCCGACATACGGAGACACGAAGCCCTAAGCGCAATCTTTAAGGAACATTTTAATTAGGATTGTACATAAATATCGATTGATTCATTAAGTTTTGCAAAATTACTGCAATTGATTGTTGCTTATAAACGCAAGGCTCCCAAGAACTGGACTAAACCTTTAGTACGAAGTCTGACGTTGCTGCTTAACTGCCTCTTGTACCAAGTTCCTGAGCATTAATACTGTGTATAGTACTATAAATTATACAGGCTTTAGATCTGAGGTTTAACTAAATAAATAGCTTAACTTGTATAATTTCAATTAAGGCGTGTTGTTTGTAAAAATTTTATTGTAGGATCGTTCATAAGGCTCAAGCAGAAATTGTTCAACATTAAGAAAAATTAAATAGAAATAAAAATATTACTGTTTTCAAATTGTTGATAGCACTGCCAAGAGCAAATGAAAAGTTGAAGCACCCTTTGCATTAAACTAAGAACAGAATGTTGGGTGATTTTCGCGTGATATGCAAGTGATTTTTTTCGTCCTCACCGTGACGTCCAATTTAAATATTATATATATATAGACTTTGGAATATCTGTGCTGCCAATAAATTAACTGCGCGAGCAACAAATGTTGCTACAAGACGGCACAAATGGAGTGCTTTTGGCGGGAGAGACAGATTATGCTGTTAAGTTGCCGTTGACATATGGTTTACCTTGCTTGTAATGTTCTTATCCGAATTGTAACTGTGTCAGAGTGTCACTTTGCTCAGACTTTTCATTTCCATGAGGCCACATCTATCCCATTTGACTCCTAAAGAGACACCTCAAAACTTATCACATTTGATCTCCATTTTGACACATTTTCTTCATATTTTTTCAACTATTTTCCATTTGCATTTTCACTTAGCGGTCCACTTCACCCGCACAATTTTGAGGATGGATTTCACTGGGTTATGATTCGTTTGAATATTTTTTTTTAAAGAAAAAAAAAACCTCTTAAAGCACACGCACAGTGTGCTTTCCCCGCGCAAAAATGAAAAATGACGGATGATTTTTCGTGGCACCAACACAGCACAATTGCAGAGAGTTGCTCTCAATGGAATAAATATGAATGAAGCAAACGGAGAATAATGTTTACAATAAAATGCACTAAAAAATCGTGAATGAATAATTCAGAATTTATTATGACACAATCACTCCACTTTTGTGCTGAAAATACTTCAAGAGGATTCCAATATCAATTGGACAAAGATAGGCACATTTTATCTAATATTATTTTCACGCTGAGGAAAATCTATCATTTTGCAAAATTCTTTTTTACAACTAAAAAATCCAGGCACTCTTTGTCACTTTTTGCAAATTCGTTAAACAACAAATAATCCCAGGAAAATCCCATGGACATCCTGACCACGTAGTTAAACGGATCGGGGAAAAGCTTAGGCGAAAGCGCGTCAGAGAATCGCGTGTGATTTTCCCGAATGTCATGCAAACACTGAGAAAAGCCGTGGCTCTCGAGCACAAACCAACGCTACAATTGCTCAGCCTTCATCTACAAGCGTCGAGCAGAGCTCTAATACACTGTTGCTGTCTCTTGTGGTAAAGCTGAGAGCTCATGTTTTCACATGGATTCCCTCTTCTCTTTTTTCCAACCCAACAACCGAACTCCGTCCCTGTCTTTCATTCGACCATCAGAAGGGGCTCAATCAAAAATCCTCACTTTCCAGGAGAATGTCCTAAGATCATCATGAGACCCCCTAACCACCCAAAAATTTCCCACAAAATTTTCCCCCAGACTTCCTGGGCAACACCAGCAATGTCTCAGGCAATTAATTCCTCCAAGCTGCGATCTAGATAAAAATGCCTTTTCGGGAGGGTAAAAGAAAATTCCAGTAGAAATATTTTCTATTTGTGTGCCATTATTGGGCGGAAAGTGGAAATCCACCGTGATTCATCGTTGTCTTGCTCGCTGGGTAAATATTTGCCTAACGATTTGTCAAATGGCACACAAACAGGAGAAGAAAAGATGAAAAAAACGCAACTAAAAGGGGCCAGGGTCGGGTCTTAAGAATTTCCCAAGAATACTTTTAATCTGGAAGTGGTGTGGAAAATATTTTTCACGTAAGAAGCAGTCTCAGGAGCTAATCGCACAAAAGCAGTGGCTTTGCAACGCGGAGGTCCCAGGTTCAATTCTCATACGTAGCCTACCTAACTCCAATTCATAGATAAGGGGTAACGCATTTCGGGGAACGTGAGCCAATCAGGCCAGGGAACCCATAAACTTTTTGCACTTGTGCACTTTTTCGAGAAACTCATGGGAAACCTGGATTTTCCAGATATGTTTTCAGGGGGCCGGTCAAAATCCCGAAAACCAAAATCATTAAAGCCAAAATCCCGAACGTTAAAATCCCGAAAGCCAAAATCCCGAATGAGCCAAAGTAATTTTACAGAAAAAAACTTACAGACTAAATATTCTTAAGGATCAACCTGAGTCTATTTAGACCCTAAGGGCCTTGACAGAACTGAGGATTAGCCAAGAGACGGCTTAGCGTAATTATATTCGAAATAATGGTTAAACTACATTTCCATCATTTTCCACTAAGCGGTCTCTCGGCTTACGTCTGAAGTCTGTCAAGGATCTAAAGCAGACTTCGACTTACGATTCGGACACATGACCTAACTTCTCTAATTTTTTAAAAAGCAAGATTAAAGAAAACTTCCACTTAGTATTGTATATTAGATTACATATTTAGTAGATTATATGGATCTAATGGCGTCTATACACTAGTAGAAATTTATTTAAAAAATGCCTTTTTTTTAAAAAAAATTCTGAGGCATCTGTCTACAAGGATAGGGGAAATTTTCTTTAAAAAGGCATTTTTTAAAAAAGTTTCTACCAATGTGTAGACGCCATAAGGGAACTGTACCAGATTCGGGACAGTTAGAAATTTCGGACACTTGTTATGTTTCCCTGTCTCCCTGAATTAAAATTTTGAGATACAAAGACCTCAATAATTTTTAGTTTGTGAAATTGTGCTATTCGTAAGATACAAAAAGGCGCAGGCTGTGCAAACGAACTGTTGTTTGAGAAAGTTCTAGATATGTAACACAAATCAGTGCATACTTGTATTATCTTTGTTCATCTTTAAATTTATATTAAGGATCGTTTTAGAACAAATACGTTAAACTACTCTTTATGTTTTAAACAATATTCCTGAAAAAGTAATAAAATAAAAATTAAATTTGTATTAAAACGAATGAATATTGCTGGTTACACGCAACATGTCTTAAATTTGGCACGGTACCCTATTATATTTCGTAAAATCATTGAAATTATTTATTATAATTTAGGAATTTCTGGTATTCAGGAGAAGTTTCAGTTTCTATCCTAAAATCCGTGTAAGATCTTACACATCTTAAATCGGTTTGGATTTGATAAATGGTTTCTGTATATATTTTAAATTTATGCTCTTTCGTATTTTGAATGTATGCGATATTTCTGCACCTAATGTGATCACTAATCACACATTTAGACGTAAGTTTTTTGCTGTACTTTATAAAAATATTTAAACAGATTAATTTAAATTTTAAAAGTATTATATACTTTTTTTGTAATATTCCTAAAAGTATCCAAACAATTTATTTTAATAAGGTATATAAGTTATTTGAAAACTTATTACTTATTATTGAAAGTTAGTGTTTTTTTCTGTTCACCACTCGAGGACATAACTAGCGAATGAATTTGTAGATACTTCTGAATAAATAAATTAAAATACGGCTTCACAGTAGAGAAAATCATGAGAAAAACATAAGATTAATTGAAGTATATAAGAACCAAATGTTCTCATCCCAAAACAAATAATCTCCTGAAACAGCCCTGACTCACAAAACATTTTCTCCAGCTGAGCGACAGGCAGAGGAGTGGGAAGGGATTCGTCATTTGAGAGATTTAGATCCCACCCCAATTGAGGCGCCCATCATAGAAATATCCGCCATATGTGGACGACGTAAGTTCTTTCTCTTACGAGTCAGAGGCAGAGCACCATGGTTGCATTTGGGACTGTGATGGTGGTTTGAGTGCTTCTCCCCTGCGTGTTAGTTCAACTGTCAGAACAAATCAGTCAACGGGCTGTGCGGAATGGTGAGTGAATAAGAAATATGACCTGCGCAAAAATGGACTCTCCAATGTTAAATGGTTCCTTGATGAGAGAGACGTCTTGTGGCGTGAAAGAGACCTAAGTTACTATCGATTGCTACCCCCTGAACTCACAAATACTAAAGTTCAATCTTGGCGCCAAAAGGAAGAAGTCTCCCGAGGCGCCGACGAAGAAAAAAAAGTGAAAGTTCGCTTCTGGAGCGATTATTTTATTAATGAAAATCGCGAAATTTGTCGGAAAGTGTTGGGTTTAGAGCAATCGGACTTGAATTATTTGTTGCAATTTACTGGGTAGTTGGAATGTTAATTTAATGGCCATTAGACATGGAAAGGCTCCCTCGAGATGAAACCAACAGGTTTTTCCCCATTTTCCCACAAAACTCTCAAAACTTTATATATATAGTACCTCACCGTCTTGTCCCACAATTATGACCGTCTTTGGAGATTTTCACCTTTTTTGGTTAGGGGTGTTTACCTGTAAAAGAGAAGAGAAAGGTATACCATTAAAAATCGATTGTCTACTTTACACCCTGCTTTCGGGGGAAGGAACTTTGGATATTTTCGGTAGATTACTGACGGCAATTCATATACGAAGGTCAAGGAGATGAACTCCCTCCGGATGCGTCAGGGGGTGCAATCCTTTCAGGACAGGAAAACACAAAATTCTTTGCCAAAGCTTTCGACGCTTCAACGCGTCTTCCTCAGTGGTCAAATCTGTGATTTGTCTCTGAAATTTTGTCCGCACAGTCTGTCTACTACTCCAAATGAGGATTTACAGGGAAAATTGGGAATTCGTCGCGGGTACTCCTTATTGGACATTGATGTGAGGCCTTCCCAATTTGGATTCCCAATTTTCCCTGTAAATCCTCATTTGGAGTAGTAGACAGACTGTGCGGACAAAATTTCAGAGACAAATCACAGATTTGACCACTGAGGAAGACGCGTTGAAGCGTCGAAAGCTTTGGCAAAGAATTTTGTGTTTTCCTGTCCTGAAAGGATTGCACCCCCTGACGCATCCGGAGGGAGTTCATCTCCTTGACCTTCGAACTTTGGATATTTTCTACAACTCAATCTTAGGGACAGAGTTGTTAGAGATAACGAATGGTTTAATCTAGATAAGATAACATTTGTCATTTTCACCATCTAGACTAGATACATAAAGAACAAAGTCGAAATAATAATAATTATAATCAAAATATTGCTGAGACTAAATTGCTATCAGTTTCCCACTAAATAAGTCGTTTCTCAGCTGAGGCCGAGAGACAGATTTGTCAGAAAGTGATGCAAATGAAATCTGATCATTATTTTGATTATAATTGCGTTAAGATGTCTCTCAGTTTAAGTCGCAAGTGTGTCTAGAGCATAAGAATGAGTTCAATTAGTACTCGGATATCGATGTAGGGAAAGTGGTCTGCCTTTGAATGTTTCAATTTTCCTCTTATTTCTTAAAGCAAAAATTCTATTCTGTGAACTATAGTTAATATTATTATTTTCTATTAACTTCGATTTGGGAAATAAAAGAAAAATTGAAGCATTCAAAGGCTGTCTCATTCAAAGGCAGGCCACTTTCCCCTACTGTATTCGTCTTTTTTAATATAAAATTTCATCTCAACTGAACTAAGATTGTTAAATGTAAAAGTAAGAACACTACAAAAGATTTCAACTTAAAAATATACTTCAGTCGAGATGTTTCTTATTCGAACAGTACGGCTATTAATGTGTGAGGTTCCCATTTTTGTTATTTATTGTTTTTCCTCAGCATGTCAGATGTTAATTTTATAGATTGATGATTTTGGTATCTATTTTTATGGATGTTTTTAGTTTTTAAAGAATTTTCATCATAGGATAATGGTAAAAATAGGTCTGAAGGCCTATGGCCTTGGTTAGGGCGGTAGGTAAGGGGGGAAATAAAAAAAAATATTTGACAATATGGCAAATTGCCTTGCATATTGCTCATAATGAGCAAAGGAAAATTAAAAATAAATTTAATAAATAACAGAAAAATAATTAATTAAAGAAAAAACAAAAATATTAAATAGGAAAATTTACCAATTTTTCGTTTTTCTCGAAAAATATAATATTTAGTAAAAAAAAGAGGTTATTTCATATAAATATGAGGAGAGAGAGAGTTAGAATTACTAATGAAAAGAGTTGAAACAACTCTTCCAAATATTAGACCTTAAAAAAAGTACAAATAACAGCCATAATTCGTTATTCGGATTTCAAAAATTCGTATTTTAAAAAACGAATTAATTTTACTTCAATTCGAGTAACTTTTACTCGAGTTTGATGTTCACTAGAAAATGTAATTTTAATAAAAAAAAAAAGAGATTGTTTCAGAGATTAATTTTAGAGTAACACACTATTCTTTTTTTTTTTAATTTTGAAAAAAAAAAGTTTTTAAGTATGCTTTGTCAGTCTGTTCCCGGTTTAAACACCAAATCGAAAGAGGTATCTAGTCTAGATAAAATTATCTACATAACAGACAACTCTGCTTATGGGTTGAAGTTTTTTTTATCCTGGGCACCGCAATAAATCGCCATGAAGTATCACAACCTCAAATTAAATCATCCAACTTTCTCTTCCTCACAGTTGGACTCCCAGGCTTTCGGTGATCCTTTAATGTTCCTGTTGGACCTTCCGACGACACTCCATTGAGATATTAAATCCTAAGATATATATTTTTAAAACGTGTCCTAAACCAAGAAAAAAGCCACTGAGACAACTTGTGGAAGCACTACAAGACCCAAATTGGTTAACAAAGAGATTGCCGCCTTATTATAGGCATTGGCGTCAGTGGATCCCCTAAAATCATTGACCATGATCGTCAGATTACACGAAATACCAATTGAAACCACTTCCGTGATTAATTGGTGAGACGATGGTATTTAGTTGGATCTTCGAAATTGCAACATGAAAGGTGTTTCTCTTAAGTTTTAAAAAGAACAGGCGGGTTGATTGTTAGAATGAACGTGTGATTCACATAAATTAGTCTGGGCATGGTGTTGAAAATGTCATCGTATTGGAGGCGAGATTCTGGTTTTATTGTTACGCCATGGACAACTCATGCGAAGAAGAGAAGCCAAGTACCAAGAATAAGCCACTGTTTCTAATTTACACAGAACCCGCGCTTATTTCTCTTTTGAGATTCTTCCCTTTGACCAATAAAAAATCCAACACAGAAATACAATATATTTTTAGGTATTAGGGTCTGGGATGGGTGACCTCTGGGTGACCCCCATCAGGATCTCTTCAATAACTCACAGGACTGCTGGAAAAATCATCTGCAATCATCGCTATATATTTCCTTCGTCATTTTTCTCCGGCCGACCAGAATAATCGAATTATTTCATGAGACTTGCTTCTAATTGAAAAATATTGCTGGGAGAATGAGGACTGGTTATGTTGGACCTTCAGGGAGGAGCTCTATACATGATGGCAATTACAGGCCATCAGTTGCAACTTTTACCACCCCGGTGAGACTCAAACAAATGGAAGAACTGGAAGCCTCTTGGATTTCTTTGTCAAGATTTAAATTTTACCCAAAGGGGTTGACTACTTCTCAATTTTTTTTTGTGTTTCCCTTTCTTATAGTGTTAGTAGTGTATTTGAAATAAGATATTGTGAAATAGAATTTGAATACAAAAATTTTTAATTAGATACAGTTGCGCCTAAGTTCTCTTTATGTGTCGCTTAGAACTAGAGTTGCCTATGTTAATAAGAACTTGGTTACCATTCATTTTCCAGTTGCACTGATCAGAGAATCGAAATTATGATTTTGTGTTTAGAATCCCAATTGAAATTCATGCGGTGCGGTATCGCTTAAGTTCTAACCATTTGTTCACCCTTTCTGAAACAGGAAATTCTTGCAGGGGATGGTCGGTTTGAAATTGAGCTGTTTGGTGTGTGTGGAAAAAAGGCCGACTACCCTTTTTTCGTTGTTTGCATGCTCTTGAAAATTCATAATCATAAAACCATTTTGTCCGCTACGAGAGAAATTAAAATGTTAGACCAAATTGATTTATGGTCGCGCTAGTTATTCATATTGCCGTGATGATGACACAGCTGACGTTGGTGTTTTGTTCGTTCTCTGATCATCGTTCAAGGCAATGAATAATTAAAATGTGTGTTTCGCCCCAAAAAAGGAACACACATATCTCTCCCAGAAAAAAAACAAGAATTTTCACTACCATTAGAATAATTACGATATAATTTGAGTATGACCTCGCGAAGGTGATAATGTTGGGTATTTATCAAGAGAAAATGCACCTAAGAAGTGTCTATGAAGGTATACAAGAAACACACCAAAAAAAAGGAAAAAAAACTGAGGGTTTTTTAATAATTTTTCTGGTGAATGAAACTTGGTGGGTATATCCCCCTTATCATCCACTTCCCATCGATTCTGCCTTAGTCGCGTTCTCGTTCCACATTGCTGGACTCTGGCCTCATGTTTCCTCTGTTCGGTGTTGTTTCTTGGAGAGTCAAAAGACGCCTTCTTCCCCTCACAACAGCCCATGATCCCATCCTTTGGACATGGAAAACCCTCCCGTAGAGAGCCCCCTTCATCTACCAAAATAACGGCCTATAGGCAATAATTATAATATAACTTTCAGAAATTGATTTATTGCGCAAAATTGAAGATAACGTGTATGCTAGGAATTATATAGAAAAAAATGGAAATTCCACTCAAGAGCTGTACAACGAATTATAATTTAATAAAATACTATATACATAAATACATCACATTCTCGCGCAGTGTGTCTCTAGAACACGCTCAAGAGATGCCACACTGTCGTTTTTTTTTATTCATAAATGTTATGCTCTTCACAAAGGTTTATCCGTCTCCCAGGAAAAACAACCAACTCAGAGGTAAGACAACAAAAGAGTCCAGGAAGTGGCATTCCAATAATTGGCCAATTTCCAGAGACCTCGAATTAAAAATTCCGATACCGATTGGTTAAATTCTAAGAAGTTTAGATTAATTTTTCACAACTGACATTGCTTCTGAAACCTTTTCCGGTGAGGACTGTTTTTCGAAAAACATATCTCATATTTTGCAGAAAGATATCATTGGATATCCTAAGTGAGCTCTAGTGAAAATTATTTTAGGTCACGCCCTCTTCAAGTATTAACCCTTTAACGACGAGACAGTTTTCGCGGATCGAAAATACACAATAAAAATGAAACCGATAGAAAAAATCAGTAAAAAGTCATCTAGCCTTAGAAAATCCAACAGAGTCTGATTCGGTGTATTTTTTGCCTCTATGAACGATAGGGACAAAAATAGCCTAAAAAGTTAAGTAATTTTTCTGCCAATATAAATGAATGATAATTTTCACTCTAATGAAAAATATTATGTTTGAGTATTGTAGTTTCTTTTTCCAAAACGGTTTTGCTTAAAAACAATTGGAAGTATAAAAAATAAATAAAATTAATTTTCAAGATGAGAATTTAAAAATTCGTCATTTTTGAGCTTAAAAATTTAGTGTATAGCAAATAGCTAGAGACTTGCAAAAAATATCCTAGATTCCTTCAACCTTCTACTTTGCAATTACGTACAAACATAAGGAAAAAATAACTAGGTAGTCAGGAAAAATAATTTTCTTTATGGAACACCAGTGTTCCAATCGTCCTTAAAGGGTTAAATAATGGTCAAATAAATTATAGTGCTTACGTGAAGAACGTAGGTTTTAATAAAATTACCAAACAGGTGATTAGATTAGATAAGTAATCCTTTTCTCTCAATCTGACTGGACTAGGCCCCAAAGAATAGATTGGAAATCCAAAATATACTACCAGAAAAGGAGCATTTCCACCATTTGTTCCTGGAAGTGGAAATCAACGCTGAGATGCGGTGGACGTACGAGGAGTATGAAAGAACAAAAATTAGTTTAAAATAATTAAATTCAACGAATTTGATTTTTTTCGTGTTGTTAATGCTAAATTACAGGTTAATACGATAATTCCCGTATAAGCTATATGTAATAATAAATAGTAATAGTGATATTAATTCAATAATTAAGCCAAGCCTAGGTTTAAATTTAAAAATATTATATTACATTTATATAAATTTATTTATTTTTAATCATTTATTGATTTAATACAATATTCTTTTGAAGATTGTGATTGAGTAGCTTAGAATTTTGGTTATTTAATCTCTTTTCGTATTAGCGCTTTAAATATCTTCATTTTGTAATTTTCGTTCCTTTCTTTTAATTTCCTTCTTTTAATTCTTTCTTTCACTATTTTAATTTCCCAAATGATTTAAATTCACCCTAATTCTTATCTTTATTCTTATCATAAAATTGTCAGAAAATTTGAAAAGTTTTACAAAATCTTAAAGAGGGCGTGGTCTATATTTCAGTGTTCTATTCGGACTAGGCAAAGATTACATCAGAGTTATTGTAAGCTGAGAATTGGATTAAAAAAAAATGTTGCGCTCACCTAAACTTATACCCAGCTATATGAGCATACTTTTTCGAAAACAAACTTGTCCTCTTCTGCAAATCCGAATTTTATATAGAGGATTACCCAGTGCATGGAAGGTGCAGAAAAAAAATGCAAAAGAGCGAGAAGAGTGGATTCTTTAAGGTGGAAGAACTCCATGGTTTTATTTATTCTTTTATCACATCTACTATCCGCAATATTCTGCAACCAATAAATCATGAAAATTATAGCTTGTTCCACATTTTCGTTTTGGATTAATGCTCCACTGTCTGTGAGATGAAATCTCAGCTTAAATCCCTCCCTTGTCTCCTCAATTCGATTTTTGCCTTCTGCTCTTCCTTTCGAAGGTGGAAAAAAAAGACGACATATCGGACAATTTTCTATATAAATATACAAGAGCGCGAAAATATGGCATCGCCTGTAATTTTCACCATATCACGAGGATTTTTGATTGATTCACGGATTTGACACTCCCTGATTTATGGGCGAAAACACCATAGAGATTTTCTCATAGATTCCTAGTGGTTAGAGATTCGCAGAATTCCCCGAAGAATCGAACACGGAGCATCTTTTATTGGCCTGATATAAGCAAACTTTATTAAGCGACTAAGCTGAATAAGTTGCGAAGCTGACTATTAATGAACTTTTGTCTTAAAATATTTTTTTTAAAAACTTTTATGAACTAATGTAAATTAATGTTTTCAATGAAAGCCTATGTCGGAAAGAATACTAGGGGAAAGTACCCATGCTTGATACCATGGGAAGCTTCGTAATGACTAAATTTTCTATGTTTCACGATATATATGTGACTTATCGCAACCATATTTTAAAAACTATGGGAAAGTGTCCAGTTTTTAAAATATATTGCAGAGTTACGTTTATTGAGGAACATAGGAAAAATTTAGTCATTACGAAGCTGCCAATGGTATCAGGCATGGGCACTTTCCCCTACCAATCAGAAGATGTCTGAGATTTATCCTATTAAGCTTGAATTTATTCAATATAGACCGGTTTAAAATTTCTAGACTTCCAAAGTTTTTCTTAAGCAAAGTAGGGGAAAGTGGCTTGTCTTTGAATGCGTCAACCTTTGAATATTTCAATTTTTCTCTTATTTTCCAAAGCAAAAACTCTATTCTCTAAACTATAATTAGTACAACTAACTATTTTGTACAGAGGACAGTGTGTCCTATATTAAATTAAATAAATTGAATTGAATTGAATTGAATTATTTTCTATTAACTTCGATTAACAAAATAGAATTTTTGCTTTGGGAAATAAGAGAAAGAAATAAATGTTCAAAGGCTGCCGCATTCTAAGGCAGACCACTTTCCCCTATGCATATTCTGGTATTTAGATGAGCGCTTAATTATAAGCTTTAAAACCTTTAAATATGGACTTCAGATCTGAGACTTAGATATATAGCTTAACCTATCTAATTTCCAATAGGGCAAGATTTTTTGGTAAAGTTTCGTTTAGGACTGGATTATTGAAGGCAAGTAATCTATTAAATTCTTAATAAAACTAATAAAATTTGTTACTGTTTAAGGTTTTCGGATGGTGGGCGAAACCTCTAATCTGGTACCTGATTTAGTTCATTAGAGTATTCAAGCTTAGAATCAGGGGGGTGACATTATCTCTGAAAAATGCCACCAGTTTTAGTGTAAATTTTTCCTGTTTTCGTACAGATTTCACGAGATATCTCCAAAACTACGTAGGTTGCTAATCTGGGGTTTTCGGTTGCCTTTTCGTTATTAAATTGGCTTTTATTTTGTATTAGTATTATTTGCTAATTTATTCTACAATGACAGAAAACAGCTAATAAACTCAAAAGTTTTTTCGGCACGCTAGAAACAAATGGGAAACATACGAAACGTCATGCCCTCGCTTAGAATATATAAAACTTCTTAATTAAGGGATTTTAAATCAAACTTAATTAGAACTTTTAAATAACACGGGATTTAAACTGAAGGTTTAGCCCAATTTCAAAATATCTCTAAAACTTAAATGACAAAGGATATTAGTTCTTTACCAAAATCCAAGTAATCGTCTGCTGCCATTAGTATTCAAGATAAAATCTTTCGGAAAACTTACATGATAAGAAAATTAAATAAAGTAAAGCCTTATGGCTAAGCCTTAGGTTTGAAGGCTGTATAAACTTCAGTAGGAGAAAGCTCGGCACTTTTCGGACACTTCAAGCTTCTGACAACTCATTTTTTCAATTGTTCTCAATCGACTTCATCTGTAGCTCTTTTCTGGAAATTTACAATATATTAATAGGCCAAATTCATTTAAAAGATATAAAAAATGCATTGTTCAAAGCTTGAGTCGTTCAAAAGTAGCGTGCGTTTTCCTAAATGTTCTTTTTTCAATTTCTGCAACCGATTTCCCTAGACTGAATTGTAAATGTTAAAAATGGTACTTTTTTTAATCTAAATTTTTAAAATTTGATTTTTTTATTTATATTTAACTCGAATTTAGTGCATTTCTTGTTATTTAATCCTGTCCTTAATATAATGTTTCCACTTTTTTTCTTCTCAAAGTGAGTGAAGTTTATTAAGTTTTACGTGCGAATCATTTTATGTTTTGGAGTCAAGAAACACGGTATACCCTTTTTTAAAAACTTCTCTATTTCCTCTTCTAAGTAAGAGGAGTAAATATAGAAGTTTTTTTTAAAAAAAAAAGGTCTATAACCGTGTTTTTTGACTCCAAATTATCCACAAAAGACCGAGAATACAATTCATTTTATATTTCTTCTTGTAAATATAAATTACTTGAATTTTTATTATATCTCCAATGGTTCGCAGTTTAATTTTGATTATATTAAAACATTTTTGGAAATACATAATTAAAATCGAAAGACAATACCGGAGCTTTTAGGAGAAAGTGTCAGTGTCGCTTTGAGGAGGCTCTTGAGAGGGAAATAGAAGTAGGGGGCTGTGAGGATAGAGGGGATTGTAGCCACCCTCTGAGAGATGCAAAATAGTACAATCAAATTTCCAACCGAATACGTCAGTCATAGATCGGATTTCCTCGCACCAGAACCCCTCGGAAGGAGTACTGCAAGACTCCCGACAGTTTCTGAGGGTTGCCGTCATGAATATTCAATTCGACCCCTTCGATCTCCCTCAGTCCCCCCTGCTGCCAGTGTCGAAAAGTGAGAAGGTGGCCGAAGAATGGTTTTAATATCCGGCGTCGCAAATCTCACAGCAAGGAGGACCACCAGGAGGTTGCTCAGCCTCCCCAAAAAAAAAGCCGTTCTTACACCCCCTATGAAAACCCTCAATGGGAGCACCCTGTGGCTGAATTCAAATTTCTGGACCCATTTGAATCTCACTCGCCATTTTTAATGAAAGCCGTCAGATTGCTGGTGAAGGGAATTATTCATGTCATGGATTATGGGGGTGTGTTTGGCTCTCTTGGTATGCTGGTGCTTTCTGCCCTCTGGCCTCTATCTCCCAGTGAACGAGAGGAAATGGATTTTCTAACCCCTTTTTTCCAGGACAATGATGGTATTCAAGAAAAATTCTTAATGCTCGCTCCTTTGAAAGGAAAATTTTAGGATATTCAGGGGGCTTATCATGAAAATTTTTGGTTTTTCCAACCAGTTCTGCCGCTTTTTTTTATATTTACAATAAGTGATATCTTTGCTTTACTTTCTCATCCCATGTTCTAGCCTCTTGAGCTTTTCTTTTATTTCTTGTCAAGTTTCTCTTTGACTCTACAACACTCTTTTTATCCCCTTGGGTCTCGCGAGCTCCTGGAGCGGGGGACACCGGAGTGCAATTGGAATTCTGAGTAAATTTACACACTTCCAAGAAAAAGCGTGTGCCGCGCAAAAATAACATGCAAATATGCAAATGCAACGACATCGTTAAACACTCTCATGTGCACCACTGCAAAATGCTAATAAAATTTTCTTGCATGCACCAATGCGAGAAGACTTCATTAGTGAGTCAACATGGATTGCAATTTTTAGCCTCTCTTTTCTTTTTAATTCAATATTGGCCACAAACTCAATTAATATCCCATTCTACACGGGGGAATCCCAAGTGTGGTCACACGGGGGCAACATGGACCGTTTTGGCAAGCAAAACGGTCTCCAAAATGCCATTCTGAGGCCTTTCCTCCATATCTCTTGGACATTTGCAAGACAGAGAGATAGAGTGTCCCAAGTGAGAGAAAAAACGAGTCATCGTCTTTTATTGCTGATCGTAAATCAAAGAAGAGTATCTCTTGCTTAAGTGGTTTATTTATTGCGCTTGAATTGCTCGAGATTTCTCGGGGAATCTCGCGGGAATGCCTTGGGAGACAGACTGGGACACCCAATTAGAGATATTTTGAGGGCAATTTTGATAGACTTCTTGCATGGTTGGATTGCTCTATGAAAGAGGGAAATAAGCTGTAATTGGAAAGCGATTTATTTTCGTAATATATTTTGGCTCATTTTATAGACTCTAAAGAGGATCTCTTTATTAAAAACACATAAAAAGAAAAGTCAGCAAAGTTCAACATTTTAAGTCATTTTTTTTAAATTTACTCTTACACACCGCATGATGTGGTATAGTAAAAATAAAATAAAATTTAAAGTATTACAAAATGAATTTAAACTCCGAAGCACAATTAAAAAAGAAAAATAGGTTCAACAGGTAAAGTCCCATATAAAATTTTAAATAGGAGTGAACGGGGATGATTGGGACAGGGGCAGTCTGGGACGCGACAAATTTTTCATTGCGATATTCAATATAAATCCATAGAGAAATACACCACAAAGTATTCGTATACAGCATTGAAAAATTGCAAATCTAAAAGAATTGATATCCTTAATTTAAAGTCTATTACAAACTATAATTTTTTAAATATGAAATAAAATTGTAAGTTTTTGATTTTGCAATGTTCCTCTTTCCATTTAATATTGACTGTAAATATTTTAAATTAAACAAATTTAACTAGATTTTGGAAAATATTTACAAAATTTGAAAAGATTACGCCTAATGCCCAACGCGCAATAACTTTTGTTTGTAAATATGTTTTCAAAATTTCCCATGAGAGTAAGCGAGATAACTAGATCTCTAATTCACTCACTCTCATTGAAATGTAAAACCATTTTTACAAAACAAAAGTTATTATGCGCTGGGCATAATGCCCAACGCACAACAACTTTTGTTTGTAAACATGTTTTCGAAATTCCATATGGGAGTGAGCGAGATGACTAGTTTTAGGTTGTCATTCACTCTCATTAAAATGTCAAAAACATGTTTACAAAACAACAGTTATTGTGCGCTAGACATAATAACTCCTGTTTTTTAAACATGTTTTTGAAATAACAGTGAGAATGAATTAAATCTACATCTAGTCATCTCGCTCATTCTTATAGACTGTTTCGAAAACATGTTTACAAAACAAAAGTAATTGTGTGTTGGATTTTATTTTAACTTTTTTTTATTTAAAACATTTAAATACAAACTTTGTACTCTCGGGGATGTAATTTTAATACCCATAAAATTGTAGATGGCGCTCAGATCGTCTGATAGTCAAAATAAAAGCGACAACAATGTTTTTCATGGAAAATAATTATTTAAAGTGGTGTTTTTGTGCTAAAAGATGCAAAAATATTTGAAAAAAGGTAAGAAAAGTGTTCTATTACAGATAATTGTAAAAATAATCTTTAGGGAAATTACGTCAGGACTGCAAAGCATTCGGAGAATAAGCAAACGTTCCGGATGGTTCATGGTCTTTAAAAAACGATTCGGGAGAAAAAGGACAGATAATCCTAACCGGCTTATGTAGGTGAGATTCTTAACTTGAGCTAACTCGGAGTGCATGCAAATTCGATTTAGAGCTGAAGTTGGGAGACGCTATTCAGTTATCTTGAATCAAATTCGTGAAATTATACAAATTTTGTATTTAAACTAAAATATAAAGGATTTGGATGAACTGACAGAAAAGTGTTATATGGGTGAAATGTAGACCAGAATGTACTCTATAATTTTCCTATAGAACATGATCTCATCGATTACTCAGAAGCCAAGATAAGCGAGGTTTTTTGTTTCTTAACTCGTTTTTTCATCCAGAGTGCCCCAAGTAGTCATTTGTTGAACTTCAACTATATCAAAGAATTGTTGTATTTTGCGAGACTTTCCATTTAAAACCCTATTTTAAGTGTCTTGGTGGAGTAGAGGCAGTCAAATTGGCATCTGAGTGATTTCAAAGCGTTATTATGGGAAAAATCAATTTTTTCACACTTAAACGGCAAAATCGGAGTGATAGCGTAGTCTGAGTGGAAAATGATGTATGGACGAAATGTAGAGAAAAATGTGCTCTACAATTATGTTAAAGTAATCATCAAAATCGGTTCAGCGACAGTCGAGATAATTGAGGTTATGTGATATTGAAATTGGTTTTTCGACTGTGGCGCCCCTGGTGTTGGTCCCACGAAGTTCAAATATTCTAGAAAGTTGTAGCATTTGGTGAGATCTTTCGTTTAAGCCCTCATTCATCAAAATCGGTCACATAGAACCGGAGATATGATTTTTTGAATTTCGTGAACTTTGACCCCTCATATCTCCGGTTCTATTGAAACCACAGCGCACATACGCACCATTTTGGAAACGTCCTAGACTGGACTAAAACATACTAAAATTTCATTAACTTGCACAATGCCGTTTTTGAGAAAAATGACTTTGAATTTCGATGAATTTTGACGCTATCACAGCGCCACCTATGGGGACTTTTTAAACTTCCATCTGAAAGTGCTCATCGAGACGAAACCAAAAAGGTAAAATTTAGGTCGCTATGTTAATTAGAACCGGAGATAAAGGCCGGTCAATGTTCGAACTTTGACCCCTTATAGCTCGGGTCAGGGGTTATGGATCGACTTAAGGTTTTTTTTGTTTGATAGGTATAATCAACGGCTACAACATACTAAAATTTCAGCCCGATGCACAATGGAATTTTTGAGTTATTTAACTTACAAGATTTAAAAATTTTCTTTTTAATAATAGCGCCCCTAGCGGTGGTTTTATGAACTTTCGATGTTAGAAGGGGAAATGGCATTTCGCGAGAGCTTTCCAAAAAGCCCTCACTTTTTAAATTCTGACAATTAGAACCGGAGTTATGGCCATTTTAAGAAATTTTTTTTGGACCCTTATAGCTCGGGTCAGGGGGGTTGGGGGACCTTAAGTTTGGTATTGATGGAAAGCTCTAAGGCCCAGCTATAACATACTAAAATTTGAGCCCGCTCGATGCCATAGGGACGGAGCTATTGAGAAAACAAAAAAAGGGGGGTCTTCAAAATGGCGGAAGGAGGGGTGGGGGGTGGGGGGTCAATGCACCAAGTTGCAATTTTCACCCGATATATAACCTTTGCCGAAAACCGCAAGTCGATATCTTTTTTAGTTTAGGAGCTATTAAGCTCCAAAGAGCGGCCGGCCGGCCGGCCGGGAACGTAAAATAGCCACATATATATTCGTGATCAGGAAGTGCTGAAACACATTTTGGCCAAGTTTGAGGTCGATCGGACGACATGAAATTTTGTTAGGATTATAGTAGGTGAGATTGTTAAGAATCTCACCTAATACTGAAGAATTGAAGCAGCAATTCAGGAACAAGATTATGCCTTATTTAGCATTTTGAGCTCCTACAAACTCCTTGAGCTTCTACCACCTAAAAAATTAAATTTTCCCACAAAAACCACGTCCAAAATATTGCCTTTCTTGTTCCATTCTATGCTAAACAAAGCGAGAGAATTAATATTTTCTCTTTAAAAAGAAAAGGAATTATTCTTCAAGCCTTTTCAAGCACTTTCACTACTTTTAATAAAGTCAATAAAGTTTTAATAAGGTCAGTGTCTAGTCTACACTTCGTAGGATCTCAAGCTTCGTAATGACTAAAATTTTTCCTATGTTTCTCAATAAATGTTTTTTGACAAATTTTAAAACAAGGGAAAGTGCCCAGTTTCTAAAATATATTGCGGAGTCACATTCATTCAGAAACAAGGAGTAATTTAGTCATTAGGGATCGTATAAAGCACGGGCACAATAAAAATGTCCGAAACATGCCAGCTTTCCTTAAATAAGCTTTTCGTAATGTTTCAAGAGCTTCCCATTCTTGTGTTTGAATTTTATCTTTATAAATCGATTTTTTATTACATTTAGGAAAATTCCGGTGCTCAAAGCTTGAAGAGATGGTAGCTTATAATTTAATAACTAATTTTATAAACAACATTATAGATATATAAATTGCCATTGTAAAGCTCATCATCAAGTTTTAAATAGATCAAGTAATTAATTAACGTAATAAAATATGGGGAAGTGAGGCTACTTTGAGCTGTGGGGCTAGATTATTATACGACTTTTCCGCCTATTTCTAAATGAAGCTGGTCCTTACAATTATTTTATTTAGATCCACAATTATTTTGTCTATCCAAATTACATCATGTTAAAACCCAGTTTCCAATAGAAATGAAAAGAAATTAGAAATCGTATAACAATGTAGCCCCACCTCCCCCTACTGATAATTCTAATTCTTTAAATGGTTCACTCTAATTTATATTTGAAATAAAAATTCAATCGAGTAAATACATTGTTGCTAATATAAATTCATAAACATGTTGTTGATGCAGAGAATCGATAATCCTGTCAATCAAATGCATTTCTTAAGCATAAATACTGTCTCAACTTTTTTCTCAATGACATACCAAGAACCCAATCAATTGATTGTGCCTCTGAGAGCCGGTAAGAAGCGTGGAAATCTCGTAAGTAAACCCTCAGACGAAGAAAACGGATGGTAATGATGATGTTTTACGATGCAATAAAATTTGAGATTATGTTCCTCCGCCACAGAAACGAACTGTTGCGCTCAGAAGTTGGCATTCGAGTGTGTGAGACGAGGTTGAATATTATGGCAACAAAGTGGAATTTTATTGAAGTTTTATGTCTCTATAAATGACTATGTGTGGACTTGGTTTTATGACCATTTAATATGTTGTTTATCTTGCAATAATTCAATTCATTACGAGAAATGCCACTGAATTCGTCGTCTTTTCACACTCACGTGTGCTTTCATTGAAGATCTCGTGCTGGATTTTGGCGCCAAGAATTTTTTTTTCTTTGTGGGTGTATGATAAAAAGGAATAACCAAGCGTCTCAACTTTGCAGGTTGCTCGAATTTATGACCTCTATTTTGTGCCGTAAAATGATCCATATGATAAATCGGAAAGTTTCAAATATTTCATTTTTATATGTTTACCAATTTATAACTGATTTAAACCGACTCATAAATCATTTCAAATCCTTCAAGAAATTGCAAATTAATTGCCTAATAGATTTACTTATAGTATGTTATGTTATGTTATTCGAATTTGAAAGGATTAGGGGAAAGCGCGGTACCTTCGGACGATTTATGCTTTGAATAATTCATTTTTTTTCAATGTGTTATAAATGATTTTGGTCCATTATATAATTATATTTCAATAGCTAGGCCATTGCCTCAAATTTTCAGAAAAGTTATAGATAAAATCCATTAGGAACATAGCGAAAAAATTGAATTGTCCAAAGTTTGAGTCGTCAGAAGGTACTGCGCTTTCTCCTATCGGATTTGATATCATCTGATGAACTTGGGGTGGTATAATTGAAAACCCTATGTCTCTATCTCTAACCGTTTGACTTCCATATCAAACGAAGAGGGAAAAAACGTCAAAGACCTTTTTACAAAAATAAAATTCGAAAAAAATACAACATATCCTTTAGAGAAGGTGGGACGTGGGACTTGAAATTTATAGAGTATCGAAAAATAGAAGGGATTCTATATAATTGTTGTTTCCGTGACGTTCGAGCAAAAGAGAAGAAGATGATATTCATGAAGGAAATTCAATTTGGGTAGGAATTCTTCTATTTTTGGCCTTTTCGTCCCTTTTTTCAGAGATGAACTCCACGGAAGAGCAGAGACACAGAAGTAAATGGTAGTGCAGAAAAAATAAAAGAGTGGCGCAAATCGAAAAACTAATTTACAATTCAAAACATATTCAGCGACGCTTACATTTGCCAACAATCTTTCCCCAAGAAAGTGAAGCAAGTTCTCGCTCTTGGTTTCTTTTTTTTTTTGAGAATGGATGGCGATGAAAATAGAAAATAAAAGTGTAAATCTTAGTTTTGCACTCAGAACACGTTTCACTTTTAAATTAAATCGAATTCCGAAACATTTGACTAGATTATAGTCTCCGGGAAAATGCAATTTGTACCGTGGATGGAAATTTCTTTCTACTTCACTTGCCATGTGAAATAACTCAGAGACACCTCTTCGTGAGAGATCCCTAAAGGTATCCACACCTTCTAGCCAACGAAAATACTTCCTGGCAACACTTTCTACATAATAGTTTCACGCAAGAATCGCAATAGTTGTATCAACATTTTGAAATATTGCTCATTTAGTGGAATATTTGAATTATTAGTGAGACTATTAATCACAATAATAGCTTATGTGACAATTGAAGGGACCACAAACTTAATTCAATCATACGACATTAGCCTTCCTTGGGGCCACTTTGCATCATCCAACAACCCTTTATAAAAATTTCATATATAAATTTCCTCTCTGACGACAAAACACTTTCACACCCTCACAAAGTTCGCCAAAGGGTTGCATTTTCCATTGCAATGTCCCGAGCAATTAAGTGAATTTTCCCGAGAGGGATTTTTGACTCATGTTTGCTCTTTTGGGGACCACTGAATGGGGGTTGAGAGGGTGCTGAATGGCGTGGAAATTCCGGGGGTTGTAAACCGCAGAACACAGCTGCATTAATTCAATTCGATGATCGATTCAAGGGGATATTTAGATAAACAAACACCCTTTAGGCTTAGGACATTATCATTTTGATAAACAAAGATTTGACGAGTTAATTGAGTATCCTTTTGCACAGGGAGTATCATACATCCATTTAAGAAATAGCAATCAAAATCCTCTAAGAAAAGAATTATATTGTTCTATAAATAGCGAAACAATAGTAACATCTTGGTCTTATTAACTTCGAAGTAGCAAATACTTTGCTATTATTGAGAAGTGGTAGGGGAGTCTGGGGCAAAAAGTCACAAAACGGATATTTTATTTTTTTACAAGCTACTCGAGTGCTTCAAAAATTCGTAATTAGTGCAGTTTTATAGGAAATTTACCGGTCTACAACTTTGTGAAAGTAATTTTCCTCTATTTTGTAAAGAAATACGTTTGTCGAGCCAATTTCTAAAAGGTAATTTTGTGACTGTTCTCAAAAATGCTGGGGCAAATAGTACCAGACATGGGGTAGTATCATATTTTAATTCGCTTTATTACGGGTTTCCGTAAATTTGAAAAAATACCTATAGGACATATTTCCATAGAAAATTTATTCAGCTACAGCTTTGTAAAACACTGTTTTCCCTGCGGGAAAAGTGAGAAAACGAGTAAAGCACTTTTCAAGCTATTTTAGAAAAAAACACACAAGACTGCAAATCGTTTGGCCAATGCAAACAACAAGCGGCGAGACATGATAATGACGTTTCTTTTTGCCTTGAGACATCAGAAATTTCTTCGCTTTTTTGTTGCTTTTTGCTCTATACCTTTTGTTACTTTTTACCCCAAGTGGCCATTTTTAATAAAATAATTTCTGGAGAAAAGAACTTTTGTGAAATTCTAAAATAGATAGCGGATTCGTATTCAAAAAATCCAAATTATTTAGAAAGTATTCACCAGGACATTAATATTGGAAAATAATGCAAGGAAAATATTTCAAAAATAGCGCTAAAAATTCTGATATTTTTATTTTCTAAATTCCTTGTTCGAATTCTAAGAATTCGACATTGAAGAAGGTCTATGGAGGCTATCTATAGAAAAAAATTTGAGCCGCTATCTTTTTTACCTTGGAATATATTGAATTTTGAATTTCTCGATTTGTGACTTTTTGCCCTAGTCTCCCCTATTTATGCTAACGTTTAATAAAATTAGAGTAGCCGAATTTAAATCAGGTTCTGATTTAGGCTATTCTATCTTAGAGTGTTTATTTTTTTAATTTTTATAAGACAAAAAATGTAAAATAGATTTCTTTTTGACTAAAACTAATTTCCGAAGTACGTAAATATTCAATGTATGATAACAGAGTTGTTCAAAGTTTCTTGTTCTTGATTTTGCGATAGTACTAACCAAATTTCCTAAATTTTTCGTTTTAAGTAATTTTTAAAACAATCTGTAAAACCAAATATCTTAGACTGCTTGTGTTTTT
This sequence comes from Phlebotomus papatasi, assembly GCF_024763615.1. NCBI lineage: Eukaryota > Metazoa > Arthropoda > Insecta > Diptera > Psychodidae > Phlebotomus > Phlebotomus papatasi. Next base: position 707,954 of record NC_077222.1, on the reverse strand, counting down.
CCACAAAATCAAGTCTAATGGAATTTACTACTTATTGCAATATTTTTTAAATGAATTTATTTGATAGAAAAGCCTATTGGGAAAAATATTTCAAAGGGATTAGCACATGGAATGTGGATAATTCCAATAATTCAAGTTCTGTTTTTGAATTTTTTAATTTTCCAATATAATTTACTGAATTTTCAGCATAAAAACCAAACTGTAGAAAGGGTGTTCTAAACCTCCCAGAATTTGTCCATCGAACCACGAAACATCACCCCTTCATTTGGGGTCATCCAGTGTGATTTTGGGGTGATGTTTTCAATTGCAGTGGAGCCCTGTCAGCTCTCTTGCAAACCAACATGACATCGAGTCTGATTTCGACGTTGAAATCAATAATCTACTCATTCAATTTTGATGATAAACGAGTTGATTGTCCTCAAAGTGTTTCTCTTGCACATTTTACCCTTACCAGGGGCCTTCAATTGAGCTATTTGCCAGCCTTATCGAACATTCTTGTTGAGTCTTTAGCACAAGGAGAGCAAGAATCGGAAATTTTGAGATTTATAGGCCTTTGTTACGTAACAGGTGCGTCTGAGATGCCTCTATCAATTGTCCAGCAGAATCAATTTCCTCCCTAAAGTGCATCTCTGACACTTGACACGTATTGGCCAGATGAATAAATCGCCCCCAATTGACGCTGAGTTGCAATAATTCTTACTCAAGGAGATGGACTCGGCGATGGATGTTTGCAAGAAGTTCTTACAAAGAAGTTGCCCTCCAGCATATCAGCATCGATGCATTGCTTTAATTTCCTCAGACAAGACCTCCAGAAACATGAGAAAGCATACGGGGATAGCGGAAGATTCACCAAGAGACTCCACCAACTGTGAAGGGAAAATCGATTTGAGGGGTGAAAAACAACCAACTTCCAAATGAATTGTTTTTCATTTCAATGTCGATCCCGCCTCTTTCTTCGTCTGCAAGTACTCGAAAATGGCTGGAAAAGTACTTAGAGGACTCCTCTCACATGGAACATTTATTGCTGAGCGCTTCATCAATCAATCCAAGAAAAGGAGTGGAGAGACCTTTTTGTTTCCTCCCGATTGCAATTTGCCATCGAAGGCGGATTTTTCCTCCTCATTCCCAAATTGCCAAAACAAGAAAATTTCACCAGCCAACGTCGTGGAAGTTTTCCCAGAACTCCCTCACCTTTGGGAATCACCCATGCATTTGGCACCCAAAACGGAGGGGTCTTTATTAGCAAGACAGGAATGAATTAGGGACTAAAGTTTCTCTACCACGAAGAGAAAACGGTTAAAATTTAAAATTTTGATTTTTCTAACGTAGGACACTACCGTAGATGCGAGTGTCCCGTGTCTTTTCGTATTGGGATATATCTATTACAATTTAATCATGTTGTCGTATATCCCGTGTTGGAAGAATCTGCTGATCATAGATCGCCTAGGAACGCCTTCCTCGTAGTGTGGATGCTTCTTCCGTGTTCCCGGAGTTTTTGGGCAGAGGCGGTGCATTTTTATTACGTTATATCACAATAATAATGTCTTTTTCTAAACATTCTGTGAGTCAAACCGGGGATCGATCCCCCCCAAAAGCCAACGGTCTTGCCTATTGCGCCACTGAGATCCCCCTTCCGTAGGTTACTTCGGCCCGCTCCTGTTCGTAAGCTTTTCTTTAATTCTGGCACTTAAGGATAGTCTTTACCGATCCGATCTACCATGTCTAATCGGTTAAGATCGTTTTCAAACATTAGAAGTAAAGAAAAGTTTAGGAACAGTAGGTAGGCAAAGCCACCTACATCAATGGTATTCATATTCTTTCAACTTTTCACAATTTAAATTTCATTTAGCTTAATATAGGGTAAGTGTGCCAAATTTCGGTATAGTTGCATGCAACGGCCAAAGTCTCAAGTTTGAAATGTAATATTTTTACTAGAAATTGATTTTTTTTCTTACTTTTTAATAAGGAGTATTTCTGTAGACAGTTTATCGTCTTTATTTTCTCTAAATTCATTTTTAATCATTTTTAAAGGGAATAAAAAAAATATAGACATAACATTCGTGCCCTATTTCGGCCACCTTCATTCTCATAGTTCCGTGCCCTCCCGGAATTATTTCAATGTCTTTTTCAGATCATCGTGCTCGTCGAAGCAACATTTTTTTTTTAATTTTTTGCATTGTATATTTTTTAGAGTATGCAAAACCTAAAAAATCATAAATATTCGAAGAACAAAAAATGTGGCCGAAATTGCAAGCTGGCCGGAATTTGGCACACTTACCCTAAAGCCCGGAAAAATGTTCAAAGCTTGCTGAACTTGTTTCAGTCAATTTCAAATCAATTAGCAAATTTAATAGATTTTTTAATGCTTTATTTTTTCAATTTTTGATTTTGGATATTGCCGAATATTTATAAAATAAGTAATATCCAATCTCAAAGGGCAGTAATATTATTTACACGTTTGACATCCTATTGATTTTTGAACTTTGAAACTATGAACTTGTTAACACGAGGATTTCTAACTTAAAAGCCTCTTGCCTACAGCAAATAAATCGATGTTTGCTGAAAATGCAAATGTGTGAATTCACTGTAAAGTCACACGAGGATGATTTAATTTAAGCGAAATGCACCATGATTTCTCAATTAACCACTCTCCATTGTCCGAATTTTTCATCATCTGCGACATGGCATTTTCCATGATTTTCTTTAGCAATTTTTATTGGTTCTCTTGTCACAGTTGAAAAACGAACAAAGGCCAGAAGAGGTCATTTGTAATTTTTGTTTTTCCTTTTTGTTGAGGGTGGAAAACCCAGGGGTTTGGAGAGGACAACAGGGGATGGAAAATGAGCTAGCAAAAAAAAACTCAACACGAAAATGAACAACCAACAGGAAAACATGAGCTTTCATCCCAGCGGTGTTCCAAGTCATGGTCCGGCGATCTTACATTTTTATTGCCTCACCCCCTGGCCAAAAACCATTCCTTTAGGGTTTTTGCGCCATGCCGAGGGGAATATCACTTTTCTCCATTTACCAGGGGACACCCGTGAATATCTAGGGTGCGAGAGGAATAGTCAAAAAAAATCTCTAGTTTCCTCAGCAGATGCATTTTCTTCCAAAGACGAAAGCAAAGTCCATGAATTTTTGCTTCCGCCGAAGAATTTTTTTGCTCGAACTCCATGGAAGGAGTCAGATATATCAAATAATTTCGCTAGTCTATAAAGCCATTATACAAAAGAGCAATTAGACTTGCAGTTAAAAGATAAATTTGATCAGTAACGAAGAAATTTAAAGATTGTTATTCTACATGTGACTATTTTATAAATTGGATCCATTTTGTTAAAATTTAGGGGAAAGTGCTCTCCCTTCGAATGTGCATGCCTTCAAATAATATGTATTTCTTTTATTTTTCGAACGAGCTTTACACTAAATTATCATGTAATTATCAACAATTGATGATAAGCCAACTAATATTTAACAGAAATGTGTAAGTCTCTTAGGAAAGCTAAAAGAAAATTCACATTATTCGAAAGCATGAACGTTCGAAGGGAGAGTACTTTCCCCTATATTTTTTATCAGCCAAATATTAATGCATTATTAAATAGTAATCATTTTTGATTTTTCACTATACATTTCTAGTTTTTTACTAATCATTGTAACTCCGAAAAAGTATAACGTAAATGTATTTTGTCCGTTTGTTACCTAATTTCGAAATCAAACGGATAGAGATAGAGACGTGCGATCTTTAGCGCACTACCTATGAATATACTAATAAATTTTCAATTTGTTAATTTTGTATGTGTGTTAATTAATTTTTATTTTTATGAATATATACTATGTGTTGAAGTTTAACAATGTTATAATTGTAAATTAAATTTTTTATTCATTATATTGCCTATGAAAATTTCACTGAAGTGGAAAATTGCTTTCACTAATTTATTTTTTGCATTCCTAAAATTATTTTTGTTCCTAATTTTAGTTTACAGAGTACCAAGTTAAATATAGAATAGTGTATGGACGTATTATTCATACGAGCATTCTGCAAAGCTGTGATACATTGTCACCCCTTTATCCTAAGAAGACAAGAAGATATCTCTAAATTCCCAAAAAGGGAGAGGGAATTAGTTGCACATGTCGCTTGAAAATATTTGTGTGTAAACAGAAATATCAAAATATTTTTCCATAAATCACGCATTTGAAATCTATTTCTAGCATTTCTAGGTCTCTTTACCGAATTTTTCCTGTGAGAAGTCTCTAAACAGGGTTTAGGGAATAAAACTCCTAGATGAAATATTTCATGAATATTTCATATAATTCACCCGCTCCAAATATCTATTTAACGCTAATTGCATTGTTATATCATTAATCATATTAACTCAGAGTGAACTGAATCGCAAAGAATTAAAACATTTGATGTTACAAATTGATTTATTTCTTTGCTGAAAATTCATAAATCACATCTATGGAAATTTCACGAAACACTGAACGCTCATAGGACTGTGTTCGGAAATGTTCTTCTCAATCATTGGGATTTTTATAACGAGATGAGACTTCATGGTTAGGAGGAGATGGACATGATATTGCGCAAATTACTATTATTAATAAAGTGTTTTCATTAATTAATTTGCGCATCGGTTGAAATGAAAAGAAATCAACGGAAGAGTTTGTTGTAACAGAAGTCAGTTGGATTTGAAATTCAAATTTTTGACTAATTCGAAATGATTAATTGAAGTAAACATTTAAATTTAAAATTAAGAAGCAATTCAAATAATCATAACTTTCATCCAATTTTCCGTTAAATTTAGTATCCCAATTCCAGTGAAAATCTAGTGCTAAAACTTATCATATTAATTTTGAAAGTGCTTCTTGTTAGGTTTTGGTGTTCTCTAGAATTGATTTATATTTTGAATTATTATTGAAGAGAAAGAAATGTCTCGGAATTATGAGCTGAGATTATTTTTGGTACTTAATTTGACGAACTACCAGATAACCCTATTAAAACGATAATACAGGCTTCAGACTAAAATTTGTACATGCTGCTTAGGGTGAGTGTGCCAAATTTCGGCCACTTTGACCGTAATTCCGGCCAAGAAAATGAAGTAATTAAAATTATGGACTCAATCTTGGAATAGTCAATGAATTTATTGTTGTTTTAAATATTTATCTATTTCAGGATGTACTAACAGAATAATAGTTAAATTTCAGGAATAATTTGAACTTAAATTGTGTTGTAAAAACTCAGTGTGAAAAGAGTCTCAGAAAGCAATGTGACAAGTATTACTAGCAGTCTTGTGGTTTGTGGTGAAGTGCAGAGAGTTTTCCTTTGATTATTTTCATGAAAATTGATTAGTTTTCATTAAAGATTGTTTTTGCTTTTGTTAATAGTGAAAAAGTCTTTAAATTCCCGTTGAAATTTTCTAGCTAGATCCTGTATTTCGTGCAAAAAAGTAGATACTTTGTGAGCGTCTCTCCAATGAGGTAGTGTATCCTATTCCGGTAACATCTTTTGCTTCCCTAAATTTCTTATTTATTTTATTTTATTTTTTTAATATCTGGGTTGCAAAATGCCCAAAGAAAGAAAAAAGACACGCCTCTATAAAAAAAAAATATGATGTGAAAAAAGCCTTGGAAGAGTTCCTGAAGGGCAAGTCGCTACGTGAATCTGGGCGTAAATTTGGGGATAAATTATACGTATGATCTCAAGACTTGTGGAATATATAAATGTATCAAACTAATTATTTAACTCGTTTCGTGTGACGTTTTGCAATTTTCTATCTGTTGTTTTGCACAAGGTGACCACAAATAAGGTGGCCGAAATTACACTCACAGTGACCGGAATACTAGACAAAGCAATGTCTATATTATTAATCATTTTTCAATATTTAAAGAAATTGTTTAAAGAAGATAAAAATGTTCAACTACCTTTCAAGGTTCCAAAGAACACTCCGGAAAAAGAAGTAACAAGAAATTTGAATTTGGTGGGAAGTAACTGTAACTCCTTCTTTTTAGTGGAGCCAAGGTTACAGGTCGGGCTCAAGGGTCAGACTCTGGGGACCCGGCAAGTGCCTCGCGGCGCCTCCTCGTGGCGACCGCCGGTAACATGGAGGAAAGGTTACGCCTTTCACCATGGCCAAGACCGCGAGGTGCGAACTCGTTGGGGGTGACTCCTGCCCCCTTCGAGTCCTATCCATCAGGAGGAAGATCTCTGCTGGGGTAGCTTCCCTACAGAGATTTCCGAGATCAGCTACCAGTCGCGATTCTATGGCCTCGGACGAGGAAGGGTCAGCCCCCCACCCTTCCGGGAGAATCAACAGGGGGCACTTAGGAACAACTGATGACAACTTAGCAATGATTACGGTTTACGAGAGTCGCCTCCCGTTCGAAGCACGATCCTGCCCTATCTGTCTTCTGCAGGGCAGAGGAAATTTCAGGTCACTTCTTTTAGCGAACGAGGTACGACATGCCAGAGAATATCACAGCTCACTGCAACAGATATTTGTCTGCTCCAGGTGTAGCAAAAGGTATTCCACTAAACAATCAGCGGTGTGCCATGTACCTAAATGTCGTGGCCCTGGCTCTCCCCCTGGGATAGGGAACCTCGCCTTCACCTGCGAGGATTGCTCCCGAGCATTTGCAACCCAGCTAGGACTGAGCCAACATCAACGCCACGCGCACCCAGCAACCAGGAATTCTATTCGGACTGCCCAGGCCATCCTAACGGTACCTCAGCCTGTATCATCCAATCGGATAAGTCCCCGCACAAGGGGCTGGACTCCGGAAGAAATGGAAACGATGCTGGGACTGGAAGTCAGATTCCTTGGAGAAAGGCATATAGCGAAAGCTATGTTCGACTCCGGAGATCTCCCTGGGAGAACGCTTAAACAAATTAGAGATAAAAGGAACACTTTGGTCTATAAGAGACGCAGGGAGGCGGCCTGGTCACGAATTTCGGGTTCTGAAACGGCTCCGCCGGACTTCGAACGGGAGGAAGAGATGCTCGATTACGGGCTGGAAGATCGGGCTACATCTCCACATGAGTCACGAGGATCTAGTGAGCCATCTCTCGGACAAAATCCTACGGACTCTAGTGCTTCTACTGGAAGGACACCTTTCCAGATGAGTCTAGGTCCGCGCTCACACTCACCTGATTACAACGGTTGGGAATTGACCCCAGATTGGACTGAGCAGAGTCTGGGGCAACAATACGAACCAACGGAGAGAAGCAACAATGGAGGACTCAGTTTTCCGACGGCTGTTTCCGCTGACAGCTCACAACACCCACCGTCCACGGTGGGCTCTGAAAGGAACGAGGATCTGTTTGCCGAGATATCTTGGCGGCAAAAGGTGGCGGCGGACACTCTTGCAGCTGCTCCGAGTCAGAGCTTTCCGCATCGCAGCGACATAGTTTTGGACCCTTTGCGTGTAGCACTGAGGATGATCCGTGACTCATCTGAGGTTCCTGGGGACACGGTGAGAGCGGCTTGCTCAGTTGCCTTGCAACATTTTAAGGATAAAGTGCGTCCCTCTCGCACATCAAGGCAGAGAGGCAGAGCGAACCGTAGCGCACAAACTCGGTCGCGTGGACATGGACGGGGTCGAGGGGCTAGACGAAGGTTTGAGTATGCTAGAGCCCAGGAACTCTTCCGCAATGAACCTGGACTTCTTGCAAAACTAGTCCGAGAAGGTAGACCCATCCACGACAGTGGGACAGGGTCCCCTCCGGCAGCCGAGGTAAAAGCCCTCTATGACGAATTGTGGGCAGTTAGACCCTCAGTTAATGTACCCCACATGGGAGCCCCACGAAACAGTATACCAGTCTCGGCTGTCTTGACAGCAATTTCTGCTGATGATATAAAGAATCAGATCTCACGCACTAAGGAAAAGAGCGCTCCTGGGCCAGATGGGGTATGTCGTCGCCACATAAGGGGCCGCCTTGAACAGGAGATCCTTCGTCTTCTGCTCAACCTGATACTGGCATCAGGCGAGCTTCCCCAGGATTGGAAAATTAATAGAACGACTCTTCTGTTAAAAGAAGGTAAAGATGCCTTTAAAGCGGACAGTTACCGACCTATAACGATTAGCTCAATGCTGTCTCGCGTTTTCTGGGGAATTTTTGACAAGAAGGTGAGGGCGCACACTTCCTTCTGTCCCCGCCAGAAAGGGTTTGTGTCGGAAGCCGGATGTTACAACAACATCCAGATCCTCCGCGAGTCGCTCCATGCCGCTAAAGCGGGTGGTGGTCTCACGTTAATCCAAATCGACGTCTCTAAAGCGTTCGATACGGTGCCGCACGAGGCCATTCGGCCCGCTCTGAGGGTCATGGGACTCCCAGAAGTGGTGGTGCGTCTCGTGGAGAAGTCCTATACCGGAGTGACGACCAACATCGCACACGGTGGGGAAAATATTGGGGTGGAACTACTGAGGGGAGTAAAGCAGGGTGACCCGTTGTCACCATTCCTCTTCAACGCCATCCTGGACCCACTATTGCGTACACTAGAGACTATAGGGGGCTTCAGTGCCTCAAATACGTGCAGAATCAGCAGTCTGGGGTTTGCGGATGATATTCTGCTCCTGGCCGACTCTGCCGCAGAGGCGCAGACGATGCTGAGGTGCACTGAGGAATATTTGATTGCTCTCGGCATGAAAATATCTTCAACAAAGTGCACTACGTTCGGTATTGTGCCAAGGGGTAGAACTTGGTATCTGGTAGATCCCGGACTGTCCTTCGATAATGGAGATCCAGTGCCATACGCTGACCCAGAGAGTTCGCTTCGTTATCTTGGTGTTAGTGTCTCTCCTTGGAGTGGGATGGGATCTGGACACCTACAGGAAGGACTTGGGGAATGCTTGAGGAGGGTTAGGCGCCTGCCTCTTAAGCCCCACCAAAAAGTCCTTCTCATAAGTAGATATATAATACCTCACTTTCTGTACCAGATGACGGTAATTCCTCCCCCAATGACCGTCATTCGACACCTGGACCGGGACGTGAGGTCCTGTATAAAAGAAATCCTCCATCTTCGGCAGTCCGTGACCAACGGATTGCTGTACTGCCGAAACAAAGATGGGGGTCTGGGTATCCCGAGGTTCGAGACCCTAGTGGTTTCTACTACGCTCAAGCTGGGCATCAGGTTACTACAATCTGATGACCCAGTGTTGCGCCACTTGAGCGAGGCCTCGGGTCTCCAGAACCGACTGGCAAAAATAGCCAGATCTGCCCGCATAGAATGGCCGCCACAGTCGGAGCAGGTCGCCGAAGAGTACAAGCTCCGTGAAAGGAGGCGCTTAATCAACGACTGGGCGGCCAGTAAATCCCAAGGTGCGGCTGTCTGTGCTTTTAAAGATTCGCCTGGGGGTAATCGGTGGCTGTTCCAGCCCACGTTGCTGAGACCCTCGAGGTACTTGACGGCACTGAGAGCCCGTACTAACACGTTATGGAACAAGGTGGCGACCAACCAGTTCATCCAGCACAATGACATTAATTGTCGAAAGTGTGGCACCATGCCAGAAACACTGGGGCACATTGTGGGCATCTGCACACACACCAAAGGCAGAAGGATGCGACGACATGATGAAATCCGTGACCTTGTCGTGGATGAAATTGCTCGTCGCGATCCTGGGGCGGAGCTCCTAAAGGAGCAGACAATGTCTCCTCCAGGTGGCGGAAATCTCAAACCTGACTTGGTAGTGAAGAACCAGGAAGGGGTCTTCGTGGTCGACATAACTGTCCGCCACGAGGACGGAGATGGCCTAACCACCGGGATCAGGGACAAAGTCTCGAAATATACGCCCCTCCTAGAAACTGTGCGAGAGCTGTACAGCACAGCTACCTCGAGTGCAGTGCTGCCAATCGTAGTTGGCACTCGGGGAGCCATCCCCAAAGAGACAGTGGAGAGCCTCAGGCGCCTAAAAATATACACTAAAAGGCTCGAAACCACCGTCTCAATGATAGCCCTTCGTAGATCCATAGAAATCTATCACCAATTCATGGACTACGATGGGCGATCACGGCCTTGGGAAAATTGATCACGAGGTCACCTCCAATGTCGGTGCATGAGAGGGAGGTGTTTATGTTTGTGAGTTGGCTTGTTTTCGGTGACCAATGTAAACATGTGGTGTGTCTCTAACTGTTAAGTGTATATCCCGACTTTTTAGAGATATTTTTAATTAACTTATTAGTGACGTCCATTTTATTTCAGACTTTTAAATTATTAAACTGTGATAGCCTTCAGATCTGTGATATCTTACTGTGATATCAGAATTTTAATTCATTTATTTATTTATTTAATAATTTATTTTTTGTTATTCCTCATCCACCGACCATTTAAGCCCTGGGAGGGACAAGACAATGGGGACTGAGCTGAGCTCAGTAATAATTTTAGGTGACGGAGGGAATAGGCGAACGACGGCGTGAGATTACTTCCACGCCACCTCAAATCAGCCGCCCTCCTGCAAGAAAAATTCTAATTTTAGGCAACCGGGCCACAAGAAACCGGGAAATCCGGCCAAGTTCCATTGGACAAATGGCCGCAGTATATATTAAAATTATTACATTTCAAACTTTGGACTACGGTACTTATTTGCAACTATGTTGAAATTTGGCACACTTACCCTAAATGCTCTAGTTTATCAATGCAATGTTGATAAGACATTTTAGTATTTAAATGGATTTAAAATTCAAACATGAATTAGTAATACCGTACTCAGTTTTCTGAAATCTAGATCAAAATATGAAGGTTTATTTTTTCTCAGATAGCATTAGCTCTGAAAGAGGATAAAATCTGTTCATTTTGTTGGCACGTTCCATTGATTTCAGAGTCCTTTGTTGTCTCCCAAAATCCTATCTCAATGAGGTTAAAATTTATGCGATCACAGCCGCATGATCATAAATCAACCCTCAAAGGGTGCAAAAAATATCGATCTTCTGGTCAGCAACAATAGAAATTGTGGCTGGAAAAGGGTTAAAAAAAATCCCAGCGAGGTAAAATCAATTTGAGAATCGATTGTCAGAAATTGAATAAAATTGATTTCACGTGTGGATATCGATTGAGGTGAATTAAATAGTACAGCGGGAAAAGCTCGAAAGCTCCCAGATAGTGCACTAAAGAGGGAAATGATGGGTTTTCTGCACAAAGAGTGTTATCGGCGCGACGCCTAATTTATGACTTGGTATTTTGTCCGCGAATTTTTCTCTCAGCTCTTTTTCATCCCCTATCGCAGGGCCAAAAAAAAAGTGAGAGGGATGCTTTCAATGAAAATGTGCTAAAAGTCGCTCTTGCGTCATGATTTATGACTTAACGATTATCGAGAGACAATGATCGTGAAAACTGGAGGCGATTTTTTTCCCAATTTAACCCGCGAAAAGGTTTCTCAAAAGCATGTTGTTCCAAATTTTCTTTGGGATTACTAATTTTGGGACGGTTGAGAGGATGGTTTAAGGACAAAGAATATATCACACTTTCTAAAAAAAAGGTAATAGAGACGAAAAATTAGAAAGTCTTTTTTTTCTCAAGGTGATACAATTTTTGCTCTATTGAGAGCAATTTCCTCTGAAAACCAAAGATTCTTCAAGCAACATCAAAGAAATGGTATGACGTAGAAAAATGCCTTTTACCTTTCTTGTTTGGCAGAGAAGCATCATGATCATGAGTCTCAGGGGATTGAAAGAAAAAGTGAGTCAGAGGGATGGGAATAGGAGCCCCTGGAAGATGAAGAAATCCCTGAATGAACCACCCACTGTGCCTTCTATTTTTCTCCATCAACCCTCCTCGGCATTGTGCTCTCCTTTGCTGAATAAACAGACAAGAGAAAGAGGAGTTTTTCCGTTTTCCAGTGTTGAACTCATAAATCATAAAAAAAATGTCCCCAGAACTCTCTTTCACATTTTCACCCAGGGATGAATATTTTTTTCACAGTATATTTTTGCATCACTGTGAACCACTTTTTTGTCACCGTGACTTTCGCTGAGTGCTTTTTGTGGTGGTTTTTTTTTGACACAATGATAAGAGATTTTTTTCCAAAAAAAATTATGTTTTGGTCACAGTTCTGTGATGATAGGGGATGATTAAAAAATGTCCGAGTGTCTTATTTGAGAAATTGAATAGAGATTTTTATTTTTAATGTGTAAAAGATTTAAGTAATCTGTCATGTTTAGTTATACGGGTTTCAGACTTAAGGCTTAGCCATCTGGCTTAACTCCTCTAATACCTTATCAGGCATGATTTTCTAGGGAATTGTTGTTTAGGTTTAAATATTAAGGACAAGAGATCCATTAGATTTTGAAAAATCAATAAATTTGCTTGTTATTTAGATTTCTGAGACCTTCGGGAACTGGGCTAAACCTCCAGTCTGAAGCCGGAATTAGACCGTATTCAGACTAGAGGTTTAGCCCAGTTCCCAAGGGTCTCAAAACCTTAAACTGCAACCGATTTTATTGATTTTTCAAAATGTAATAGGTCATTTGCTCTTAATAATCCGACCCTAAGTCAACATTTTCCAATTTTGAGAAGTTAAGCCATATGGCTAAGTCTTAGGTCTGAAGCCCGTATTAGAGTACTTTTCAAAGGTGTCAAAGTTATCATTGCACCCTGATTTTTGCTGAAATGAATATTGTATAATTTATTTTTAATTATATTGTATTTATAATTCATCTTGATGAACTAATTCCCGCCCCTTACAACCATCGTCGTCTTAGCGTTGTTGACCAAGATTTTCAATTTAAATTAATCCTTAATTTTTATTTATGTAACTGTCAATAAAAGTTTAAGTGTTTGAGTGTTACAGATTGTCATATAATTATAAAAATTACAAATATTTATTTATAATTGTGTATAATTACAGTAGAGTCTTCTAAATTCGAACGTTCGGGGGGTGTGAACGATATTTCTCACCTCTCAAAGTCGAATTTATGAGAGATGAACTTGTGCCTTCAATCGAATACCCGTCTTGCTTTTTACAAATCTTCATGGTGAAGTACTTCCTTTTTATTTCATACAATCACAATGTGTGTAAATATTCAAGAAGTAATACATAAATATGATTTTTAATCAACCATAACACGTACTAACATTTGAATTCAACTGTCGTCGTTATTTGAATTTGAAAGATTCAGATTTAAGAAACTCTATTTTATAATGCAAAATCAGAGTCACAAAATAGAGAATTTGTACTTGTATATTCACATTAAAAATGTTTAGTAAATTCATTTTTAAAAATGTGTCTAAAACATATACAGTAGACCCTCGCATATTCATGTCTATTAAAATCCGGCAACTTTTTAATTTCACGTTTCTTTATTTTTACAAATGAAGCAATTAGTAAAAATTTACTGAAGTTTTTCTTAATTATGTTATGATTTTTCTTTATAATGCTTTTTCGTGAAATTTACAAAAAATATGAATGTGTAAATTTAATATGAATATGTTGATGAACAAAAAATTATTAAACTCTTTCGTTAAATTGGGCGTGAAACTGTTTTTAAACAGTTTGACGCCCGAGTTTCTCAAAAAAATGCGTGACATTTCAATCCAAGATGCATAAATTTGAGAGAGTCTGCTGTATAAATTTAAAATTAATAAAACATAGATATTTTATCAAAATTTGTAACAATATTCTAATTAAAATGAAATAATCATCATAAAGAAATAGAGTAACTAATGAAAATTTCACAAAATCAAAATTACCACCCCTTTCTTTCTCAAGCGTATTGAGTAATGTCTATTACACTATTTCGAACTCGAACCTAAATCTGAATTGAATTTATTGTGATGCTTAAAAGAAGAAGAAGAAGAAGAGTGCGAATAAGTGGGATAGACAGCTTGTACTATTTTATGCTGTCCACCTTTTTATTTGTTTTCGAATATTTTTAAAAAATTGTATGGATTAGTTCTTTATTATCGTGTAATCCCAGTATCAATTAACATAATTCAAGAAATTTTCCTGATCTGAAAGAAGTATCAAAGTCAAAGAAATTGAAATATTCAAGACACCTTTGAGAGAGATTTAGAAGTTTTGTATCTTTTCGACGAATCCGATTTGAAACTCTTTATTACCAAATCAGAAAAAAAGGATCTTAGTATCTGATTCATCCTCCCTCGACTGCCCTAACTAATCCGATTGCACAATCTGGAGCTTAAATTGAAATTTGACCGTGAAAGTGTTTCGCACTCAATCGAATTAATGGGTCGAACTTTAATGAAGTCCCATGAGGGATTAAGGTCTACGGATTTTTCCGAGGGTTGTCCTCTTTGAACAATTGTGATAGATTTCGAATGACAATTTGGACAGAATGAAAGGCAGCAAAAGTGAGGAGGAGAAAATGAATTTCTGCGCTAAATTCCCAACCCCTGTCAGTCTCTGTGAAAACCCTCTCCAACCCCAATTTTTTTTTCTGCCAGAGAGTTTCATCCTCTGGTTCACTTTTATGGCAAGTTTCACTCACACTTTTCACACTATATCCCTCTATGTATGTGTCTCTTGGCCTGGGCTTTTTTTTTTGATGGCAAAATTCAACCCCCTACCTTTTCCAGTTTAGTTGACAGGCGTGGCTTGACACAGGGGTTGATGCATTTGATTTACGATCCCTCGCAAATACTACAATTTTCTCTCATTCTCTCCTACCTCTCTCACTCTCTCTCTTGTTTTCTCTTTTGAATCCAACTCCTGTTTTCCTATATCTATATAGAATATGTCGAGGACTTTTCCTAACTCACCCCCATATCTGACTCACCGATTGTGAAGAATATACAGTAACACATTCGAGGGTGCTAATGTAATGTATTTATAGCAACACACACATGAGCCTCTGCGAGGGTTAAGAGTATCAATGTTTTTTTTCCTCTCCTCCTGGGTAGCTTTCTTCGTGCTTTTGCCACCCACTCTGAGGGCAAAAGCTCTCCCAGGAGTTAATGAGAAGGAGAGGAAGTGGTGGGCGAATTAATGTTGACAACCGCTTAGAGTGTACTTTGGGTAATTACCAAGTGCTTCCTGGTGCTGGAAAAGAAGCTGAAGAATTGAGAAATGATAAGAATTTCACTGAGGATTGTGGTAACAGCTTTTGGAATGAGATAGTGCAGTTTTATCGGAGAGAAGTAAGCTACAGAATGCTTGAAATTATTGTGAATATTTCAAAAGTCCCTGTTTATTCCGAGGAGCTTTAGTAACTTAAGTGGACAATAGTCTGGGATTATGGTGCACAGGTTTTGGTTCCGTTTCTTAGATCAAATCCACGTTTAGAGAAATATTAAATTTCATAAATTTTTATTATACTGAAGGAAACGTCTTAATGTTGACAAACCTGGAGTGGAATGATAACTTATCGATACTATCAAATGGATGGTATCAATAAATCTGTATCGGGTAGATTGAACGAATAACAAATTTTTAAACATTATTGGGCCTTTTATTGTACTAATCTTAAAAGAATGTGATTGTTGATATAAAATGCGTAACTTATCATTAAAAAAAGAGATGGCAAAGCGTCCCAGCTTTGCGGAATGCTTGAACTCATGAGATAGAGCTCTCCGTCTTATCTTACTGCTGATCTTACTACACTAAGAAAAAAACGAGGCCGCGATTAACTTTTTGTCCTTATAACTTTAACACTTTTTAGGTGTAAAAATATATCAACATTTTTTAATGTTAATTTTATACCTTTCTGAGGGTAAAATTAACATGAAAAAGGGTAACTTTAATCCCTAATACATCTAAAAACCGTAATATTTACACCGATTTCGGATCAATACTTCAGGGTAAAATAAATATATCTGGAATATTATTTTAACTTTTTCGGAATTCTCTCAGTGAATATATGACAGAAGCTTTACTGAACAAATGTATTTTTTACGGACCAAAATATACACTGCATTTTTTGACAACTTGCGATATAAGGGAAATTTATCATGCAATTACAGAAGTTTAATTATAACCTCATAAAATCTTATAATGAAATTCAGGGTTCAATTTCAAATTTCTTTTATAAATGCAATAAAAAGATTTATATTAATTTGGTTTTTCTGTATATCTGGTCAAATTACACTTCATTGGAAAATTTCTAAGATTTTCCGTTAAAGTATCCATTTTTTTAGGTTATGTGTATCATAACCTTATAAACAAATAACCTCTCTATCCGCCCTATCAATAAAAAAATCATTAGGGGAAACCGGGGCAGAATTAGCCACGCATGGTATGATTATTTTAGAATGTTCTGGTATGAGTTACAAGCATATGGACAAACAAAAAATATAAACACGAGAAAAATAAGTCACTCACGGATATTCAAACGATTCATTGTACTGATTTCAAGACAGGTCAAACTTTGACTTTCGAAAATTCAAGAGGGAAATTTTTAAAAGGCCATAGGTGTTTGGACGAAATGTTCGCCTGGACCACCTCCAAAACATATCCAAAAATAAAAGAAATCGTAGAAGTTTTTGAAAAAAAAACTAAAAAAACATGGTTTTGGAGGGATTAGAGGGGGTTGGGAGGACAAATTAAAAAAAAAACGTCTAGAGATATCGTTTTTTATTGTGGGTCATCGAAGATCGGAACTTGATATCTCTCACCGTTTAAGCTCTAGGACGGTGGCAAGTTAAAAAAAATCGATTATATAACTGCTCTGTCTTTGAGTTCGAACAGTAATTTTCAGAATAGACAATAGACAGTCGATACTATCGAAAAGAAGTTGTCAGGACATCCCTGGATAACATAAGGTAAGGTGTTACTAACATGGATCAAACTGAAGTAGAGGACACAATGGACCCATACGATAATCAAAAAACATAACCTCTAGATGATATCGAATGCTATTTTAATTCGCAATAGTATTTAATAGTGAAAATTAATTTTCTTTACCTAAGGTAAAGTGCTCTCGAGTCGACCGGTTCCTCGACTCAACCGGGGGTCAATATCTCAATGTTTTAATGGTAAATTTCTATAAAATTGTCACTGATTCGTATTTATTTATGGAATAATTGACCTATTAATGTTAGATCATACGCCAAATATTAGTGCAAATATAAATAAATTGAATAAATAACTCTACCGGTCGAATTGAGGAACCGGTCGACTTGAGGACACTTTTCCTTAAATACAAACTTTAAATTAGGAATTTTAACAAAGGCCTTAATTAAGTGCTTAGTGTTAAGGCTGAGTTATACCATATTTATTTTCGCATTTTGCCTCAAAGGGCTGATGATGGTAAAAGGAAAACAAAAAGGCATTCCCAGTTAAAAATTACAATGGAAATAAAATTTCAAAAATAAAAATAGCAAAAATTTATTAAAATTAACCTAAAAGCGTTTTCTTTTTGGAAAAACGAACTACCGAAATATTGTAATTCTAAAAGCTCATTCTCTGCAATAAAATGTAATTTTTGAGCTTGTCAACTTCTTCCAAAATCACCAGGAACTGCCAGGGGGCCAAAATCCCTCCTGGACAGAAAGTTGGAAAAGAGGGTGACTTTCCGGGTTTGAGGAAAACAACACAGAAATTCCCCCAAAGTCTGGCACAAACACAGGAGGGAAGTATAAATGGATAAAATGTATTTCTAATGTAACAAAATTGTTCAACATCGGAACTCCATGTTCCTCTAACATCCTAATTAAGAGTTGGTTTTTTCACGGAAATTTGGCTTCAAAAATTAGCTTGAATTTCAATTGAATCAGAAGCATTTTTTTCAGCCAGAGAATTTCATTGGTTGAAACTCGTGGCACTAAATTTATGCGGTCAGCCTCGTCAAAGAATCCGTTCACTTTAGACTCTTTTGGTCATTAGCATTTATTTTCCACATTTTTAATCGTCAACATATTGCTTTCATTGTTAAAATTTGGCTTTTTCTGGAATCTCTTGCTTAACGTTTCCCAAAAAAGATAAACCGAAGGTGTTGCTCTGGAGACTGCAAAAACAGTTAACATTCAAATTCATTTCAATGATTTTCTTAATTGGTCTTTGTAAAAGAAGTTTTATATTTTTTCGGGGGGCTTTCGTCAGACTTTCCCCCACATAAATTCAACCGTGTAATTTTCGTAATGAAAAAGCAGTGACTTCTTTTCGGCTTCCCCAGCTTTTTCCGCGCTCCAGGGAAGTAATTAATTGCTGTTATTCGTGAGGAAAGATTAGATGTGAAAATGTGACTATCGGACATTTCAATCGCCTGAACATGGCTCTTTATTAATGTTATTATTTTTCACCAATTTTTTTTTATTTCTCCTGACCTCACCATTGTTGATTCCAGGTGAAATATTTAAATTTTGACCCCTTTTTGCTGAAGAAAATTTATGATCGCGCGGATCTCCCCTGGAGTAATAATCAATTTGTCGTTGAGTCTTGTACTTTTAATATACTCCTCTCTGGTAGGAATTTTTAAGTGACTTTTTTGGCAGTCCTGTTCAATGATATGAATTTAATAAGAGATATGAGAATGAAAACTTTATGACAAAAACATCATCCAGCTGCTCGTGAAAGGCCTGTGAAGCATATGCTCTTAGCACTTAAATGTCTATCTCAAATAAGAAACTTTTAGGGTTAAATACCCCCTTAAGGCTTGTTTTATATCGGTGTATTTTGAAATGCACCCCAGTATGCTACGCACCGGTGGGTATTGGAAAGTCTTCCTATTGGTTCGTTCCTGCGCTAAGAGCCCCTTGTTGTCTGTCATAATTTCCCCGCGTGTGTCTTTGCTAAAATTAAAAATCCCGCTAGCTTTCTCTTTAATTTTGAAAAATTGGCAATACATAAGAAGGAATATTTCTGTAACCGAAATTTAAATCAAAGAACTGTAGACGAAGAGATAACACGGTGCGTATCCTTTGTATACGATACCCTCCCTTTCTCCTCGAACGTAAAGCTTTGCGGGAAGGATTTTTTTTTCGCTGAAAGATAAGCAAAATTTGTTCAAATGAAAATGAAAATGATAATTTTCCAGAAAATCTATGCGAGCAATTGTGAGGAGGCGCTGACTTTGAAGTAGAGCTAGGACAAGGTGATTGAATAAAAGTTCAGAATCTTGCTTTGAGATCGAACACGAACATCTTTCTGAAGTGACGGAGGATCAACAGTCGTGAGTTGTTAAAATAGATATCATAGGCCCGCGACCCCAACAATGATAAACGATTGAAAATAAATACGATGATGAGAAATTAAATAAGCTTTTAATCGAAAAGTTTCGTATCGAAATTTTTTTCAAAATTTACACATTCTCGCAAAACCATCAACAAAATGCAAAACTCTATGAATGTTTTCTCTTAACCCATTACTTTCGAACAATTAATCTTTCGATTTTACAAAAGTATTATGTTTCAAACTAGTCCCCGGCGAGTGGCCTTCAAAGTTGAAGCCAATTTCTTACTTTCACATACAAATGCGTATGGGAATTTTTCTGCACTCGTGATCGTTATGCAAAATTTTTAAAAAGTGAGAAGTTTTTCCGTATTATAAGATACCGTTCCGTATGGAGGGATAAATGTACTAAATTTTTGTTTAAATAAATTTTTCCTTGGAACACTGTGAGCTGAGTCCGAGATCAATTTAGGAATTGGCTTCAAATAGCTCCATATAAAAAGGTCAACTTGGGTTTCGAACTTTCAAAACAACATTATGTTTAATTGGGTCGATTTTTAAATTTTTGTTAAGAAGGTACTTCAAATTTATTTCGGTTGTTCTCTTAAATAAGAATTTTTAAGATCTGATATTAGGTACTATAGTAAAAAGGAAAGGTTAAGGTTTTAGGGGAATAAAATGCTTCAGCCTTTCAAAATGGTTTACGATAAACTTTTTTTTTATTTTAGTAGTGGTTTAGAAATTTTAACATTGAGAAGTTGATCTAATTTTTTTGCCATAAATAGAGTTATAGAATTTTTGAAATTTACTTTAAAGCAGCTACTTTAGCCATAGGGCTAGAAAGTGGACATTCAACCCTACAAGTATTTTTCCCTGGCTTTTCCTTAAAGTACAAAGAATCATTCTCCGAAGCTTTTTGGCTGATTGAAAATATAGGGAAACCGTGAAATAGTAATGAGGGATCAGGTGTTGGGCGGAAAAATATCAAAATGAATATTGCGTGGCGCACTTCGCCAAGTTATTTCTAAATTGGTGTTGAAGATATTCTCAGCAAGATTCCTCCTTCACTCAATAATCCCCATAACAAAAATCAATCAAATAACAAATTGACGATCATTAGCATAACTTGTGATTCAATGGATGTCTTTTTGGTCACGGTGCTGGTGCTTATAAGTAAGATACACTGTGGCCTGCACATAACTACCGATGGTAATTGACAATATGCTCATCAATGTTTATAAAATTGTAAATAAATAAGTGCAATAAATAAACAAACAGGCGAGTGTGAAAAAGAGAGTCACAGAGCAATTCTTACACATTTACACAATGAGACATTCAAGTCACGTTCCCCACAGATGGGTATCAATGTAAATTTTTTGAACGTTTCAAATGTGCCGATTTCCCATAAATTGTTTATCCATCTTCCACTCTTTTCGTCTTTCGGAGCAAACACACATTGACTCAATCTCCTTCGTTCCACATTATTCTCTACCCATTCCCATCTTCTGCCCTCGTCCGAGAATGAGAATTGAAGGAAATTTCGGTCCTTTTCGCTCCTCGACAGAGTTGAGATACAGAAATTATAAAAATGTCTAGATTCCTCTAAAAAAATTAAATTAGATATTAGTACTAAAATTGTGCTAAATTTGGTACAAAAGCTTAAAATTATATTTGAAAATACTTTTAGCTAAAAGCTTTACCTAAAGCTTTCTCTAAATCGCAATATTTACTTAAATGGACTACGAATTTCAATCATTGTACTAAACATTAAAATTATATTTTAAATATTAAAACATTTACCGTATTTAATGATCCAGAAATTTTAAATTTTTATGATCGACTCTATTTCAGAATAATCCCATTTTTTTATTATTCACAATCTTGGAATATTTTTTATTTGTTCGTTTTCTTCTAGATAACTCAGTTTTGTAGCAGAATAAATAATAAACCTTCTGTGTTCGTTCTGGGATCGTAAGGGTTCGTATTTTCGTATGGGGTAAACTTCTTAAATTTATAAACGAAAAAACACGTTTTAACTGCTTACGGTCTTCCGTGATTGTCTAAAATGATATAACCTTGAAACTAATCTTTCTTTCTCCAAATGTACGTAAAAAAAAATGAGACAGTCCAGATGAAGATACCAACGTCGACATCTACCATCAGAAAAATTGCCATCTTGGATTATTTAAAGTCAAACTTCAACTATCCTAGGGAGCCTAATTTTCGACGGATTTGATTAAATTTGGATTTTTTGTAAAGATCTTGAAATTCTGAACATGACTGCATTGGTCACAATCGGCAATGAATCGAGAGAGTAATGATGGCTTCAGACTAAAGGTTTAGCCCAGTTCCTAAGTCTTAGGTCTGAAGCCCGTATAACGGTCTTAGCTTTATTTTAAAAATACCGTTTTTCACGTATGTTTCGATATTTTGACCTACCTAAAATTCAAATAGTAAGATATATCGACTTCCGGTCTTCGATGACCCTCCTAAAATGACATCATATACAGACTGGTCTCTTTATTTGTCGCCACTCCTCCTTCATTCGTTTGTTAACCAGCTGAAATCCGTCAAAAATTAGGTTCTTCTAAATTTTCATAAAATTTGCCCAAATTTTTAAAATGAATATCGGCTTATTTTGTTGTTCGTTCAGCTGAACATTGCGGCCTTAGACACCTTTCATCGATTAAACCGATATCTTGAATTATTTAAGGGCACGGGGCCTAATTTTCACACGATTCAATCAAATAATTAATTTAATTATTTATCATTTTTTTAAATACATTCTTCTTGATCTATTTTCGATTTTGAAATGATTTTATGATGATTTATAGACAAATTTATATCGACATTAATTTTAAATGCATCCAAAAACCTTGCGAAAAAACTATAGGGGAAACTGGGGCACCATTAAACACTAATTTTTATTTCTAAATTACTTGGACTACCAAGACGCAATTTTTTCTTAATATAGTCTTGTAGAATTCCCTAAGTAAGGTAATATAGAACCAAAAATTTTTTTATTTGCTAATAGCGCTCTCGGTTCCATTACTCAGATTGCTATAAGTAAAGTGGCGCACTGTTAAGGATCTTAAGAGCTTCTATAGGAATTTCACCAAAAAAATCAACAGTACAGGCAGCTATTTTGCTTCTTGGGCTTTCTCGACCATTTATTCAATGGACAAGCATCCCTATAATGTCTATAAATTTCTATAAGTCTTATCCTCTGAAGTCGAATATCTGATTAAAAATTCGCAGTGTTTGGTGCTACCCCGTGTTTGGTAGTGCCCCAGTTTTCCTTACTCAAGAGTTCAAGCAGCTCGCAAAGCCTCGGACGCTTTGCCACCCCATTTCTGATATAAGAGGCAAATAAATAACATAAAATGCTTTAGAATATAATTAGATTAATACTGGAGATACTTTGTATTTTAGCGAATAATCTTCAATCTATAGCTTTTACAATTCTGTTCCTTGCCTTTTCAGAGGCATTTTTCTCCTCCTTCACTTGAATTTGAGGATGTCTCTGGGATGTTGACGTGTCTTGTACCACTAGCAAAAATTGATGGTTGCCAAGAAGGATTTCTGTGGCTGAGATGCCTTCAAAGTGGGCCAATTGGCGAGAAACAACTCCCTCCACAGGGAGACCTCATGCTGGAGATTGATGTGGCATAGAATGAAGTCATCTTCACCATTTCACCCACCAGGAAAATTGATGAAGGTGCGGGGTGCAATAAATTTTGACATAAATCTCCAACACAGGTATTTATACTTTATAAATATTATCTGGCGAGAAGTCATCACAAATCAATCGTCAGGATTTTTTTATGTTTGAATTTCGCACGATAACTCAATGGGGCTTTTGCAGAAAATGTTGCCGGTTTGAAATGCATCGCGATCGATCATTCGATGATGGTCGCGAAATGATTCGCACGAGACAATTGTAGACGTGAACGGGAAAATTTCTGCGCGATCGCGGTGCAAGTTCACAAGTTTTCCCGCCGCAATATGATTTAGTATTGCTGTTGAGTTGGAAATGAAGATAAATAAAAAAGAAAAGATCTTGCAAGGGGGATCGAGTTAGAGAGAACTTTTATCCCGGCTGATCTTGCGATCGCACGAGGCGCAAGAGGATCGAACAGGGCATAAAAAAATTGACCGTGCGCCGCTTAACATATAAATATGTAAACGTATTTATCCGCCAAGATCGCGCATTGTTCCACGATATTTGAACGCGGTCAGCCCACACATTACGTGTCCATTGGATTATTTGATTGTGCCTCTCTTTCACTCTAAATGATCAATGGGGCGAAAGTTGCACACATGCCAGCCTTCTTTCCCATTCGTTACAACTCGCTATATGGCAATATCGTTTAAATCGAAAAATGTTATCTGTTAAACGGAAAACACGCGTTTTACATCTCTTACACAATATTTAACTTTTTTTTTGCCTTAGACTTTGTTGTTTTTCGCTTTTGGACTCTCTTTCACATCTCCTGGAGATGGATATCGGTGTGGGGAAATATTTGAACTGACTGAGGGAGTGAGAAGACTGCAAGGGCAAATGTGAAATTCCTCCATGAGGCATATACACATTATTCTCTAATGTACTTGTCGCTTTTTCTTGCTCAAACCAAACTCAGACATTTTTGCTACGGAACAAATATCTAAATGAAGAGAATTTGAGAAATTTTTCCTGATTTTTCCGGTATTTGTTGGGTTAAAATACATTATATCGCTCTCCATGAAGTAATTTATCATTTACTTCTATCACAAGTTGGACGGGTAAGAGAAAAATAGGTTGGTCACACTTGAGGTTATGTTTTAAAAAGAACTGCATTTTGAGAAAGGGACTAAAATTAAATGAATTTCGTATTTCGTAACTTGCGTTATTTACAAAAAATGGGGAAGGCTTTCAAACTTCGCACACACTCTGGCTTCGAACACTTGGCATTTATCCCATAATCTTTTAATAAATCTTAGGGGGAAGTGGGGCACCTTTGAAAGAGGGGTACCTTTGAAATTGGGATTTTTCACTTCTTTTGAAATGAAATTGAGCCTTATCGTGATATAATTTAGCTTCTCAATCTGTTCGTGGACCTAAAATATATCATGATAAGGCTCAATTTTATTTAAAAATAGATGAAAAATCCCAATTTCAAAGGTGCCCCACTTCCCCCTACCTATTTTTTCAGAAAAAGTGTGACTTAAAACTAGTTATTAAAATATATTACCAAAGTTAGGTCAGGTTCAGGTTCAGCCAGAGTGTGTGCGAAGCCTGAAAGCCCTCCCCCATTCAACACGGGAAAATTTAATTAAATAATCGAAACCTTTAACTTATTTTAAGTAGATTCTTATCTGAAGCTGATGTAACGCGAACTATGAAGTTCTAATAAAACACGTCTCTCTTAAAAGAACTAGAGGAAACCTTTTCTACCAACCACGGCAACGGAATAAAATTAATTTTACTAAATTGCCAATGTCTTTTTCAATTAATTCTTCTGCTACATTTCACTCTATTTCCTTCGAGCAAAAAAAGCCCTGTTAAAACCTCTGAATTTCGGAGGGAAGAAATACCCTGCAAAAAAGTCAAAACCCAAAAAATTACCCACCCTAGAACCATCTACTATTCCGTGCGTGAAAGCAATTTAAATTGAAGTTTCGCGTCTCATTTCCGTGGCTGATAATTCACTGTTGCAGAAAACTAAACATGGTGAAATGGGCCGCCTCTTGAGTAACGCCTAGAGATAAATTTTGCTGGGAGGGAAAGTCCATGGATTGAAGACCTAACCACTCAAGAGAGTGAGAACGAGTATTCGGGTGAGAAAAGTGGAAGGAACTTCATCGTCCGTCGTGAAAGTTTCTGCGTGCATTTTCACCATTTTCATCCCCTTGCCCAGATTTAAGGGAGATTTGCAGAAAAGGGAGGCTTCTGCAAGGGAGTTTTGCTGGGTGGCCGGATGTTTGTGTGATTATCGTGCGAGACTTGGATTCGTTTTTGAGGCATTTGGGGAAGTAAGACAGAACCCGGCTGGACTTGCGAATTTTTAGCTTTACTTGTATTTCATATATTTAGTAAGTTTGTCTGTTATATATAAATTTCTAAGGAAATCAAGAGAAAATTTAAAGACTGATATGGCATTATAGTGCAATTTTTTTATGTTTTGCAGCAAAAAACTATGAATATGTAAAAAATTCGGTTAAGGTAAGATGGGGTAATTTGGAATCATGTTTAATTTGAAACTTTGAGTTTTCTTAACAGTTTTAGATGAGAAGAAGAAAAAAATAACAAAGATGTACTTTTGAATGTAAAGTATTATACTGTTCGTAGTTTTCTTTTTCTTTTTCTTTAATCTTCTGAAAGAGAGTGAGAAAATCTCATAATTCCAAAATAGAAATGATTACGAATTACCCAATCTTACCCTTTATGTATGTGAAGAGAATTTAAATGAAGTTAGTTTTTTATTAAAAGAAGATTAAATAATTTTTATTTAAATATTCAATAGTCAAATAACTTTTAAAAAAACCAAGGTTAATGACGGTTTTTGGGTAAAATTTCGCCACTTTTTTTCTATGGGGAGTTTGACATGCGAAATGGACAATTGAATAGCTTTTCCTTCAAAAACTGCGAAGGGCTTTATAATTTAATTCAGAATAAAAATTCTACGATTAAAGCACTTATTTCCCAAATATTGCAAATATAATGAATATTTCAACAGTTTTATATAAAAAATACCTGCCAAAACCGAAAAAATACTAGTTTTGACAAAAGTGTGGACATTTAATAGGTTTCGTAGCTTAAAAATAGGTTCAAAAATATGGCAAAAATATGTTAGATTATGTAAATAAAGTAAAATATTATTAATATAAAACCTAGAATTATTGTAGAAAGGAACTGTAAAGAAAAATTAAATGAAAACTCACTTTTCGCCTTCTTTTTCTAATGCACTTGTATATGCTTATGAGATATTGATGAGGTATAAGCGTTTTGAATAAACTGATAGTTTTTTCTAATTTAAGATAACTGAGATTTTACAATACTTAGAGGAATGTAGGCATGGTTCGCACAGAGTGAACCTTCAAACGATGTGAATTTTCTCTTCGTTTGCAAAGAGCTGACTTACCATTTCTCATTTCGTATCATGAGCTTAATAATTAAAGTAGAAGAAAGAAGAAGAGCTTAATATTAGATGAGATCATATATTCTGTCAGTAGAAGAGGTAAAAAGTTTGGAGTGGTATATCTCAGCTCCTGATGAACATAATTGGATGAATGAACTATTGTTGGAAAGCTTGGTTCATTAGCTTTCAGAATCTGGTATATGTAATTGGCTATGGGTAAATCATGGTCATCCAGAACCATTTATGTCGAAGAAGACACTTTTTGCAGCGTCATTTTTGACCATCTACTGCTGGGACCAGGAGTGACCCACAATTCTCGCACTTGGACTGTTCGTTAGAGGAACTTAAAGGGTATAATTTGTAGAAGAAACTTTTTTTTTGGACATCTTACTTTTTTTTTATTCATCGACTTTTGCAAGAATTTTAAAATTTTAAACGCAAGGAAAAAATTACAGAAATCCTTCTATTCCATTTTCTGGACAAACTAATGAAGATATCGACTTGGAATGTTCTGAGTACCCCCCCATAAGTTGATCCAAGGAATCCAAATGTCACTTCAATTTCATCTCCACGTCTATCCTTCCCCTCCAGAAATCACTCCTTTAGGAATATCTCAAGAACCAGACCATCGATGCATTTCATTTTGGGATATGTTTTAGAGAGTATCCTGGCGGACATTTCATTCATACATCTCAAAGACGTCCGACCTCTTCTTCTTGCACTTGCTAATAATCTGGTTAGAAGAGTAGAATTTCTTCTGATCAATTTTCTGACCAAAGAGACAAAGTTAGAGACTTTTATTGTTTTGAGTACCCCCCAAAAGTCAATCTAAGGAATCGAAATAACATATGCAATTGCCTCTCATCCCACTCCTTCTCCTCCAGAAACCACTCTTTTGAGAATATCTCAAGAACCAAATCATCGATCCTTTTCATTTTTGGATATGTTTTTGACATGTCCAAGGCGGACATTTTGTCCTCAGACACCAATATTGTACAGAAATTTCTTCTTGGAATTTAGAAGATAATTTTTTAAATTCTTGTACCAACGAATTTCAGCATTAAAAAAATATTTAAGCAAGTAAGAATTGATTAGGCTTGTGAAAAATTTCGAGATTGATTAAATAAACCACATTCTGTGTTAATCCGTTAAAAATATACTCTCTTACGCTGTCTATTTATTGGCCTTGGAAATTCCAAGAAGAAATTTCTGGATGATATTGGTGTCTGAGGACAAAATGTCCGCCTTGGCCATGTCAAAAACATATCCAAAAATGAAAAGGATCGATGATTTGGTTCTTGAAATATTCTCAAAAAAGTGGTTTCTGGAGGACAAGGAGTGGGATGAGAGGCAATTGTATATGTTATTTCGATTCCTTAGATTGACTTTTGGGGGGTACTCAGAACAATAAAAGTCGCTAACTTTGTCTCTTTGGTCAGAAAATTGATCAGAAGAAATTCTGCTCTTCTAACCAGATTATTAGCAAGTGCAAGAAAAAGAGGTCGGACGTCTTTGAGATGTATGAATGAAATGTCCGCCAGGATACTCTCTAAAACATATCCCAAAATGAAATGCATCGATGGTCTGGTTCTTGAGATATTCCTAAAGGAGTGATTTCTGGAGGGGAAGGATAGACGTGGGGATGAAATTGAAGTGATATTTGGATTCCTTGGATCAACTTATTGGGGAGTACTTAGAACATTCCAAGTCGATATCTTCATTAGTTTGTCCAGAAAATGGAATAGAAGGATTTCTGTAATTTTTTCCTTGCGTTTAACATTTTAAAATTCTTGCAAAAGTCGATGAATAAAAAAAAAGTAAGATGTCCAAAAAAAAAGTTTCTTCTACAAATTATACCCTTTGAGTTCCTCTAACGAACAGTCCAAGTGCGAGAATTGTGGGTCACTCCTGGTCCCAGCAGTAGATGGTCAAAAATGACGCTGCAAAAAGTGTCTTCTTCGACATAAATGGTTCTGGATGACCATGATTTACCCATAGCCAATTACATATACCAGATTCTGAAAGCTAATGAACCAAGCTTTCCAACAATAGTTCACTCATCCAATTATGTTCATCAGGAGCTGAGATATACCACTCCAAACTTTTTACCTCTTCTACTGACAGAATATATGATCTCATCTAATAATTATCTATCTTATGACCAATGGCCTCTACACACTAGAGAAATATATGTCCATATTGGAGAGCTTTTCCCACACGCATAGGGAAATTGCTTCAATATGGACATAAATTTCTCTTGTGTGCAGACACTATAAGAGATGACGAACTAGCTCTTTGTAAACAAAGAGAAAATTTTCGTTGTTTGAAAGTTCATTCTGTGCGAACTATGCCAATATTCCCCTATCAATGAGATTGAAGGATTGAGTTTGTTGTTGTTGTCGGATGATTATTGGTAAAAATTACATAACTTAATGAATTAATGTTTTTTTTTATGAATTTGGCAAGTGTTTGACTGCTATAATTCGAATATCGAAAAGTTATATAGTTATTTACATCTATGTAACACATGCATTTTATGAAGTTTTGTTCATTTGAAAGACTTGAAAAAAAAAACTTGTTAAAAAATACTTATGTCGTTCAATCTGTTTACACATTTGAATTTAGAGGGATTGGGGTTGTATTAAACATGGGGTAGTTGTAAGCACTGCAATTTTTTTTAATTAGACATTAAACTTCAGACGACGAGATCTATATGAATTTATAGATACTCTACGGATTCTTGTCCACTGGTCAAGAATTCCTATGGTCGATATAAGTCCAAGAAATCAGTTTCCCTTACACTTCTGAGTATTTTACTGACCAACAAAAGTCATTGATAAATAGAATAGTTTCTATTACAATATTTTATTTAAGTTTGACTGACAGAAATATGAATGGAATATTTCTTAATAGCACGATGCGAAGCATTCGCTAAACCCCTGGAGGATTGCCTTGAGTGTCAGCCGGGTAAATTTGGGATGTCGAGCGAAACACAGGATGGGTTTGCATTTTGTGGTGGAATCGAGTGAAGCCGAAATAACTTACTGTAAATCATATTTTGCTGGGAGAGAAAATTTCCCTAACCCCTCTAAAACTTGTACATCTTCTTGGTATTTTCTTCATCCCCACTTTCCGAAAATCCCCTTGGCGTCGTCTTTACTTGTTTTTCCGCCGCGAAAATCATTGTTCTTGTGAGGTTTATTATTAAATGATTGTTTTATAATTCCACACTCATTTTGTGCCCTCTACTCTCAATCCATCTTATACTGATTTTCTCTAAACTGCTCCTAAAGTTGTATTTTTGTCTCGATTTTCTTTCTTCGACGCGGATTTTTCGACTATGGGGATTTTTAGTTGATTTCTTGTACGCGTGTTTTGATGTCGAGTGATAAAATGCGGAAAATTTCATGGTGAAAGAATTATGGGAGACGATTGTGAGTTGGAAAAGCGCGAAGAAAAAATCCTTCTCAACTTTTGTGACATAATTCAGAAAGCGGGAGGAGAACTTCTTTCACTCTCTTAGTGTGTTTTTTTTTTTGCTTCAAGAGCACCTCGGTTGTGACCTCTGGCCTAAATTCTCGCCAAGAGATTTCTTCACACACTCTGATTTAATTAAAATACATCTTTAGAGTTATGTATGGCCAGTCGGGGTGTGGGAAGTTCATGATCTTTCGGTGATCTGCTACAAGTGATTCTCTACGTACAGAAGAACCTTTACCCAATTGGAGTTTCTTCTCACTCAAGTTCGAGTATCATTAAGTAGAAGAGGAATTACAAGAAGTGAAAAATAAGAAGAAAACCATTTTATTTTCTTATGAAAAATTAAAATATTTTCCAAAACAACAAAGGAAAAGGTAATGCCCAAGGCACAATAACTTTTATTTGTAAACATGTTTTCAAAATTTTCTATGAAAAAGAGCTAAATGACTAGATTTACATTTCATTCTCTCTCATTGAAATATCAAAAATATGTTTACAAAACAAAAATTATTGTGCTTATATGGAATCCTGCCAATTTTTAAATTTTGAATTTTTCTCACTTGTTGAGATTCTCAAATAGAAAAAAAAACCACGAAGAAGTACATTCGAGAATTCTTCTTTCTTGTTTTCTTTTTCTTTTGCTATTTAAAACTGTTTTGAAATCTTATAGTTCCAAATTAGACATTGTTCCAAATTACACCATTTTACCCTAATGGTAAAAGGTTTAACATAAAAAAAAGTATACATACGGCAGACACACGAATTTTACAACGGATCTACCATATCGACCGCTCAGAATAATTAACGAATAACTCGCATTAGACAAATTTTACAGGAGAGCGATTTGAAGCTGAGATTTTACATGCAGAGAGGATTTTTGAGATTTAAAATCTCAATAACTTTGAAAAAATAACTTTCAAGTATAATATTCTCAGGTAAGGTAGAGGGTATAAAGAACTATCCAAAAACGAATAAAACGATTTTTGTAAAAAATCGAATTATTCGACTTATATTCTGAGTCGTCGATATATTTTCGAATAGAATTTCGAACGGTTTTATAATTTCGAATGTTTATTTGATTAATAGTTAACATTCGAGATTTTTTTGAAGGGTCATAATTATAGGTTCAGAGTGGTTAATTGGTATGGAAATTGAAAACAGGGATTCTGAGTTACAAAGCCAGTGCATTGTTTGTAGACAGATACTGAAGTCTCATAGAAAATTTAAACACATGAAAAGAACTCATATAGATTCAAAGTTCTAAAAGACAAGTTACCCGAAAATACATTTTGCCAAAACTATCAATTAATTAAAGAAGAAAATCTACCACGTTTAAGCAAAAATCACTCGAGTTTCGAATTCGAACTTCGGCAGAATTTCGGACAAGATTCCGAAAGGAAAACAACTTCGAAAGCTTGCTTGTGTATTCAGGAATTGTTGATCTTTTTGGAAAAACTTACCTCAAGTATGAAACCTTTACAAAATTGCGAATGATTTTCTGCCACTTAATGCTCCTTAGAGTCTATAAAAAGTCTCATTGCAGAAATCACTTCTGTCACTCATATTTCTTGGGCCTTAACATCTCAATTGTGCACTGAATCTCATATTAGAATGTCATATAAATAATCATCTATACTTTTTCCGTCGCGGCGACATTTTCACCATCACGAAGCTTTCCACTTAGTCAGCAGGAAAATTCTTACACTGAAATATCTCAAAGTGAAAGACATTTTCCAGGGGGTGGATTGTCATCCGAGTGAAGATTGTTCCAAAAGGTGAGTGCCTCTTATTTTAGGGTAGAAAAATATATATGTATAACTTTTGAGGGGCACCTAATCACCACTGATTTTTGTACTTCTCCGGATGATCTCACTGGATAATGTTTCTTTCTTAGTTTAGTTAATATTTATTTTCTGTCAGTGGCTCAGAGTTGAGTGTTAAGACGTTTCGAGATGAGAAATTTCCCCTGCGAGAAAATTCTTCAGGAAATATGAGACAATTCGAATCACAATTTTTGGTTGTTCTCTTGTTATTGGGCAATGTTTGAGTGAAATTCTTGCTTGGGAAAAAATGGTTTCACATGCCTCATAAATCACTTGACACAGAGAAAAATTGTTGGCTGGTTCGCACTTTTTGTATATGTGTGTTTTTTTTTGAAAAAAAAATTTCTCCGTGATCTCTGTCACAGGAAGTCGCTTAGGTTTCCACACAGAGAGTTCAACTCAAAAACCACGACAAAAAATCAAGTGAAATTTGACTTTTCCTTATGCAAAAGAAACTCTAAAGGAAAAAAATGAGTGGTTAGAAGAAGCAGGACTAATCACACGCGTAAGTAAGTTAAATTCTGCTGATTTTCCCACACTTTTTCAGCCACTTTCGCCGAAAATTCCATGTGAAGGTGGCAACAAATGTAGCGCCAGCAATTCCACGGTGAAAATTGCAGGCGACAAACATATGGGGTACGCGAATTATGTATCTGGAGACGCGGAAAAGATGGTCCAGGATGTTCGCGAGTTGGTGGATCGACTGGCCAGACGGAGACTGAGTGTCTCCATTTAAGATGCCATCTCTCCAGTACCCTAAAACTCTCACATCTTTTCCCCACATGGACCCGAGACATTCCCAAATAAATTCCCAATGCCGATGATTTGCGAGAGAGCCGGGAAAATTTTCGAGAGATTTTCTATGCGCGACGGAGGCCAGAAGATTTTCCGGCTATGCATGCTTTTTCTCACTCTTGCGCACTTGCCCCGCAAATGAATCCACCAAAAGTGGGAGTGATGTGCTCGATGGGAGATTTACGAGGATGCTGCGCATGGTCGCAGATTTGAAAGCCCCTTCTCATCCAAGCACAAGAAAACTCCATCATCGTCATTAATCACAAATACACATTGAAAAATCAAGTTTGACTGTTTTTGACTTGAATTGAGCCAGGATGGAAGGAGAGTGCATTTGAACATTTGCGAAAATCGAAAATATATTTTTCGATTTTAACTCTTACGGTTTTTGGTATACACCTTTAGGATAATCTCAAAGAGTTGAAAGTATTTTCCAAAACCTTTCATTTAAGCCATAAATGATCAAATTTAGATAATCAGAACAGAAGTTATGGATGTTTTATGATTCAATTTTGAATGACCCATATCTTCCGTTATGAAAACTGCATAGGGATTCAAGTTGATTTCTTTAAATTTGGAAGTTTTAGCGATCATACTTATTTAAGGATCCATTCTCTTCCGGCTTAAGAACACCTAACAAACTCCCATGGCGATTCATCGCCAAACTTGTCTCATTTGCCTCATCAAACGTCGATCCGCTAAATTAAAAGAGACAATCAACCAAGCTCCTCACCAAAAAAAATCCTCTTAAAGCTTTCCACACAGAAATACTCCAGAAATTGACATTGGAGCCGCGAATGACTTGTCTTGTGCTATAAATAATTTATATTTCTTGTCTTTTCTTTCCACTTTTTCTCTGCCCTCCAATGTCACTCATGAAAGTTTTCCCTTTTTTTTAGTCTTGCACGAATTTTCTCCTTCGGCTTTCTTTTAGGCGACGTTGGATGCCCAGAAAAAAAAGAGAGTGTCATGTCGAAACTAATTAAATTCTTTTACTACCACTTTCCCTCATTCCGTGTCCTTTCCCGCGGATGATCCCTCTTTGTGCCCGCTACGGAAGACGAGGGCATAAAGATGAAAAGATGCTATGTTAAATTTTTCCACCCGCTGCCATTTAAATCTCGTGCCAGAACTGAGAAAGAATTCAAAGTTACAAAATTTCATAAACTTCACTGGAAAATTTCAGGAAATTTCATAATCTTCGAAAAAAGCTCTTCGAAAATTAAAAAAAAAAATGTAAAACTCATCAGCTATATCTTTAACCAAGATGCTAGCCGCTATACCTATTAATCCCTTGATTTTAATCATGAAATAAATACTAATAATTTCTAAATATTCATTTTTTTTTAATTTTTTAATGCTTTTCGAAAACAAAACATTTTTGTAGAGTTAATCTCTAGCCATAAAAGCTTAAAAAATGTGACTATAGCCGAGACACCAATCTCTATTTTTTAATAAAAATAATTCAACATTTTATTACTTATTGGGTGTAAACACAAATAGATTTTTATTCTCCAATAGTGTCTTGGATAAAAGGTAAATGAAACTCTATTTGCACAAAAAATCGTTGATGTTCGAAGAATTCAAATTCAACTTCGAATTTTTATACCAAATTTTCGAACAAGGTGAGGAGAATCTATCAAATATCACACTAGAAATCTAGCAAAAGATTCAGTAATTATGGAGTGATTAAATAATGGGACAAGAACATTAAGCGTCGTTGTTCTGTTTTTTCCTCACAATAACGTGAAGACCGAAACATTTTGACGCTTTGAGCACTTCGAAATTCGAACAGTATGTACCTCAGCCACCTTGCGGAATTATCAAGAAGTAAGAATATCTCATTTTTGGCTTTTCAAATAGATTTTCGATTTAGATTATTTTCATCTAAAGTGTAAATCTTCTGTCAAAAATTTAAAATCAAAAAAAATATCTTGTATTTTTTATATGATCAATGGTGCTATTCCAATAAAAAAATGAAAAAAGAATTCAGTCTCATGTTTATTTTTAAGTATATGACTGTTCTCAAGTGCTTCTACGCAATCAACTTTTCTTTGTGTTGGTTCCTGTCACGACTATTTGATTTAAAATACGACGAGAACCGGGGAAAACAGTCGAGACAGGAACCAACTGAAAGCAAAATCGATAATGCAGATGCACTTGAGAATAGTTATGTGCTAAAAATTGTTTTTTATTTTTCATTGGTAATTAAAGATTTGCTTTACAAAATCTTAGCAATATATATACTTTTCATAAAATTTTGAAGCCTAATCCGGAATTCTTTCATTGTTATAAAATCTTTCTGGCTCGCATGACTCGTTTTTTGGGAGTTTTTCGCGTCCTGTTCAGCAGAACAATTGATGAATGAAATAATGCGAGAAATTTTGTAGGATATAAATGAAGGAGCATGGAAAGAAAAGCTGAAGAAAATTTTATACTTAGTTGATACTATGGAAAATCTTGTAGAGTGGGCGTTAAAAAAAAAAAATTGGAATAAATTCGAAAAGTGTCGCCAGTGTTTGTTTGTTAGTATGATGATTTATCTGCAGGATAAAAGTTAATTTATTCATGGACTGTCAATCCCTCCCTTTGAAACTACATAAATTTGAATAAATGTTAATTAAGGATATGCTTCCGTAGATTATAATTCCTGTCTTTTCTCGGTGTCTCTCTCTCACGAATCCTCACCAGTTCGGGAGACAGCAATGTTAAGAGCATCCATACAATCCTTTCAAAATTTTCCACCCTCCCATCGCAATTAGGTTAAATTCTTAATAGTCTCACCTACCATAATCCTTATGGAATTTTTTGGTCAAGGATAGGGCTCAAACTCTGACAAAGTGATTCTTTCAACCCCGTGATTATCAATATTAATTGGGAATTGAAGCTTTCCAATGTAATAACTCGAAAACTAAGAGGAATATCGATTTGCAGTTGTCAACACAAGCCTACGGGTTAATTTATTAAAATTTGAAACGATATACCTTCGGTTCTATCACTCCGAATCCGATGATATAAGGCTTAAATAAATGGTCTCATAAAGTACTACATTTTTTTGTCTTAAATTCAGAAGATCAATATTAAAGGCCTTTGGTCGCAAGAGATGTGATTCTTTAACCTCAAATTTCTTACCCCTAGGTCCCCGGCAAAATTATATTTCATTTACATCAGTTAAAAGAAATGAGCATTCCGAACAGGCTCACAATAAAAATCTCACCTACAATAAACTGATCTAGACTTATGACTAGCTCGTCTCCTCATTTCTCTCGCCCTCTAACCCTTTCTGTTTGACTTTTTTCCAAACCCTTTCCACCCTCCCAGCTCTCATGCCATGTCAACCCTCCTTTCGTCCTTTTTGTCTCCTCCGGATGGTTTTCTTCTCCCCGGGAAAAGTTGCCACTCTCTCTTCTCGCTGGTGTATCCCAAAACTTTTCAAACTAAACTACCATCGAGTGTGTGTCTCTGGTGGATGATGAAGGATGAGGCAGAGTAAGGCACAAATCCCACCCAACACTCCCCAACATATCCGCTAAGAAATAAATCACCGTCAAAGACGAAGAAGACAATGTCAGACGAATAGTACAGAGCAAATTGAATTGTTGTCTTATTTCATATTATATTTTTATATTCCATGTTATTCTACTCTCAATTTTTTTTTCTTATCTCTCCTCCTTTGACATTGCCTTCACTGCGAGAAATTTTGCTTGTGCCATCTCGAAACTGTCGTGTCGAATGGCAATGCAACAAGAAAGACGGGGGTTGAAGTAACATCGATTTACTGTCAATTATTTCTATCACAGAAAAATGTCCAAGGCATCGGCACAAGAATCAATTTGTAAAGTCCTCTGTTCACTTGGCAAAAAGCCGTGCGTGTCTTTTGCAAAATGTGTCTCAATTGAATTGTGAATTTTCTCCCAAACACTTGCCTATATGTCTCTTTGCCGAGATCTTTCTTGCCTTTTCATAACACCACAATCCACAAGAGAAAATTTCCCTCCACTATGAAATATTCCTCTGTATATCCCTTGCCCTGGGTCGCCTCCAAAGCCTCCCCCCCCTGCTGTTACTCCATCAACTCCAAGGGGCACACAAATGGGATTATGGACTACATATTTCAAAATTCTGATTGAATTATCATAGATTCAGATAAAGGATATTTTCGGGAAACTTTACCACTACACTTAGAAAAAATTAGGGGCTATGGAAACTTTATTTATTTTGACTAAACTTTTTGTGTAATGAGCCATTTCCATTGAGAAATTTTTCAAGAAATTTGTTAGAAAATTTTCAACTTCATATGAAAGAAAGGGTGCTTTTATAAGAAAAAGTTCAATTTGGTTGAACTTTTTCATATAAAAGCTTGAAAATACAAATTAAGAACAGTTTTCCAGACTGTTCCTTTGAGGAACAGCGTCATCCATTGAGTTTTCTTCTGATACTCGCATGCCAATGAGTTCTCAGCTGAGCGAATTTCCATAAAAAAAATCTTGTTTTCATTTCTTGTGGAGGTGTTTTTAGATTAAATTCAAGTAAATTTGGGTTCTTTGAAGGTGAAAATAGTGCGTCCATTTGGAAAATGTCCCTGTATTGAGGATACGATATGCCCAGAACTTTGATTTACGGTAAAGGCGGGTAAAGTGTTAGAAGTGCATCAGAAAACAGTAACGTTCTTGTTTTAAAATGATATTGGTTTTAATTACCCCTCATTATGCCTTTCCCTGCTTCAATTTGCTTACCAAACTATTAAAGATATCCTTTAACAGTGATTTAATGAAGGTTTCGATTGTTTTTATGCATTTTTACACAGAAGCTAAATCAAAACAAACAAATGTCAACGAGATGTTCGTATTCAAAACTGGGCTTTTTGCGAGCTTCCATGTGAATTGGGAATTACAAAAATCTGAAAATTTTCTCAATGTAAATGGCCTATAAAACTTGAGAATTAACAATTGACAACAGTTATCAGCGCCGTGTCCTACGGGGGAAAGCGTTGTCCTTACATAGAGCAAGTAATACTAATGTTTTCAAAAAATTGTTTGAAAAACAAGTCAAGTACATTACTAAATTGGGAATGATAAACGGAAACAGTAATATTGATGATCTTAGCATTAACGACGCCGAAATGGAAATGGATTATTTTTAATTTGTAGCTAATCAAGATTACATTCTAAAATCTTACATTACAATTTTTTATTATCATAAAATTTTTAAGATCTTCCTATCTCATTGGGACGTATATCAAAATCTATCAAGTAGACTTAAATTTTGAGAACTCACAATGAGAACAGTTTTTATGTAATTGAAAACACTAGGGGAAAGTACTCTATTTTCGAACGTTCATGCCTGCGAATAATGTGAATTTCTTAAATCTTCCCTAAGAGGCTTATACATAATTATCATGTAATCATCAAGACTAACGATAAGCTGAATAATATGTGTAAGTCTCTTAATAAAAATAAAAGGAAATTCACATTATTCGAAGTTGTGAAGGTTCGAAGGGAGAGTACTTTCCCCTATTAAATTGATAAAACTTATGTATCAAAAAATAAAAAAAAATAAACCATTAAGTAATGAAATTGAATTTTGAGAACTCAAAATGAGAACAGTGGAAGGTATCTGGACTAAACCATTTTCAAATAAAACTTTCTCCCAATCGGACCCATATCTTTTAGAAGTTATCTACCCCTGAAATTTCTTCTGAATCCATGATAGTCTCGGCATCGTCTTATTCATACTTCTTCGTCTCCTCTTCTTGTTCATTCCACCCTCCTTCTGCGAAATGCGAATCTCTCCTCATCGTCATAGTCGTTGTCGCTGTCAGTTCAACTTTACTTCTGGAAGATAGCTATTTATATGTCGGAGGAACATTCTTCTCCTCTCCTGTTTCTATATCGCAAATCCATAGCAGAGCGCCTTTTGTGTTGGGTGTAAGACAGGGAAAACTTTTAGTTTCTGCCCCTTTTCCTTTTATATATATATTTTTTTTCTTTGCTCTCTTAGAAGAAAAATCGTTGGGCGCCTCCAATTTAGGGCGGGGGGAGGGGGTTGAAAGGAAATCTCCTTTGTGAAAGTGGATCGATGTCAATT
This sequence comes from Phlebotomus papatasi, assembly GCF_024763615.1. Lineage (NCBI taxonomy): Eukaryota > Metazoa > Arthropoda > Insecta > Diptera > Psychodidae > Phlebotomus > Phlebotomus papatasi. The sequence goes on along the minus strand of NC_077222.1, from coordinate 669,604 downwards.
TGGGAGATTAAACAACAACTGCGGGATTATCCATTTGGGTTTTTCTTTTTTTTTCGCAGTGTATTTTTGAAATACAGCTATTGCGGGAGAAGGAGTGTAGGTGGTAGAAAAAAAATAAGAGAATTGTTCTTGTGTTCGAAATTTCACTTCCTCATACTCCAATCGCGGGAAAGTTGGGAACAACCCTCGTGGAAAACTTCCGCTTCTGCGAACAATTTTCGTAAACATTCAGGGGATCTCATGTCAAAGGAAAATCTACAAAGCCATTAATCAATACAGCTGGTTTTCACAAATACACTCCGACTCTCAAATTGTCTTGGTGTTAGTGCTTGGGAAAAAGGATGGAAAATTGTATGAGGAAAAACATGGGAAAATAATACACAAAAGTCGGAGAAATTGTACTTAACAGAGAGAGAAATTGCTTGGAGAAATACCATTTCTTCCCTTAACATAAAGAAAATTTTGTATAGTAGGTGAAAATTCTGGGGAAAATCGGCGGGAAATCTTTTGGGGAATTTGCAAATTAAATGAATTTTACACCATCAAAACCATTTAAACCAAAACAAAAAAAACTTCTCTGAAATTTTGCACCAAAGGAAAAACATCAAGGAGGAAGGGATGGAAAATTCTGAGTAAGAGAGAAAAGGGAAAAGAATGAAATTTACACCGAAATCCAGTATGAAAATGAATAATGGCCGCTCCCCTATACCATAAATTTCTTCTTCTTCCATTGCCATTTTTGCCGCCTGATTTTACCATCCTTTTCATTTGCTCATGTGGCCAGACCCATAATCCCGCCGAATACTGCTGTTTCACTTTGATCTCTGAACTTTTGCACACACACAAACACCCATCCCAAAAAAAAACACCACCACATAGTTAAACAATCATCAAACACGGAGATTTCCTCAATGAATTCGATCTAAGAACTTCATCAATGATGGATTAGCAGGGAAATCTCCCAGCTGACCTTCTGAAGAAAAAGCTTCTGATACTTATTATCGGTCTTCAGTAACCACAAATGCCTTATCAATACCCACACACATCATTTCACGCTGAGAATATTTTGGAAATTGTCAAGATAGCCAAAGCGATTGATTTTGGTCATAAATTAGAGACAGACGTAGGTGGGTGGATGCAAGAGTACGCCGAAATCTCATATGAATTGGCAGTTTATCTAAATCAGATGGAGAAAACCTCAATTTTAACTTCCAAGAAACTGAGCCAAAAATTCAAATCAGCAACAGAAAAATCGCGAATGGGATTTAGAGGTCGATCTTTAGAGGCACACTTAATTGAACAGATGAAGATCAGAGTTACAAAGAGTATAGATTAAAGATTGCAATAGAACATTAAAAACAATCAAATTTGAATGATAATTTTACGAAATTTGTCCAAATTACAAGATAGTTTAAATAGATAATCACAAATTTCTGTTTAAAAAATTTTCTTAATTGCGCTGAAAGTTCCATTTTAGAACGATTGAATTAAAATAAGTTTCTTTATCTAATTCTCTTAATCATTTTTTGTGGAATTAAAGTATTTACTATTTATTTAATAATTTTGATTATTTCAAAATGAATTCCATATTTATGTTAAAATTGAGAATGAAATTGAAGAAGATGTTTCTTCAAATCATAGATTAAAGTTGACTAAAACTTCTTCGTTAATGTCAAGGAAAACTTGGAATTGGGGCAGTAGTAAACATAAGAAAGTTGTAAAGACTGATTTTTCTGCCTACATTAATAGGACAAAGATCCATATGTGTTGAGAGGAAACCAGGAAGTCCCGTTACGATCTTATCAATTCAGTTTGTGCAGTGAGTTCGATCAAGTCAGTCCTAATTGAACAGTCGAATAGAAAGTGTATGTCAAGTGAATTAATAAAAAGGTGTTGGGTTCTAGAATTAAGTTTATTTAAAAGTAAAGTGGAATTCTCATTTATTATTTGTGTGGGTGCGTCGACAAGGATAGGATTATCTAAACTAACTACATATTTTCCATATCTAAGGTACGTCCCATAACATTATTTATGTTATGTGTTTATGAATTCATATAAGTCTTGTCTTCTGAAGTTTAAAAAAAAATAAATAAATAAAAAATCGCAATTTTTATAACTACCTCATATTGACGACTGCCCCAGTTTCCTTTATGTTATGAAAAATAAAACAACAAGAAAAAAATTACAAAAAATAAGTCATTTACTGAAGAGTTTCATTCATTATTGACATCTCGAATTAAAATTCGGAATTTACTTAAAAATAAGCATTTAACAAAAATCTAAATAATAAATCAATAGAGAAAATATAAGAAAATATAAGAAAAGAGCACCAGCGATCGGCAGTGTTCCTTGGATCGTCAAGTTATTACCATATTGTTGCACCAATTCAAATGAATTTTTAAAAAGTATTAGCTACTTTTAACCATTTAACTATCACAAGAATACAATGCACTATTTCAGATTTAATTGATAAAACCAATTTTCCGTGAGACATCTGAGTAAATTCGTGACGATTTGATGTACAGAGCACATAATTGCGATTACATCTGTTTTTATTAATTTATTGCAAAAATTTAAAATTCGAATTCGTAGAAATAGTTAAGTGGATCACTAATATACCAATTAGCATACACAAAATTCCAAATAGTATTTTGGGGTTTATATTTTCAACTAAATATCGAGCATGTCTCTGAACATTCCGACCCGGGGTACTCTGCACTTATCTATAATTTCGTTATTGATGACAAAATTTACCAAACTTGATTGCACACCTTTCCCAAATTAAACAAGTTTTTCGCTGGACTTCATTTTGAGGCTTAGGGGGAGGTAGGGCTGTTTTGAGCTGTGAGGCTACTCGTACATTTATATACAATTTTTTCGCATATTTTTTTCAAGAAACAGGGCCTTGCAATTGTTTTATTTAGATCTAAATTGTTATGTCTATATAAATTAAATTACGTTGGAGCCCAGTTTCCTTTGAAAGTATTTGAAAATGTCGTATATCAATACAGCTCCACCTCCACCTATGATTTAGAGGTGAATAAGTAGGTCTCAGAGTGAACCGTGAGCGGCTATTGACAAAATAGTGTCGATCTGGAGCTAAAAATCCGCAGATCGTCACTATTTTGGTAAGAGACCGACAGATCGGTACAATTTAGTCAGAGATCGGTGGATCGACATGAGATCGACAGGTCGGCCTGCGATCGGTAGATTTACACGAGATCGGCAGATCTGCATCATTTTTGGAAGAAATCTACAGATCGGCACTCGAGTGAACCGTGAGCGGCACGGAAATTCTTTCGCAATAGGGGAGTTAGAGGCAGTTCCTCGCAATTTTTATTGTTTTTTTTTTACAATAAATCTATTATTTGAAAGCATGAATAAATAAATAAAATAAATAAATAATAGTTCTCATATACAGTCTTTGAAATGAGATTATTTTTTTTATTTTATTGTAATTAGAAATTGAAAAAAAAACATAGAAATTTATTTGTTTTAATTTGGAATATTATCTTAATTTAGAAGATCAAACATTAACCTAAATATAAATAGAAATTACTCTAAAATTATCTAGTAATTCATCATTATCTTTATCTATAAATAAAATATGATGAAGAACATCAACTTTGTGGTTTAGGAAGAGGAGAGAAAATCAATGATGAATGTCACAAAAGCCTTTCAAATAAATTGTGATGAATGCAACGATCAGTTTTGTGGAGGAAAACAAATCAACCACACCGAATGTATGCAAATTAAATCGAAATGGTCATTTGATGGTCATCCAGGAAAAAAAGCCCAATGATCCTCTTTCTCACATCATTTTCGCAATGCATCTACTAAAGAATTGAGGTGGAGAGTCAGAATGGGCAAAAAGAGTGGCAGAATGTCAATGAAATAAATTGAAATGGAGTCACATTGGAAGTGGTCAGCTGATTGCATGACTTTTCAGGCACCATAAATAAAGAGTTACGAGTTGGGGGTATAAGAAGTCGCGAAATCCTGAGAATAACACACTCCATTGACTTTCCAAACGGCGCGATATGCAAATTCACGTGTTCTTGGGCGATTTCTGCGTGTGTTTGCCAACGAAGAAATTGAAAGAGTTTCCAACCACTTCATTAGATCTCTTTTGCTTTTCTTCCGATGGATCTTCGGGATGAACTTATTGGTTTGTTTTTAGCGTGGATTTTTTTCGTTTTAATCAACCGGTTCTCTGGGCCTTTTTCTTTTTGCTGACCCGATCCGCAACTTAGATGGTCTTTTTTGGCGGGAAAAGCACGGTCGAAGAAGAACACCAAACAAGGGGTAACCCATACAGGAAAAAATGTACAATGATAATTATTGGTTTGTTTTTGCGTAAAAATTGTCACATTGGCTATAAAATATTTATTAAACTGAAAACTGCAAACTTGTGCGTTTTATGTATACTTGACGTAGGTAATAAAACATCCATAAGCTACGAATAAGTTTCCATTGTAAATTTCTGAAGGGGGATCTACAACGCTAAGACGGCGGTAGTCGTTAAAAATTACAACTATCAATATAATCTCATCTGTGTTGCTCCTTCTAATAAGCATATTGTCGATGAATAAATATATTCATCTATCTATCATATGCGTTGTAACTTTGCATAATTTAATAAAAAAGTGTGAATTCATAGTTCCTTAAAAAATATGAGTCCAGGTACCCTGTCAGTTTCAAAGAGTTCCTTTTAAATTACAAATATTCCCAATGAGGTCCCAATAGGTGTCATTTGGTCGTTCTTATAAGAGTTTCCAATTTTCAGGGAGTTCCTAAGAGTTCCAAAGTAACCCCAGTGCGTTTCGCGAACTATCTGTCACGCACTCTTCGCAATGATTGACCCCTTAGCCCAAAATGTAACAACGAATATCTTCGCTGATGGTAAATCTCGTGAAATATTCTTTAGCAATATGCAGATGAAATTTGCATAACAACGCTCCTCGGGGACAAGTGATGTCTGCATTTTATTAGGTCGTTTTATGATCAATTTTTTGTTGTTGTAAAACATCTTATTGAAGGAGAGAAAATCCATGTTTTAGCAAATTTTCAAGCCAATTTTCTTAATATAGTCTTTCTTGCCAGATGGAAAAATTCACCGATATTTCCGATTAAAATGTCTGATTGTCGTGCAACACGAAAAGTTTGCCCCACAATTGTTATTTATGGCACTTCTTGCGGGAAAGTGACATATGGTTGAAGGAAAAATATTCTCTTACTATGGCTTTTTTCGGGGGAAAAACACTTTGTATAGAATTTCTCATATTTTCTATCGATTTTTCAACTCACACTTTCCGCACACCTTTGGCCAATTTATCGACTTTGGTCAACCCGGACGAGGAAAGAATTCAACTAAAACTGTCGTAAGGAATACTCAAAAGACTTTCTCAAAGAAGGTATAATTGTTGCACGTGAGAGTTGCGTAAAAGAGGGATAATATTTTTATTGCCCTCATTTTTTCTTAAAAAAAAGAAGGTTTTTGAGGAAGTTTCTTTTGTGAAAGATGTCCTCGAGAAACAGGAAGAATTCTTCATAAAAAAAACTTTCTCTTTAAAATAGAAGACGATGCCACAGACTAAAAGGTATATGATATATGTAATAAATATTGCTTTGGTCAATTCTGACTACAAAAGGTAGAATTTAAATTTTAAAATTTATGAAATAAACAAGTTTATGAAGTTAAAAAATAGAAAATTACTATAAGAACGGTAGCAAAGCAACCATGCTCGACATTAATTTCCCCACTGACAGTGGATAACAAATTAGTAAAAAATTACATTTTTCTCATTAATTCTAATAAAGTAAAAATTATCTTTCTATATTAGTTATATATTAACAAAATATTTGTAGGGATTATGTCAAAAGTCTAAATTAGTTTCACATCATTTGCCTAAAAAATTATGAAAGTAGTTTATCGATTTTACTGGTAACGAAAATCGACATGTTCACGAGCATTTAGGGTCGAAAGAACACCTCTTCAACAGGGAACCCCTATTGACACTTTTGTCAAAATGATGAAATTTATTAAATATATCTGGTAATATGCAAGTAATATGATGTTTCTTCTGTAATCTATCTTCTTTTATAAAAAGAGACGTTCAAATTTCATATCCTAAATCGGTACTGAAAGTGTCAATAAGTGTGACATGATAAATTTTTAAATTCTTTCACCCTAGAATAGTTTTTTTCCATTAGAAATTACTGAAATCCACTATTTTTAAGGTGTTTCAAACCTATTTATAAATCAATCAAAAAATCGCCCAAAATAGTTAGGTGAACCCTTAATGAAGTTCGGATAAGAATTGAAAATCCGAAAAAAAAACGTTTTATAACCAAATGGAACCGATTCAGATGTAGCGAAGAATCCAAGACCTTTCTAATAAACCCAGATTTTCCATATAATCTATTGAGAAATAAACACTCTAAAGTCGTTTTAGAATTTAAATTCGAAAAACTATTATTAGGACTTACATAATGCTGTTTTAGAATAAGACGGAATATCCCCTTAGATATGTTATAAAACATATCTCAAAATAAAAACAAATCGCGGAACGTTTCCTATTCAAACAATTATGTGTTTTGAAGGGAATACTCCAAGTCGTTATTTCTCACCGTTTGTCGTCTAGTTTTACTCACAACCAGATAAACGTAGAGGTGAACAAACTGCGATAAGAAATTGTATAATTCACAAGTATTTGTGTAAATGTGTAAATTTTTAGGGGAAAAAAAACAAGGAAAAATTTTTACAATAGAGTTCAAACAATAAAACAATATTTTAAAAAAAATCGACACTCCCTAACTTTTTCCCTAAACAATTTGCTTGAAGTGTTTGGCATATTAAAATCTATTGCAAAATAAGATGTTTACGAATTTCTTTCAGACAACTCACCTGAATTTGTATATGCTGGTGTATATTTTCTGAAAGAGAAAGAAAAGATGAATTAATAAGACGTATTCAGGCACTTAAGAGAACTTTTGGATGAATTCGAAAATTGAGGGAAGTGTTCGTGAAATTTTTTCAGCAAGTGTAAACGCATGGGAATCTTCAGATAGTATCTGGTGCCATCTGTGCCAGTCTAGGGGAACTACTAAAAATATTCTGTTGCTAGAATACCCTCTTCAGTATTCTCTTGAGATGGGAAAAAAAATTCTTGGCTTGGCATTTGATGAAAATTCTTGAGATTTTTCAACCGCTTATTGGCATGATTTTCACTGAAAATGTATTAAAGTTTTCAAAGCTCCCGCAATGTTTCTTTTCAGATAAAAAAACTACATGCTTTTTTTGTCGGGGTGAAAGTGCGAAAAAAATAAACAGAGAAAATTACAATTTTCCTGGATGAAGGAAAATCCATTCTTTTGGGGCATTTCACTCAACTTTATGTGTTTGTGTGGTAAAATTTCGTGCTGGGAGATTTATAGTAGAGACTATATATCAAAAATAGAGTTCCGCCTATCATGTTAGAATATTACTAAACATAGCAACTAAACTATGTAGGAAGGCAACTTAATACTGAGATGGCATGAGGTTAAATAGAGTCGCCAAGGCCCTAAAAATTCCCCAAAAGGAAGAAAAAAAATCAACAACGAAAGAGCCGGAAGCTCAGAGAGAAAATTTCCACATACAATTACTGTGATTTTTCACCCTCTCAACCCCTCACTTTCCCCTGTGCGTGCCAAAGGTTTCGCTATACCCTTCCCTTACCTTGCTTGCCCTTCCGGCCGGACTCAAAATAATTACAACTTACACATATTTTCATTAACTTAATGACCTCCTGAATGTTTTACCTCCACCGCTTTGTTCGGTAAAAAAATAAGGAGAGAAAATTCGCGGAATGCTCGAGTTTGCAAATTTATAAAGATCATATAGGGGAGATTGGGGTAGACCCATACAATTTTAGAAGGTGCGAATTTAATTGGATTTTCCAAGAACACAGTAAATTTTAGGAAAATATTGTATGGCTCGTGTTTCATCTTTGGGTTGAAACCGGTTAACCCTTTAAGGACGATTGGAACACCGGTGTCCCATACAGAAAATAATTTTTCCTGACTACCTTAAGTTATCTTTTTCTTATGTTTGTACGTAATTGCAAAGTAGAAGGTTGAAGGAATCTAGGATATTTTTTGAAAGTTTGCAGCTATTGGCTATATAGTAAATTTTTAAGCTTAAAAATGACGAATTTTTAAATTCTCATATTGAAAAATTATTTTAATTATTTTTTTATACTTCCAATTTTTTTTAAAGAAAACCCTTTTGGTAAAAAAAAAACTATAATACTCAAAAATCATATTTTTCATTAGAGTGAAAATTATCTCTCATTGGTATAGTTAGAAAAAATACTTAAATTTTTGAACTATTTTTGTTCCTATCATTCACAGAGACAAAAATACACCAAATCAGACTTTGTTGGCTTTTCGAAGGATAGATGTAAGACTTTTTACTGATTTTGTTTATCGGTTTTATTTTTATTGCTGATTTTCGGTCAGCGAAAACTATCTCGTCGTTAAAGGGTTAAACAGTAGGGGAAAGTACTCTCCCTTCGAACGTTAATACCTTCCAATAATGTGGATTTTCTTTTATTTTTCCTAAGGGACTTAAACATTTCTATTAAATATTAGTTAGTTTATTATCAATTATTGATAATAGTTTAAGTCCCTTAGGAAAAATAAAAGAAATTAAAATTATTCGAAGGCATGAACGTTCGAAGGTAGAGTACTTTCCTCTAAAGAATAAAAATAATTTCACTGCTAAAATTAAAGAAAACTTAATAATTTTGACAGATTCATTTCAGTACTGTTATTGTAATTTTTTCTGTATTTTTGAATTCAATTTTAAAGAACTTTGACATTTGAAAATTAAAGATTTTTTATCGGAAAATACATAATCAACCATTAAGAATCCATTTAAATATTTAGCATCTGAAGATTTATCTCAGAATTGAGGGGTTAAAGTATGTGTACGTATATTTTGTCTCGTCCTCTAGGGTTTTATATATAATGAAAATATCGCTGTACTCAAAATAGCCTGTGTGCGGAATTACCCCAGTTTCCTCTATATAAAGCATTATGGTTTTGAAGAGACTGGAAGAAGATGAAAAGGCAAAAACATTTCTTCAGGGAATATCGATTTATGGGACGAGGTCGAGAAAGACTGAAGTCCATATCCCTTACCGTTTAACCCCTAGCTTTTCTAAAACCTAAAAGAAGCCTGCTGAAATATTGTTAATATCGAGGGGTAACTCATTTCGGGGAACTCGAGCCAATCTGGCTGGGGAACCCATACATATTTCTCAGGAAACCCGGGGAACCCATACATTTTTTTGGGAACCCGAGCCAATCTGATTGATTATGAATTACCCCTTGGTTAATATCGATGTCTTATACGCATCCATGTCTCTCTAAGTCTGAGCAATAAAAAATGACCCGGGAAAAATGTAGCTAAAAGGTCAAAGAAATGCGGAATATCTCTGCTTAGACTCCAAAAATATTTTCCCACAAGTGCTTGTGGTTCTTTTTTTTCCAGTGAAATTATTTAATCTCTGTGAAAAATCTCTCTCGCGATTGTATTTCTTTCTGTTCCCATTTTTTTGGCGGCACTTTTCACTTCTTGACGTGTTGAAATGCCCAAGCAGAGCTCCCAAAAAAAGCAGCTACAAGTTCGGAAAAGAGTACACAATCACAATTTTTTCCAAGTATCACTTTTACCTCATATGCAAATTATTTAGAAATATAGAGAACGGGTTTTTGGTGGGAATAGCCAAGGTTTTTAATAAAATAAAAGGTGTGCTTCAATATGGTTTTGTTATATACTGAAGACCGAAAATTTTAGACAAATCTTTGGGAATAGCTTTCAAAACACTCAAAAAATGTAACTTTTTTGATGAAACAAAAAGTAGATCTTTACGCTAGTTCAGTTTGTGAAATGTTCTTGTGAAAATTTAAGAATGTATTTCATAGAAACGTAAAATTCAATTAAACTATACAACAAGAAAATATTACCTATTTTGAGATAACCTCAAAATACCCAAGAAATATATTTTGAATTTTTGTCCAAATGCCTATATATCGTACTTTTGACAAAAAAAAGACTTTCAAAGTTTAACAATTTTAGACAATTTTTTAGAAAAACTGTATATAAAATATTTATATTTTTTAAATAGCTCCTCACAGGTAATAAATGATTGTAAAATTTAGTGGTAATTGTGAGAAGTTATAAAATAAGGTTAAAACGTATTGTAAAATCGAAAGTGATTGTAGTTGTACAACCAGAAAAAAGGACATTTCCACCGTTCTCTTTGGAATCAACGCTAAGACGGCGGTGAACGCATGGAGGGTGAGAAAGGTCAAGAATAAGGTGAAATATATTGATGTACTGGGCTATTTCTGCCAATTTGTACATTGTTCATTTAACAAATTTATTAATCAGTTTACAATGTTTTGTTAAAAATGTCCATTCACACGCTTCAATCGTTTGCACCGAGTGGGACCCGAACTCACAACTGTGACAGTCAAGCCGGTGGTCATACCGCCCAAGAGATGAACGCTCTTACCAATTGCACGACGGACCCCCCTGAGATGAAATAAATTCAGTTCAATTTAAATGAAAAAAATATATAAAAGAGAAACGGAAAGATAGTCTAAAACATAGGTCATAACAGTTACTGAATTAAAAAATCCGTAGATCAAATTATTTATAAAAATATCACTTATTTACAAAGTGTAACTATTGAAGAAAAGAATTTGTCACTCAGACTTCAAAACAGAAAAGAAGATAATAGAAAATTTTATCAAAATAGAGGCAATGTCAAACTTTCGTTCGTCACTTTAAGCAAAAATTTGCATGGCTATACGCGAAAGATGAAAAGAGCAATAAAATGTATTTCTGACCTTATCGGGCTATTTTTCTATGTCGTTAAAGAATTAATGTAATTGAAAATCCTTTCCCTTCAGCTATTTGGATAGTTATGAATGGATTAAAAGAATCAAAATAATAATGCCGGGAATTTCATTTAATCTCCAAATTTAAAAAGAATGCATACAGCATTAAATTTTTAAATCAAAATTCTATTTTTGCTTTTTTTCAAATTGATTGTCCCTATACAATATTTGTGTTAAAAATCAGTTGAACTGAAATATTTCCAATAATTTAGTAATTAAAGTAAGTAATATCTAGTCTATACAAAAACACATTTAAATATGCTAAAATATAATAAATGTGGTTACTTAAAATTAATTTAAATTAAATAAATTAACATATTTGATTTTCTAAAATTAATAACATATTTTTAATAACATATTTTATTTTCTTGCAATTACACAATACGGCTTTTAACCCAAATTTTTCCCATTTGATTTATTTAAAATAAACTGGGGTAATTGAAAATCTTTTATAGTTCAATTTTCGCGATTATTTCACTTTTTTAAACTGGGAAGAATAGAAAAAAACATAAAAAAGTACGTTTAAGTGAGTATAATGTTCAGCGCACAATTCCATTTGTTTTGTAAACATAGTTTTGACATTTCAATAAGAGTGAATGAAATGTAGTCATCTCGCTCTCTCTCATAGATAATTTTGAAAACATGTTTACAAACATGTGCGCTGGGCATAATACCCAGCGCACAATAACATTTGTTTTGTAAACATGTTTTCAAAACTGCTTATGAGAGTGAGCGAGATGACTAGATCTAGATTTCACTCTCTCTCACAGGAAGCTCCGAAAACATGTTTATAAACAAAAGTTATTGTGCGCTGGGCATTAGATTTGAAATATTATTTGTACTTTATTTGTAATCAAAAATTAAAACAGTCCAGTGACATGGTAAAGATCTGTCACAAATGAGGCCCTACTATTCGGAGTAGTTCGCTAAGTTACTTGGCAAATTTCACGAATTCTCGAACTTTTAATGAGTAGGGTAATGCAGGGTAATTTGGAATAATGTCTAATTTGGAACTTTGAGATTTCTTAACAGTTTAAATGGAAAAAGGAATAAACAACGAAGAAGTACTCTCGAACGTAAAGTCTTGTACTTCATCGTGGTTTTGTTTTTCTCTTTGACAATCTCAAACAGTGAGAAGATTTCAAAATTCCAAAATAGATATGATTCCAAATTACTCCATCTTACCCTAATTCAATTTAAAATTTTATTTTTAAAAATCCTAAAAAGCCAATAACCCAGGAGACTTTAAAAGTTTCTTGATTTCGTTCTATTGACCTATTCGCCAAGATATAGGTTTATGAACTCTATTCACTGACGAATTACGGAAATCCCCAAAGTTTCTCTTTTCTTTCCATTTACGTGCAAAGTTGCCAGATATAATTTGTCAACACTCTAATTAACAATTCAGTGAGCATCGTCGAATTCTGAGTGTATTGAACATGTCAATGGAGGTGTAATTGTAAGCAATTATTTGATTGCAGATAAAGAAAGTAACAAGATGAGGAATGGTTGAAATTTATGGCACTTGCTAACTCTCTGGCATATTTAATTAAGTACGAGGGGAGTTACTAATAATCATAAAACGTGAACTATTGTGAGAATTTTGCCCAACGAGGTGTGAAAGATTGGATGAATCTCGGCACTTTTTCTCCTTCCTTGGGATAGATATAGTAGATATTGCACTCAATCATTTTGATTTTCTTTGCACTTTAGGTGAGGTAGGTGGTGAGAAAAAAGGTGATCCCATAAGAAATTTCTTCGAAGAGTGTGGCGGTGTGCAAAAAAAGGGCATTATAAAATGTAAAACTCGCTGGAATTCACCATATAATATGAGAAACACATCTCATAATGTCATTTTTGCACCTTTCTTACGTTTATCACCTCAGCACCAATTTTATTTTATCAAGATCAAACCATATCGGTGTTGGAGACTCTTTTTCACACACAGTTCGCGACACAGGCCGCAGAATATAAGTGGAAGAGCAAATAAATAAAATTATCCCATCTTACCCGCGAAAGATCAATGATAATATTGGAAATCCACAGCGGGTTCTCGTCATACACAATGGCTTACAAGTGATTATACATTTTCCCTCAGCGTTCCAGTACTCTTAACCCTTTAATCCCCGCCCCCCTTGGGACTCCCGCATCTTCTCAGCGACACTTAGCTAAGTTTTCTTCGTCTTCCACGTCCTTTCTTGCCACCTCATTGCTATTATTTATTGCTATTATTTCCTTTTGTTAAGTTGTTATACCTCTGTGCGACACTTGTTGCAACAAACAATGCCCTCTTTTAACACAACTAAACATTCATAAAACTCGCATCCTATGTGTGAAGCACAAGAAAATGTCAAATGAGCCTTTGTTAAAGTCTGAGGATATCCGGAATTGCTCTTATAGTCTCATTCGTGGTCCGTGGAAAATGATTTAAATAGACAATTAAACAATCAATATCGATAGTCTCCTTAATTTTTCCATTCAATAGCACACAAAGAGCAACCAATAATCACTTGTGTGAGGAGAATTAATTCAGGAAACCTTACATTTATTTTAAAAGGGAATTTGAAGTAAATTGTTAGATTTTCTTGAATGCAAAGGCCAAATAATTCCTAGAATAAATCATAAAAAATCAATGATGTTTACAGAATTATCCTCTTAATTGTGAGATAAAAATTACAAGTACAAGATAATTATTTTATATTGACTTGTTATACTATTGATTTGGTTTAAAAAATGAAGTTGAAATGCATTAGTTAAACCAGTTGAATTCAACCTGTCATAACTTTGCAGGTAAACTTTAATTTTTGCATGCATACAAAAATTACTAAGCAATTATAATTAATATACAGTGGGACCTCGATAGAGTCAACCCCCGATAGAGTTAATCTTCAATAGAGTCAACAGCTATTATTTTACTCTACGGACTCCGATAGAATCAACTTGGACCCAAATTGACTCGGATAGAGTTAACTTTTCTTTTATTATTGAACCAGGGGTCTCTCGACATTTCATTTTTCCATACGTTTTTGCATAGAGGCACTGAAGACTTTTGGCAAGTTTTTTCCTAAAGAGAATTGACTTATCAGTCTGATATATTTCAAAATTGTGCATTAAGAGCTATCTAAAAATACATATTTCATAATGCTCGCCGAAATAATACAAAAACTAGGAGGAAATTTGTTTAAGTCGCGATGCAATATTTGCAAAATTTTTGCAAGGAAAAATTAAAAATATCTTCACTTTTTATTAGGCTTGATAAGCCCCTGATTGAACTAACATATTATATGATTTTATCGTGATCTTCTCGAAATTAAAACTAGTCTTTTTATGTATCCCTTTCTATCAAAATTTCAAATTTTAATGATTTTTTCGGACTCTAATAGAGTCAACAGGCCTGGAAATAATTAGTTGACTCTATCGAGGTTCCACTGTAGGGGGAGTTGGGGCTATATTGAGCTGTGGGGCTAGATTGTTATACGACTTTTTCGCCTATTTCTAAATGAAGCTGGCCCTACAATTATTTTATTTAGATTCACAATTATTTTGTCTATCCAAATTACATCATGTTAAAACCCAGTTTCCTTTAGAAATAGGCGAAAAAGTCGTATAAAAATGTAGCCCCACAGCTCAAAGTAGCCCCAGCTTCCCCTACTTCTAAAGAAAAAGGTCGATTTTCAAAAGCCTAATTTTCTATCACTGCTGTACAGCCGTTTTCGCTTTGCTCGCTTTAAGAAGGAAGATACGACAATTGCCTATGCAAACGACGAAATATTACTAAAATTAATTCATATAAATAAAATAAAATTATTGAATTATGTGCTTTGAAGTTAAGAAAATTATTTTTGAAGAAAATTATTTTTGGAATAATGTATTGTTTTTTTATTCATTACACGAACTATTCTTGTTACGAAAAACGTAAAATTATTAAAAAAAAATAGAATAAAGTTTTACACTGAAAGAAGTTAAGGAAACACTCGAATAAAGTATTATACACGTATAATTAAATAATAAATTATCCTAAAATAATTAATCGGAAATCTTGCTAAGATAATATTCTAAAAGAAAATGAATTTTAATGGTATGTGTAAAATGCTTAACTCATAAACTAAAATAAAACCCCAAGTGGATATATTTTCAACACTTGCAGAACTATCAGCTGTTGCCCTAGAAATTCCGCAAGCACTAAATGCAATTCTACAAGTAACCCGCAAACACTCCAGCACTTCCCAAAAAATTACTTAATATTTATTTATTCCATTCCAGACCGACGAGACTCTACAAAAAGCGCGCCAAGTGCCCGTCGACATGTGTTAAAATAAGCCCATAAAATTTTTGATAGTTTTTTTTTTCAAACACGCCGATGAGCCTTGCGTGATTCCCGAGCACACAGTTGCTGCCACATGACGTTTTAATGTGCAAGTTGAATGGGCATTAAAGTCAAATAATTGTCAGTTAATGGTTGTGGCAATAAAATTGTCGCTGGGACTATTGATTAATGTGAGAAGATATTGTGGGAGCTTTTCATTCATCTTTACACTCTCAATAGGCTTTTAGTGTTGAAGTTTCCGAAAAGAGGGCGTTGTTGGTAGTTTAGAGGGTTGCATAGAGTCAATGTACGAGGGATGTTTTAGGAGCTATCGGGACTATTGAGCCTATTCAAGGGGTGGTTGGTGATTGGTGAGGATTTCCGAAGACACACACCCCAATTCAAGTGGTTGAATAGCCCTAAGCTCTTCGATAGGGGTTGAAAAGCTCCTGACTTTAGGGGTAAATTCATAGATGGCACTGTCGAATAGACCTTGGAGTGCGCAGCATTCGACCTACTTCTGTGCACATAAACAGACGCAAACCACGTGCTTCGGGTGAATTATGAAGGGAAACAATGGATGAAGCACCCAAGGGGTGAAATAGTAATGGCTGTTCGATCTTCTATCTCATTCTGCCGCCGTGTTAAATGGCCCAAAGTGGTGAGAAGGAGAAACACGAGGGGAAAAAATACAGTGTGTAGAATGAAATAAAATGGTGAACATGTCAATGACAACAGAATGGCTGATGATTTATTGGGGTTGTTGTCTCTCACTCTTTTTTACTCACTTTTTTTTCGGTGTGTAAATTCACCGGCAAATTTGCTACAATTTGATTATGATGGCATTTGTCTTCCGGGCAGGAGCACAAGCAAAATGGCATGCAAATAAGGCTATTGCAGGAATTCCACAAAACGCAATTAACGATGAAGGATTTATAGTTCAGAAAAATGAGAACAAAAATACTTGTACTAAGCACTTCCCTAAATGCAGAAAGCTGAAGAAAATATTTGCGACAACTCACGAGGATAAAATTGAGTATGATGCTTTGAAAAAGCAAATTCCCAGACATAAATTCACAAGAGGAGTTTATTTGGTGTAAAAAAAAAGTATCTGTGAAATGAAGTGTCAGTTAAATAATGGCTAAAAGGCCTTTGCCTCTGCTTGTTTATCCCATTTGGTTTATTTTTTGCAAATGTCGAATGGTTGCAGTTAAAAATTGTTAAGAATAAATGTTGAGTTCGAAAAAACAAAAGCATTCGCGATAAATATGCACTATTTTGGCTCACACAGAGTTATTATTTATGACAGTGAATTAAGTGATTGATGGAGATGTTAAGTGGCGGCTTCTTTCACTTTGAAGATAAACAAATTGCCTCTTCTACTTTGAAAACTTTCTATGTGATTTTTACGCCTTAATATTTTCTTGTCCATCATTTAAAAAAAAACGAAGAAAAGCTAGCATATAGAATTATCTACATGTAGTTAAATATTAAATAGAGTAAAATATTTTAATTCAATCGCGCTCTGTGATTGGGTAAAGCTTTGAAAGCTCCACATGTTCTCAAGCTTAAGCCAATCAGGAACATACTGGAAGTAAAATATTCTATGGAATCAAATATTTTACTTGTGGATATATCTTAATAAAGTCCATTCTTATAACATTTCTACACCATATATTTTTTTAATACAAAAATACAATATGACATCAGTAGTGTCAACTAATTATATTAACTTAACACAATTCGATTCCGAAATAATCAATTAAAATTATGGATTACTCCAAAAATTTCTTAAAGGATTAGAGATCAAAATAAATATTAATAGTATCCAATAACATTGAGTTTTTATTTGAATTATGTTGAAAATTTTACTACATTGTACAAATCAGCAGTACAAAATTAAATTTATTCAGTAAAAAAATTAATTTTGACCAGTACTTAAATCAGAATTTCAAAGGCAAGGCAAAGGAACATTTTCATGCAAAATTTTATGCAAAAGAAATGAAAAGTGATTTTATATCTGTAGCCAATCTTGATGTTAATTTAATCAATAAAATTTTTTTTTGTAAAGATTAAAGTTCTTTAAGTGATAGAAATAATTTTATCTGATCTATTTTAGATTTTCGTTAAATAAATCGGCATATCTGTTTTTGATCTAAATTTTATGAAAGTTTAACTTTTTGAATGCAAAATAAACCTTAGCAAATTTAATTAACAATTTTTTTTAAATAGTTGTTTGATTGATCATTAGGGGGAAGTGGGGCACCTTTGAAACTGGGTCACCTGTTAAATTGGGATTTTTCACCTATTTTTAAATAAAATTGAACCTTATCGTGATATAATTTAGCTGCATAAACAGATTGAGAAGCTAAATTTCATTATGATGTGGCTCAGTTACACTTATATATAAGAGAGAAATTCCAATTTCAAAGGTGCCCCACTTTCAAAAGTGCCCCACTTCTCCCTAATTAAATAAAATGTTATAAAAATATTGTCTAATATCTAATTTTATGGAAAGTTTCTTCCGCAGTCTAATCGAAAATCTGCAATCCCATAGGGCCCAAATAGACTCAAAGTAGTAAACTCTAGTCAACTAGTCAACTCTAGTCAACTCTAGTAAAGATTTTTCCCAAATGGTCATACACTAAGGCCTTAGTATCATAAATTAGAAATTATTTGTATACATTTTCTATACCTAATCCGTTGCTCTCCAATTTTACAAGCTAAATATTCTTGAGAATCAGCCTGAGTCTATTAGGGACCCTACGTACGTAGTTTGAAAAATTTTAATTTTTTATTTTGTTTTTTTTATGTGATAATATTAATTTTCAAATTAAGAAAGTCTCGAAATTCCTCATATTATCACTATAAACTCGATCAAAAATTCTAATATACCTTTATTACACAAAGTATAACTCTATAAAAATTATGAACTAACTCTTTTAAAACAAATAGATATTTACCAAATTGCAATAAATTGAATTTTACAGATTTATAGATTTTTTCGCTTAAAAATACGAGAAAAATAAAATATAGTATATGCCCCATTTAGAACATTTGACATAAGGAAAAAGGTTTTCAACATTGGAACATTTAGGGTAAAAGGAACACCTATTAAAATTTTAAGAACTCGTGCCAGGACTTATTGACACCCTACTCTATCGCATTTGGAATACGAAATTTGAACAATCTAACCTTATCGGAAAACGTAGATGAAAAAAAATTCATATTACATTTTATTAAATACATTAACCAAATTTCAACATTTAGACAAAAGTGTCAATAGCGGTTCCCTGTTAAAGAGGTGTTTCTTCGGGTCCCGGTCAAAATCCCGAAAGCCAAAATCCCGAACGCCAAAATCCCGAATGCCAAAATCCCGAAAGCCAAAATCCCGAAAGGGCCAAAACCCCGAAAGCCAAAATCCCGAATTCTTAAAAGTGTTATAGCTACTCCCACAATTGTACCCGCGCTTGCTGGAGGCAAAGGGAAATCTTCTGTGTCTTGGGAAATTATTCTAAACATTTTCCTCCATATAATTTCATTCCGATCAGGATTTTGAACATTCGGGATTTTGGCCTTTTCGGGATTTTGGCTTTCGGGATTTTGGCTGCCACCGGTTTCTTCGACCCTACACCTAATAAAACTTTTCTCAAAGCCTATTTGCAGGGGATGAATTTTATAGAAAATTAATTTTAAGAGATTCTCGCAATTCCTCATTTCTTTTCTCATAAAACATTATTGTTAAAACTGCTCTCTCTCTTGGAGTTCGAGCAGTTAAAAATTATCACGAATTTTTCAGGGCTATTTTAAGTATTTTATATGAATTTTATTATTACTTCTCGTAATATGCAAACAGATAATAAAACTTTTTATGGGTTAAAAGGCTTAAAATCACAGAAAAAATTGTATCATTCTGACAAGATAAGAGGATTATTATCAGAATTTTATTATGAAGCTGTTTACGATCTTACATAAAACCTCTTTTATATTAGAAATATTATATTGGTACACAAAAATATCAATTTTTACTTTAAAAACGTAAATGTACAGATGATTAAACAATGAAAAAATAAAAATGATATTATTGTCTTAGAAAAATGTCATTTCTCACAGGTAGTGTGCACTCAATAAATCTAACTCATTTTCCCTTGAACTCTAAAAAACATTCAAGATTGAGACTTCATTTCTGGAATGCTCTGGCAAATTATGTAATTATTTCTGTAAATCAATCAATTCAATTGGAAAAATCACCAGTTAAGCAAAAAAAAGTGCATTTGCTAAATTCCTCTTCGCACTGAATAATTGGCCGGTGTTGGAAAACGTGGAAAATTGTACAAAATGATTAATTAAATTTCCTGTAAATGGAATATGTGGCACCCAAAAAAAAGAGGCAGAGAAAGCACATTTGAGGTAGTTTAAAATTTTCCAAAATATCTATACATGTTACGTGCAATTGGAACCAATAAATCAATGCGTTAAACCATCTATAATCCCTGATTCAGCTATATTATGCGCTTTATCATGTTAATTTCAGTTTGTGGGAACATTGAAATTCGTTTCATGCTGAAACGAAAGCCCCAAATTTATAATTCAAACACACTGTCTCACGATTCCTTTTTTTTAGTCATTTTCGCGGGCTCTGTACTGAACAGAGAAATTTTGTCACGTGGAAATAATATATGTGAGAGATATGTTTGGATTTAATTAAAAATTTTAGCATACAATTCATTATTCTGAAATAAATATCAATCACATGGATATTAAAAATACATTTTCTGGTGAGTCCCATTAGCATTCATCATTGACTATGTTGGAGAATTGAGGAAAGTGATGGGGATGAAGATAAAATAAGATAAAAAAGACCAGCGCGAAAAAGTCCACAAACTTCTTGTTAGAATATCATTTTGATGGAGCGTGATGAGAATGTCCAAGTTGTTAAGATTGAATTGAGAATTGGCAATTTTGTGGCAAAGAAATGCATCAAAAGGGAAGAGTTTGGAATTATTGAATTATTAAATAATCGCCTTGGATAGTCCACAAGAGGACTATTCAAGGGGGATATATCTCCAAGAAATATAGGTAATAAAACCAAATTAAATATTTCTTTGCACAATTTCACTGTCATTAATTTAAATAAATTTATCTTCACTTGAAATTCTATACAATTTTTAACAATTTAAAAATTTGATTTAGAGCAAATGTCTTGGAACATTTTTATCTTAAAATCTTTGTTTTAGAAAATAAATTGCTCATTGCCGAATTAATCATAATTTAAGACACTGCTTAATGCAGTATTCCCGTAAATTATGTTTATGCTAAACATAAATTGTATATTAGCTGGAATTTAATTAAAACCTTCCCCCTTGCTTCTCGGTCATTTCTTTTGTGTCTCGTTGTGGATAGATTGAGGATTAGCGATAAGACGACCGAAGCATGATTTTAATATCAATTTTTCTCTTCAACAAAAAAAAAGAACTCCATAGCATAAAGTGCTAGTAGAAGCATTTCCCAGTTAAACAGTGTCATAAATTGCTTTTTAATTACAATATGTGCAAAATTCACACAAAAGGAGCTTTCGGATGAGCTTTTGAGGGTGAATTAAAATTTCGCTGCTGACGTCACGTGTGTGTTTGCGAGGGTGGAAAATAATTCATTCAACGAGGGATGACACGTATATGAGAAAGGGTTGAATTTTCTCTTGCTTGACTTTTTGGAAAATTGTGCGCGTGATTCAGTATTCCTCCTCTTTTCCATATTACAGACTCGCTATTTTAATAACTTTTTCCTCACACTTTAGTCAAGCTTTGCCATCATCCCTCTTTTTGACTCCCCTTTCGCAGGAAGGAACACCGGGTCAAATAAGTGCTTCCGTCACGGAGGAATGTTTAAATGCTGGGAAATCGAGAGGATAACGCCCCAACTCTTGCTGAACGTGTCGCTCTATGTATTTCAACTCTGTGATGAATTACTGTTTAATTACACGATAGTCCCTACCCCCACAATTCCAACCCTTCCGTGGAAAATGTGACTCTCAGCATTTTGGGGGTGGTGGTATCCTCAGAGAGTCACCTTTCTAACCCCATAAATCATTTCCCGGAGAAAGGCTGGGATTGTGGGGGGTCAAACCCAACAGAAAGTACATTACTCTCGTGGTGTTCGAAGATAAACACAATTTTCCAATGGCGATAAATTTCATTTGAGTGGGTGGACTCTTTAAATTTCCCACTGAGAAAGATGAAAATCATCAATTTCCTTTCTATCTCAGACACAATGTGTTTAATATTTTCCTGAGGGTGGGCTAAGAGATGGATTTTGGGGTGGTTTTGCGTGAGAGTTGTGGGTTGTATCTCAAAATTGGATTCCCAGAAACAATCCCTAAGGCCACTCTCACATGGACAAACTAACCCATTTATTTATTTTACATGAAAATTCCCATAGACCTCATGCCTCAGACTCTAGAGAATTTTCACAGAGTTGATATTGCAATAAATGATTAGTAATTATAGATTTATTTATATACTGCAGATGCAAGAGACTTTGCACTTTGCACCCCTGTTATTTGCGAGCTTTATTTTAATTTCAGAACTTAAGGAGTCCAGTGACAATAAAGGCAATTGCTTATGCTCTAAAAAATATCCTAAAGTATGGTAGAATTAAAGAAAAGTTTATGCAAAGTAGGGGTGCAAAGAGGCCCACATCTAAGGCGTAGAAAAAGCTGTTAAATACAAATGTGTAGTTTTTGTTTAGACCTTTCATGAAAAGTTGAAAATTTGTTTATAAAAGTTTTATTGTAACAGAGAAATTCAGTATAATTTATTCAACATCGCATAACTCTCATACTATGCGTCCACCGCTATCTCAACAATTGTGACAGGCCTTCAAAATTTAAAAAATGTGTAATTTTTTTTATAGTAATGCTTTCTCTTAAGGGGGAGTGTCAATTAAAAGGTTAAAAATGGTCTATTTTTTTATTGTTTAAATCGAGAGATAAACTATCTAAGATTATACCATAAATATTTCAGAAACTAATTCGAAGTATTTTCGAAGATACAGTAACGAAATCAAATGAGCTCCGAATAGAGTTGATAAATTTCATGAAATTTCATGAATTTCCGCCTAAAGTAGATGGCGACTGCTGTGAAATTTCTGAAATTTTACCATTTATAGCTCCGAACAGATTTCCACTTCTCATTTTTAAAACTTTGACGAATTTGCGGGAAAGATTAAGAAAAAACTTATGGACCGAATGAAATGAACAAAGGGTTATTCTCTTCAGCATTAAATTATCTTCTATTTGAACTAAAAGAATTGTTGAAAACCTATTTTTCGATTTTTTACAGCATGTCAAAGTCAAAATTTTGTCTCAAAAATGTATGTTAAAAAAAAACTTGAAAAAAAGTTCTGATATTACGATTTTCTTCGAGTTTTCTTTGTTTATCTATGAAATACCCTAATGAAAATTGATTTTTTTTTTAAATTTTGTTTGTAAGACAAAAGTTACGAGGTGTAAATTCTGCGCAAATAAGGGAGTATTGCGACGATGCGCTCTTCTGGACTACGCATTAGTCCGCCATTTTATAATACTTTTTTTCGGTATTTTTTTATGTACTATTAATATCTATAAACATTACCAAAAATTTCAACAATCTTGGTCGCTTTCTAATCCCCAAAAATATCGCAAAAAAATCAACCAAGTTTTGGCCTTTTAAATTGACACTCCCCCCTTAAGTGTATTTAATTTCAGTGTAATTAACGTATAGCAGTAATGTAAGACATACGATAGTAAACTTATCTCTATCCTAGGTAATTTCAGGATAATAAAATGTAGGGGCAAGCGCGCTACCTCCGAACTACTCAAGCTTCGGACAATTCAATTTTTTCTCTATGTTCCTTATTGATTTCAGCTATTAAAATATAATATTATAATGGGCCAAATTTATTTATAACACATTGAAAAAAAAATTAATTGATCGAAGCATAAATCGTCCGAAGGTAGCACGTTTCCCCTAGGTTCTTTTTACGTTAAATTTCTTGGTTGGTGAGAACAGCAAGGAACTTAAGTAAAACTTATAAGCTTCCTCTAATTTAGAGTCAAAGGAAAAATTTACTATTAATCTTTTACCTATAGAATTTACAACTCTTCCGAAACAGCGTCCTAATTTCGAAAGCACTCACTCCCATTCACGACTATGCTGTTCTTCATGTTCGTGGCTCGATAGCGAAAGTGTCGCTCGATGTTGGAGGTGAATTTGGGGGTCACAAAGGTGTGTGCTCAGTGGGTGGAAAATTATGGGGGTGGGTTTTTCCAACCCCTGAGAGAGGAACACCAAATGAAACTTTTATCTCGGACGCTAAACATGCTGCGGGCAACACGCAACTAATTTTGACATTAATGATTTAGTAACATTCTGTGCCATTTTGTGTCCTTTTGCATTAAACCACCATTCCTCTTCCGTATTTTTTTTTAAAGGGGGGGCCTACATTTTAGGGTGAGTTGCACGGACATAAAAGAACAACGCAACGCAATTAGTATAGTACGTAAGAATTAAAATAAAGATCGGTTTAACGGATGAAATTTGAAATTCCATAAACGATCTGTTAATTAATTTGTCATGACACTTATGATCATATTCGAAACATGAAAAGTTTGAGAGATCTCTATCACCCATGTCATGTGCAAGTGATCATAATTTATATTTGCTATTGAAAATAACTTCAATGAGTGGCTTTTTCTTTACGTGAGAATATGATTTATATTTATTGTTTATTTGTAATATGGTTTTCTTTTCTTTTTTTTCTTCCTCCTCAGCTTATGTTTCCCTCCGTGTCTTTTACTCAATTGGCTGTCTGTCTTAAACCATCAAGCGATTGTGTCTCTCTACTCCATTCATATTCATTCATGTTGGCCAGGATGGAAAGTCAATTGAAATGGTTTATGATATCTCACATATGGAATGACTTCTGGACATATTTAATTTCCCATTTATGAGACCTTCAGGATTGTGTATTTGCTGCGAGAGAGGTTTATGCCTCCATGTCCATCGATTGTGATATATCAGTTTTCTATGCTTGCCTATCGATCACTCGATCGCAAACAGCGTATATGATATTTTATTTAGAAGTACAAAAGTATCACTGGAGGAGGGAATTAAAAAAAAAACACCATCAGAAGCATTATTTCATAGGCTAACCACGTTCTATTCAATGTTTACGATCAATATGCTCTATGCATTGCATAATAAAATCGGGATATTTTTATTGATTTGGTGTAAATCGTGCCTGACATGATCAACAAGGTGACCACACGCCGTTGTTCTTTTGCTTAAGTCGTTTCGTCTTTTGTCCAGATTTATCTACCAAATATCGATTATCGTTTGAATAAATTTATCATTGTCTACTATATTTAGCCAAAGTCTGCCCAAATAAATTTGTACCGTGCCAAAAGAACAAAAAAGTTCTTACTGAAAAAAATCACTTCACTATCGATTATCCATGAGAGATAGTCAAAATGGAAATAGAAAATTTACATAAAATTTAATACAGTTCCTAATAGGATTTTTATACGCAAATGATAATTTTTTTTATTTTTAAATTACAGTAGACTCTCGCTAATTCGGCTCTTTTAAGATCGGGCTACTTTTTAATTCGGGCAGCAGATAAATTTGAAAAAAGTTTGTTGACATTTTTAAAGTTTGAATATGATTATTAAATGAAGCAAATACACTAAAATTTGCCATGGTTTGTCTTTGTTCTGGTGTGTTTTGCATTATTAATGGATTTTCATGAAATTTACCATAAATATGAGTAGGGGAAACTGGGGCACCACCAAACACAAGGTAGCACCAAACACTGCGATTTTTTAATCAAATATTCGACTTCAGAGGACAAGACTTATAGAAATTTATAGGTATTATATGGATGCTTGTCCACTGAAGAAATGGTCGATATAGTCCAAGTGTTTTGTGGTACCCCGTGTTTGGTGGTGCCCCAGTTTCCCCTATGTAAACTCAATATGTGTATGCAGATGAACAACAAATCGTTGCATTTCAAAAAATTTGTCACTCGAATTTCTTTCTAATTCGGGTGACATTTTGGTCCCAAATGCCCAAATTTGAGAGAGTTTACTGTAAAAGTTTTTCTTTTTAATTAAGAATCTGTGAAGTAGGCAAATACAAGATTTGACAACCTACACGTCGATCCAGAATTTGTACACTAAATTTGAGAAATTATGTTCATTGTGTTACATATATTAGATATTTAATACTTTAATGTTCTATTAATAAAAAGGCCTAATTCCAAAATTTGTATTTTTTTTATTCCAAAAACTTATTTTGAATTTAGTTCAAATATATTGCAATTAATTTATTGTTTTAATCTTGTTCTGGAAGATTAATTGATAAAAGAAAAGAAAGCTTGCCAAACTTTTTCTCCGCAAGAGGGCACTGTGTTCTCCCGCGAGTGGCGCTGAGTAACTGTTTTTTTTTTTCTTTTGTTAAATGGTGTAAATTTTATCGCAATTTATGAATTTGTTGAAAGCGGTTGTGGACCGGCAAAAATAAAAATACCAACATCCTCAATATATTTAAAATTGCTACAAAGCTTGCTTCTACATTTAACATTACGTACTGTAGTCAAATTAAAGAGTCAGATGAACAGGATGAATAGCAAATAGGAAAATATTTTACATTGTCCGCAATTTTTCGAATGAATTGCTATACTTCGGTCAAAACAAAAAAAAAGTATGAGACGAAAGAAATTTTGTGGTAAATTCACCAAATTACACATCACAAAACGCTGTAATTAATGAGAATAATAAATCAGCGGCAAATTCACTTTTAATTAATTTAATGAGGTATCTCAAAATAGTTGGTATATAAATTATTTTTCACCACTGCGATCACAGGGAGACCTCTATTTGCGGTTTATTGTTATTAATAATCAAAAATATTATTCATAAGTGGTTTATTTGGTCTGTTATATTATTTATATAAAAATTTCATATTCTACATTTCTACGGGTTACCATTTTTTTTTGTTTATTTACTGTGTTAAATTGCGGGAGAAAGAGCTTTTTTTCTCTCACTGTTTTAGATGTGAATTTTTGCAGTAGATAAATCACCAATGACTTATTAATTAATTACACTTTGTCTCACTCTATCTGTGTAATCAACAAGGCGTCATGTTTAGTAGAATTTATTGCACATTTTGTAATTTATGGTGCACTTTTATTGTTTAGCAGCTATGGTAATTTTTTCGTTATGTCGCGAGTCGCGACAATCAAAATCGAATTAATTTTGGAAAAAAAATCAAAAACAAAAAAATACAGGAAGTAGATCAATTTAAAAATTCATGTGAGAACACCATTATTATTCTCTTCTTAGTGTCTGAGAGAGTCTAATACAAGCACAAGTTGACTTTTTTTCGTTTAGCGCATTTTTTTTCAATGGGTACAGAAGAAGCTCCTCCCAAATGATCATATGCCAGTCGTTTGGCCGTTTTTTCCTAACGAAAATATTTTAGGCGGTTCAAAAATAGATTATTGTCGGCAACCATGATGATGATACCCTCACCACATTCATTTATACAATACGCCTCAGTGTTAGACAGAAAAGAAAATAAGTATTGCATTTTGAAGAGGTATCAGAGAGTGGAACAAGATTCATGAAATTCATCTTCTCTTTCTTCCATTCTTACTATCTCATTTTTATATAGAAATTAATTAATATAAAAATCTCTCTGCTCATGTTTAATTTCAGGTTCGTCTCAATGTTTATTCATACTCCTTGTATGGACGGTAGATTCTAAATTGAGTTTCTTAATTAGAATTTTCAATTAGATCATCTATTTTCCATCTTTTTCACAGTGCTGCTGTCTCATTGTCTTTCTTTTTCAGTAAAAAATTGTCTGACATTGTGAATATATTAAAAAATATTTTATAAGTTTTCTTTATCATTGCAAAAAAATAATAATAATAAAAAAGTTATCGTGAGTACCAGATGGTATGTGTCTTGGCTAACTTTTTTCTAGTCTTGAAGATAGTCTGCATTCAAATGCCGTCAGCCTTTGAATATTAAAATTTAGAAAACAATGATATAATATAAATTTTATCATTAAGAAAAGAGAAAATAATACAATATTCGAAGGTTGATGATACTCGACGACTGATTAGCTTCCCTAAAATGTATTTTAGAGGTAATAGAAAATATTTTACAGCAAATTCAGTGAAAACAAATAACAAAAATTATATAAATCTAAGTAAAATTAACCTATTAATGTAAATATAATTTTTTTATTGTTTTTCTACTTTGCTTCCTATTGAAAAAATAATAAGTAGATATGCTTCAAATTATCAATTCAAGAAATAATTTTCTTTAAATTTTTTTTTTATTTAAAAATATGAAAAAGCATTTTAACTAGAAAATAGATTAACTTATTTTAGCAAAGTCCTAGGCCCGCAGCAATTGAGTCTACGCAGGTAACTAAGAAAACCTCTGCAACAATGAAGCTTACAAAGTTTTCGGATAAGTACATTTAAATTGAAGATGAAGTTTGAGATTAAAAACAAATTGATGGTCTTATTTTAGCATTCTAAGTCAAAACTTAACCTAAAATTTCGTTTATCAAAGTCGTGACCCTTGAACGACATTATTTTACATTCTTTATCATTTCTGAAGGGTATCGAAGTGCATAAAAATACTACATTTTAAGAGAATCAGTTTAAAGAAGGATAATTCCATAAGCGCTTAATCGTTAATCGTGCTATGCACCATTGAGTCTTCAAAAATTTATCCTATCTAATCCTCCCAGGTGAGCCTTGACTAAAAGAGAAAATCAGAAAGACCTTCTATTTTATTTCGAAACGTTTTGAAGTCTTAGTAAGAAAGGTTTTATTGAGAAACATTTCAATTTAAAAATTTATCCTAGCCACACACCTTCTTGATCTCGATTTAGTAAATATTAATTTTAATCTCTTAAATTTTGTCGCTCAAATATTTATTTAAATCCCGTCTAAACTTTTATTTCCGTTCAAGACAAATATGTATTAGTGATTATTAGTATAGTTAACAATTAATAAATATTTTTAATTATTATATTTTCCTTGAGTTTAATTTTGTTTCAATGCAGTCATAGATTAGATAAATCGTAAAGGTATGAAAACAGTATTACAAAAGAATTTGGAGATATATTGAAAATAGAGCTTTTCGGAGGATATATGTGCATCGAAGGGTAGGCTAAAATAAACCGGGGTGAAGTTCTGAAAAACACCATTGATTAAATAGTTCTTAGTAGGGTAAGATGGGGTAATTCGCAATCATATCTATTTTGGAATTTTGAGATTTTCGCACTGTTTCAGGGGGTCAAAAAGAAAAAGAAAACTACGAAGAAGTACAAGACTTTACATTCGAGAGTACTTCGTTTTTTTTTCCTTTTTCCATCTAAAACTGTTAGGAAATCCCAAATATTCCAAATTAGACATGGTTCTAAATTACCTCATCTTACCCTAGTGTAAACTATTGCAGTAAATGCCCACCACAAGAGCACACAGTCTGTACTAATTAAATATCGGATAGTACTTTGTCACTTAGTGAATGATTAAAAATCTAAATTTCAGTTAAAAAATCCGTAAAGTATACCTATTCTTTCCGTACAGAAGTAGATCTTGAAAAATTCGAAAATCTATTTGAAGATCCAAAAAAGAGACTTTCTTACTTCTTAATACTTTCGCAAGGTGCCGGAAGTTACATCCTGAACGAATTTCGAAGTGCTCAATTGTCAAAATGTTACGGTCTTCACATTGTTGTGAGGAAAAAAACCAGAACAACGACGTTTACTGTTCTTACCCCAGTATTTAATCACTCCATAATCACTGAGCAACTCTTTTGCCAGCCTTTTAGTGTGATTTGATAAATTTTCCCCATCTTGTTCGAATATTTAGTATAAAAATTCGAAATTGAATTTGAATTCTTCGAACTTCAACAAATTTTTGTGCAAATAGAATTCTATTTACCTTTTATCCAAGACACTATTGGAGAATAAAAATCTACTTCTGTTTGGGCTCATTGTATGTTATAGCATTTTGTAAAATATATAAATTTTTCCTACTCCGTCCGTTCCCATCCGATATCACGCATGTGCAATCATCTTAATTCTAAAAAAATTCAAACGCGCTTCAAATATTAAGCAATTCATCGTTTAACTCGTCAAAATTTAAATTATTTTCCTCACAATCTCATGTAAAGAATATTCATAGTCAATTTGGACGACTTATCGGTGTAACAAATCTTAGAGAACAGTCCCAGTCTCAGGACAAATGAAAAGAAGCCAGAAAGATGACTTTACGACTGTTTTACGTGTCGCCGGCAATAAAAATTTACGAGAAAATAATTGAAAGACAAATGGGAATTATGTGATGAATGAGGATGGTAATTGATAAGATTCAACATATGTGTAGCAATAAATGTCTCCATTGCCGTAGTCTAGTGAAGTTTCCTAATCCGTCAAAATACCCACTCAACGATTTTTACAGCCCTAAGTGGGTCGTAAAATGTTGAGGGGGTGGTGGCAAAGTCAATAAAAAAGGAATAAAATAACTTGTTGCCTCGTGGGTAAAATTTTATTATTATATCTAATTCGTCGTTTTGGGGCCAATCTGCGTGCTAAAGGAGTCTCTGTTTTTTTTTTATGGAAAATTCTTCCATTGTCAAACTACCGTCGCTTGTCGATCCAACATGTGGTAGCGGGTTAATATTTTTCTATTCTCTTGTTGTCCGCAAGAGTGCGCCAAGGGAAGCAAAAAAAAAGCTCGTTCTCTCTCTACAAACTTGCGCCAACATAAAAATTAACTTTATGACCAGTTTACGTTCTCGTGTTCGCCTTTAATCTAAATTGGCATCAAATTGTAATGGACCATAAACTTTATGATGTGTTGAGGTCTCTTTTAACACAATCGAGATTGAGGTGGGTTATGGAAATGTGCAATGTTTTGCTCTTCTTCCCCTACATTCTCTTTCATGGTGCGTTTTTTTTATCAATTTTATTGTGTACACCGAGAAAAATCGGATTATGCGGATTATAAAAAATTATCAATTGCTAGAACATATTACTAGCCAATTGGTAAATAATGAACCCGAAACTAAAATTTAGAATCTTTTAAATAGAAGAATATTCTAAAAAAATTGTCAACATTACGTTCCGTTAATTAAATTCAATATTTGCTTGGTTAATTTTACTAATGTGATAAAATTTTTATAGCTCTTTGCTAGAGTGATACTTTATTTCTTATTAAATTTTATTAATTTATTTAATTATGTTTTTCTATTATATGACTATTTTGTTGTTGAATGTTGCTGTCAATGAACTTCAAAATATCCCTTATAGGTTTGTTCCTAAGCTAAAATCTCCCTGACAATCCTCCCAGGTGTGTCTTGACTAAAATAGAAAATGTGGCAGACTTTATATTTTGTTTTAGAGAAGTATTGAAAGACATCTAAATTTTAAAACTTATGCTGCGTACACAACTTTTTTTTGATTTCGTTAATTTCAATGTCAGTCAATTTTAGAAACCAGGCTCAACTTCCAGTGTACGTAAAAATATTACTCAATTGACTCTGTAATGTAAGTTTCTCTAAAGTATGCAAAAGAAACACAAACTAGAGTAGAGTTCTTCAAATTTGAGTAAAATTTTCAAAAACGTAGCGGAATTCATCTAAAATGCACTTTCCTTAAAATATAAAAAAGAACTTTAGAGAATATATCAATGAAATTTATAGTTAAATAAATGCAATTTGTTGAAAAAATCAACATTATGTGATAATATTGAGGAAACACCAGAGAAAAAAGGTTCTAATTCAGATTTGATGCAAAACTTTCTTTACATAACCTCAAATTTTACATTTTGAATTCAACTGCCTGTCGTTCAAATTTGAGAAACTCGACTGTACTACACGTTTGATTAAAGGCATCTAAAAGTAATTTACGTTAAAGCTTAGCATTTTGAAGTAAATCGCCCGCGATTTGCCAACGATAACGATTCATCGTTAATTTACTTGAAAATGCTAAATTTCCACGTAAAACTCTTTTTGTTATGTTTTTTTACTGTGTTTTATATTTTAAAAAAAACTGCTGGACAATAGTTTCTTGCGATGCTTAAGAAAGTCTGTGATCTATGACAAGAAAATTTTAAATAAATGAACGAACACAGTCTGAAAAAAAGTTTTGTTAAGCGGACAAACGAATCTTAATAAATTCTGTCAAAAGGATGTTGTAAGGAAAAGTGCCCATGCTTTGCATGATCCCAAGCTTCATAATGACTAAATTTTTAGTATGCTTTTGAATAAATGTGACTGCAATATATTTTATAAACAGGACACTTTCCCCCAGTTTTCAAAAATTGGGTGCGACGAACCACATTTATTGAAAAACATAGGAACAATTTAGTCAATATGAAACTTCTGAGCGTTCAAAACATGAGCACTTTCCCCTATACTAATTTGACTTTTCCATATTCTGTAAGGAAGGACATCCTTTTGACAAACTTTTCTTCCTAATTATTTGACAAAACTTTTTTTTTTAGAGTAGAAAGTACCATGTAATTTTTTCTCAGTGTATGAGCTAAATGTTTTGTATATTTTTCATCTTGAACTCTATGCCACTATCTCAGAGGATTGTTATTGAAATTTTCACGCAAAAGTGTCTTGATTAATTTTCTGGGTTATCTTGGTTGCTTTCTTCATTGCTAAACCAACTGGGAGAAGCTTTTTTTTCCTAGAGCTTTCACCATTTAATTTTCTCTTCCAAAATAGTATTCTCTGGTTTTTGGGGCTTTCACTGGATGTTTGTCTAAAATTGTGGTCTGGGAAGAAATGTGGAGATTCTCGGGGGATTGTATGAATTATGTGAGTTTAAAATTTTCACGTATAGTTGTTATTAAAAACATGGAGAGTTTGTGGGATCTCATGCGAAAAGTCAGAGAGTGTAAAGAACTCCCCGAAAACCGACACAATCACCTTTGTGGATTCCGTGAAGGAGATGCATTAGCATAATCCCAGAAAGCTCGTATGCAACTTTTTAATTAAATTCGCAAAAAACAGAAATGCGCATCTCCGCAGAACTCAACAATGTCAGAAAAGGAAGGGCGAAAGAAAGAAACCCAGCTAAAACGCCACCAAGATGAAGAAGATGAAGATGGTTTTTTGGGTTGTTTTTTTTTAAACTCTGAATAGGAGGATGAGGAGACATACATAACTTTTAAGAAGGTACAATGGCTTCGTTTATACTCTATAAACAATCCGGATTTATTTAAAAACAACGAACAATTTACCGATGATTTTCCTAACCCACAATTTTGATTTGAAATATTTCCGACTGAGGAAGCTTTTACTCGAGTACAGCGCCATCTGGTTTTTAATTAATCATGCGAAACTTGTCACGTCATTAAGTGTCATTTGTGATCCCTAATAATTTTCATATTGGTATTTATAATGTTTTGTGGATAAAAATTATGTTTTTTTCCCTTTCGCTAAATCCAATACAAACGTACATGTCTGAAAAAAGATTTATGATTCTGTTCATATGATCATTATTCGTTGTTTTGAATCTGGATAAACCGAGATATAGTAAAGAATCTCTAGATTTTATAGATAGTGTGATATTGCCAGAAATACTTGATCCGAAATTATTTAACACATATAAACATAGCCATTTAGGACAAATTCCCAAAAGACTTTTGAGAAAAAAAAAAGTGTGAGTCAGGAGAAAAAAATCCTCGAAGAAAACATGAATTCACGATGATGAGGAACATGCAAAGAAGCAAAATGGAGATGTCTTGGCGCAGACCAATTTTGCCCAGGATAGATCTCCTCAAAATGTTCATGGGGATGTTAATTAAAATGCTCTCTGACTTTTCGGGGAGCATCTCTTCGTTTCTTTGCTTTCACAATAACTTTAATGGTGCGTTCATGTTGTCCTTAATTAATACCGAAGGCGAATGGTGTTTATTTCAGTGGCGCAAGAACACTTCAAAACCCATGTCTTTGACTTCTTCCAACAGCCCAAAATGTTCTCAACACTCACTCAAAAGAGGGTGTGGAAAAATGAGGAAAACGTGATTCAAATACTGAAGATTTTTCAGGCCAAAGGTCACATGAATATTCTTTCAAGGAAATTTTTAAACAAGGTGTCAGCATTTCCGTGACGTAGTGTACATCAATATACATCAAGACTTTGTGCTTCAATTTCAGACACGCAAAAATATCATTTAATTACATATTACATTTATTCATTTAGATTAAATTTTTATAAATCCGAAAAAATGTTATATTAAATTTCTCCGAAATATATTCATTTTAAATTATTAAACTTAAGTGGTAAGCATATGATTTTTCATATCACTGAAATTTACAGGAATAGTACAAAATGAAAGGTTTTATTTATGAACCCCGAATCTAAATGTGATTAAGTCCGCAAAAGTTTCAAGAGAATACATCCAACACTTTGGTTCCTATTGATAGAGTTTCTCAAAGAGTTTTCTTTCTATTTCACTATTGCATTAATTATTATGTAATAACGAAATTGCGAGTATTTGTACAAAATGTATGTAAGCCGATATGTTTAAAAAGCAATTTTGACGAACTTCCAATTAGATTAAATATTAGATTGGTTAAACGTATTGTTCCTTCCGAGAAAAATAATATATATTGAATTATAAATTAATATGTATTACATTTTTTTTTATTTTTGCGGTTTTTTTTAATGCTGCTGA
Organism: Phlebotomus papatasi; assembly: GCF_024763615.1. NCBI lineage: Eukaryota > Metazoa > Arthropoda > Insecta > Diptera > Psychodidae > Phlebotomus > Phlebotomus papatasi. Next base: position 635,586 of record NC_077222.1, on the reverse strand, counting down.
CAAACTTTGTCGCTTTATTTAGAATTTAGTTAATCATATTAGTGTCTCTTGATCTTTTTTTTTTAAATAATTGAAATAATATAAATTGAGATTTATGCCCAAATGCACAATAACTTTATTTTGTAAACATGTTTTCAAAATTATCTATGAAAGTGAGAGAGATGACTAGACGTAGATCTTATTCATTCTCACTGAAAAATCAAAAACATGTTTACAAAACAAAATTTAATGTGTTCTTGGCATTATGACAAACTCACAATAATTTTTATTTGTCAACATGTTTTAAAAATTCGCATGAGAATGAGCGAGATGACTAGATCTAAATCTCACTCACTCTCATTGAAATGTCAAAAATGTCTACTAAGCAAAAATTATTGTGCGTTGGGCATTATATTGCAACAAATACTAAATTTATTTATTTCCTTCTATCAAATCCAAATTAAAACTAAAGTTTTTTTTTATATGAATTCACAATATAAAAATAACATATGGATAACCCTCCATAATCGATGAATCGAGTTTTGACAAATATAACAGAAAAATTCAAAAAAATAAAAAATAAAAAATTGGATGGAATTTTGAAGTAAAAATTCATGGTGCTTGCACACCTTTTCAAATAAGTGAGATTCCATTGATTTAAATTTAAACTTTTAGTCTTTCGAACTCAATTCTGGTTTAATTGTCTCTTTCTGTCAAATAAAAATTAAAAATAAAACAATAATTTTGATTTGACAGAAGGAGGACAACATATCAGACTTAGGTTTCAAAAGATTAAGAGATCAATCGATTAAATTTTACTAAAATGAAAAGGTGTGCCAGCGCCATCAGAAACAAAGTGTGACAGCCTGGCGTGGAATGATAACTTTTCGATAATATCGAATCTTTAGTTATCGATAAATCTATATCTATTAGGTTAAGTGAATTTCGTTTTTTTTTTGTATTGTTGGGCTATTTATTTGAACATTTTCAAAATAATTTGACTGATGATAAATGTCTGTATAAGCTACAAAACATACAGTTATCGTTAACATTTTTCAGAATCGACAGTCGATACAATCGAAAATAAGTTATCATGTCTCCCCTGAATTTTCAAATTCGTATGGTTCCAAATAAATTTAAAATGAAATTAAATTTCTGTAGATCGAAAATGTGAACGTATGGCATTGGAGTGATGTAACGGGTGTAACTAAAAAGAAGTGAATTGCAATATAGGGAGAAGTGGGTCACCTTTGGATTGGGATACGTTTAATTTAGCTTCGCTATTGGTCTGCGGAGCTAAATTATATCATGGTCAAGTTTAATTCCATTTAAAAATTGGAGAAAATACCCAATTTTAAAGGTATCCCAATTCAAAAGTGCCCTACTTCCCCTTACTGATACTTTAATTTTAATTTTTGAAGTATCAGAATATTAAGAAAAACTAATACAAATTTATTAGAAATGGCATTAAGTGGCTACACTACCCTAATATACTACTATAATTTTCTCATTTTTTACTCTCTTAAAAATACTTTTATAACGAAAATTGTAACGCAATAATGGCCATAGAAGATTTTAAATATAATATTAATTTTTGTCAAAAAATTGTGTGCGAAAGTATGTATCTGTTATAAATAAATTATCTTGTAAAACTTCCTCCCTAGCTGCCCCTCAAATTCTCAGAAATATTGTAAACATAATTTGCATACAATAATAAATAGTCAGTGTACATAAACATTGCATAAACGTAATATCTTGTCTCTGGCAATTTTCATTCATCTCTCACTTTTCTTGGCCAATGTCTTTGAAAATTTGCTAGGTAAAAGATCAAGATCAAATCAATGGATCATCTGTTTGATGAACTTGTCTCGTTGATTCTCATCTTGGCTTAAGGGAAGTAAATCCAGAGCCATTAGGTATATATATAAAAAAAAATCTTGTGAGATAATTTGCCAATAAATCATCAAGTGGAGATTCAATCAATAATTTCTCCAGAGCGAGTAATTATAATTATGTTGTTACATGGAAACATTTGAGACGTTTGGATATATTGAAAGAGTGGAAAACATGTTCTCAATGATTGCAAAGTCGTGTTCACAATTAACAAGAGACGGAACTATAGTCGTGCTGGATGGTTATATTTCTTGCACAATCTCGCGAGTCCGGGATATAGATCAATGCGCGCATTCTGTAGACTGAGAGATGCAAGGCTCAAGGGGAGACTGAAGAATTTTCCTGACGGAGAATGTGAGGATTCGCTAAAGAATTTCAGAAAGGGGCATCAAGAAGGGCTTCAAACTACTTAGTTGAGGAGATGCAGTTTCAACCGGATGAACAGCCCAGAAAAAAAAGTGTTGCTCTCAAATTGAAGTGATTGGAATAAATTGGACCCACATACGTCGGGGCAGTTATGTAAGAATGGGGAGCAATATAGAGCACATCTTCCACACAGAGACTTACAAGTATATTCACGAGGCGTAGAATTGTTGGCACCATATTCTCACTAGCTGGAAAATTTGAATTTATTGATCACACTTCTGACACACAAAACTTTGCAGACCATTATTTTCAGTGCTGCTCACTTTAGTCTATTCAAAATTACATTCACGGTCACTTGTTTTGGATGACTTGGATTTTTCAAGCACTATTTACGCCTTAAATTATTTTAAGTAAATTTTTGGTGTAATTGGGCGACTTTAAGATAGTATAATATAAGCAGAAGAAAACCTTCACATGAGGAACACTGAATGCACGATTTAAATCACTTTAATTGCACTGAATAGGGCTTGTCCGGGACTTTAGTCACCGAATTGTCCACCCGATTTCGCGCCTTTTGGTCAACCTCAAGCTTCTCGTACAGTTGCACCAAAAAGACAAGACCAGAAGGATTGCCTCCTTCAAAAGGGACAATTTTTTTGAGAGAGAGAAGCAAATAAAATCTAGACAATCAGCAGGAGGAGTTGCTATTGAAGGTCCTATGCCCACCCCTAGTGAGTTCCTTCTTGAGAACGCACTCAAGGACTCAACACATGGAAGATGTTTTGCAGGAAAAGATTTCCGTCTCTTGGCGGTCTTTTTGTTAGCCAGAGATGTTGATTTCTTTACGACTTCTATCAAACTAAGCATAAAATACGATTTCATACATGTGAAATCCTAACCCCCTTTAATCCCGCAGCGCGAATAAATTTCTCACAAATACTTTTTCGCCACGAAACACACACCAAAGCACCCAGCATGAGACAAACCTATACCCATGGTCATAAGTCTGAGTGAGATGGACAATTCACTGTTTGGTGCTTTTTTCCAACACAAACATGCATCCACCGTACCAAAAGCCTACAGTCAACCCGAAGAAGACCCAAACTGTGGCAATTGCGACAGTGTGCGGATGATGTATGGAGTCGTGTGTGACGAACTAGACCAAATAAGTGGCTCGTCCATGTTCAAAACCTAGTATTAGTGCGGTGTACCAACACGAAATACCAATGTGTTGATGAGCTGTGTATGGTGGAAGATGGTGAATAGGAGGAGCGAACCCATAAACCATTATAGGAGTCGAGAAGATGGATGATATGCGCAAGTGAGAGGAATCGCAGTTAAATTTAATCGGTGAAAATGAGAAACACTCTATTTGTGTGCTGTGACGAATTTTAGCACACATACATTGACACACCCCCTATTCGTATATTTTGGGTTACTTTCATGGCCAACACAAGCAGGACTTTTTTTCATATGGCAATGGGATTTGGTGTAGGTGGGAATGAGAGGGATACAGAGGGGTGAAGGCGGTTGTTTTTGGGGGTGCCTGAGTGCGAGGAGTCATGGTGAAAAATTTATCATTTTCACTGGATTTGATTTATGGCCGGTCCAAAGATGGGGTATAATGCTGAAGAGGTCCACCATCGAGGCCCGGCATCACAGTGCACGCTACATTTCGGCTACAATCAGCGGGCAGTCTCACTAAAATTACCCCTGGGTTGTCCGTATGGTTGGTGGGTTCATTATAGCTCTACTCTTTTTGAATGAGATTTTTTTTAAAACATTATATTAACTTGGGATCTTAGTAGCGCAATAGGCAAGACCGTTTTCTCTTGAGCGGATCGATCCCCGGCTTGACTCAGTGTTGTGAGTTCGAGTTCCGCCCGGTGCAAACAACTGAATGTCAGAAAATACATTTTCACTGTGATAAAATGTAATATAATGCACCGCCTCTGCCCACAAAAACTCTGGGAGCATGGAAGAAGCATCCACATTACGGGGAAGCCGCTCCTGGGCGATCTACGATCAGCAGATTCTCCAAAAAGGGATATAACGACATGATTGAATTGTAAATAAATATATTCCGATATGATTAATAAAATTAACTGGTCCGAAGTTTTCGATACGAATCGGATTTTTTAAATAACTTTCAACTTTCAAACAAATGCTATCGGTATCTACAGGAATCAGACCTGAGGTTTATCTATGTAACCTCTCTAATTTCCAAAATGACAAACTTTTTGGGAAAATTTTCATTATAGACAAATTATCTATAAGATTTTGAAAAATTCCAGCAATCTATTAGAAAAATAGATTTCAGTTTGTTTCATAAGATCTACAGATCTTTTCTTAAAACGATAATAACCCAATATTTGATTTTATTTTAAGTTGCATTCATTGCATAAAAAACATATTTAAAATTTAATACTTTTCCCTAATTAGTGTTTTAGGTAGGACTATTGTAATTTACTAGTGTTCTTGTACAGAATATCTAAGAATTCAATATATTTGGGAAATCTAAGCCTATAGTGTAAACATCAAAGTATAGACAATAACCTTTCACGTCTATTACCTAATCCAGAACACGGTAATATAAAACACTTCACATTTTCGTGTTTTGACTAAACATGGTAGAAAAAAAGCAATCAATTCTTAGACTGTTAATATTCATTTACTCGTCCTTCTTGGTATTTAGAATTTGTAAGATATTTATAAAGAAGGTTTAAATTTTTAAAAGAAGTTATAAAGAAGTTTTAAATTTCTGGTGTAAAGATCATATAAACGGTCTAAGCTATTCAGATCGATATCATTCACACATTTGGATTCTTTTATACAATTGGAGCCTATAAAAGTCACTTCCTCTGTCCTAAAAAAAATCGTACGCTTTCTAAAAATTTTGATATTAAGAAATAATTTTTATGAAATCTTTTGTTACTGCTAAAAATCTTGAATATTATATATTCATACATGAAATATTTGAAAAAATATTAAACATTTTCCTTTAAATGTCGCTTATTCTCAACGATTTTACCCGGGAGACAACTTTTCACAGAATTTTTTCGAAACGTATGACTTTCAATTTAGCTCATTTTTAATTAAAAAAAATTTTTAGTTTATAATAGAAGAATTTGCAATAATAAAATTAAATAGAAGAAAATGCCCACGCCTAGCACGGTCCCAAGCTTCATAACGACTAAACTATTCCTATGTTTGTGAATAAATGTGACTTCGCAAAATATTTTAAAAACAAGTCACTTTCCCCATTTTTTTAAAATATGGGTGCAAATGAGTCACATTTATTGAAAAACATAGGAAAAATCTGGTCATTATGGAGCTTGGGATCGTGTAAAACATGGACACCTTCCCCAAAATACGAAAGTTGGCATTCTTCACAACGAAATTCTGCAATGAATATAAAAATAATATAAACGTATTTTTAGATCATAATAAAATTAAATTTTATGCTGAGTTACTAAATTATAGTAGTCCAAATTGAAAAATTTAAATCTTAAAATTACTTTATAAACTTTATTGAAAAATCTACTATCGATAGTTGATATGAAGTACGGCTGTAAGAGAAATAGCACATTGCGAACGCTATCCTTCATTTTTATATCATTTTCCAAAATGGTTTCCAAACAACAGATATAAACGCCCCGTTCAGACATAAACCTTTTGAAAAGACAAAGTCACTCCAAAGCCAAGCCAAACCTATTCGAAAATCTACCGGAAGCCTAAGTGCAAGTTTATATACCCGCCGCTTTAGCTCTGATTGTTCTGCCATTTCGAATTTCGATATTTTTGACACTTCAACCCTCATAGCATTAGCACACCTTTCCAATTGAGTGAAATTCAATCGATTGAAATGTTACCTCTTACTCTTTCAAACTGAAATCAGCTATAGCTGTCTCTTTTTGTCAAATGAAATTCAAAATTGAAATTCAAAATGAAATTGAAATTTCAATTTTCATTTGAGAGAAAGAGACAAACATATATTATTTCAGTTTGAAAGAGTAAGAGGTAAAATTTCAATCGATTGAATTTCACTCAATTGAAAAGGTGTGCCATCGCCATCAACAATGTCAACGGTGTTGGAAACGTTTGCTCCAAAAAGTGAATTTTTATGTAGTTTTGTGAAATTTGAGGATAGCAGAACGTTTGAATTGCAATTTAATGAAAATAAATGTCCTTTTTATGCACTTGCCCGACTTTTTGCAACTGGTCAGTTTAAACGCTCCGCTCGAACTTCCAACGGATTTTTAGGTAAGTTATTCTCTCTGATATACCTTCGAATCGGTAAAGAAAAAACCTCAACCGGGGAGAGCTCTCAAATCGGGAATCTTTCCGTTACTGAGCGAGAGGAAAGTGCCTGAGTAAATCGATGTCATGTATCGTCCTTTGAAGAATATTATTTCATTATTCATATCTACGGAGAGGTTATTAATTGAGCATGATATCGTATTCATACATACGGTATGTTCTAATCGAAAGTGTTTGCACAAAAAGGTCAGCGATTTTATAATCTTTCAAATATTTAAAAACGTTTAGTTTATTTTTTCATAGTCTTAATTTCTTTCGAATACTATTTTCTGTTATAAAATTATAACAAATATCAGTTTAATGGATTTTAAACAAATTAGATAATACGATCTAACCATTATTTTTTTTTATCCTTAGATTTTATTTCATTGCCATTTTATATCAAGTTCAAAAAGAGACACCAACTTTTTTTGCAACCCAGGTATTACGACTCCGAACAAGAATCAAATAAATTCAAAACCGACACTTTACAACAAGATTTTTCATATCCTGGCCTCTTGCGACAGACCTACTTTCCAGGGATGAGATTTTCTCTGGTCGTTTCGCAATATCTCAAGTGAAGTTGGCCGCTGGACTAAAAAAAAGTATAAAGCAACTCAAGGTGAAAATGACCATCTCCACGTGAGACACAAATTTTTCACTGGAAAACCACATACAGGTGAAAAAAATGTGCTCATTAGAATATATGGTCAAAGTTGCGTGATTTAATTTTTTTTAACCTTCAGAAAGACTGAAAAACTTGTACCTGTTGCTATTTTCATAATTTTTTCGGTTGTTTTCTCGATGTTTCACCATAAGAACCAGTATGTGGATGGTATTGTGCGAAATAATACAAGAAAGTTGGACGAGACACGGAGCAAAAAAAACAGTGATAAACTTGTATGAGCTTATAGGAGTTGTGATTCTTTCGTTGTAAATACGACTTTTTTTTCGCAAATTTGGTATAAATTAATCACACTTTAATGCGTAATTAATGAACCCTATTTCACTTAGAATGTTTTGTTATTTTAAAAATATGTAACAGATCTGTATCTGTGTATGTAAAAAAGTCTTAATTGCATAAACTCATGTACATTTTATTATTCACCTTTAAAAATTAAAAGTTACGGAATCAAGTTACGGAAAGTTACGGAATGAATTTTTTTAGTTTTTCTAAGATATTTGCACATAATTATCAATAATTGATAATAAGCTAACTAATATTTAATAGAAATATTTAAGTCTCTTAGGAAAATAAAATATATAAACACATTATTCGAAGGCATGAGCATTCGAAGGGACAGTACTTTCCCCTACTCTGTGAATATTAGGTTAATCAGAGGTGATAGTCTGAGTCCCGTGGAATTACAATACCTGTGATTATGTCAGAGTCACGGTTTAAAGAAGCGTCCAAGTTAGAGCCCCTTTGTTCATTTTTATTCCGACACGGGGCAAAAAGAGCATATTGCCCAAGAAGATATGGATGCATAAAAAAGGACAAGGCTGTGGAGGAGCACAAGAAAAAAAAATTTCTGGACACAGAGAAGAAATTCAAGAACAAAATGGACTCATCGCTAAACAAAACATGCGCCACAAATATGATTTAGAGACTCTTGGTTTCTGCAAGTTTTTGAGGATGTCGCAACCTGCGAGGATTCCGCAGAATTCTCGTCACACCGTGAAGAATGGACGGTGATTTTCGGTTGAAATAGTATAGAATTTTTGGGGATTCTGTGGTGTTTCCGATGTCGCGCAGAGTCTTTTTTGGTCATTTTTTAAATGAATTCCTCAATTGTGACCAAGTTTCCTATTAACGCGCAGTTTCTTGCATTGGAAGAGATAAATTTAAATTTCTGATTCATTCTCTGAGACATGCTGGAGAATTTAAATTTCATGGAAAGTTATCCTTGAAATCTTGGAGGATTGTATTGACGAGCTCACATGTCTTTAAGTCAGACAGAATGGAATCTCAGTAGGGGAAAGTGACCATGCTTGATACGATCCAAGCTTGATAATAACTATTTTTTTCCTATGTTAATCAATAGTTATGACTCATCGCAATATATTTCAATAGCTGGTCCTAAGCCTCACATTTCCTAAAAAAAATTAGGATCCTAGCTCTTTTTTCCTAGTTTCAGGAAGCAAAAATCAAAAATAGGCCCAAAACTGTAATTTCGATACATGATATTTCATAAGTATTTCTTAATTAATGTCGCTGTTCACGAAAACTACTATCATAGGCACATAGAGGGGTCATCAGTACTAATATTTATGTAAAAATATTTTTACTTGGTGGACACTGTTTTTGTGGGTGGTAACAAATTCATAAATTCTACTTGTGTCCATCCTATATTTTAAGAAGGGTCCATGAATGATAATTTTAATGTGGCAACTCTATCATTAGATGTGATTCTTTCATAATTACACCTATTGTAATCCTCCAATTTTATCGACAATTGACATAGCATTCAACCCTGTTGCCTGAATTTTAAGGTTGCAAAGTGACATTTTCTTGGACTCAAAGTGAAAAAATGGTTTTCGCTAGCGCCGTAATGTTATAAAAACATGGCTTAGAAAAATTACATAAAAGTGATTTTAAAACTAATAACCAGTCTTACAAACGACTTAAGCAGATAGATTAGAGTTCCGTCTAAATATTGATGTGCATTTTTTGTATCCGGTGAAATTTTTACAGTGAAAATGAGCCTCCGAATTGTCGAATCAATTATTATACAGGAAGGCCCCGGACCCAACTTGTATAAAAATCGCCACTGAATTTCCATTTTCTTCTTGAGGAAAATCTAAGGATTTCCAAGAACTATTTGAGGTTGGATTATGAACCTAATAAGTGAGACATTTTTTTGTCATAGTGGAAGAATCGCTTCGGTTTGTGTGTTAATCAGAAAATAATCACAAACCTTGGACATCATTTTACAGTATCAAGCATGGTCACTTTCCCCTAATAGTAAAATAACTCTTGAATCAATAAACCTAATGCTAATACTTTAATCCATTTTCCTAATAAATTCTGTTATACATAATAAGCTTCGCAGAAAAAGATCTTTATATGAGCTTCAGGAAATGTTTAGCCATATATGGTTTAACTTTTTAAATTTCTTTTCATGCGGTATTTTTGGAAAAATTTTGATTTTAAATTAGATCCATTAGATCTTGAAAAATCAATAAAATTATTTATTCTTTAGGATTTCGTGACCTTCGGGAATTGGGCTAAATCTCTAGTCTAAAGACTACTTTATACGGGCTTCAGACCTAATGCCAGCTTCAGACCTGAGACTTAGCCATCTGGCTTAACTCCCCTAATTCCTAATCAGGCATGATTTTTTAGAAAATTGTTGTTTATGATTGGTTTATAAGAGCAAACGATCCATTAGATTTTGAAAAATCAATAAAATTGCTTGTTATTTAGATTTTTGAGACTGGGTATTCGGGAACTGGGCTAAACCTCCAGTCTGAAGCCGGCATTAGACTCTTGAGGCAAAATCTCATAAAAAATCGATTAATTTTGATTTTTTTTAAATTTAACTACACTTATTGTTTTCTTAGATTTTTGGCTATAATTGTAAATTTATCTTAGTCTCATGATTAACATGATTAAGTAAGTAATTTGGATTTTACGATTTCACGCACTACTCTATTTTGGCTCTGGCACATGTTTTAGTCAATAAAATTGCATAAAATCCAAATCAAAATCCATATTCCTTTCTCTCTCAAACTTAAATGCGAGAAATGTCTATCCCACTCTTTCATACTCAAATTGAATTGAACTATATTGAATTTATTTTGATGTTCAAAAGAAAAGTTTTTTAAAAGTGGGATAGATATACAAAAAATGTTTGAGAAAGGAATTTCAATTTCTAGTTCAAGGATTTTTCTTGATCTTAAAGGTAAGACCATAAAAAGGCTCCAGCCCACCTTTTAGATTAGGAAAATTTCATAAAGTCTAAATTCACATCCCTTTCCTTCTCAAAAGCCTTGTATATGTCTATCCTACTCATTCGCACTCTACTTCTTCTTTTAAACATCACACCAAATTAAATTTAGTTCAGTCGAATTTTAAGACCGAAAGAGTGGGTTAGACTTTCGCAAATCTTTTGAGAAAGAGAGGGATGCGAATTTTTATTTCATGAAATTATATCGAGCTAAAAGGTATGCCAATGCCATAAGTTTATAATTACACGCGAATTAATTTTGATGAAAAAAGAAATAAGCAGTAAAAAAATAATTTGGGCATTATATTAAATTTTGATCACTTAAAAATCTAAATCATCTAAATCTAAAAATCATTGATTTGAAAGTCTAAAGTCAAATTGAAAACTACTCAAATGGGATTTTTTATAGTGCTGGCACACCACATCTATTTAGTGAAATTCAATCTATTGAAATTTTACTTCTTACTCTTGCAGACAAAAATAAGATATATTTGTCTCTTTCTGTAAAATGCAAATTGAAATTTCAATTTCAATTTCAATTTTTATTTGACAGAAAGGGACGGCTATATCTGATTTCAGTTTGAAAGAGTAAGTTGTAAAATTTCAATCGATTGAATTTCAGTCAATTGAAAAGCTGTGCTGTGCCTGCGCCATTACTGACCAAATTTAATATCGTACTGCTCATTTGTACAATACCATTGATTTTTCCTCGAATAAAATTTCAAGTGAACTTAAAATTAACCAAAATAGAGCCAAAAGAGCTATCGAACTGATTTATTCAAGTTATACTTTTTAGCTCTTCTAATATTTTATTTGTTTTGAAAGCCTAACTGAAATACCCAAACTTTGCGAAGTATTTAGGACAAGTTACTAAATTCATCGTGCTTTTATGTAGTTCCAAAGAATGTGCACTTTTGGTGACCCAGACGACCCAATTCTACTGGAGCCCTATTAACTCATTCAGTTCTTATCGCGACTCAATTAATTCATCCCAGCATCTTCCTCTTACGAGGAAAAATCCATAAAAGGTATTCTAACAATAGAGGCCAAACGGTCCACTTGAAACTATGCTCCCATTGCAATTTGTGTGTCTTTCTGGCAGTTTCATGTTGAGCAAGTCCTCCCAGTAGGTCCCTACCCCGTCCCATGTGTATTGCTATGTGTAACATATTATGGCTTTGATATGAGATCAGACGATGGGATGGAGTAGAACGTGTACGAATCCGTAATTGAAGACGAGAAGCTCAGATCGCACTGAATAATTGATTAAGTTATTCTGTTAATTGTGTGCCTGATGCGACGTTCTCGGTGCTCTAAAGAGTGTGTGTGACATTATATGTTGGGTGCTTCAATGGTGGAGAAGACTCTCTATATGCATTATGTTATCCAACAATAAACATATATTAGTACACAATTTTACATGCGCACGCAATGCTATGGATTGTGTATGATATTATGTTTGAAGCGAAACCATAAATTAGCATTGATTTTGACTTCATTGAGACTCCTCATTCCCAGCATTTTTTCCATCCATTCTTGGGGACGGGATTACTAGACAGACATTACTTATAATATTTTCTTATAACCAGAGATAGGGGATGGTCAGTCCCAAATAAGAATGTCAGAAAATTTGTAATGATTCAAAAGAAATTTGTACTCGGGTCAGATGCTTTATAGTGCAGCCATTCTACCACATGCGCTCTACTTAAACTTAAACTATGGTGTACATTTAACTAATCTAGAAGCTACGTCTTGTACTAAACAATTGGACAGTAGTAATTTGAGTGAATGACATATATTTATACTTGGCAATTTCAAGTATTTTATTGGGAATGCGCATATTTTTATGTGGTGTGGCACTAAATGCACACAATAAGATTCGTGTGGAGTCAATAAATTCTCCCGCATGTGAATTTAGTCTTTTGGGAGCAGAAGGGGGTAGAGAAGCATTGAAAACATGGAGCATATGTTGTGTTTAAAAGTGTTTCAAGCCATCCCATGTGCAGAACAGGAATTGAGAGACGCGGTGCTTGTGGTATGAAGAAAAAAACGAAAAAGAAGAAAGGGTTTAAAAGGAGAAAATCAGAGTCGGAGGAGAGAGAATACAGAGACCCAGAGTTGTTTTCTTCCCAAATGGATAAGAATTACGTGATGACTTAATCGATTTCAATCGATGTATATATGTAGTGTAAGAGAGTGGATCGAATGAAGAAAATATACGCACAGCAACGTTCACATTTTGGAAGGAGGGAGTATCTTAAGAAGTAAACTGTGTACGGAGAATCAATAGACGAGATAAAAATAGAATAAATAAATAATATTGGGAGGAAGAATTCTATACGGAATGGAATATCAACATGATATAGCCATGGGTGTCCTAAAGGAAAATATAGACAGATGGGAGTTGGGGTATCTCAGAAGAATAAATTCTCATTGGAAAATCTCGGGGAAAATCCTCTAATTTGGGAGGGAAAATTCAATTGAATTCGAAAGCAATATGAGTCTGGGAGAGATTGTGAATTGTATCTAAGGAAATACACCCTATATCTTGGTAAAGATCCAATAAAAGACTCGCATTCACGAAACTATTGAACATTTGAAAATACTTGATTTTTAAAAAGTAAAATTTTGAAAAATGTAAAGCTAAATGTTTTCTACAAAAAAGCTTTTTATTTTGAAATCATTTTGTTTTGCAAAATTTTGTATTATTAAAAAGTGCAAATAATAAAAGGATGCTTACAAATGAGAAGTAAAAATTACCAAAAAAAAAATCAAAACAGTGATACTAACAGGCTTTATAGGCTTCATTTTTGTTAAAATTTAGGTTTATTCAGACAAAAATTTAAATTTTTCTGGTAATTTTTGATTTTTTTTACTGCTCATTTATTTTTTGTTGTTTAAAGTCGCTATTGTGTTATGTAGATTTTTTTTAGGTGATGTAGATGTAGATAAAATTGGATAAGAAGTCACTATAAATATTCGACGGTCTCTGTCCATAGATATAAGGGATATAAGATACTCTTCCACCCTTCCTTCGGAAAGTTCCTTACAAAAAAATTTAATTAATAACTCCTTTCTGAGATAAGATAGGTAGCTGATACTCAGCATGAGCTCAAAACTTAGGGAAGGTTCTCCAACCATGTATATAAGTAACTCAACCTGTTCTTGTTTTTGGTAGTTCCCATACAAAATGAGGACCTTTTTTGATAAAGCCAAACTTTGAATTCATTAAAATCGGTTGAGAAAAAACGGAGATACGGAGATATTTTTGAAAATATCCTGCATATTTCTGCCTTAGACAAACAAAACTTTAAATTTTTAAAATACTAAGGTCTCATGCTACTTACAAATATATTGTAATATTTTTAAAAAAATTTTGGATAGTTACTGATTGTTCGATAATTTAAAATAATCTGAAGCGCTCCTTAAGATCAATTTTTGAAGTTATCTACATCTTAATTTTAGAGGGTTTGTTGAGACCTTTGAATTGAATATTCATTAATTAAAATCGGTTATTGAGTCATGAAATTATGAGGATTCAAAGTTTTAACCTCAATCCTTATGTCGCAAGGGCTTATTGATCATGGCTTCAAGGGTTAAAAAAATTAGCGTACGAGGTGGACTATCATACATATCATCTTGCAGGGTCCCAGTCAAAATCCCGAAAGCCAGAATCCCGAAAGCCAAAATCCCGAATTCTTAAAAGTGTTATAGCTACTCCCATGATTGCTGGAGGCCAGGGGAATTTCTGTGTCTTGGGAAATTATTCTACACATCCTCCATAATTTCATCCCTTCCAGGATTTTGGCTTTCGGGATTTTGGCCCCTTCGGAATTTTACGGTTTTGGGATTTTGGGTGCCTCCGCATCTTGCAATATACCTCTTAATTTTGAATGAATTTGTTCGTGAATTTTTTGCCTGGCAAAACTTTACCAACAAATAACAAAATATTACAAATACTTTCCTATTTATATACAAAAAAATTGTCAAAAAGGACACATTTTTACAAATTTGTTAAGAAGTTGTACGATTTACTACCATTTTGTAAAATGCTTCAAAATCATTCCTCTTCAACAAATTTTAGTGAAATAATTATGTACACTTCTGAAGATGAGTTTCCCTCCCTTGATTCACGATTGTACTGAATTTCTTGCACTTGTGCGTGAATGAGATTGAAGTCCAATTTATTCAGCATTCCGTCGAAGAACGATCAAAACTTTTTCGCTGAATTGTCTCCAACAAAAAGTGCATTAAATTAACACAGCATGGAGCACAGGATGTGAATATCTAATTGGGCCAACTTATCCCAAATAGACTCTCTAGAGAAAAAGACGTTCAATTAACCCAAGTATTTTCCCATTTGGTGTCCTCCCTGAATCACTAATTGTGTCGCTCAATTCTCAGTCTTTCTTGAGCATATTGACGGAATAATGTGAATGAATTGCGATGGTGAAGAAGCTCATTGGGGGAGGAAAGGAAAAATTCAAATGGACAAATTATTGTTTGCTCTATCAATAAATTAGTTGAAAGACTAATGAATTCCCCATGAAAGATCCATTAGGAAAGAAAAGCCAGGGTAGTCTATTTGCTGGACACTTCATTAGGGGTTATTTGGACTCATATGTGTTCTGTGAATTATGTAAATATCCCCCAAGTGCTATTTATCATAGCAATTTCTCATTCGACCGTACAGTTCCTTGAACTCTCAGCCACGATGCTGAAGTGATCGAAAACATTGATATTTATTGCGAATGAGGGTGGTTTGGGGTTGTATGTGGAGGCGCCTGGTGAATTCACAGAGTTTGACTCTTTTTCGCCTTCAAACTCACCCTTATCAGGACTCTGGGTGAAAATATATCATCCCTGAGAGGGTGAAAATTCACCATAGCTCACCCCCACGTGTGCAAGGGGGCAAAAAGTATGTTGATACGCTTCTTGTTGTGTCAAGAAGCCGCCCCAATAAAAATATCGTCTCTGAGACGATCACACCCATCTTGAGCACATTTTTTTTTGCTTTTCATCCCCCTCCCTGGAAAGAAATATTTGTGGTCCTCCTTCCTCCCCATCTTATCTATATGATTTGTTGGGTCTCTTTCGTCTCATGTATATTCAGATAATTTTTTTTCTGTGACTTCTGGAGCGTCTCTTGAATCTTCCGCCATGATCAAATACCCCCGAAAGAGGGTGAGAATGAGAGCAACCCTCGAAGAAATATAAAACAATAAATCAAATGGCAAGTCCGGACATCAGAAAAACACATCTTTCTCCGCTTTTCATCCCTCAACCTCCATTGGAAGTTACCAGAGAGGGTGAAAAAAATGGGGTGAATTTGTTGAAGAAGAATGGTGTGTGTTACGATATAAGATGTGGAAAGTTGAGGAATTTTGTTATGTTGCCAGAATTTCCCATTTTAGACATGCTCCAATGCCCACAACTCTCCACCAGACAAATTCTCTGGCCCACATTCCACTTCGATTGAAGCGGGATGAGAGGGTGGTGAGATGTCCAGTTTTCCTCTTGAGATTAAATGTGCGTCAGTGATGAATTTTCTCAGAGGAAATCACTCTGAGAAAATCAATTTTCTTCGTCGTCTCTCATTGCTTTCACTGAGAAAAAGCTAAGTTTTACAAATATATTTTCCGATCATTTTTTTTAATCCCGCACAAATGGAATGGTACATAAGTGTCACCTACATATATTAAATTTTTGATTCCATAAAATATTCACTGATCCGTGTTGCCATGTAAAATATTTGGCGCTGTACGAGTTAAAATGTAAGACTCAAACTACACATAGGTGGCGCTCATGTCTGAGATAGGGCTTTAATAGTTTTGAATTTTTAAAAGCTTTAACCCTTTAAGGACAAGAAGGTCAAAAAATCGGGTTAAAAAAACACTTTTTTGAATATTTAGAACAAAGCATTACTTTAGAAGAATGTAGGAAAAATTTCATTTTTGGGTCACCGGTGACCCAATCGTAATTAAAGGGTCAATGCAATAGGTTAGAAATATTTTATGAAACTTAGTATTCAATTACATCATGAATAATGGGTCCCCGTCAAAAACCCGAAAGCCAAGATCCCGGAAATGCCAGAATTCAATTCGTAACACCGAAATCCCGAAAACCAAAATCCCGAATGGATGAATTCCCGAAAAGCCAAAATCTTAAATAGGTTAAAATCCTAAGCGCAAAAATCGCGAAAGTCATAATCCAGAAAATCCAAACTCCCACGATTGTATCCGTTCCTGTTCGAGGTAAAAAGAAATTTTCTGTATTTTGGAAAATTATTCTAAATATAAACCTCCGTATAAATTCGTCTCTTTCAAGACTTTGACCATTTGGGACTTTGCCTTTCGAGATTTTGGCTTTTCGGGATTTTGGCGTTCGGGATTTTTTACCTAGTAAAGATTTAGACACAGACAGACGGCATTTTGGTCTTAATAATAATAATAATAATAAATGGCGGATATTTTAAGCCAGCCCGGAAAGGACTGGACTAGGTAAAGGCACAATGTAATTTATTTGAATAAATAATTTTTTGATAAATTTGAAGAAAAAATTGTGTCTACAAAAGAACAATAAAATAATCCTTGATTTTAATTTCCCGTTCTATTTTTTTTTTTTCATAATAAAATTCACATTATTAAATCAACCAATTACGAACAAATAAATCAAATTGCAAAAAAATCTATTTTTGACAAAAATACGCGTATATTTTTTCTACTGAATTAGAGCTAAATTTTAAATTTCCTGATCAAAATAAAAATTAAATGAGATTTAATATTAACTGATAGTTACTACAATCGCATTTTTTAATTTTTATATTAAAAAAAAAATTATTAAATATTAATGTCTTTTCTTTTCTTTATTTACAAATCATCACCTATTTTTATAACCCACCTCTGCAGAGATATAGTAACATGTTGAATTAATTATTATTTTTTATATAAAATACATGCTTTTTGTTGAATAAGGCGCTCTACAGACTAAAGGTTTAGCCCAATTCCCTAAGATCTTTAAATTCTAAATAGCTACCAATTTCATTAGATTTTCAGAAACAAATTTATCAATTGACCTTAATAATCCAATCCTGAATCAAAATTTTCCGAGGAATCTTGATTGTTAAGAAATTAGAGAAGTTAAGCCATATGGTTGAAATTGAAATCACATGTTTTAGCTAATTAATTTAACTGCCCGAACTCCACGGAGAGAGCAGTTATATAGTCCATGTTTTTTGGGATTGCTCAAAAACGCGTCGTTCGATTTTTTCATTTTTGTTCCCTATACGAAAATCCCGTTGAATAATTTCTAACGGTTTTTCAAGGTCATATGTTAAAGAGGCTCTAGAGAGCGTATTACTTAACCAAATGGTATTATGTTTGGGCTCGTTGGAAAGGTTTTAGAATTTCCGATAAAACTGAACCGGTTCCAATAGGTTCTCGTAATTAAAGATAATTTATAGCAAGTAAGCATACATCTCCGTATTATCTGAAATATTAATTAGTGTAATCCAAGATCTTTTTTTAACAATACTAGATCCTCAGGAAGAAGGATAAGTAAATAGATTTAATGTGTCAATTGGATTTCTATGATTTTAAATATCCAAAAACAAACTCGTAAACAACCCCTCGAAATTTTGAAAACTTTTGCAACCCAAAAAAGTCATAAATCAAACTACCATTGCATTCTTTTAACACCCGGAATGAAGATGAACTTCCAAATTAGGTGTTACTTGGAAGTCCAATGCCCAAGATGAAAAATCATTATTCAGTGCTAAGTAATTCGCGACTGGTCCTTATAGCGCAATCGAAAAGATATCCTTTTTGTGACCACAGGAAGAATGTTAATAATACCACAGAAAGAATGAAATTACTCAAACTACTCGTCTTGTCTTTTGTCCATTCCCTCTCTTATTTCTCACAGTGTTTTGTGCTTTTGTTATGTTGGAAGTCAAAAACGGAGTTTTTGGTATTTTTCGTGTCTCTCATTTATTCTTTTTCCACTTGTGGTCTCTGGCAGTGAGATGGGTTTTTCGGGAGGGGAATGAAAGATTTGGTGTGGTGTCTAACATATATAGCAAAATGGGCTATATAGCATAGCCAAGCCATGAAAAAAAGAACCATTCTTCTCAATTCTGAGCTATATGCACCATGTATATAATTGTATTGGGTAGCTAAAAGAGTACACACAGCATTCTTCCATTCCATATACCATGCCATCAGGGTCTTGTGGCAATAAATCAAGTCTTAGCAACTTTTTCGCGCGAGCTGTTGTTCCAACTGGAAGACGAAGAAGAAGCGCATGGAAGGAACACCAAGGGCTCAGCCAGAGAGAAAATGCTGGGGCTGGAAAATTTTTTGGGGGGTGTGGGCCCTGATATTGCCTTGGAATACTCAACTTTTCCTCCGCCCATCCTTTGCTTATCAAATTCACCAAAGAACCCCAAGCACAAGAGGGTGAATGAGAGACTTGAGAGAATGAAGAATGAGCGTGGTTCTAGGTTGCTGGCATCTCACTCTTGTGAACAGTATCAGATACATACACGCCTGATGGGGCGAAACTGAATCCCTCACAGAAGTTCCCTTTCTTCAATTGTGGGCTTAAGGGTAACCATAAATTGAAGAAATCTACTTAAAACATTGAAAATTTCAATGAAGAAAAATCGAACACTTTGAAAAAGTAATCTTAATAGACTTTCTGATTTTAGGTCACGCCCCTTATCGAGTTATATCCAACAAAATGACCCATGTTATCTTTTTCATAGCCTAAAATATCATTCACAATTACTAGAAGAATTGGTCACTTCCCCAATAGAACATTTATGAAGAACGAGAATACTAAAAATTTCACATTTTCCAGCAATAGCGACAGTCTTAAGAAATAACGAACAAAAGTAAGGACCTTGAGATTGGGATAATGCATACAAATCGGAAGAGCTTTAGAACAAGCGATTCTAAAAATTTAAATAGTGGCGAGAAGCAGAGGCAGCCAAAATCCCGAAATGGTCAAAATCCCGAAAGCCAAAATCCCGAATGTTCAAAATCCTGAAAGGGATGAAATTATATAGAAGATTATGTGTAGAATAATTCCCCAAGACATAGAAAATTTTCCTTTACCTCCAGCAAGCGCAGGTGCAATCGTGGGAGTAGCTATGACACTTTTAAGAATTCGGGATTTTGGCTTTCGGGATTTTCACCGGAACCCTGTTAAGGATTTTTGTTAACAAATTCTATTTTTTTTTTAAATAATTGGGTTATTAAGCGCAGTAACCCTATTCAAACAAGACATTTAGTAAAAAATATTTATTTCTTTAAAATTAATTCATATTTTAACCATTCCCAATCAACATTTTATTTCCAATTGGAAAGCTGCCCAAATTTCGTCGACATCCTGTCGACAGATTTTGGACAGATAATTTTCCAAAGCGATTGGAAAAATTTCTGTCCAATTTTTTTCCAATTGGACATAAAATGGACAAATTTTCGAAATTTTTCTTTCGAAATAATCTCGAAAGCATCTTTCGAAATTTTGTCGACAAAAATTGGACAAAATCCTTACCATCTTCATTGCATTCTTCTTCTTCTTCGCGTTTCTGTTCTCATTCCTCCGAGGAGTCTTCAGTACAAGCAGTTCGTTTGTAATTTTGCTTTACAAGAATAAAAAGGCGTTCAAACCCACCAGTATTTTCAAGTCATCTTAGAAAATATTTGAATACAAATGTGTTAAGTTTTCCGCATTCGAGTTCGGAGCAGATGGGCAAGTGAAAGATATCTTGCAAGCAGGTAAATTATATTTTTGTACTTTGTTTTTCTCTTTATTACTATAGTTTCTTTTCTATTATTCACATATTTCTTTTAGATTCTAAGCGTACAGAAGATAGCATATATTCAAAATGTTCTATCTTAGAATATGAGGAAGACCTCAGGGAGCCTGTCTCCGCGATATTCGAGCAATTGTGGGATTAGGAAAGTGATAAGTCCAATCCCAATAGTGCTGAGGGCTCCCTGTCTAGCCCTGTTGTTAATTCTGTGACAACACCTTGATATTCACAACCTTCTGAAGGATGCTCGGGCTCTATGTGAAAATCCCAAGGAAGTGAATGGGGTATAAATCTTGATCCACGGCAGTTCTAAAGTGATAAGATTGAGAATATCTTGATTTCAATCTTGGAAGGCAATTCTCAGATCCAGAAAATCAGTCTCAGGGTCTTTCAGGACATTTCATTGGTGTAGTGGTCGGAAAATAAAAAAAAAAGTGAAAATAAAGAAATGTATTGCTAACAAAATCAAAAATTTTATTTACATTCTTGGACTATTGTGAGGTTAGGTATTAGTTTCTCAAATATGGTCCTACCTGTGGCAGTGGCCTAAACAGTAATTCTATACCTATTGCCAGCTATCAGAAACACCTCCGAAAAGACTACGGCCAGTTTTAACAACTCGCAATCATTTTTGAAGAAATTTAGTAGCTATTACAAATATCCTCACTGCACCGAGAAATTGACAAAAAGAAAAAGAGACAAATAGATACGCGTAATTAATTAATACGCTTAATAATATATTAGGGATTTATTACACCTTGAGACTTATTAATAATATTTGAACAGTGCGATTGATGTATTATATCTCGCATTAATATTGCAATAATAAATGATTATGACATTACTAATAAATTACCAATGTTATTTTAATTTTTATTGGGGATAAAAAATTTTTTAATAGCTACGTTACATTTTTCTGTCATTGTTTTCGTTTAGACAGACAATCGCAATTACTACAATAATCATATGTTGTGAATTGGTACAGGATTTACCCTAGTCCCCGGCGAGTGGCCTTCAAAGTTGAAGCCAATGATTTACCTATTTACCTGTGAAAAGTAGAGTATTTACTAGAAACCCAATCTCAGAATTATCTCCAAATTCGTGGTACACACGTGGTAGAAATAACTACACTTTTTGGTTCTTCATAACTATTTTATTCAATTTTAAAAATTTATATTACTAGATAAAAGTGGTCTTCGGAATATGGTCGAGTGGAAAGTAACTTAAGTGAAAAATTAGTTCCGTAGTGGTCATGCAGCGCCCGGTAGACTTCTTATTAATTGTGCGCTGACTATAAGGAAAATTCTTAGATGGCGCGAAATTCACATTCACCACCTGACATCATATTAATTCTATTACACGATAATTGTAGCAATATTTAACTAGTAATTATTAATTTATTATTATTTTAATAATTTATTGCACGTGACCGCCTTGACCCATTATAGAGAGTTGAGTGTTGCATATTCTCGTAGGGTAAAAGGAACACCTATTGATACCCTACTCTGTACCATTTGGAACTCGAAATTTGGACGTTTATCCTTATCAAAAAACGTAGACTAGGTAAAAAAAAAGTCATATTGTAGCACGGATGCTACAGGACCCACACCAGAACATGCTGGAGCACCCTTCATCGCTAGCCTCCCGCAGATTGAGCCCCATTGCCCATTCCAAGAAGGCAACGAATCCAACGTCCTCCTCGCTTCACTGGTGAAGACCGACTGAGGAGCAGATTCGATTGTGCCTTCGGAATAACTCTCCGAGCACTCACAACTCCATCTAGCGGAATTATAGCGATGTCGTAACTTGAAGTTAGCCATTGTTATAGCACCCCTCAACGTCACAACCCAAACTGAACAGTGATTGGTACCGTTGGCTTAGAAGAGTCTTCAACAGGACGGGCTTTCTCCCTCCAACTCCTCCAGGCTCAACAGTCCTACTACAATATTATTTACATTTTATTAGAAACTTTAACTAACTTTCTATATTTTGACAAAAGTGTCAATAGGGGTTCCCTGTCGAAGAGATGTTCCTTCGACTTCTCACTATTCACTTCTTAATCAGCATTTTTCGTCCGCAAAATAAAAAAAAATGTGCAATTTTGCAATGATGCATTATGGGTTCACAGAGTTCACCTTAATAATTGAGTGGGGTAAAAATGATTTTATATAAATAGAGTAAAATTTTGTTATATAAATCAGATTACGATAGAGATTTCTGAGTTTCACTTCTAGCAACACGAGAGTGGTTGTTCCAGAAAATCGCATCATCCTTTTAGCCTAAGATTGGCGGCATCCTATTGTCTAACAATTACCATCGGTCGATTGGCTCCCTACGCTAGTGCCAGGAAACAAAGGCTTCTTTTCAAAAAGCTTTAAAACCTAGGGCAAGGTTTTGAGAATCTTTCTGTAGGAAAATTTCATTGAGAAATTTATCCCTAGAGACAATCATTTGTCGAACTGAAATGAAAATTTATTTCTAACCTTGGTTAACTCTCTCGAGGTACCCCGGGGATAGCCTACATAAGGGGGCATCACTGCCTTATGCTCGGTGGCGCGAAAGAACCGTTGCTAGAGGCCGTGAAAACAGACAAGAGTCAGTTCGGTTCGAACAGTGGAAAATTCCCTGGAAAGTTCTCACCAGAGCAAGTTCCTCTAGTGTCGGCTTTTCAGTTGTTTAAAAGCGCAATAATACGTTCATTTTTAACCGAAAGTTGAATTTTATAAATGATAATCGTTTGAAAGTTCTGCTAATTGATTTAAATTGTAATAGATTATAGACAAAGCGAAACGAAGTTGTAAGTCCATAAACGTCCTGACATATACGTCCTCGGAATATTTGCGACATAGACAAAATGTGAACTTTTGTTTAGTTCGTAAATTCCATACTCGATAAAAAGGGTACCATCCATAAAAATTAAACGAAAACTGTAGGTCTGTAAAGGTCCAGAACATTAGCGAGATTTAGCAAAATTTGGTTTGTTAGCCTGGAAATGTTTAGAAATCCAGAAAGATTATCCAAAACAGGAACTGCAAGTCCGTGAGCATTCAGAATACCAACGAAAAAGATCAAAACGGGGGCTGTGTAGTAGGGTGTTTCAACAAGGAAAAAACATTTTTGGCACTATTCTCAGGGTGTTGTATTTGATGAGACAAGAAAGTTTTTCTTCTACGACCATATGATCAGACGCTGTTTAGAGGTGGCTGAACGACCCTCTCTGTAGTGTAAAATTCGGTAAAATCAGAAATTTGTTCTACAGAGAGGGTCGTTCAGCCACCTCTAAACAGCGTCTGATCATATGGTCGTAGAAGAAAAACTTCCTTGTCTCATCAAATACAGCACCGTGAGAATAGTGCCAAAAAATTTTTTTCCTCGTTGAAACGCCCTACTGTGTAGTCTGAACAATTCTTTAAAATGTCAGATAGATAGAGCCAAATGGAGTTTGTTGGCCGGAAAACAGCGAAAATACTCGCAAGTGAGAAAAAACCGTTGGTCTTTAAATTGTCTCGTAGCGATTTAACAAAACGTGATATGCTTAATTCTTCTTACGTGATCATCAGAACAAGAATGCTGTTTACATACTTAAATAAATTCAAAGAATTAAGTAGGACGAGTGGTAAAAATGGAAATAGTGCGAATAGTGGGAAAGGGGATCTTGCAAATGTAGTTTTGCAAAAAAATCTTTAGAATACTTACAAGATAAGGTAAAATGGTGAGTGACTGTAACTGTAAGTCCGTGAAAGTCAAAGACCTAGCCGTGTTAGGGCAAAATAGTGGTTATTAGTCGGAAAATGATCCATATCATTTTGTTTGCTTTGTATTGGGAATACGATAAGAAGAAGAATCTTCCCTAATTTTTTACCCTCTTATTCTTAAAGGGCGACTGAACTGGAAACAAATAGTGCATATTACAGTAGACTCTCTCTCAATCGGGAATATGGGGCAAAATGTCATCCGGTTTAGCGATAGAATTGAGCGTCAAAGCCTTTGTAAATTCTACAAAAAGCGGTCAATTATAAAGAATCACGATAAAATAGGAAGAACTACAGCGAATTTGATCGAATTAGCTTCATAATTAAACGTGAAAATTGTCAACAAAATTTGTCGCCCGATTGAGAAAGAGCCGATTGAGCGAGAGCCTACTGTATCCCCGACTATGGCATGTTTTATCTCATAAGCGCTTAGATTATGCATGATATAAGACAAAACGAGGAATTCTAATACGTAAATGTTCAGAATGCTTACAAGATAGGGCAAAATTTGGGCTCTTATCCTAAAATACACCTAAAATACTCCTTAGTGTAAAATACTAAAGAGACATCACGACGTCTTTTAAAAAATTTTGTTAAACGAAAATTTCAAATATACATTTTAGAATTATATTTTTGTGATTAAATAAATAATATAATAATTATAATAATATTTAATTAAAATATCTATGGTGAAATATAGTTTTTTGTTGTTTTTCAAATACCACAATTAAAATTAATATTTTCTTATAATATAGTATTAAAAAAGGATTATGAACATGAACCTAAAAATATAAAATTATTAAATAATAACTTTTTCTTACATATTTTACACCAACCATACACGATTATTATACAGCGTAAAAAATACACATTTCGTATTTTTTCTATGAATGGCGTCATTTCATGTGAATAAAATTTAGAAGAAAATTCAAAATCTTTTTACCCGGTTTTTTCTTACTTGAAAATTCTATTTCACACTTTTTGTGACTCAACAAAAAATATAGAATTTTTTGAATATATTTGAAAAAATTTCAAAAATAATATGATTTTTTAAATTGATTTTCTTAGATAAATACTTTATTGTTCGTGAAAGGCGTGATGCTATATGATTCCTCACATAATTCTCTATCTGAAAAGCACTGCCGCACTTTCTATATAAATATAAAAATCATTGATTTCCTGCGTTAAGAAATCATAATTTCCATTCATTTTGGGAGATGGAATTATTCATCATTAGACGTGGTGCCAGAGATAAATATCCATTTTGTATGTGGAATATATTTTTCACAGCTGGCAACTCGCTGTGGAATTTATTTTGACTTTTGTGGACTGGACAAATATTGGAAAATATTTGGGGAAAAAATTTCGAAATATTGTCGACATTGATTTCGACTGTATGTCGACAGATTATTCCCCATTTTCGACAATCTGCCCCGTGTGTGTCCAGTTTTCGCCCATTTCTTGACCTCGTTTTTCGACATTTTGCCCAGTTTTTGACCAGAAATGTTTATTGGGTTTGGTGTATATTAACTAGAAAGATTTAATTAAATTAACTACAAAATAGTGAAAAACAATTTGAACACTAACAAAAAGCATCAATCGAGAAATCTGGAATTCATGCTCTCGGGCTTACCGGACACCCGGACTCATCCTTTGAGCATTTCACAAACTAAAGACAGGATGGAGTTAAGAAAAGTCTCATCGTACAGGTCAGTGACACTTTAATTTACAAAGAAAAGCTCGATTAGTTATATCCTAGATAGATTCATCCTGTACCAAAGAATTTCTAATTAAAAGGTCAAGAATTCTTACAAGAAAGTCCTTGAAATAGGTTTTCGAGAAACCTAGTTTCATGCTACGAATCTGAGAAATTGAACGTCTATTTGTTTGACGCGGAAAAGGAAAATTAAATTTTAGAGATGATACTCTCCTTGAAGAGACACCATTAGCCCCATCAGCATATTCAGTAGGGCCTTGCTCTATAAAATCATTGAAATGTTTGTGGGCAAATAGGACCTTTCTAAGTGATTCATTTTGGGAAAGATTTACAATAAATAAACCAGTGATAAGCCCGGATAAGCTTGAAATAGCTGAGATACTTCACGCAGGTTTAAATAGGTTTAAACTTTTCACAATCAGTAGCCGAATTATGTAAGTGCACCAGTCAGTGAAAATATTACTTTTACGAGTGAAAATTTGATTTTCACATTCACTAAACTCACTGGGAAAGTGAAAATTATGGTGAAAAATTTAAAATTGTTATACTGGAAAACTGTGTTTATATTCGTTAATTCCAGAGCAGAACTAAAAAAAAATCAGAAGAATCTTGTGTAAAGTGATTCCTGAAATGTTGAAAATCTCATCGAAACTTTCACGAAAGTTAATCCCACAACTGAACCAAGTTCAATTTTGGATACAACCTCATTCTTATGTGTTCCTTGGGCCGCAAGAAAAGCGTGCAGATGGGATATTTCTCACAGGGAGGAAAATTTCCCATGATGGTGAGGAATATTGAGGTATGAAGGGGTATTTTAGGGTGGTCACAGATGGTGTCCGGACCCTTATTTGTAATCCGTCTTTCGCACCCTCCAAAGAGCCCCCACAAACGAGGAAGTTCTTTTATTTTCTCGCCTCTTTTCTTGTCCATATTGATAATCTGAGGCCTAAGGAAAGCCGTAGAACGTGTCCAACGAGGAAGTTTACTTTGTAATATTGAAAATAGTCTGCACGAAAGGTCAAATTCACAATATTTCTCTTGGCACGTTTCGATCATCCCCCTTTGAAGATTGGCTTGAGTGGATGCTGCAGATGAAAAGTGCAACTTTCACCGCAATTTTCCTCCACATTCATTTTACTCAATAATTAATCAGACGGCAGTCAAAGGAGTGGCTTTTGGCTGACTTAGTAGCATCACATCTGCTTGCCATTTATCAAATCAGAAACTGATTTTTGCCAGCAAAAATCCAGAGTAACAGAGTTTTGTGTATACCCGGCTGGTCGCAAATTTGCTTCATTTAAGTCGTTTAAAAAGCGGTACTGGTAACCAGTATGTACGAGTCGAATGAACACCTCTTCACTTACACCGTTTGTCTCCAATTAGAAAATTTCTCTTGTCTTCATTTGGATTAATTTGTTTCCAATAGCAGCATTTTGCATTTGTGTATTCTTCTTGTATTTAAGAAGTTTTCCAATTATATTAGATGAGATCATATATTCTGTCAGTAGAAGAGGTAAAAAGTTTGGAGTGGTATATCTCAGCTCCTGATGAACATAATTGGATGGGTGAACTATTGTTGGAAAGCTTGGTTCATTAGCTTTCAGAATCTGGTATATGTAATTGGCTATGGGTAAATCATGGTCATCCAGAACCATTTATGTCGAAGAAGACACTTTTTGCAGCGTCATTTTTGACCATCTACTGCTGGGACCAGGAGTGACCCACAATTCTCGCACTTGGACTGTTCGTTAGAGGAACTCAAAGGGTATAATTTGTAGAAGAAACTTTTTTTTTGGACATCTTACTTTTTTTTATTCATCGACTTTTGCAAGAATTTTAAAATGTTAAACGCAAGGAAAAAATTGCAGAAATCCTTCTATTCCATTTTCTGGACAAACTAATGAAGATATCGACTTGGAATGTTCTGAGTACCCCCCCATAAGTTGATCCAAGGAATCCAAATGTCACTTCAATTTCATCCCCACGTCTATCCTTCCCCTCCAGAAATCACTCCTTTAAGAATATCTCAAGAACCAGACCATCGATGCATTTCATTTTGAGATATGTTTTAGAGAGTATCCTGGCGGACATTTCATTCATACATCTCAAAGACGTCCGACCTCTTCTTCTTGCACTTGCTAATAATCTGGTCAGACGAGCAGAATTTCTTCTGATCAATTTTCTGACCAAAGAGACAAAGTTAGCGACTTTTATTGTTCTGAGTACCCCCCCATAAGTCAATCTAAGGAATCGAAACAACACATGCATTTGCCTCTCATCCCACTCCTTCTCCTCCAGAAACCACTCTTTTGGGAATATCTCAAGAAATAAACCATCTATCCTTTTCATATTTGGATATGTTTTTGACATGGCCAAGGCGGACATTTCGTCCTCAGACACCAATTGCATTGTCCGAAGTTTGAGTCGTCCGAAGGTAGCGTGCTTTCCACAATAATGGTGCTATTCCAATGTAAAATGAAAAGGAAAAATC
This sequence comes from Phlebotomus papatasi, assembly GCF_024763615.1. NCBI lineage: Eukaryota > Metazoa > Arthropoda > Insecta > Diptera > Psychodidae > Phlebotomus > Phlebotomus papatasi. The sequence continues at coordinate 607,319 of NC_077222.1, read as the reverse complement.
GTTCAGTTTAACAATTTTTTTAATCACTTTACTATTCTTAAGTACTTCTGCATTATCGGCTTTTCTTTGTTTGGTTTCTATCTCGACTGTTTCCCCTAGTGCTCGCTGAGTTCTAAAAGCACCAAACAATCGAGACAGGACACAACGTGGAAAAAAATCTATAATGTAGGAAAACTTAAAAGCGGTGAACTTTGAAAATATGCTAGTTTTTCGTTGGAATAGCACCATAATACAGTAGACTCTCTCAAATTCGGGCATATGGGGCCGATATGTCAGCCGAATTAGACAGAAATTCGGGCGACAAACTTTTTGAAATGCAACGATTTTTTATTCATGTGCATATAGATATTGAGTTTACACACTCATATATAACGTAAATTGCATGAAAATCCCTCAATAATGCAAAATCACATCAAAACTAAGACAAACCATGCCAAATTTGAGCATATTTGATTCATTTAATAATCATAATCAAACTTGAACAATGACAACAAACTTTTTTCAAATGTAACCGCTGCCCGAATTAAAAAGTACCCCGATCTTAAAAGAGCCGAATTTGCTAGAGTCTACTGTACAATTTTCCTTTTCAATAAAAAAAATATAATAATTAACATGAAAGTAGCCTAATTTTGGATAATTTAAGATATGATGTTTTATATCTGAAACTTTTTGTCGAAAAGATTTAACAAATTTAAATTAAAAAATTAAAAAGAATAATAATTTCATAAATATGAATTACCAAACAACTATCGTTCAGCTGAGTGAGTAGATCATTTAACCCTTGAAGGTCCAGGGATTTCCTGTTACTCAAAAAAAAGCATTTCTGACTATTTTTAGATGATAAAAAATGACTTGTGTTTTGGGTATCAGTTATCCACAGGCCACTTGGTAATTTGTTAAGCAATTTTTTTTTACAGTGATTCAGATTTTTTGACTCAAAAAAATAGAAGATTATCACTAGTCTACCGGGTTATAAGAAATTGACGGTAGACCATGTGTGAAAATTTTAGCATTAATATTGGTGTTATTTGCAGAGGAGATGTAGGGTATGGGTATACTAATTTATGGGCTGGCTCGAGAGGTGAAATGAGAAGAAAAGATAGATGCTCTCAGAGCCTCTTTGTGAGCCTAATTTTATTGCAATTTAATTGGATGCTCAAATAGGATGCTGAGGCATCTTTTTCTGCGCCTCTTGTTTGCATTTCATAAATATATATATAGGAATGCCGGAAAATTTCTGTGATTTACTGTATCGGATTATATTTCTCTAGAGACTGAATTTATAACGTTCCTTTTAGTCCAAAACTCCGTGCAAAGCATACACGGAAGTTTCCACGAGCTATAGATGAATTAATTTCCTGAATTTGCTCTACACAGTAAAAATATTTATAATAACAATCTTTGGGTATCTCTTGTATCAGAATTGTCTATTTAAATTAAGCACTTTTCACACAAATAACACGATTTTATATGAAAGACAATTTTGCAAGAATTTTTGAAAATGCTAACATTTTTTTACTGTGTAGACTTTTCTTTGGGAAAATGCGGGTCAGTTTGCTGAAAATGCGAGAATCATAATTTATAAAATTAATGATGGAGTTGGGGTGGATTTTCCCGTCCCAATCTTGTCTCAAGTGAAATAATCTGAAAGGAAGTTGAAGGTGGCAGCAAAAATACCAAACATTTTCACACTTTTTCCTCCGTTATCCACACATCTTGCCATCCACAAATTCTGTGGGAGAATATTTTTAATGCAATTTTAACTGGCATAATGGATGATTTGAAGAGTTGGGGGTGGGTGAGATAAAAAATACATTAACCATCATTCCAACCCCAGAAAAGCCACGAAAAAAGAATTTTCACATTTTACATCCATGTTCCTCCAGCACTTTTCCAACTTTTCCAACCCTCTTCCTGTGGAGGAGGCATCATCTCTCGGGGATGGAAAAAAGGGGGTGAATCTTAAGAAAGCAATTTGGGCGTCCTCGGAGGGACAACCATTGGAACGAAAAAAAAATGATGATGATTTTGGGTTGTGCACGAGTGTTTTGAAATATACAGCCACCCTCTCTAAGAAGATTTATAAAGTCATTCGTCATTTTTATCGTGAATTTTTTACACCCAGCGAAAAAAGAAACCCTCGCGAAGGAGGTGCAGAATTTCCAGAACGTGCTTCCTCATCAAAATATCCACCCTCGCTCTCACTGGTGAGAGGATTCCGAAAACACCAGGAAAAATGTTCCAAGTGTCTCTCGTTTGTGGAGAATTTGATGCATAATTTACGACGCGAGGGTTGCTAATTTTAAACATCCACCGAAACAGCCTGCAAACATTTGTTCCACTTACACTCAGGAAAATCTATGCAGATTTAAATTTTTTTAAACCTAAAACTTATTGCACAGCGGTTTGCTGAAAAAAAGCAGCATTTTCAGCATATTTTTGCTGAATTGATCAGCAAAAATATGATGACCGATCAGCAGTTCTCGAACAAAAAGTGCTAACCAAATATATGGAAATGGTACTGTCTCGCAAGTGTCGTTTTAAGGTTGGAAGAATTGAAATCAGTTAGCATTTGGTGCTCGCTGGGTGGTGGATAGGGTTAACGGAAACATATCTTTAATTCCGTTTTTATTACACAATTTGTTTCAAACGTTTCGTCTTCAGAGGTTCCACTTCCAGATAAATTTCATGCTTGTGGTTTTGTCTTTAAAAATTTAATTTTTGTAAATTTTTTTCAAAACTCTTTTCAAAAAGAAATATTTATTAATCCAAAAATGTGAGGTTAAATTGCTTGAACAAAAATCGACAAATATTTGATGCGTGCGCAGGTAATTTAATAGAAAATTTATTAAGGGAATGTGCGCTACTTTCAGACTATTGAAGCCTCAAACAATTCATTTTTTATGTGTTTTTAGTGTATTTGATCCATTATAATATTATATTTTAATAGCTAGTCTAATGCCTAAAATTTAAAAAAAAATCCAGGAAATAAATATATGTGAAATAAATTAAGGACATTGAAAATTAGAGGGATGTCTCCGGTGATTGCCAGTGAAAATGTTAGTCACCCTAAGATGAAAACATTTTTTTGGTTTTGCCCAGAGCTTTCGATCCTGATGGGGATCTTCTTCAGTGGTCAAGTAAATTGTGTTTCCAGAGTCTTTCTTAGGGATCGTGTGGTTCGTGGGGTTCCAAATCAGCACCAGCAGGATGTCAGTGTGAGGCGGCTTTCCTTCTTCTTTATTAAGTTAAGTCTTAATTTTTCCTTCTTTCTTAATTAAGTTCTTTTTACCCCTTACAGAGAAAAAATATTTCGTACAGTTAATGTTTATAAATTCCTGTTAGCCCTACTGGGGACTTATTTAATTTTCTTAAATTGTGTATCTCACTAATATGTACTTCATTCATAAATATTGTTCGTATTATGAAAACCTCACGAGCATATTTTGTTTTTCTTTTTACAAAGATTTGTTCGTACATTTTTGTTTGGCTGACAAGACTTTACAAACAAATGACAAAATTCTCCGAAAGCCTTTATTCGTGTTTACGAACATTTACGAACAAATGTTTGTAAAAGAAAAAAAATGTTCGTCAAGTGATCATTTTACGAATAACGTTTCTGAAAAGAGTATAAACTTTTAGTGGGTTTTACGCTTTACGAGCACTGCCTAAGGCCCCTGTGGGAATTCATACACATTAACCAACAATCTTGCGCAATATTTTTTTTATCTGTAGGCATTAAACCGACAGATTTTTCTCAGTGTAGAAATAAACACCTCAGGGAATTTTACTGAGGAGTTCCATATAGCACAAAATAAAGAAAAATCCTCTCTAATCTACAAATGGTGATGAATAACCACGCAGAGGATCCAATAAAAATTATATGAATACCCTTCTTTCGACTCCCTCTTGAGCAGGGAGCTTTTTCTAGCTTTCGAGGTGCTTGAAAAGAAAGCGCGAAATCCTGGTATTTATACAGATTCCAGTGAAAACTTGCAAATAAAACAATTAAATGCATTGTCTCCATGAGGCAAAAATTTAAAGGTTTTCATTTCGTATTCTCTACAGAATGTTTCACTTTTTCGAACTTGATACAAAAGCACCAGGAATAACAATAGGAGAGAATAGAAAATACCTCGAATCTCTTGATCTGTTTTTTTTTTAGTCTAACATGGGGTCAGGAATAATTCTCTTTGTCGCAATATCAAGTCCATTATAAATGCTTTTCACATTCACTGATTTATTTATGATAATTTTTAATAAATGGTGAAATGAGTTGGGGTTGAATAATATTGTTTTTTTTTAAACTATGCTGAATTGGCTTGAAAATAGTTGATTGTGTTGAAAAGACCTCACATTTTTCATTCTCTATTTTGTCGGCAATGCGTAACTTTAGAAATATTTTAACACGTTCGTATAATAAATCAATTTTTCAGTTCTTCAACTCTTGGTACAATAAAAGCTTTTTCTACCCTCTCGCCTCTACGTCAAAATATGTATTACCTGGAAATTTTGAATGAATTTCTGAGAGTGTTCCTTTGATTTTAGAGAATAGGAAAATTATATAGCATGAAATTGGATGTAAATTTTGTGTAATTGTTTTGTGGTGAAATTGAAGAAGTTCTTCTCTTTAAATTTCTCTATCTTATACATCTCACAGAATTTCCCTAAAGCGTGTGTATATGTCACAAATCGATGATTTATTGCTCCTTATACTGATGGGAATTTAATGATGTGGTTGTGCATTTCTGAGGCCATCAATCAACATTGAATTTTGATTTACTCACCCAAAGTACCCCTTCCGAAAGGAAAATTCAACATAGAATTTCCTCCTCGGCAAAAGCATCGTGAAAAGGAGAAATTTATTCAAAAGTCTCCATCATTTTTCCAAACTCAATTCAAGTATGAAATTGAGAAGACTTGAATTAAATTCAACCCCTCAGGCAGAATATCCCCACAACTCACTGACATAACAAGAGAAAGTCATATTTATTGATATTGTTAATATACCCAGCAGCATATTCTCGTTCTAATCATTCTTCTGTGGTGAATTTCAATTAATTTTATATGGGAAATTTCTAGCAATTATTCCTATCGAAGAAACTATATAGAGGACAGCGGGGCTGAAATAAGCCAGCAGGTAAAATTTCTCTTTAAGGCATTGTAGAAAGAAGCAGTAATGCCTCTGGCACACGTTTTATGTCGGTAGAATTTCCTGAAATCAAAATTTGCGTCCCTTTCTTTCTCAAAAGATTTGCATAAGTGTATCCCGTTCGCATGCACACGAAATTATGCTTAACTAAATTTAATTTACTGTGATGTTCAAAAGAAGAAGAAGAGTGCGAAAAAGTGGGATGGACATATGCATTTGGTTAGAGAAAGAAGAGGATGTGAGTTTTGACTTTATGACATTTTTCTGATATAAAAGGTATGCCGGAGCCATAAGAAATTAAATTTGGTCAGCAAAATATCAAAGTTTTTCAGTACTCAATTTAGATTTTAATAGGTCTGGCATATATTTTATATCAGGAAAATTTCATAAACCTTTTGCAGATGTCTATCTCACTCTCCCAAATCTTCTTCCTTTAAATATCAAAACAAATTCACTTCAGCTCAATCGAATTTGGAGTGCGAAAGAATGAAATAGACATATATGCAAAATGTTTGTGAAAGAAGGAGATGTGAGTTTTTGTTTGATGAAATTTTCTTGATCCAAAAGACCGGAGCCATTATTTAATATATTTAACTTATTACTCTTTTATTCATTCTAAAGTTTATGACTTAGATAATTGACTTCATTTGTATTCCAATTCTGCTAAAAATGTTTCCAAACAAAATTTTAGTTCGACGTTCTGCATCAAAATTTGTTAAGGTTGATTCTATATGAGCTTGCTCAATATTCCTTCTAACAAATTAGAACTTTGTACGAATCTATCTTACTGACTAATTTAGCCCTGATTTCCCCTAGAATCTGAGATGGAGACGCCTTGTATTTAGCACTGAATAAAATTTCGCGCAAATTTTCACTTCAAATTGACTATTTCGATCCGTTGCTTGCTCTCTAAAACTGTACTCACTGGCAAATAATTTTGCTAACTCGTATGAAAATTGTGTGGGATTCATTCGAGCTTGAAATATGAATTTGAAAATCATCTGATATCACCTCGCTAACAACAATACATCATATCGGGAGGAACTTCATAACAAGCTCGAGTGTATATATTCCAACCCACCGACTTTTCCCCTCTCTAGCCACCCTTTTTCGTCATCCACATTTTGGGACGCAGAATAAATTACTCGGTGGTGTGGATTTCACAACAAAAGCCAATTCTGGGGCATATTCGTGTTAGTTTTGAGTTAATTAGGATCACATTTTAATTTGGGATGTTGCATAGTAAAATTTTAAATTTTTAAGGTAATTCGATAATATTTTTTAAGTCCTTTTTCTATGATTGCTCATAAAAATATTGATTGATTTGACAATGTTTTATAACACATTTTAATTATATTTTGACCAAAAAAAAATCTGACACATTGCTTTGTAAAAAAAAATACATATTCATTTATACGGGTTTTAGATTGGAGGTTTATCTTAGTTCTCAAAGATCCTGAAATCTTAAATAAGAAGCAATTTCAGTGTTTTCCAATCAATCGTTTGCCCTTCATATTCAATTCTGGATTTCAATATTCCCAGCATAATAAGAAACTAGAGAAGTTAAGTCACATGGCTTAGCCGTAGATCTGAAGCCTGTATTAGGGACTTATCCAAGCAACCTCTTTCTGAGTATGGCAAAAGGGGGTAATTGGGAATCATTTTTAATTTGTAATTTTGAGATTTTCTTCTCTGTTGGGCAAAAAGAAAAAGAAGACCGCAACAAAGAAGACCCCATATTCCTTTAAGGGGTTACGTGGGTCAAAAAAAAAACTGGAAAACACCACATTTTCTCTCATTTTTTCAACATATAAAATTTTTATTTTAATATAAGTTTTTAAATATACAAAAGTAAAACATCTAAATTATATTTTCTGAAATTTTCATTTAAAAGTCTTAAAAATTCAATCGTTGGGACCCGATTTTCGAAGACCTTTTTTGAAAAATACATACTTTTCCGTGGACAAGATTACTCAGAATATATTCATCTCACCTCAAAATACTAAATATTTTCATTTAACTGATGAGTTAAACTCGTACTTGAATGGTACATTTTTTAAAATTGAAATTTAGACTTTTGACAGAATTTTGTACAAAAAATACAATTTTCGACTTATTTTACACTACGTTTTGTCTTGTAAAATAAGTTTATGATCGAGATAAAAAAATCTAATTTGTTGTTTGTTCAAGTACTCATCAGCTAACAGAAAATATTTAATTTTTTGACGAAGGATGAATATTATATATTCTGAGAAATCTTGTCCACCGAAAAGTGTGTATTTTTCAAAAACCCGTCTCCAAAAATCGGATCCCCACTGAACTTTGGAAATTTAAAAATGAAAGTTTGAGAAAGTAGTTGAAACGTTGTGCTTTTATATTCTTAAAAGCTTGAATTAAGTAAATTTTTTATTTTGTCGAAAAATTTGTATAGAAAATATGCTGTTTTTTTTAGTCTGCAAAAGCCACGTAACCCCTTAATGAATCTGACCTATTTTTGAGGAAAACTGTGACTTAATACTAGCTATTAAAAATATATTGCCATAGGTTAATTAAAGGAATATGGTAAAATACGACATGTTCGAAATTAGCCCTCCCTTACTTTTTTCATTTTAATGTTAAACTTAAAATTATCTAAGTAAACATTTCATGGGATCTTGTGAAGCTCTTTAAATCCAGATAAATTTATTTAATTTCACTTTTTAATTTTTTTATTATTATTATTATTAAAGTTATGAGTTTTGAGCTTGTTTTCTTGAAAATCTAGTACAAAAATATTTTACAAACAAAAATGTGGTTGGAAAGTAAAAATGTTGCGCCCACCGTTAGAATTTTAAAAGTATCTTTTAAAAATTTTAATTATAAGAGATCGTAGAATAGGACCCCTAGTCCAGTTATCTACATTTCTGCTGGTGTGGAAGGAAAATGTTGCATGGCAAAATCATCAAGAGTCTGCCAGAGATGGAGTTTGAATGTCGGAGGTTTAAACCTCCTTTTCACACTCATTGGCAACATATGCAGATTCCACAGAGAACTTATGAATAATAAATGAATAAATTTAAATTATTCTCACCACATAATTTCGTAATTCAAATACAAATATCCTCTCCTTTTTTCTCTATAGCAAAAAAAAGGAGGGATGGGGCTGGGTAAGACGGAGCCCTTAGTATGAGATGAGGATGAAAATTGAGCCTGATGCTCAACAATGGCAATCATGGGGCCCTTTCTCTCATGGGCTGTCGGAAAACACGGAAAGGCGAATGAAGTGTTTCACAAGTTTTTAATTTGAACTGACGATAAATTTTGAAAATAATGCCAACCAATTTACATCTTTATTGCCACAGGAGAGATTTAGGACTCTTCTGAGTATATATTTTGTGTTATTCAGACAGTTTTCCTTGCTATGGGGGACTCAAAGTCACTACTCCCAAAATATTTTTCACTTCCCACCCTTTCTCTCACTCCCTGTGGGATTTTCCAGGGAAATTGCTTTTATTGCTGAAAAATCTGTTATGTGTGCTATTTCTCAATTAAAATTCATTCCAGACAGACATTTGTAATTATTTTCATAATCATTTCTGCGGACCGCACGAGAAATTATTCGCGGAGCTTTTTTTTATTTGCTGGGGAAAAAGCTCTGGAGAGGCATGGAAATTGTACAGAATTAATGTCCAAAAAAAATTAAAACACTCTTATTACATGGCTTTTTTCAGCAGTCATGTTCAATTGCGTGTTTTTTCCGTGAGGCCTCTCTGTAAATAATTTAATGTGACTTTTCGCATAATTTATATCACTCAAAAGCTTTACACTATGCATTATTTACTGTAGCGATTACAGCTGAAAATTAAATTCAATCTCTGGATTAATCTTGAATTTTTTTTTCTCAATTCTGTATTTATAATTTAGTTGTGAGAAATAAAACTTCGTCTTTAAGTAAAATGGTTATTCAAAACTAAATTTCAGTTTGTAAATTCTCAATTTTTAAGGTACAAAAAATATTGAAATATTTATGGCAGAGGGAAAATTAAGTATTAATATATAAACTATTTGAAAATCTGAAGGATATAAATGTGTTTTATGTGTATCATTTTCACGTTATTCATTGACAGAAATAGAATACTTTTCTCACAAAAATGGAATTTATTGCTAACTAAAAATGTTTTTTTTCTATTAAGTTTAAAGTCAGGTGCGTTTACACTGAAGAAAATATTGGTAGCTTAATCAAAAAAAAAAAAATAATATTAGGCACAGTAGGGAAAAGTGGGGCTACTTTGAGCTTAAGTTCAACATTGATATATGATTTTTTCGCATATCCACAATTGTTATCCAAATTCGCATATCCAAATTCCATCATGGTACTACCATGATGGAATTTGGATAGACAAAACAATTGTGGATATGCGAAAAAATCATATATCAATGTTGAACCTAAGCTCAAAGTAGCCCCACTATGGTACCCTCTTTCTTTTAAGGTGTCTACACATTATGAGAAATTTCTGTCAAAAATAAGTTTCAAAAAGTGTCCATCAAAAAATTTGCTTACACATAGGTATGAATTTTTGACAAAGAGAAGTGTTTTTGAAGAAAATTTGTATAATGTGTAGGCAATTCCTATCAAAAATCACATCCAATTTAAAGTAATTTCCATCAAAAAAATTTGAAAGAAATTTCCAGCTACACATATACACATTGGAACAAAATTCATCAGTAATTTTTGCAAAATTCTTGAAGGAAACCATCACGATTCAAGATTGTTTTTCATGAAAATTTGTTATTTTTTGGTGGAAAAAGAGAGAGAGATAGAGTGATGCCAAAGTGTCCGTCAATTTCCTTTTTTCCATCCATGTTGTAATCTATGAAACACGAAGCCACTGTCACTGTACTGAACAACATATCAGGAATACACTGATGTATAAACTTCAGGGAATTTCTAGAGAAAAATCATAGTAAATGTTCTTTCAAGGCTGGATTGGATTCCACCAGGAACGACATCTCCAAGAAAACACTCTTCTTTTGTATTTTTGGAAAATTTTCTACAAGAAATCACTAAAAACTATCGGAAGGAACTTCACCAAACGCTTTTCTCACTTTTTACAGCAGAAAAAGAAAAACATTTCATGAAAAACAATTACAAGAACAAGAGACTTGGGAATGATAACAATCTGTCAAAAATTTTTGATGGAAAATAAACCCAATGTGATCGCATTTTTCTTCAAAAATCTCTTCAAAAATAGTAATTTCTCTTTCAAGAATTTTTGAAATAATTCTTGATGAAATCAGCTCCAATGTGTAGACCCCTTTATAAATATGGGAAAAAATCGTACAACAATGTAGCTACAATCGTACAACCGTACAAACACAGCTCAAAGTAACCTCACCTGCCCCTAGGAATTTTCTTAACTAAATTGAATTAAATCAAAATTCAACTGCCCTATATAATTAGTCTAAGTGGTTTAAGTTCAAGCTATTTATTACAAGACGTTTGAAAGGAAATGCAGTTCTCCTCGAACCTCTATTTGCAAAAAACGTTTTTCATAAATACTAAAACGTTTATATGACAAATTTAGCTGTAATTAAATGGTTTTTATGGAATTTACTTAAAGGTATTCACTTCTTCAATAAAATTAGACAAGGTACAGATATATTTATGTGATGCATTACTGGGCTATTTCAGCCATTTCGTAAATTGTTCAGTTTATAAATTTATTATTCAGTAACAGAGAACCGCTGAGCATCGGGGGATGGGGTAGCTTAGAAAAAACGATTTTTCCCAAAGCTTTCGGCTCGGGCTCTAAGCCTATTATTTAAATTATTCGTCGAAAAATACTCAGAATTATTATTCATTTCACAATGTTTCGTGAAAATGTCTGTTAAGACGCTTCAATCATTTGCACCGGGCGGAACTCGAACTTACAACTGTAACAGTCAAGCCGGGGATCACAACGCCCAAGAACCGAACGCTCTTACCAATTACACCACAGATCCCCTCTAGGATCAAAAATAAGCATTTGAGAAGCATAGGGGAAAGCGCGCTACTTTTGGACGACTCAACCTTCGAGCAATTAATTTTTTTCTCTATGTTTCTTATTGATTTCACCCACAACTCTTTTCTGAAAATTTGAGTCATTGAACTAGCTATTAAAATATAATATAATAATGAGCCAAATTCATTTAAAACATATCGAAAAAAATGAATTGTGCGAAGCATAAATCGTCCAAAGGTAGCGCGATTTCCCCTAGCGCTATTAGAATCTCGGGCGGCGAATTGGGAACAGTTACGGCGAAAATGAGAACAGTTTCTACAAATACGGGAAACACAATATTCAAAGTGTTAGAACTTTAAATCCCTTTTCGGATCATATTTTCTCAGATTATTATTTAATCGTATAGTCAGTGGGTTTGTCAAACAATTAGAATTTCCCTGTTTTAGACTATATTTGGTCACTAGAATTTTATCTTGTTGGTAATTCCCAAATATTTCCGCAATTGAAATTGAAGTGGGTGTTTTATTTATTGCACAAGTGGATGCATCCTCATTTTTTTGCAAGCCAGACTGCGTGAAAAAAATGTCAATGTCCTGTTGAAACTCAAAAATTGCATGCAGGAGGTTTACATGGCTAAAAAAAAGGCTCATGCTCTCATCTATAAATTACGATTTCAATTTTTAATTCAATATTATTGTGTGTTGCTGGTTTTTTTTGACTGCTCAGCAATATGACAAAAAAGCTCCACACCCCCTTGAGGGAGCCCCAGAAAAGTGGGGGAAAGCCACGAAATAACAAATGAAAAACACAATTTAAAATACCCGCAATGTTAATGTTATTCCACTTTTGGCATACGACAAGCACTTGAACATTTTCGGGTGGCCTTCCATTCATTCATATTTCATGTCGTCACCAAATTAGAATTACAATTTAAAATTACATCCTCTAATTTTTAACAACCCTTCTTCACTCTGGTTTATGTTTATTTTTTTATTATATCCCATGCGCGAATGATGATGATGGAAACACCAAACAGTGTTGGGAGGGCAGATATGGGGAGTTGCAAAGGGTAAAAATTAGGAAAGGGTTGGAGAAAGTTTGTTAAAAAATTATGTCATGAACAGAGAACAGGGTGATCAGATTTTCTTTTTTTTACATTGTTTTTATCTAAGTTTTTTATTTGATGAGATCAAGGATGAGATACGCTTTTAATCTTTTATTTATTAACAGTTTCAGTAAGGTATGATTCCGTAAACATAAAATTTTGGGATTATAAGTTATGGGAAATCATATTATCATATAGGCATCAGTTAAACAGTTTATTTATCTTGGATAGATCATAAATATTTTGTAAATAAGTCTTAAAAAAAAAGCTTCATCTGTCCTAATCTATCTCACCATTTTCTGTTATTCTAATATTTTGCACCCTGTTTGTTTGAGAATTTTTAAGTTGGTCTGCGGATTCTGTCCCTAGCTTTATGTTTTCCCAGAAGGTGCAAAAGCTCTGTTTACACGTTTTTTTTGGCACCCTCACTCGACTGAAAAAGCCTAGATGGGAAGTGAGAAAAAAAGCACGTTGAATTTATGAACAGAAAGTTTGTGGCACGAGCTAACAACCCAAATGATGTTTGTTCTAATCCTTTTAATTTTTTCCAATCTTCTTTGACTAAATATTTGAGGAGACACAGTGGAAATTCCCTGGTCTCAGTACTTCTACACTGAAGAGAATTTTCTAATGAGCAGAAATTCCTCCGTAGCCCTTTTCCTCCCTTATGAGTTTTCGATTTGTCGGAAGTGTTTTCCACGCTCTGGGGGTAGAATTTTCCAACCATCCTCCCCGAGGAATTCGTCTTCCCGAAGCCATGCATCAGCTTGATTTATTGCCTGGAGATACGACAGCAAATTGCAAGAGTGGTATTCTACCCAAAGATTCTCCACTCCTTCTGAGGGTGGGAGTATTGTGTGGTGGAGAGGAAAAAAAGACTATCCAGCCTCCAGAAGCTTGAGAATTTTACCCTTATTTTATTTATTGTGTTCTTGTCTCTTGCGCATTCGCCCCACATCCCCTTTGATAGGATGATTTAGGTATTTGTGTGGGTGGAAAGGAGACGCGAATAAATTGCCATTCAGGGGGAGGTTGAATCCAATACAGCTTTAATATTCTATGAAAAAAAAAGAAGTGACAAATACCCAAAAACTTTTCCCTGTCTTTTATTGAAAATTTTCAACTGTTTGTTGATATTCGAACAATTTTCTTAGGCTTTCTTATGCCCAGCGTACAATAACTTTTGTTTGTAAATGTTTTCAAAATTTCCTATGAGAGTGAGTGAGATGACTAGATCTGGGTCTCACTCACTCTCATATAAATTTCAAAAACGTGTTTACAAAATAAAAGTTACTGTGCGTTGGGCATTATCTATCGAAATATTTTGGTAAAACATTTCAGAGCCGACGATATGTGAATTATTTCTGTTACAATTTACAAAAAAAGGTTCCATGGAGTGTCTTCACCATGAATAAAATCACATTATAAAAGACAAATTGTATATGAGCACTATACTTCTAACGAAGACATTTTTAAATGATTCCTTATCAATTAAATAAATGATAAATTTATTCAAAATCTATATTTCTCCCCTTATCATGTGTCTGCTGCCGTCTTAGCCTTGCTGACCAGCCTCCGAAGCCAATCGGCAAAAATGCTTCTTTACTGACTGTGTAATCTTTGAACAAATTGCTTTGTATAAAATTTATGTTTTACAAATACATATCAGATATTTAGTACAAAAGCACTGAGATGTAGAGTGCGATTCTTTTCGTAGAGCAAGCGCATAGCCTATTTAGCTGTGTGTACTCTATTATTGTACTGCTCGAACTCAAAGACAGATCAGTTATATAATCCGCTTTTTTCAACTTGTGACACGACTAGAAGTCAAACGGTAAGAGATATCAACTTCCGGCCATCGGCGACCTCTCCATAAGTCAATATTATCCAAGACAGAATTTTCTATTTCCTTCCACCTCCTTTTCTCCTCTAAAATCATGTTTTTTTTGGTTTTTTTTTCGGAAAAGGCTCTAAAGATTCGAAACAGTTTTAGAGGTAGTCAAGACGAATATTTCGTCCCTGAAACCTACGTTCTAAAACCATTTCGGCATTGAATTTTCGAACATCAAAGTTTAACCACTTTGGAGGGCCTATTTTCCAACCTATATGCTTAAATTTGGATTTTTTTTTTAAATATCTTGAAATTTCCAAACAGTTTGCATCAGACTTAATTGTTCATGAGTCACTATAGTACCCGTATTTGATGTATCTTTTTCAAAAAAATGTCAAAAATATTTTTAATTTTTAATTTAAAATCTTGTGATACGGCTAGAGGTCAAACGGTAAGAGATACCGACTTACGGTCTTCGACGACCCCCTATAAATAAGTAAGCAACCTCTTAGCTGTTTTTAGTGCTAAAGAATACGCAACATAAACCCCTTCTAAAACATCATGTTAGATTTTTTTCTAAGGAATTTCAAAAGCTTCACTTTTTTTTTAGAACTTTTCTGCTTAAAAAGTATATATTTTCAATAGTGGAATATATCATACATTTTACCTCTGAGAACTTCTCAAGTTATTAGCAAAGCTCTAATTTTCGGATATCAATTTTCCTCCATAAACACTCAATGATCATAACTTTGGCTAAGAAATTTATTGTCTTCGAGTGTTACTCGAAAATTCCCATTAATTATGAGATATTGTATCATATTCCAGCCACTCTGATGCATTAAAAAGTGATTAATTTCCCCCATTTTCCAACTTCATAAACACTCTTGAAACTTGAAAACTCTAGTTTTTTTTTCCATTTGAAGCAAAATGTGCTTCTGAGAAGAGTTTAACGCACTCACTCTCAATCAGGAAGAGCCCGAGGGTGGGTCCTGTGAGCTTTTCCTATCTAATCTATGGAAAATTCTGTAGCAGAAAATTCGTAGTAGAAAAAAAGGGAGATTGAGGGACAAAATGCTAATTTCCTCAGGGTGTTTTTCCCATCCAACACCCTCAGAATAATTCACCACTGCAGGATATTTCTGGGATGGATTTAGGATGTGTGAGGGACCCCCCTTGATGTTTGGCGAGTGTCATTTGTGTTGGCTATTTTTTTTAACCTAGGATAAGGCTAAAGCTGTCTACATAATCGGCAAATTGTATCAATAATAATATTGAAATGTTGGACTTGTGAATTTTGATGAATATTTTCTCCAAGAACTTGATAAATCTGTTGTAAACTACATATCGATCCATATTTTTAATATTTAATTCTGAATTATTTTTTTGTGTCCCTGAAGAGTTGCTTACTAAAGAAATAGTAGGTTATTCTACAACAGATGACAAAAAATTGCTATAACACGTAGAGAGTGAATGCTTTTTCGAGATGGGGTCGATTGTGAAGTCGGCGGCAGACGCAAAATAGAGATTGACAATAACATAGTACTATTTTTTTTATAATGATGAACTTCGTAAAAACTGACACAAATTTAACCATTACCATAAAAAAATTAACACTATTTTCTCTTTTTTCTGCCTCTGATTTTTACATTTTTTTTAACGTGAAATAATTTTCAAATTTTTAGATGATTTTATTATAGAGAATTTTATGCATTTTGGCATAAATATTGCGACGCCATGAAATATTATTGACTTTATGCTAATGTGAAAAGGTTTCTTATAGAAATAAAATAATTTACATTTAATTAACATAATTAAAAATTGCTATAATGTATGAAATATGAATTTGATTATTGAAGTTATTTTTTTTAAATTCAATTTATATTTTTCGAAACTGGCTAGCTGGAACGGAATATAGAACCTGCGAAAGAGCATTTTCGCTCTCTTGTACGGGAAGAGGGTCGATAACGCTAAGACGGCGATGGAAACTGACTTAATTTTTAATCGTCTATTAGATTTTCTGTGTTTCACAGTGAATTATGATTAAAAAACACTTATAGTAATAAGTGCTACTGTGCTAGTGTTTAAAAGGATTTAGACCAACATGTTTGTACTTTAATAACTCTATGTGAATATTTCGCAGAAACTTTTTAAAAGCATTTTTTAACAATAATGCAAAATTGATGGTGGTTATTGAAATATTTTCACACAATGTGTAGCGTACTTAAAAGATGAGGATGTAGATTTTCCTGGAGATGTTCCAAAAGAGCAAGAAATTTTCTATATATCGTATTTATTCTCACCATAACCACCAGTATTTTTTTTTGTCCAAAGGGAGATATTCTTGCTATTATTTATTGTTACATAGAATTGGATTTAAAATGATCTCCATCCTCCAGAGTCTCGTCTCTTTTTTTCTGTTTCCAAAGTCTCCTCTGAATTATACTGAACAATGTGTGAAGTCAGATGAAAATTAATGCTTAACGCCATTCTAGAGCTCCGAAGATGATTCCTCATTTGAGACATTGTCGCCAAGGAGCCTCCATGAATGGGTTTTTGCCTTGGAGGAGTTTCATATTTTGGTGCCGGTATTAACTTACGCGTTTTGCCGATGGAATCTGATGCTCCATCGCACAAGGATTAATTACATCATTAGGGCACACCATGAGCGCAAAGAGTGTGTGTGAGAAAGATACATCTGACTAATTAGGTACAGCAATCTCACTCCATGTTCTTGGTGCAAAATGGATCGTGTGGCAAGCATAAGAACAAGTTGAGGAGCTTCCAAACAAAACAAGGCACAAATTTCATAAAGCCTCGGCAAAATTTATTGGTACAAGAAGGAACTTCCCAAGGAGTGACAAAAACAATGAAGACAACTCTCTTTTCGTGGATTTATTTTCAAACACTGAAAGAGAATGTTTTGAAAAAAAATGTGCTACAAGAATTGTAGTTCATTATGAGAAAATGATGTTTAACGATAGAGTTGCCTTAAAATTGAATAAATTTTCTGATTTAATCTACGATAATAAAAAACGATAAAATCTGAGTGCTTTTTCCATTGCAGCTGTGCGACATATCAAAAAATATAAATTAAATCAAATTTATATGAAATTTCCCTGCAATTTTTTTTTCAGCAAACTCTCAATTAAATTTAAAACTATATTTCTTCAATAAATTATGGAACTTTAATCTCAACCCATTTTCCTCTCACAACAATAACTCTTTCACGCATTTCTCACTCGGAAATTTTCATCATTAATCCCATCCGACAGTGTCCTTTTTCGTTCGTTTTTCTCTTTTTAGGTTGGTGCGAGAAAAGTTAAAATTTTGATTCACATAAATCACCTATGAATTAAGTATTTTCTCCTCTAGCTATCTCATTCGCACATTTTGGGAGAATGGGAAGAATTTTCCTCATTCAACCCCCAGCAGACCATTTTCTGTGGGTGCCTGAGTTGGGGGTGTGAGTTCGTTTTTGGAGATTACAGTGAATCCCAGATAAATAATGGTTGAGCGTGGTTTAAGCCAGATTTAGATATAAGATTCGAATCTCGGATTTTGGATATCGGTTTGTGAGAACACATTGTGGTTGCCCTGAATAGAAATATAACCCTCCATGTGCTGAATTTTCTACCCTTCTTTGCAAAATTCTGCACCTCCTGGACACAAATTTCTGCTGAATTTTCTTAAATGCACCTGAAGAGGGTGGGTTTGGGAAAGGACTTTCGATCGACTAGATATTGTGAGTGAATTTAGAATCAATTGAATTTACCGTAGAAAACCAGTCACCAGTGAGAAAAATCACCCACAGTAACCACAAGAAAAGTGCCACAATGTCTCCCCAAAGAGACACTAGGAAGGGGTTGAAATGGATGCTCGAAGAAATCTATTGAGAAACTTTGGTCATTTATTATTTTCATCGGTTGGAGAGATTGAAGCTTTTGTGCTTATTTGAGATACAAATGGCAAATGAAACTTTTTGTAACCATTGATCGAAAAATATTCAACCCATGAGTAAGTTTTCTAACTCGGAAAATTCATGAGAAAAAGTCCTTCAATGATAAATGGTAACTTCTTGGTATGAAAACCAATACCTACGTCCCAGAGATGCTTTAAAAGCTTCCACAATAGGAACAAATAAAACTTTGCCCATTTTTTTCTGCCGTCTAAGCTCAAGGGAAACTTCAAGACAGTCTCCTGGGAAATTCTTCAGACCATCTCTCCTCCAAGACACCGCATCTCCTTTAATTATTTACACAATTATCCGAGACATTAAATTTTGATTAAGTAATGAGAAATTCCAAGTGGCGCAGACAAACTTGTGCCTCACTAAATTGCATATGATATAAATGGGAACTTTCTTTAGCACATCTAATGATGACAAGTTTCTTGTTGTGTCTCAGCCAAAATTTATTCATATATGGACACTCTTGAGAAATAAATACATTCTCATAATGCACATTGTGGCAAACTTAACACCCTTTGGATTTTCTGGGGAAACTGTTGCAGACTCTTGTGGTTTCATCAGTGCAAGTTTTCACACAAAAGAGAAGCCAAATTGCTCGAGAAAAGGGTTGAAAGTTGAAAAAGACACCTCTTTTTGGGATTAACGAGAGACGAAAGAGAATAAGAGACTCTCAGTTAATTAATATTGTCAGGAAGTTGATCTAATCACTGTGATTTAATTTATACCAGCATGGGAAACGTTTCTAGTTACTCTTGAAAGTTCTGGATAACAATAATTCTTATATATAATTTGTAAGTTAACGCAGCATGTAAATTTCATTCAGTTTTGTAAAAAGGATTCAACTTTTATCGAAAGTAACTTACAGTTCCACGATAATAATTCATTTTCACGAAAATAAGATATTTTTACTTCTCGTTTTGTCCGCATGGTGGCTGAAATATTTCTTGTTCGAATTTTTAAAGTGATTTCAGTGTCAATATAGGAAGGAATTTATTTGTATTATTTTTCTTTCAATCCACGCTATGTGCAGTCATCGCCGTCTTAGCTTCGAAATCAACCTCCTAGACAAATCTTTGAAAAATCTCTTGACACGTTGTATATAATGTCAGTCTTTTGAAGAAACATAAAGCAACTGTGCTTATGATATATATTCTTATCTTTAAATAATTCCCTTCATGATCAGTGAATAACCTCTTTAATATCTTCTTAGTGCGGTATTTCATAAATTTAGCGCCAATCCAGTGCAAAATTTCGAAATTGAATTTTTCGAACATCAAAGACATTTTGAGCAGGGTGATATTTGCTTTTTAGCACAGACACAATTGCAGAATCTAACTCCAGCTATAAGCACACGCACAGATGTTTTCGCCTATCGGAAAAAAAATAAGTCAAGAATATAATAATATACAGTGTATGCTTTGTTATTCGGATGATTGGGAAACGAATTTATTTATTGGGAAACGAATTGAGAGATTTCCACTTCGTTATCTGGTTGTATTTTTTTGAATTTGTTCAACGACTCGAAAAAATAATACAACATTTTTTCTAGAATTATAGTAAAAGTTTCAAAGAAGATTAAAAAGACATAATTAGAGAATTCTATGCTATTATACTTTATTCAATAAACAAAAACGTCACAGGATAATTAATTTTCATTGCTAAACACGCATGCATACATAACCTCAAATTTTTTTTAAATGTAACCTTTGGGAACTCGTCCGGATTACGCCGATCCGGATTAGAGTACACTGTACCATTCTAAGCACAAAATTTCCCGAAAATAAACCATACCTAACACCTTAAATCCGAAGACCATCTAAGACGCTATAACCTTCAAAGTGCCGGCTACAAAATAAACCAAAATAATGGAGATAAACCACGGCATACACGAAATAATGAAATAATCCCATATTAAGGGGTTATATCTAGGAGAACGCCTAAAATTATCGGGTTGTTTTGTGAATTTTTTGTGATTTTTCTAACTAATCGATCAATATGACATTTTCAGGGATTATTAACATATGAGACGGTCAGAGCAGAAATGGTCTTCTTTGTATACATTTCCCTATTGAAACAACCACTTCTGCTCTGAACGTCTCATATGTCTTGAGGAATACAAAAAACATTTTTTTTATTTTAACTGCTGCACCGCCATTTTATATTCAAAATTAAAATAAAATAAATATTTTTGTATTCCTCAATATATGCGTAATGACCCCTGAAAATTTCATATTGATCGATTGATTAGCAAAGTCACAAAAAATTCACAAAACATCCTGCTAATTTTAGGAGTTCTCCTAGATATAACCCCTTAATGGGCCAATAAATTTTATTATATTTGACTAATTACAACAAATTATTTTTTCTGTATATTTTATAACAAAGTTTTAAGCTAAAAAAATGTATAAAATTTAAGTAGTATATCAAACTTTAAAGAAATTTTAAGTGTCAATGAACTCTAATGTATTTTTATAGCTTCCGCTAGGGCAAATGTTAATGAAAGATTGAGTGAAAAGTTTGTCAATTTGATGTTTCCCTAAATATCTCAATTTTTATATTCCATAAAGATGTATTTTCTGTGAGAACATCGAAACTGAAACCTCAATCATCGGTGTCATAATTCAATTTTTCCCGGGATGGAGTTTAATGCCAGAAAATTTGTTTCCTCATCTCAAAGAAACTGTGAAAGTTCTGGGGAGGAACATCTGGAAATTGTCGCCGTTGAATAATTTATTAATTTCTCTGCTGAAATATCACTTACTCAGCCACATTTTCCAGAAGATTGGGTGTCTAATCCATAGAGAGATGATGAAGATTTTTCTGGGCAGGATAGCAAATGAGAAAGAAATTTTATTGTGTAAACAAAAGAGGAGACGTAGAGAAACATGATCATCACGTATAGTAGGTGAAATGATATGGTTATTTGAGTGTTTATAGCGGAAGTCTTGTATTTTATTGGGTACTTTACTTAAAGAGCCACTGCTTGCTTCATGTACTCACAGCTCTCAACTCACAAGGGGCTTGTGCTATACTCTCAGTTGGGCGAAAAAGATGAAAAAAGGGATGATTCAATAATTGTGGGGAGTTTTCTTGAACCAGAGCTTTTTCGTTTTAGATGAAAAATTTTCCTTCTGGCGCAGAATTTTCCATGAAACTAGTCTACCCACCTTCAATTTTTTGGCATTAATATTTTATTTATGGCGTGTGAAAAGCCCCAGGAAAACTTTTTCCTGAACCCATTTGGAGCTCCTGGGAGAGAAAGTCTTGTGCGAGAGAGCTTTTTGATGGGGACGCTTGGTATTCTCCATACTTTACCTTTTAGCAGATTTTTCTCGCAGTAAATCTCACGTTGAACTTTATGAGAATATTGCTAATTTGTTTCCTGTCGCATTCACGATAAAATTCGCTTCTCTTTTTTTTGGTGTTGCAACAATTGCTTACTTCCCTATAGCGCAACTTTCCATGCAGGCCGAGAAGTAAGGAGATTTCGATGGAAAATTCCGCAATGTTTCCGTGTAACTATATTAATATGGAAAATTAGAAAAATTATCGCTATTTGTTCATAAATTCGATGTACCTTTCGTCTGAGAACTCTAAATTGAGAACAGTTGTTGCGACACTTGCGGGAGAAAGCGGCGCCCTCCCGCGGAGAAAAAGTTTACCAGTGAAAGTGACTGAATTTTTTCTACTTACTTCAATGGACCAAATATGAGTTCCAAATATGTATAAATTTATACAATGAAGAGGATTCATCGTTTTTAGGTTGACAATTAGGATTCCAACATTACTTATGGCTTGTTCATACTTAAAGTTATAGTCTCCTCAAATCAGATATCTTCAATTGTGGTCACAAAATAATTTCAAAGGACCATAAAATTAAGACTATTTGATATGCTATATATCAGCAAATATTCTTAATTTTCTGGTCTTTATAAATTATTTCACAAAAAAATATAATTTCTGCGAAGAGACTATAAGTATGAACAACACTTATAAAAACTGAAAAAAATTACACTGCAATTAGTAAGTCCAAGAAGTAACTCAAGCTTTCCATGGATATATTCTAGAAAATATCCTACGAAGTCCACAGGAATTCCATAGGATTTTCTCTGGAAAAACGCTATGGGGTTGGTGAATGAGAGATGTAAAAGCTGAAGTTGGAGAAGACATATAAAAATATCGCTACATGTTTCTCTGATTTCCTCTTCTCATATTTGTCCTATCTCGCCCAGTACATTTGTTGTCCGCGAATGACTTCTTTTTCTTTTCCTCTTGCTGATGGACAAAGGAAGGGAGAAAGATTGGTTGTTCCTTTGGCATGAGACTTAAACATTATTTTGAGGAATGAATGGACTGAGATTCTGGTTTTGAAGCCGAAAAAGATGCTTCAGAGAGACACTTGAGACGTTTGGAACCGAAAGTGAAACAGTATTTTATAAAACCACTTTATCTTGTTTAGGAATGATTTATGCAATTTGTATAGAGCGATAAATTAACCGGTAAATAAGTAATTTTCAAATGATTAATGATCTCCCCTCTTATTCTCTTATCGCAATAACCTTTTTTACTTTGGGATGTGACTCCCCATCAAAAGAGCACCAGCTCCAGAGGCCACTTGAGGCGTCTTCCACTTCTTGTACCAGAGCTCTCTGGATTGCCCAGTTGAGTCTGAGGGGCAAGAGCCATGATGCAATGATTAATTTTAATCAACCAAACACCACGAGAGATTGGACAGAAATTTCGTATTCTCAGTTGGATCTCCCATGCGATCTCTTTTGAATAAATGCTGAACTTTAACAGTTATACCATGAATTTTTAATCAATGTCCAAAACTCAATCTTTCTTATATTGTGACCAAAGAGACCAAAGATGACGATAGACCAAAAATCCACCAAGTGCTAAATCAAACTGTCAGTTTTTCCGGTGATTTTACAGGAATTTCTCATGTAGTTTATATACCATCAAATAGTTTTCTATGTTTAACTTTTTTTGGCACCACACCATGTTAGAATGTGGGAGAATTCTGTGACATTTCCCTGTGATACCACCAAAATTTAGCATAACTTTTCCTGGAGAAAAACAACAAACACGTTGTGCTGAGGTGAACAGGTCAAGGGATTTTTTTAAACTAAAATTCTAATGAAATATTCTTAGTCATGTTTGAAGTTACACAAATGTGTATTGGTTACACTGAGAGAATCAAAGGAGAAATATTAAGCAATGTGGTGTACATTGAATAATTTAATGAGACATTTTAGTAAGCAATGGTGCTATTCCAATAAAAAATGAACATGTTTTTTTGCACTTTACTGTTCTCAAGTGTTTCGACATAATCGACTCTTTTTTGAATTGGTTCTTGTCACGACTGTTTGATAGTTTTGGAATACAAGAGAAAACAGTTGAGACAGGAATCAACACAAAAAGATCAATAATGCAGGATCACTTGAGAATAGTAAAATGCTGAAAAGACATGTTGTAAGCTCAGATGGGGCTCACCTAAAATAAAATTACAGGAAAAATGGGGAACTGAGGTTACCACCTTTATTTCAACTTCCTGAGAGTGAACTGTCCACGGCGACTGATGCTCACTCACTGTAGTACAGTACAGCTCAAATTCGCTGTAGTTCTTCCTATTTTATCGTGATTCTTTATAATTGAGCGCTTTTTGTGGAATTTACAAAGGCTTTGACGCTCAATTCTATCGCTAAACCGGATGACATTTTGCCCCATATTCCCGATTGAGAGAGAGTCTACTGTACTGATGTTAATTGCAACAAGAGCACCATATAACAACCTTCAGTACCCGCCTTGGGATGGTCGGGGTTGGGCGTGTGAAAGGAATGAAGGATTTTGATTGGTGGTATACAGCCGTCGACAGGGTTGACATGCGTCGAATCAGCCGTACGCTCTACAATGACATTGGGATATCACCATAATGGATTCAATTTTTAGTCTAATATCAAGTGAGAATATTTCGTAATCAAACAATTTAGGATTGCCAATAAAAATATATTCGCATTTTCCGATTTGATACGAGTTTCAATGAGCTCATGCCTACATTAAAGTATTGCAAGTTACAATTGTGGTGTACTTCAATCTTGTGTGATCTTCTAAACCTTGTCCATTCCCAAAAAACTGGTTTCATGTATTAAAGGCTCCCGAAAAAGAGTCCAAGAAGTGTCTCAAGAATTGTGTGAAACGAAAGACGACTTGAGACACTGTGGAATTCTAATGTGATTCTTCGGTGGATGATCATTGGAATTGTTCATCGTTGGTGTTGTTCTTGCTCAATAGGAGGCACAATGCGCAAGTGGACATTTTTTTCTCCGACATCTCTGTCACCTCTTTGGTAACACGAAAGTGTCTCTTGTTGCAAAATATCACGTGAAAATGTTTGCAGTGTCTATTTTCTGGCCAAAAAAAAAGGTGCCAACGTGAAAATGTTGCACAAAACTTCAATAAAAGTTATGCTCACTTTTTTCTAGTTGGATCTTTAAGGCACCAAAAAAATAAATAAACAAAATTGAACGCCAAGATACAATTCGCAATAAAAATTGCGGCAACATTTTTATGAAAGTTCAGTAGTTTTGAGGTCGTTGAAGGATGGGCTCATCTTGAAGACTCCTTTCGTACATATTTTTGTAAAGTTCAATTTTGAAGTACATAATTCATGCCAAGACACTGTTTTGCCACCATAAATTTAAAGAAGTCTCCTTCTGGCAATTGACACACAAATATTCATATTTTTATGCGCAGAGACTCAACTTCAATTTTGCATGAGTTTTTTTTCTTGTTGTTTAATGGTACAAAAAAAAAACTCACCCAATTTTCCCGGAATTTAGAGAATTTTTTTACAAGTACTCATATGACTTTTCAACGCCAGCATAAAATAGCTGGATGGGAACAATGCAAGAGTCTCGTTATGCTCTGAGACATGTCAGTAAATATTTATCCAAACACCATCGTCAGACATGTCATAAAACCAACTTTGTAGCAGCATGTTTTGAGGAGTCTTCGCCCAATAAAATCATAAATCATATTTGTGCAAAAATATTTTATTGCAGCTCTCGTGTCTTTCTCAACAATTGAGCCACTCTCTTTGACTTTGAATAATACGAGGAGGATGATGTTTTGCGTCACCAATTAATCAATATTCGTTGCTCAGTTTTGTTGATACAGCTTCGCGTTGGTTGAAGCTAATAACATGCACTGAATCTAAATAAGTTGACTGAGATATAGCCCAATCGGGAATTGAAAATGTTGGTCCTTCGAATTGGATCCCGGTTAGATATAATTGGTTATAATAGAGAAATCTAAAGCCAGATATAATTTATGTCAAGTAAATTTTAAAAGTTTAAGTAATTAAATCATTTATTTTATTTCATTCGTTTTTTTCATATAGGCTTCTCAATTCTGAGATAAATCTTAAAGTCTGAAATCGATTAATCTCTATAGGCTGATCCATATTCTCTAAGAGAGATCTTTAAATTTAAAATATCAATTTTTTAAACCTTTAGTTTGAAATCTTCAACAAAAGTAATTCATAATAGGAAATCTGTAAATATTCAACTTAATACTATAGAAAACTCTTTTCAAGTCTTATAATTTATTAACACCAGTGAAATACTTAAGTTTTTGTCAATTTAATTGATGAATTATTGTCAAAGAACATCTTGAGATAGTTTTGGGCTATGTGTCCAATATTTCATGAAGGAATTGTACTTAAAAATAGCATGCAAAATGTTAGATGAAAAATTGGCACAGTGATTTTCACTCCTTGGAGTTGATTCAATTAGTTTAAAAGGTGATTTATCGATGGTTGCAAGTTGGCATCATCTAAGCCGCGTGGAGAAATGATAAATATTTCAATGAGTGTCACGATAATTGAGTCTCAGCTGAATTATTGCATCGTGAAGCAAATTGACAAAATAATCCACCGCAAAAAATTGATTTTTAGACAAAAGCTCAACATGAAAGCTCTCAGATTTTCCGCATCGCTCCTCTGTATCAGATTCTGCCAGGAAACTTTGATTGAAAATTGAGCAAGGAAGTCAATCTATAAAAAAAACTAACAATTTATCCATTATCAAGTATAGATGGATCATTTCGACAATAAATCTCTCTGGTCTAACGAGATTTTTTTCTACGGGAGTTCAGCTAAAAAAATATGGGCACGTTCCAATATTTTGGCGATTCTCTCCTCAATATTGTTTCATGGCATAAATCATATCTCACCATAGCTTTGGAAGCTCAACTTGCGACAATTCTCCATGCACAAAGTTGTTTGATCACTTTTCGGCTTTGGACAATTTTATGGTGCTTTTGTGGATGGTGGAGGGTCTGTTTGTTCCCAGCTTTAAAAAAAAATAGCTTCCTCATCTATTTCCCAGCAATGAACTGGCCAGTGAAAAAATTGAGCTTTTTCTGCTCGTGATGAAATAGTGTTTTTTTTGGAAGGAGGGTCATGCCAGAAAATTCAGAGTGGATTTTTGGTGGGAAAAATTCATCTCAATGGGGAATTTATTGTCAGTCGAATAAATAAATGTGCACATTTTCCAATTTAAACTCTCAACGATATAAAAAAAAGAGATCGATAAATTGGCCACTGGAACTCGCGGGAAAATCATATAAAGCTATTTGGAATAAACATAAACAAACAATAATACACGATGATCGCTGTTTAACCACCAATTTCGTCATTTATTGCTTCCCAAAGATTCAAGTGAGGAAGCTGAAAAATCTCTCAGCACAAGAATTCATTGGGATTTTGGATGGCAATAAAAGAATCCCCGTAGAATAGAATCCACACGAAGAAAAATAATGTATCGAAAGAGACACATTCTCTGGTTTTCCTCTCTTCATTCCGAACCCCTGAAAATCAACCAAATAAAAAAGCATATATAGAGAGAAGCCACGAAAGAGAATAAAGTGAGAGTGAAAGGAGAGACCGAGTTTATTTTATGGCAAATTTTATGTTATTTTATGTAGTGTAAACGGCCCATAATCGTAAAGACATCAAAACAAATCGTAAATTCGAAAAATCTCCACTTGTGGGTTTCCACTGCATCAAATACCAAAACACCCATATAGTTCTCGGTTTCCCCAGCACCAATAACACGGTAGGAGTGTTTGTTTTCAGACTCAAAGTCACGTGCCGAGACTTTATAGGCAAAACCAATAATAAATGATAAATTTATCGGTTCTTTAACGACTCAAGGTCGCTATTTATGACATCAGCCCTTCACTAGAGGGTGCACACTGTCTCGAGAAAATCCATTTGCCATGCCTTGGAAAAGTATTACGGAAAAGGTACTTGGACAGAATGATCTATTAATAGTTGAAGTTGTTTCTTTTTTTTTGATGTGTTTGACACGGGGAAATTTGTGGGCTTTTCCCTCATGAGTGAAAATTCTAATAACATTCCACACACCATGAGAAAATGTACTGTGTTGACTCTTTTACAGCTTTTAAGCTCTATTTTGAGATACCGAAAAATTCCTGAACACGAGTTGTTACAAAGTCTAGCTACTGTAAGACATGTGATGAGCAATCTAAAGTTGTAGGTCAGTTGAAAAGTTCTAAGAGATGCACCATTAATCGACAGAATTGTAAATTCTAGTCGATTATTTAGTAACACTCTTAATACGAATCTATGGTAAGTTTAATTTTCATATGGCAAATCTTTGTTTATTAGTCAATTGGAATTGATGTGTAATTAGGTGCATTTAAAAAGTTTTAAATGTAATAGAAATTTATTAGAAGATTGTAAAAGTACTAGGGATACCTCTACCTTCAAATTAAAGTCAAGACGGGGATCTATCCGCCCAAGAGCCAACGGTCTCGCCTATCACACCACTGAGATCCCCTCTATATACTTAATGATGTTGTGCAAATAGTTCGTCTTGATTGATTTGTTTAATAAAATTCATTGTAATTTGAATTACCAGAAATATCAAGTATGTGACTTCTTACAATACCACGTGAGCTTAAATGATAATGTCACGGCTACAAAATCACTTTTTCGAAAAAGCTCTCCTGAGATTCGAACGCAAATTGTCATATGGCACTGCCGGAGTGTTACAGAATTCTCCCACAGGGCAAATGTCTAGGGTCATTTAGACCATTTTTAAGCATCTTTTTATGTAGGTAAATTCGGGCACATTTGAGATATATTTTTTTTGTTTAAGGACAGAATTACATTGACAGTAAAATGCTCACCGTCACCGTAACAGCCTCACCGTATTTCGTAAATTTACTCATTTTCATTGTAATTCTTATGCAAATTCTCAATTACCGTATTACCTTATCTCATACTCGGTGACACTAGGTAAAAATAATATAAGAAAATTTAAGACATAAAACGAAAATGCAAAAAAAAACTATAAGACAAATTATTCGTACAGAGTTTTTTCCAACCATTTATGGAATTTTCTTATATTATTTTCACCTAGTGCCACCGAGTATGAGTTAAGGTAATAAGGTAATAGAGAATTTGCGTAAGAATTGCAATGAAAATGCGTAAATTAACGAAATACGGTGAGCATATTACTGTCAATGTGATTCTAACCTAAATGAATATTACGGTAGACGTCGAGTGAGAGATGATTTAGCCGAGAATAAAAATTATTTTCTTCCCAGAGCTTTCGGCGCTCTACGCACCTTCTTCAGTGGTCGAAAATGTCTAGGTTCTTATGGGACTTCGTTGAAGATAGAAATGCTGTCTTATTTGGTACATAGGATACTGGGTTACACACTTTTGAGACTTCACAATGATAATTTTTAACTCTTTTTAAATAAATTAAATTTTTTTTGCAATTAACACTTCTCTTTCTTAGGCGATTGATTTTGGCTTCCTTTTGAAGCCTTGTTGTGAAGTCTCAAGAATGTGTAACCCAGTATCCCATGTGCCTAAAAAAGAAATCATTCCTATCTCCAACTAAGACGCAGTCCCAGAAGAACCTAGTCGTTTTCGACCACTGAAGGTGCGTAGAGCACCGAAAGCTCTGGGAAGAAAAGCATTTCTTCGAATGAATCATGAATTTTCTCTCATCCGACAACTACAGGATTATCCATTTAAGTTAAACTCAACATCGGTTTCTCCGTATTTATAATTTTTGCCCTATTTTTAAATGGATGTGAGCCTTACCGTGATATAATTAAATTTACAAATCAATTGTGAATCTAAATTACGTTGTAATTTGGATTGTTGGTATTTTCATACATACTTAGGATTTTAGATGTGCAGAAAACAACTAAGAAGAAAATCTGTATTTTTTCTTACTCGTCTGAAACGGTGGGATAATCTCAAACGTTCCAAATTGGCAAGAGTTCTAATTTACCCCACTTTACCCTATACTTGGTACAATGAAATTAGTTCTCGAATTGTGTTTTTAATGTTCGCTCTCAGAACTTTTCAATTGACCTGTTAGTACTATCGCACTTCATGCAGCAGCATCTGAGCGCTACATTGCTCTTGCGCGTGTCCAATTTTCTTACATCCATTGCACTCAATTTATAATCATTCAGGAAACTCATAATTAAACTTGTGATGAACTTTTGGTTCCACCTGTCGAAGAATTCCCTCGAGTGACGGTGCTTGTACTCCGGGAAAAACTCAAATAGATTGCAATGAAATATGCAAAGGGACATGGGTGAGCTTTTCCATGTA
Source organism: Phlebotomus papatasi (assembly GCF_024763615.1). Lineage (NCBI taxonomy): Eukaryota > Metazoa > Arthropoda > Insecta > Diptera > Psychodidae > Phlebotomus > Phlebotomus papatasi. The sequence goes on along the minus strand of NC_077222.1, from coordinate 577,615 downwards.
ACATGCTGAGCTTTACGTGTGTTGTGCTAGGTCTCTCGTGCTTTGTCGCTGTGGCGCACTCAATCGGGGGGCGAGCGCAGATTTTCTGCATGTTTTGTGCGACAGGAGTGCGAAACAGGTGGGCAATAACCATGGAAATAATGCACGAATTTACTCCACAGACGACGATAATCATAACGATGCCATTTTCCCCCACAAAAAAACGGCACCTCTCTATGTTTTAAAACTGATACTGGTGTTAGATTTTCCATGGAAAATTTATTCCATATGTCAATCAGTGAGGCAATTTTGAGGTGTTTTGTTGCTAAAAGTGTTTCCGCAGAAGCAAAACTGAATTGAATGGAATTAAAAAAAAAAACTGAAGTACCACGAGCTCAGGTGATTGACGTGTAATACAGAAAATGGGGAGAGAGATTGTAGAAGAGTAAAAAATCAGTTAAAATTTGCATAATTAACGAGTCTTTAACAAGCGATTCAAACATCGTTATACAAAACATCTTTGATACTATCAATTATTAAAAAGAGCTTCAGTTGCAGTGCTCAGATTAGATATTGGATGCGTTTTTTTTATTTCTTCTTCTGATGGAGATTGGAGTTGCACGCAATTTTATCGTGCATTTTAATTCTACAGCTAAAGACAGCAAAATGTTGGAAAAGAGGGCCTCACACGTTGAAAAATTCACCTGGAATTTTTCACAACGGTCTAAAATGCGTGAAGAAAAATTCTTCATACGCGGCATTTCCATCATCATCATCATTTAAGTAGAAATTTTAATTAAAACGCCAATTCCACATTTTTTTAAACAAACTCTCTCTTGAGAATCTCTTTGGTCTCTGATTTTCCCTCTGGCACATTTTGTTTTCTTTTTTTTTTGTATTACCACCAATCTTCAAGAACTGAGATTTTTGGTGTCGCGTGATGTTCAGTAATTCGCTGGCAAATCTGCGGCAAAAATAAAGAATCTCCGCTAAAATGTAATAAGGAATATTCAGTGAAGATAAGTGTATTTCAATGAGTAACAAATTGACAGCATCTTTGAAGCTCAAGCATACCGCCAAAAAAAGCCCAACAATTCATCTTCATTTTGAGAGCTCCCCTTCGAGGCAAGGATGCAAGTTCGAGGCGTGCAAAAGTACACAGCAAAAAAATTGACTATTACTCTGTGGAATGATAAATGTGGGATGGAAAAATTGGAATATGGATGATGAAGAGGTGAAATTTGTGAGACTCACCCACTTCTTTTTCTTTTCACGGTAAAAGCCATATATGTGCTCAAGAGTTATAAATTACAGCCAAGAGAGAAAGATTTAATTACAGCAACGCCAAACAATAGTCATACCACTTATTTAGCAATCGTCGGTGTGGAAGAAAAGTAATACCATTGCATCAGTGTTCAACAGTTGACACAACTTTCCTTGCACTTAATTTCCCGTAAACGACCCCAACTCCTGAGGTAAGCAAGAAGTTTGGGGCTTTAGGGTTGAAAACACTCAAAAAGTCAACCTCCGAAACCCAGTGAGAACTTACAGAGCTTTTATGGATAAACAAAAAGCAGTATTTTACTTTTTGGTTATAACAGTGCGATTCAATAGAATTTTGCAATTACGGTGGTTTCTTATAATAAAATGTGGTTATCCTATTAATTTTTTTTTGCTTTAACCCTTTAACGACGAGACAGTTTTCACCGACAGAAAATCAGCAATAAAAATGAAACGAATAAACAAAAATTGTAAAACATCTTACATCTAACCTTCGTAAAGCAAACAGAATCTGATTTGGTGTATTTTTGTGTCTATGAACGATAGGGACAAAAATAGCCCAAAAAATTAAGTAATTTTTCTGACGATACCAATGACTGATAAATTTTCACTCTAACGAAAAATATTATGTTTGAGTATTGCAGTTTCCTTTTCCAAAACGGTTTTACTTAAAAAAAACTGGAAGTATAAAAAATAATTAAAATCAATTTTCAATATAAGAATTTAAAAATTCGTATTTTGAGCTTAAATATTTATCATATAGCAAATAGCTGGAGACTTGCAAAAAATATCCTAGATTCCTTCAACCTTCTACTTTGCAATTACGTATAAACATAAGAAAAAAAATTTTAGGTAGTCAGGAAAAATTATTTTCTTTTTTGGACATCGGTGTTCTAATCGTCCTTAAAGGTTTAAATGAGCTATTTGGAGGCACATTTTTCTTCTTTTCATATAGTTCCTAAAAAAATTAAATGAACTTTAGCTCCATAATTTTTTCATAAGATTTTATTACGTCAGAATTAGTGGGGAAAGTAGGCTATCTTTGAGTTGGAGCACCTTTAAAATAGAGGTTTTCTCCTATTTTCAAGTGGAACTGAGCCTTGTCATAATATAATTTAACTTCACAATTGGTTTGCAGAGCAAACCTATATATGATAAGGTCCAGATTCAGTTTGAAAGTAGGAGAAAAAAAACCATTTAAAAAGATGGCCCACTCCCCCAATCTTATCTTTGGTTATCTTTGGATAATTTTGCTTAGAGTTATTCTGAGACTGTTAAATGTTGTTTTTTATTATTTCAACTTATTTAAAAATTTTGTATAATATTTAAGCCAGAATCACATTGACCGTAAAACACTTAACGTACTAGCCAAAAGTGCAATTTGATGTATTTTTATTACGATTTTTCTAGCAAAGTTCCAATTACACAGTTTGATTGTCAATATACTGAGATATTATTTATAAAAATAAAATATTTTAAAAATTGATTAAATGAGTAAAAACATAAAGTGAGAGGATAAATTTACACATAAAATCATAAATAAACTTCGGTCCCTGATTTTTTTTAATGGATTTGCGTGTTTACTCAATTTTTTATTACTAGTTTTAGGGGAAACTGGGGCACTACCAAATACGGGGTACCACCAAACACTGCGATTTTTTAATCGGATATTCGACTTCAGAGGATAAGACCTATAGGAATTTTAAGCACTATAGGGATGCTTGCCCACTGAAGGAATGATCGAGATAGTCCAAGTACTTTAGAAATAAAAATTAGTGTTTGGTGGTACCCCGTGTTTGGTGGTGCCCCAGTTTCCCCTACTTATATTTTTGAATAAAAAAAATTGAACGAACCTAATAATTACAAATGCATTAAAGCAACTTTTAGACTAAAATTATTATAAGTAAAATTATTGTATTCATCAGCACTATTCAGACGTTATTAAATATTCATTAACATAAAAAAATTAAGTTCTATCAACTTCCTTTAGTTAAGAATTGAATTTAATATTCAATTCTGAGTTAAAATTTTATAAGAAATTTTGTTTGATAAGGAATTATTTAAAAAGGCTGAGGCTTCGATACGAAACTAATATAATTGGCTAAACCTTCCAAATTTTTCAAGGTTAAACCGCAACGAGGGAACGCTTTTGGACTAAAATATATAATGGGATCAAATATTAGGTGAGATTCTTAACAATCTCACCTACTATAATCCTAACAAAATTTCATGTCGTCCGATCGACCTCAAATTTGGCCAAAATGTGTTTCAGCACTTCCTGATCACGAATATATATGTGGCTATTTTACGTTCCCGGCCGGCCGGCTGGCCGGCCGGCCGCTCTTTGGAGCTTAATAGCTCCTAAACTAAAAAAGATATCGACTTGCGGTTTTCGGCAAAGGTTATATATCGGGTGAAAATTGCAACTTGGTGCATTGACTCCCCACCCCCCACCCCTTCTTCCGCCATTTTGAAGACCCCCTTTTTTTGTTTTCTCAATAGCTCCGCCCCTATGGCATCGAGCGGGCTCAAATTTTAGTATGTTATAGCTGGGCCTTAGAGCTTTCCATCAATACCAAACTTAAGGTCCCCCGACCCCCCTGACCCTGGCTATAAGGGTCCAAAAAAAATTTCTTAAAATGGCCATAACTCCGGTTCTAATTGTCAGAATTTAAAAAGTGAGGGCTTTTTGGAAAGCTCTCGTGAAATGCCACTTCCCCTTCTAACATCGCAAGTTCATAAAACCACCGCTAGGGGCGCTATTATTAAAAAGAAAATTTTTAAATCTTATAAGTTAAATAACTCAAAAATTCCATTGTGCATCGGGCTGAAATTTTAGTATGTTGTAGCCGTTGATTATACCTATCAAACAAAAAAACCTTAAGTCGATCCATAACCCCTGACCCGAGCTATAAGGGGTCAAAGTTCGAATATTGACCGGCCTCTATCTCCGGTTCTAATTAACATATCGACATAAATTTGACCTTTTTGGTTTCGTCTCGATGAGCACTGTGACCACAGGTGGCACCACAGGTGGCGCTGTGATAGCGTCAAAATTCATCGAAATTCAAAATCATTTTTCTCAAAAATTCCTTTGTGCAAGTTAATGAAATTTTAGTATGTTGTAGTCCAGTCTAGGACGTTTCCAAAATGGTGCGTATGCGCGCTGTGGTTTCAATAGAACCGGAGATATGAGGGGTCAAAGTTCACGAAATTCAAAAAATCATATCTCCGGTTCTATGTGACCGATTTTGATGAATGAGGGCTTAAACAAAAGATCTCACCAAATGCTACAACTTTCTAGAATATTTGAACTTTGTGGGACCAACACCAGGGGCGCCACAGTCGAAAAACCAATTTCAATATCACATAACCTCAATTATCTCGACTGTCGCTGAACCGATTTTGATGATTACTTCGACATAATTGTAGAGCACATTTGTCTCTACATTTCGTCCATACATCATTTTCCGCTCAGACTACGCTATCACTCAAATTTTGCCGTTTAAGTGTGAAAAAATTGATTTTTCCCATAATAACGCTTTGAAATCACTCAGATGCCAATTTGACTGCCTCTACTCCACCAAGGCACTTAAAATAGGGTTTTAAATGGAAAGTCCCACAAAAGACAACAATTCTTTGATATAGTTGAAGTTCAACAAATGACTACTTGGGGAACTCTGGATGAAAAAACGAGTTAAGAAACAAAAAACCTCGCTTATCTTGGCTTCTGAGTAATCGATGAGATCATGTTCTATGGAAAAATTATAGAGAACATTCTGGTCTACATTTCACCCACATATTACTTTTGTGCCAGTTCATCCAAATCCTTGATATTTTGGTTTAAATACAAAATTTGTATAATTTCACGAATTTGATTCAAGATAACTGAATGGCGTCTCCCAACTTCAGCTCCAAATCGAATTTGCATGCACTCCGAGTTAGCTCACGTTAAGAATCTCACCTACATAAGCCGGTTAGGATTATCTGTCCCTTTAAATATATTAGTGATGGTCATTGCGAATGCATAAAGAGGATTCAAGACTACTTGACTATCCAACGTTTTACTAATAATCTATCTCTATAATCTTTCGTATGATAGCCTAATACAGAATCTGCTCAAATTGGACTTTTTTAAAATTATTTTTTTTTCTATTTTGTTTTATAGATTATCAGAAAGACAATATATAAAAAAGGAACAATGTGATAATCCCCATTATGAGCAAGTTCTGAATTAGCCTACCCTACCCTATAAAGAGGAAAATGCTTCTTGCAAAAAAATATTTTAATTTTATTTTCCAATTTCTTTTTTTCTAAGCATAAGAATTTTTGTTTTCCCACAAAATAGGTGTAAAGCACCCCTTTAAAATTGCAATCAAAGTCGTTAAATTGTTGCTCTTGGAAAACACCCTTGTTTAGAGTATTTCACGCGATAAGAAATTACTTCGGAGGAGGGTTTTTAATTGTCCTCCCCGTCACAGTGGGTGGTTAACAATAGATGGTTATATTTCGAGCCTTTTCCGTCGCTATTTGCCAATTTGTAACTCTTTGAGGGCTGGGAAATTGCAAGAAAATTAACTGTAAGTGCAGTTCATTACCAACCATTCTCTTTTCTCAACTTATTCATCATATCTTCCTCTTCTCGTTCTTCCACTGTGATTTAGTGTCACTTTTAGTGGATTTTTGTTACCGAATGCAAAAACAATGCGGAAAGAGAGAAGAATTTTTGTGATCGATGGGGGATGCTGCATATGCTCAATGGTAAAGCTTTTGGTCCATCGATCATATTAGGTGGAGCCGCCGGGTGGTTGAGGATTTATTGTTATGTTTTTTTTTTGAGTTGATTACTAGTGTGACCTCTTCACACGCTCAATTTCTGACTGTTGAACAGGCTAGGAAAAAGCCATCCCAAGCAACAAATTGGTTTCTAACATAAATTTCTGAAAGTTCTTACAAAAACTTATAACGAGCTTATAAAGGGAAGTCTAAAAATTCGAATAAAGGTTAAATAAATAACTGACGTTTTTTCTTTAGTTTGCATTTTCTGATAAGAATAGTTATTCAAATTTCGTATTCCAAATGGTACATAGTAAGGTGTCAATAAGTCCTAACACGACTTCTGAAAGTGTCAATAGGTGTTCCTTTCACCCTGTAATTTTGCTTTATAAAACAATTGTAGAGCTAAATTACATTAGGGTAAGGCTCAGTTCCATTAAAATATAGGAGAAAAGACCCTAGTTCAAAGCGGGCACAATTCAAAGGTGCCTCACTTCTCCCTAAAGAGATTTACTAAAGCCAGATTATAGAATATTCTGAAAAATTTGATTGATATTTCTTTCTAATAAATATAGAATATAAATAATGTTTAAAAGAAAATTTCTGCTATTCATATGTTAAATTTCTTGTAGAAAATTTAAAACATTTTGTCAGTAATTTATAAGACAAGTTGTGTAGTAAAAGTCAATAACTTTCTAAAGTAAATTGATCTGATGCTAGAGAACTCTCAGACAAATCTCCTTTTTGATCACCTACCCAAAAAGTTAAAGACAAGGTTGATAAATACAATCAGCAAAAAAAATGAAGTATTCCATTTTAGTTAATAGGGTCACTGAAACTTCTGCAGAATGATTCTTAAGAACTAAAGGTAACGGCGATTTAACACTTATATAATTTAATGTTTCTTGGGAATGGTTAGTTTGGGCTTTCATGGGCCAAACAGACCGTCCCAGTTGAACTCATAAATTGACTCTCCACGAAAGTGAAAATTCATATATATCATACTTGCAAATTCCATCCTGTGTGTACAAATAGCTGGGAAAACTTTTCGTGGAGAGTTTGGCCTGCAATTTATAGATAATTTCCCTCTCTCCAATTTTCCTATATATATTTTCTCTATGCAAATTGCAGCCGGAATTCCGATAAATTGATTCCAAATGGGAATCAATAGGAACTTTCTACAATTGTCTCAAAAATTTTTTATTCGTTGTGGGCTAATTAATATTTCTTTTCGGTAAGACTAAGAAATTTGTATGAAATTCATTCTCTAATTCCCAGTCCTACTCTATGGCGTAAATGAAGGAAACACCGAGAGGAAATTAATTAATCTTCCCGGCGGTAGCAGGTGTTAGAAAAGCGGAAGCAATTAATGCGAATAAATTAAATACTTCACATTGCAGCGATTTTGCGCCACTTTCAATCGTCTCAGATGGGTTTTGGCTGAAGAAAAGTGTTTTTCATCAATTTAAAGTTCTTTTTGGGGAGGAATGTTGTTTTTTTTGTAGTACAAACATTATGCTCAGCAATAACTTACCTTAACTCTGCAATGTGAGTCAGCAATTGCCGTCGGTGTTTAGTGTTGTTCCACTCGCGAACTATAGAATGCACAGCGTTAGCACTTAGGATGCGATTTTTCTTTTGTAGAAGCCCTCCACTGAGACACTCTTCTTTAGCGATTTATATCAATTTGAGGTGGTGACAAATCAATTTAATCTACCATCCAAATGACAGACGAATGTTGCCGTGTAAGAATTAATTGGCTTTTCTTTAACAGCGACGTAAGGCGCGCGGATTTAACCTCCAAAGACTTTTAAGCAAGAATCATGAGAGTTGGGTATATGAAAGGAAAGTGTGATTTATGGAAACTCCTCGGGTTTTCCTGCTGTGTTTTCTAACACCTCGGATATCAGTAAACCTTCGCAAGAGTCCGTTAACACTTCACCGTATTATATTTTATTAGCTCAAAATATTTTCTCTTTTCCACCTCGGGGAAAAAAATGAAATCCTGCTGGAATTTTTTTTCTCGGTTTTCCTTTTCTGCTTGTCAGCAGACAAATTTTCCCACACGTCCGAGAAAAATGTGGTTGGTGAAAAATCTGCGACAAAATATTTAGCGCCTCTGGGAACGTTCTTTGGTGAGTATAGAAATACGAATGTTGGCAGGATTCGATGCTTTATTGTTATTGCCAACGCCAAAAGCTCCACGATGTTGTCCATTTTCGCAAGAATATGGGTGAGAGAGTCACCATGGATGCCTCTCTCTCTCCCAAAAGGGGGATGTTGCGATTTAACCCACATATATTGCAAATCTAACAGAGACAGAACACTTTATGAGCTTTTTTGGCTGAATTATTCACTCTCTGGGGCGAACCTATGTGTCAGTGTGTGCGTTTTTGCCCCTATTTCCTTTTCGCGCACTTTCTCAAACCACCAACCCCCAATTTGAGGGGAAGAATATTGCAATTTATCCCATTTTACAGCTGAGAAGCAAACGATAAATATCTACGATCAGCTGACTTTAATGATCCTCAACAAATTACGGTGCATTTACATGAAATGTGACGAATTATTAAATACTGACGAAAGCTTCAGAAAGCTCGTCAATAATGGAACTATCCACATATGTGGTTTGGATTTTGAAAATTTCAAAAATAAATCAGCATGATTAATTTGCCTTGAAAGCGCATTAAGCAACCTCCAATTTATTCACATTAAGATTATGTATATACACAATCTAATTCTAAGGGAAGAGCACCATGGATTGGGATGTTAAGGGATATGCTCTATATTTAGTTAAAATTCAAAACAATATTCAGTATTTTTTATGAGGTAGCGGCATTACTTATGGCCAAATCGCAATTTTTGTCAGAAAATAATTCCGAAAACCAAAAAAATGTGCTGTACTATTAAAACATATCGAATATTTTTAATTTAAAGGTTTTTTTTAAATGATTTTGAGACATTGCAAAGTTTTTTTTGCGAGAAGTCCATATATAAAGACAGAGACCACAAGTAATGAATTGTGAGTAGTGCCTTCACCCTATGCTAAACTAGTATATTAATGATCCATTTAACTATATCGTACATTTGAAGTTTTACTATTTAAAAAAAAATGATAATAGGTATACAGTAGAGTCTCGCTATAGTCCATATTTGGTTTCAAATTTGACATTTGGGTCGCACCATAGTCCATGTAATTTTTTAAAATTATCAACGATTTTTAGTATTGAAATTGCTCGACGGCTTCCACTTTCTTTACGATTGTGGTACTTGTCCTTGCTCTCTTCATTGTGGATCACAATTATCACAACTAACTCAAAAAAGTTAGCCAAAAACATTAAAATAATTATGCATGTCGCATACTAAAAAACATAACCTAACTTAAAATCAGTGTTTTGAAATCAACGGTCGATAAATGTGGACTATAGAGCGATGGCTTATAGCGAGACTCTACTGTAATTGTGTAATTGCAAACATGCACTCTGGAATTGTTTTTTTTAATTAAATGTGAACTAATATATCCTTATAAAAATTAATGGATAAGAACTTGCGATTAATTTTTAAAAATTCACTTTATTTTGGAATATCAATACGGGGATAACCTGATGGTACGAGGAACGAACACTGTCGAACGCTGGTGCCGTTCCCTTGTTTACTAACTAATATAATCTTGGCATATTTAAAAATTATATTCCTAAATGAGATTGTAAAGTTCCCCAAAGAAAAAAAATGCGTTGTCAGTCATGGTCTTTCCACTGTCGCCGCTGCAATATCATGTCACTAATCTCTCAGGATATCAAATTGCATTCACACGATATACTATAATATCCTGCAATTAATTATGGAAAGTATAAGATGGACAATTACTTCCATCAAGTTGTCAATAAAATAAGAAAAAAAATAAAAATAATATAGGGGAAAGAACTCTCCCTTCGAAGGTTCATGCCTTCGAATAATGTGGATTTTCTTTTATTTTTCCTGAGAGACTTAAACATTTCTATTAATTATTAGTTAGCTTATTGTCATTTATTGATAATTACGTGATAATTATGTATAAATATCTTAGGGAAGATAATAGAAATTCACATTATTCGAAGGCATGAACATTCGAAGGGAGAGTACTTTCCCTTAGTGATTTAAAATTATTTGAGTAAGAACACCATCTCTAATATTTTTTATAAAATTTTAACTTGGAGATAAAAACATTGTGTTTCAGGAAAAAATCTAGACACAAGTTTTAACGTGCTATAAAATAATTATGGAAAATTCAGAGTGTGTTCCGGAGTTGTTAAGAAGTGTAATAAATTGAAATATATGGTGATTCTTAGGTAAAAGTAAGCTAGTTTACTCCTACAATCATCTTCGAACCAATGATCGTAAAGCTTAAATTTTTAAGAACTCTAAGAAAAATAAAATTTATTTCTAAAATTACTTAATTTATAAATAAGCAACTCGTTTTTGTAAGCCTTATAAATTTTTTAAAGTAACTACTTGTAGAAAGAATTTTTTTTAATTTTCAATATTTTTTGTTAAATAACAGAAAATTTTGAGGTATAATATGTGCTATAAAAATTATAAACTTTTGAAGAACATTTTAGTTATTTTTCTATATTTATCAAATGAACGATGGGCATCTAGATCTTAATAATATTTGTCCGAGAAAATAGCTTAATAAAATTTGCACATGTAATGAAATATTTAATTCAGTTAAATATTTGAATTCTAGCAGAAAGAGTCCTACTTTGGAACTTGTCAACCTTCAAGTTTTGAATTTTTTCTTAAAGCAAAAATTCTATTCAAACTTAATTGAAATTAGTTTATAATACTAATCGTATTAAAAAAAATGTTTTTTTTTTGCTTTGGGAATAAATTAGATAAATTGCTTTGGGAATTAATTACAAAATGTCAATGTGCTATAAAAAAAATATTAGAAAAATCTTTATGGGACAAGTTTTATTGTTTGTCTTCTTCTTCTTTATTTTAATTCTACAGCTGTCATTTTTTCAGTTTTTAAAAACTCATTAATTTCTAATTTAAATTTTTATGGCAAGTTTAGGAATCCTAAACGAATAAATGACACTCGCAGTAGAGCTCAGAAGGATTTATGTAAGCTTTCTTCATATCGTTATCAGTATCCCATGTGAGAGAACTCGTGGAAGAACCATTTCATGAGAGAGTCACACGTGGACTGAAACCTCTCTACTCTCTCAGGCAAACATACACACTGTCTGAGAGATTCCACGAAACGCACACTGTTTCACTGTTTTAGGGGAATGCTTTATGGCTGAAACCTATGCTTTATGACTGTCTATTTCACTCACTCATAGCCCTTAAGTCTTATATGTTAGAATGAGAGGCTGAGAGTCATAAGTCTCCGCCTTTTGTGGAGAATCCCTCCATCTCGCTCTCTCTCATTTATAGAACCTTTAAAAGAAAGAGAAGTGTGATGGGATATAGTGTGAGAATTGTATATTGACTTGTTTATGGGCGTTACAACGCGGAAGGAAATTAATGATGAGAAAGAATTGTTGTAGCATTCCCCCCGAAAATTTTTGGACTCTCGTGAACTTGAAAATGTGTGTGTGAGAGAGCTTTTTCAAGTGGGGGCGCCTCGTACATCGTCATGAAAAATTAACACAATCATTCTATCATTTCGAAGTCTCATAAATGCACTTTTTTTGCATAAATTTGAATCTCGGTGAATGGGATTTTTGAGTGAAAGTGATAGAGGTTCTCGAAACTCTCGAGATCTATTTTGGGGTCAATTCAATTACATATTACGAGAAATATTGAATCACCCAATTTGACCGTCAATTAATCACTGAGCAATCTAGCAAAACTCATAAATCACACCATTAATTGATTGATGGAAATATAAATATGTACATGTGGATTCTAGGGAGATATTGATGATGGTTAGAAGGCAAAAACATCGCTATGAATGTTCCGTTGAGTAATTTCTCATCATTAGGGCGCCTTTATTGCTTTTTGATAGAAGAATCCTCTCTCCCTGTTTTGGGATTTCCCCAATGTCCTCTCTCGTGGCATCAGAGGGTTGGGGTTTGGGTGGGATTTGCATATGTGCCGTCTTTCCTCCGGTTTCCATGCACAGCCACGCTTCATTCACTCGGCATGTGAACGTGCCATAATTTCTCAATTTGCCATTGCGAGGGTGGATCACGATGATGAAAACAAATCGATGCGCTTTTTTCTGCAATATTTCTCCCAATGAAGTCAAAGTATAAGAATGCTCATTATTCACTGGTACACTATAAACATCGGCTTCTAAAAACTATTTCCAATAAATTAAAATATTTTCATTATCTATGTTTAAAAACAATTTTTTATGTTTTTTTTTTGTAAAAAAAAGTTGAGAAAAAATAAATCTGAAATATCCATTGATATATTTTTTTTGCTGCAAAATTTTTGCTACAAGAGGTAGGTCAAGGTGGTTAACCAAATTAAATTTGATAATTATAGTCCAACGTATTTGTACAGAGACTGTAGTAGCTGTGTTCGTGTAAACGGATCCAAATCGGAAGGTTTTCAAGTGAGGTGAGTGTTGGACTGCGCCAAGGGTGTGTTCTATCACCATTGTTGTTCATAATATACATGGACAAGATTATGGAACGCAGTCGGGGGCGGAATGCGATTCGTATTGGGGATTTCAGGGTGAGCCATCTCCTCTATGCAGATGATTTGGTTCTTTTTGGATCTTCCGAAGAAGAACTTCAGCGCACACTTGACCGATTTGTAAATGTTTGTGCCGAAACAGGTATGAAGGTGAACGACAAAAAGTCGGAGGTAATGGTGATTTCCCGACAATCTGTGAAATGCACTCTACATGTTAGTGGAGACTCATTGACACAGGTGGAGAAGTTCAAGTATCTCGGGGTGTTATTCACGAGTGATGGTAGGATGGAGGCAGAACTCTCGTCGCGAATCGGTCAGGCTTCTGCAGTAATGAGGGAGCTTGGCAGAAGCGTGTTGAGGAAGGTCGAGCTTAGTCGATCGGCTAAATTATCGGTTTTCAAAGCTGTGTTCATTCCTATTCTCACCTATGGTCATGAGATTTGGGTAATGACCGAAAGGGTAAGATCGCGAGTACAAGCTGCCGAGATGAGGTACCTTCGAGCGGTAAAGGGAATCACTCGTAGAGATCGAGTGAGGAATGTGGCCGTTCGTGAGGAACTAAGAGTCGAGGAGCTGCTTCTTCGGGTTGAGAGATCACAACTTCGATGGTATGGACATGTTCAACGCATGAATGAAGAAAGATTCCCCAGAAAAGCTATGCAAGCCATTGTGAGGAGACCTCGGCCTCGAGGCAGACCTAGGACAAGGTGGCTGAATCAAATCCAGAATCTTGCCTTGGAACGCCTCGGGATCGAACCCGAACATCTTCCTGAAGTGGCGGAGGACCGACAGGCGTGGGCTGCTAGATTGGATGTCATGGGCCCGCGACCCCAATAGGGATAAGCGGTTGAAAATGAATGAATAGTCCAACGTGGAAAATGTCAACAAACTTTTTTAAATTTTAATTGTCGCCCGAATTAAAAAGTATCCCGATCTTAAAAGAGCCGAATTAGCAAGAGTGTACTGTATCTATTCTATTTTTCTTCACTGTTCTTCTTCTTTTGGACAACAAAACAATTTCAATTTAATTCAATTCAAATTAAGAGCCAATGAGTGGGATAGATATATGCAGTACCTTTGAGAGAGAAAGAGATGTGAATTTTGACTTCATGAAATTTTTCTAACCAAAAAGGTGTGCTGGAGCTACAACTAACCAAAATACAAATCTAGGGGGATGTGGGGCACCTTTGAAATTGGGAATTTTTTCTTATTTTTAAATGGAATCATAAATAATGTAATTTAGCTTCTCAATCTGTTTGTGGAGCTAATTGACACATAATAGGGCTCAATTTTTTTAATAGGAGAAAAATCACAATTTCAAAGCTGCCCCACATTCCCCTAATGACTTATTTTTAATGAAGGAAAGACACTGCAAGAAAACAGAATTAATTTTTTTATCTCCAGGAATAAAAAGAACAAAAAATAACCAACAAATTCTCTTCTTTTTCTTGTTGCGCAATTTCTCATCTTTAGTCCAATATTTTATCATTTTTGCATGGTACAAAAACAGAAAGAAAAAAAGACAAAGATGATGGGTGGAAGGAGATAAAAATAAACATGAGAATGCCACAGGGATGATAAATCAAAAAACTTTTCCTCAGCTTTTCCTCCTGAGTTTTCTAAAGTTGCCATCTCTCTTCTCGCAGCCACTGCAAAAAAAAGCTCTACTTTTCTCCGTTGAATTCAAAACGAGCAAAGTCCAGTCATTTGAAATTGTACAATTCCATACACAAATATGTATTACATTTTTCCTCCTGGAAAAAGTATTTTTTAACGACAATTGTGTTGTATTTTGGACAGAGTGACATAAGTAACCAACAAACAGATATAAAAGTCCATCGATGGAGCCAAATATTGTGATATAAGCGATGAGAATAACAATGTTGCGATGGCGTTTCCTCTTCGGATAGGCAACGCATCATTTGTATGATAATGAGTTTTCAATGTGACTCGCCATGCTCTCCTTCCTTCAGACTCAACAAATTTATTGGTGTTGAGAGATTTTTCAACCCTTTCCTTTGCCACCCTCAAAAGATGCTTCTTAGCACAAAAGTACACCCGCGCCCCTTTAAAATAAACATATCTCTGCAATATGTTGGGTTACTCAACCAGTGGCTCTGATCCAAAAATCAAGGAGGGATTTTTGTATCCGAATTCTAAGTCAGACCCAACATTGCTTTTTTTTATTTTTTTTTTTAGATACAATTAAAACAACTTTGGCAAAATTTGGTAACACTCAGTAATCAAAATTCAATTTAACCTAATCAAACTCGTTAATAAGTTTAATTGCAAATTTAAAATATGTGAGAATTTTTACTAGAGTTTCAAAATAGTAAAGTAATCTCAGCATTTTATTCTTTTATATATTTCACTTGATTGACTAAAGATAGGGGAAGAGCACCAGCGATCGGCAGTGTTCCTGGGATCGTCAAGTTATTACCATATTGTTGCACCAATTCAAATGAATTTTTAAATATTATTAGTTACTTTTTACTGTTTAACTCTCACAATTAATAGATTTAATTTATAAAACCAATTTTCCGTGAGATACCTGATTAAATTTGTGACGATCCGAGGTACAGAGTACATAGTTGCAATTAAACCTATTTGTTATTAATTTATTGCAAAAATTTAAAATTCAATTGCACATATATAGTTAAATGGATCACTAATATATCGATTAGCATACACAAAAATACCAAATAGTATTTTGAGGCTTATATTTTCAATTAAATATCGAATATTTCTCTTAATATTCCGATCCGGGGAGCTCTTCCCTTATATATTTTTTTACTCCATTTGTAATCTAGTCATTAATTCTGTAATGCAACTCAATAATCATGTTTTGTAATTTTAGATATTTTTAAATAAATCTAACCTCAAATTTTGTGAAGTTTGACTATTTTTTAAAGAGAAAAAATTGAAACTTCGGAAAACACATGTATGAGTTGACAAAATTGTCTTAAAAAATGTAAAAATTGATTAAATGAACTTCAAAGTATTCTAGAATTGTATTATTAGTAAATTTATTAATAGAATATCAAAATGTTAACTTTCAAATTGGTCCAAAAATCAAATTTTATAACAATAATAATATTTAGTTTATACTCAAACTTGATGTGAGACATTTTTACATGTCTACACTTTTTTTTTATCAAAAATTCAAAAATTAAATTTCTTAATTCATTTGTTATATTTAAAGAAAAATATAAAGCTCAGTCTTTAGCAATTACCCAAAATGATTATTACGAATCTATTTGATATTTTCCCCACAATTTAACCTTTTAATTGTTCCCTTAACATCCAAAGCCAGAAGCCCCATCTCAGCTGAATGTTAAAGGTCAACTGATAGAAATATGTCTGGAACTCTCTATAGTATAGCATTTTACCTCTTTTACAACCGCAGATTTCACACTTCTAGGAAAAGTACAGGAGGGTTTAAAGCAATTTCGCGGTATTTTCACGTGGAATTGCTTCACCCTCCAAAATGATGGAAAAATTTAATTTATCTCATAATGAATTTCCCTAAGGTTGAAAAAAAATGCATGATAAGACAAACGAGGGTATGTGGATGGCATTGAGGGAATTGAGTGATTTTGAATTGAGTTACGTGCTCTTGAAAGTGAATGTCGAAGATGGATCCTTTGGGAGTATTACGTATTTATTTTTATTGCACCATTTTTTTGTGTCGTTTTTGTGCAGAGGAGATCTTGAGGATTTTTTCCGGGGATTTTTCTTACGGGGGTTGGTTTGGGGGGGGGGGGGAAAGCGCCACAAACTATAATATATATTTATAATGGCAACGTGAAGAGCAAAAGAAGGAAGTATAGGAAGCTAAATATAGAGAGCTTTCAAATTCTGAAGTCGTTTTTCTGCCAAAACCAAAAACCCCTCTGAATCGCGCTATGAGCTTATAAACCATTTATTGGGGGATTCACAATGATGGATGGAAGGTGTTGTATTGGAAATAATAATGATTTTATTTCCTTCTTTGCTGTCTATATATTTTTACCCTGAGAATACCTCCTATTTGATTTAGTATCCGCATGCAATATTATTTGCTGTGGGTGTCCCTTTCCTAAATCACCTTTTCCTGCAAATTTGTTAGGATATTAGTCTTCTATAGTTACATTTTTCTATGTGATATTTTAATTTGAGGCATTCCATAGTCCGAAAGCTAATAAATCGATGGCAAAATTTCATCTACAATGATCTATGATAACAATGACAAAGGAAAATTCGCATAGTGCTCGAATTCATGAGTTGGACTAATGGCCTCTACACACTAGGGAAATTTATGTCCATATTGAAGCAAATTCCCTACGCTTGTGTAAGAAAAACTCTTCAATATGGACATAAATTTCTCTAGTGTGTAAAGGCCATAAGGCTTCTGGCTCAATTAAGCAAGCGTACTGGGTTCGAATTCTATATATATCATCAGATATTACCTGGTTTTGGGGATCTTGCAATGCGTTTTATAAGAGCGCCAGTATTGATGAAAAAATAATATATGAACTTGAATAAATTATAATATTATTTATTATTAAAAATAAGCTCATATTAAAGTCGTTCAAAGTTCAAATTGCATACAATAAGTACTTCGCTTAATTTCACAGGGTATAACTTTTAAAAGCTCAAAATAGATGCAATGGATGCAATGGATGTAATGTAATGCTCTTTCTTAAAGTTCGAGCAATAATATTGACGTAAGATTTATGCGTTTGAAAGTTGATAGTAAATTTTTCAATTTCTCTATCGTTTTTTTTTCTTCGGGTTCAGTGGAATTTTATATAAATTATGACATATCCGCATTTTCATATTACAATCCATAATTCATACTATGAAGCACTCTGAGAACTTTTCTTCCAGACTTTACAGAAGACTTTCCTTCAGTGGAAAATGCGTAACCACAGTGAGTTTAAATGGTGGGGTTGGTTTTGAGAAATTAAACTTTGCATACACTCATAAAAAAATGTAAAAAACATTTTTTTCCGTGAATCAAAAAGTGTTAGTCTAACACATAACTCGTTAATTATTTCTTAATCTAACCCCTACCGCAAAATTTGTCTCAATGCAAGTGAAGTGTGAAATTGTAAGTGGAGAATTTGAGAAAGTTGGATTATTAATTTAATTTAAAATTGCCATAAAGTATTTAGTTTCATTGCAATGTTTTACATTTAAGATAACTCCCAGTTGGAATTTTGCACACAATAGGAGAAGGGTTGTAAGGGTTTTGTGCTATTGTGTGGTGGTTAAACTTGAAAGTGAAGTATAAACTAACAAGTAGCACATATCTTAAAAGTTGTTTGAACAAAGTTCAGGCATTCGTCTTTCACTAATTAACCGCATACTGTTGCAAATTTACATACATAAACGCTAGGGGTTGCTGCCAGAGAACGGTGGTGAATTTTTCCAGCCCAATCTGCCCCCCCCCCATGGGAAGGGTGCTTTTCAGGCATAGAGGGAATGGGGTAGAGGCAGAAACGGAAGAAACGCTTAAGGGCAAGAAGATGAATGAATTTCTCTATTTTGGACTACTTTCTCCTCAACATCCAGCATTGTTTTAAAGCAGAGCTTTTGTATGAAGCTCTTTTTTGCTTCTCTCCCAAGCCTCAAAAGTTCCTGGTCGGGAGTATGGGGTTGATGGTGGCAACTTTATTTTGTAATTCTCTACATTTTGTTCCTTCACAAGACTTTGTTCTACAACAATAAATCTTATTTTGTTCTCCCCGCGCCCCCAGCCACGAAGCCCAGGAAAGAAAACCGCTTTCCCCGGGAAATTCGCTTTCTTTTTCTATCGAGGGAAATGAAGAAAATTAAGATGGGCCTCAATGATGTGGTCTTGGAGCTGGTGTGGTTTTTCCTCATTCTTTCCCCTCCTGGAAATGTGTTCTATTTCATGAAAAATCACCATTCTAATTTAAAAGGAAATTCCATTGGTAATTGTACTTCTTCGCGCCACAAGTGCCATAGGAATGTTTCCAATAGCAAAATTGTAGGAAAAGAAAATGCAGAATCAACAGCAAAATTGACCAACAGACGTATATTCTGCAATTTTTTTTATCATCCACAATTGGCTAGTACATGTGAAGGGAAAAAATTTAATATCTTCACAATTCTGCTAGGTATAAATCATCGAGCTTTTCTCATAAAGCACCAGAAACGGATGTTTCATCCCACGAACATCCTCGATGATTCAATGAATAAATGACGTAAGAATAAATTACGTAAATTTGGATCTGAAATATCACGCTCGGATTTTGAGTGAGTGAATTAAAAATGTTTTTTTCTCAAACTTAAGATTGGTTAAATCTAACTTCTTACAAATAGAAATAATATATTGAGAAAATTAAAGAAAATATCAAATCAATGTTAAAGATTTAGGGAGAAGTGGGGCACGTTTGAAATTGGAATTTTTCACATATTTTTAAATAAAATTGCACCTTATCGTGATATAATTTAGCTGCACGAACAGATTGAGAAGCTAAATTACATTATATTATGGCTCAGTTCCACTTAAACATGGGAGAAAAATTCTGACTTGAAAGGTGCCTCATTTTCAAAGGTGCCCCACCTTGCCCTACTGTTAGAAAGGCACAAAAATGTGCAAATATTTTACTAATTTTATTGAAAATACTTATACAGTGCCCGCTCTCTGATCCGGAGCGGCGTAATTCGGACGAGTTATCGATGGTTACATTTAAATAATTTTGAGGTCATGTACGCATATAGTAAGGTGGGGTAACTGGATCGTTTTCCGAAGAGTGCTAGGGTAAAGTGGTACAATTTGGACAGGGCTTTTTGTCTTGATTTAGTACTTCATTTTTATTTGTATATTTTCTATGCTTTAGTTTTATAATTTGGTTCCTTGTGCTTAAGAACAAATTTTGTACTGTATTTATCAAGAAAAAAGCCATGTCCAACTTGTACCGTCGAATTGTCCAACTTGTAACACTAATTCCAAATTATATCACTTTACCCTACTTAAACGCTTGTTTTTTGACTGATGAAACTTTTTTACTTCTCTAAAATCCACAGAATTATTCACCATTTCATTCAGAAATATAATATAAAAAAAATTAAAAAATATTAAAAATAATTTATGAAATAATAATAATACTGAAATAAGGCAGCATGCACTAACTGGGTCGCCTTTTCGCTAATTAACTTTTAATTAAAACTTTGGATTTATAATACTTTTTTTCACAAGGAAAAAACAATAAATGTTTTCAATTAACCAGCTGTCATTAGCAAAAATATCACTGACTAGAAAACTTTTAGTTAAGAATCCAACTGGTACAAGATTGAAATGAGTAGATCACACTCACTTATTTAATGGATAAAAATATTATTTTTACTTTTTCTCAAACTTGAATAGTTTATTATGTTACTGCAGTGACTATAATGCCCAACGCACAATAACTTTTGTTTAGTAAATATGTTTTTGATTTTTCAATGAGAGTGAGTGAGATCTAAATCTAGTCATCTCGCTCACTCGAATGGGAAATTTTGAAAACATGTTTACAAACAAAAGTTATTGTGCGCTGGACTTAATACGGAAATAAAAATAAAAATATTATTTTAAGTGGATTAGTCACAAACGATCCAGATAGCGAAGCGCCCGGATTAGCACACTTGACTATATGTGTTTAGCAATGAAAATGAATTATCCTGTGATGTTTTGGTATATTAAATGAACTATAATAGCATAGAATTCTCTAAGTATGTTTTTTTAATCTTCTTTAAAACTTTTATTCTAATTCTACAAAAGAACTTGCATTATATTTTCGAGACGTTGAACAAATTTAAAAACTCCATCCGGATACCGAAGCGGACATCTGTCATATTGTCTCCCAATCATCCGAATAACGAAGCGGGCACTGTGTACATCTTTAACAAATCTCGGTATAAATATTGTAACAAAAATTCGTAAGACGTATGAAAATAAATTTATAAACCAAGTTTTTATATTTACAAAGAGGAAAAATCAAAAGATATTTGAGATTTTGATTTTTAAATTGAAAAATTCTGTAAATATTTTATTAAAATTGAAGGAAAAAATGAAATTCTATCTGTAACACCAAAAGAATTTAGGGTTATGCCCTAACCTTAAAATCCGAAAATTAAACATATCGTCAATTTATGATGCAAACGTCTTACTACAAAAATTCTTCCTACAATTGTGAAGAAGATTGTGCGAGAGAATTGCAGTAAATCGACTTGGAAGATACAGCAGAAAAATGTTGAGAAAAAAAAACTTGAAACATTGCAAATGAAAATTAAATATGAAATTTCCACCCACTCAGCCCCTTTCCAATTTCATGCCAAATGCTGAAAAGTCTTGCATAAATTGAAGATTTTCCGTCTGTTGAAATGCTCCCTACCAGAAAGACGTAGTAGTAATTAATTGTGGGGAGCTTTCACACTTGCCTGGAAAATTTGCTCCCCGTGTGGAAGAGAGCTTTTCCGTTTCGCAGGGGGTGGCTTGCACAAGAGGGTGGTCGAAAAACTTTAAAATAACATAATTTAAACGCACTCAAAGACAACACTCGTGAAAAATTTGTCACTTAATTAACATTAATTATAATTCACACCTTGTATTGCTTGCCGGGGAAAATATTAAAGAAGTGCGGCAAGATAGAGGAATTTGTCTCTGTGAGCATTTTAATTTCAAAACTGCACAACTGTGGATACTTTTTGCCGGGTGGGAACTTTGTCATGAAGGACTTTTTTTTTCTTGCCACTGACACACACACCCTCTTGAGACTTGGCCAAAGGGGATGAGATACTCGTCCTCTCCGGAGGTGGGAATATATGCGGAGAATACACAAAATTCTCCATGGTTCTTGGGCCAAGACCACGGGAAGATGGGTGGATTTTTTCGCCCGAAGGATGGATGGCAAGTGGGAGAGAAAAATTCGCACAAAACCCCTGAAGACGAGGGGGTAACATAATGATATAGCATGAGGGATTACAGAGTGATTTATGGAGGATCTACAAGAAATATGGGAAGAGTGTGTCGGCAATTTTTATTGGGCATTTTAAAAAGCAAGTAAGACATTTTGCTCTCCACTTCTTCAACTGTTCCAGCAGGAGGGAGAGGCTTTTCCGAGGATCCCACCACATCCACTTCCACATGAGCCTCTCTTTCAGTGTCCTAAGTTCTTTGTTTGCCATTTTGGGAAAACTTCCTCAGCACTTTTCACACCAAATTTTTCATGGTTTTCGCAAGAAAATCTTAGCTGTTATGGTTAAAAATTCAGAAATTATATTGAGGGGTCAATAAACCGAAAATTGACAATAGTTTTACTTAGATTGTTAAATACAATTGAATATATTATTGAAATAAACGTGCGAGAGAGAATAAAGTGAAATTTTAATATTCAGTTGTCGATTGAGAGAACTTACACGAAAAACCAAAAGTCACTATCTCATACCGTTTGCCTCTAAATCCTCTAGAAAAATTAACAAATGAATAAACTGACGCACAGAATATCATTTCTTTCAAAAATTCAAATTAATTAATGGTTTTGTAAAGACAGCCTGCTTTACTTTTTCTGCCAAGTCGGTATTCTTTCCGTACAGAAGTAGATCTTGAAAAATTCGAAAATCTATTTGAAGATCCAAAAAAGAGACTTTCTTACTTCTTGATAATTCCGCAAGGTGGCTGAGGTATATCCTGTTCAAATTTCGAAGTGCTCAAGTATCAAAATGTGACGGTCTTCACATTATTGTGAGGAAAAACTGAAGAACGACGTTAACTGTTCTTGCCCCAGTATTTAATCACTCCATAATCGCTGAGTAACTCTTTTGCCAGCTTTTTAGAGCAATATTTGATAAATTTTCCCCACCTTGTTCGAAAATTTAATATCAAAATTCGAAATTAAATTTGAATTCTTCGAACTTCAACGACTTTTTGTGCAAATAGAGTTCCATTTACCTTTCATCCAAGAGACTATTGGAGAATCAAAATCTACTTGTGATCGGGCTCATTATATCAACAGAGTTTAAATCCTTGATTATTATAAACTGTATTTCTAAAAAAACAACTTACCTGTTAAAATTTTTCTTTGGAAGTCCCTTAAACTTATGTATGATCCAATATAATAACTAATTATAGTTAGACATAAATTGCTATAAAAGTTTAGCAAAAAATCATCAAAATAAGTAATATTTGAATTGAAAATAATTTATAATACAACATAACCTTCATTTAGTAAATATTTTATTATATTTTATTTAGTTATTTGCTATAATATGTCTCTACATTGACTCCCCCATATCATGTTTCTGCCGCCGTCTCAGCATTGACAACCAGGCTTGAAAGCGAAACGGAGACAATTCTTCTTTTCAGAATAGGGTCGAAGGAACACCTCTTCAACTGGAAACCCCTATTGACACTTTCGTTAAAATGATGAAATTTATTTAATGTATCTGGTAAAATGCAAGGAATATGATTTTTTTCTGTACTCTACCTTTTCTTATAAAAGGAGATGTTCAAATTTTATATCTTAAATCGGTACTGAAACTATCAATAAGTATGGCATGATAAATTCTTGAAGTGTCAATAGGTGTTCATTTCACCCTATAATGTATTAAATTTAAAGACCATTAATATTTTTAAATTTTGATATTTTATGCATTAGTTTAAACTATTGAGGATGGACATTATTCGACAAAATTTCTAGACCGTTAAGATTTCTTGAAAAATTTGAGAACTATTTTATTCCCCCTATTCTTTTTTTGTGATGTCTATATTTTTTGACCCCCTAGTATCCAATGGAAATATAGGAAGTGAGAAAGCGCTGGAATACCCAAGAATAGTAATAAACACCTCACGCTCTGATGCAATAATTTATTTTATCCTCTATGTACATAATATTAATTATACTTTTTGCATATTTTTCTCTTTTTTTCACACCTCCCTGAGGAATTTGTGTGTGAGAGAAAGAGATATGAAAAATGAGCTGGCAATTCATTATATGGCGCTAATTTTATAGCACTTCATGTCCGCCTGTTAGCACCTGATGTCCTGGATTTTTTTCCATCTGTTTTCATTTCTTATTTAGTTTTTCTCATCCCACTATAAATTATATCTATCTCTCTTTTGCTTCATTTTTTTCGCTCATTCTACAATTTTTTAATGATGGAGAAATTTTTGCAATGTGTGCCGAAATGGGAATTATGGGGAGAAATTCCAGGGAAAGATGCTGAATAATTTTCCCATAAATCTTGGCTCATCAAAATGCAATTGCAAACAACAAATTCAACCTACGCGTGAATTTTTCATACAAGGACTTTATGCTCTTTTTTGTCGAGCTTCTTCGTTAAATAATTCGTTGTCTGGTTTCTTCTCAAAAAACGTGGTAAAAAATCAGAAAATAAATTACAAATGTTCATAATAAATTATGCTATGCTTTCTCTTTATTGGAGACAAATATTCTATGTCTCTGAGGATTCAAAGGAACTATTAGATAGAGTGAGGTCATGACTTATGGACGTAAAAGACTTATGGACAGCCGTTAGAAATCTTCAATTTTTACCTGAAATAGATCTCGAGGTATTACAAAATTACCATTGTGATTAATAATTTTGTGATTTTTCGCAAATTGAAAATATCTGAAAATTTTTCATAATAATCTCTATACACTATTGAAATTTATGTACATACGGGACATTATAAAAGATATTTTGACAGCTTTCCCTATTTTGGCGTAAAAAATTGAGTCAATATACAAAGAATTGGAAAATGAAAAGGGGAAATCTTTCTTCTGAATATTTTTTTAGTACATGGCTGTTCTCAAGTATCTCTGCATTATCGACTTTTTTGTGTAAGTTCCTGTCTTGACTAATTTCCACAGTCCTCGTCTTGTTCCAAAACCACCAAATAGTTGTGACAGGAACCAATACTAGCAAAATTCGATTATATAAAAGCGCCTAAGAACAGCCATGTACTAGAAAATGTCTATAGAAGAATGATTTTTCGGCACTCACTTACTTAGGCCTCATTCCATCCTTCAACTTAGTAAAGATATCACTGGATGATAACTGAGTTCCAGAGGAATGAGTTTTGTAGTTAGTGAATTCAAGGAAGTTGATCACTTTACGGTGTTAAAAGATATTGGACTCCTAAACCTGAGGAAGAATTTTTGATGTAGGGGAAGTAAGTTTCTGGACATTGTTTTTAGCATGTAACTGTTCTCACGTGCTTCTCTATTGTCGACTTCTCGTTGTATTGGTTCCTGTCACGACTGCTTGGTGCTTTTAGAACACGATAAGAACTGACGGAAATAGTCGTGACAGGAACCAATACAAGGAGAAGTGGATAAAGCAGAAGCACTTGAAAACAGTCATGTGTAAAAAAAAATTGAAGAGAATGATTTTAACGTATCAGTTTTCATTGAAATAGAAACATTTTGGGCTTTGATCTGATAGAATTTTTTCAGTTTTCTGTAATATTGCAAAACTATAGAAAAAACATAAACAAAACTATTGATAAAATTAAAAAAAAACTTTGGTGCTTCCAAAGGTTTTACATACATACATATATATATACATATATACATTTTCCAACGTTTTTTTTCTCTGACTATAGTAAATTTGGTGGATAAAATACATGTATTGGCCAAGAGAATTCCATATATTTCTTATGGAAATTCGTTGTAGGGTGACAAGGAGCTGAAAGAATCATTTAGAATAATAGCATCATGATGAATTTTTGAGATTCTAGTCGAGTGCGTGTTGGAAGTTGAAGAGAATGCATTGTGAATTCTAATGCAAATCAATAGCATTCGCGGTAATTGCAATTTTATTCAACATGCACTTTGTGGACAGTTTTTTCGGCGATACCACCGTCATGCAAATGAGCTGCAAATGTTCTGTACCATTCAAATGACGTCCTCCAGAGTAAATTTCGACAATTGATGTGACAAGTGTACTAGCCACAAATCAGGTAGAACATGACTACAAAAAAAGTCGACATATGAGGAGAACAAAGCACAATTTAATTATTGTTTGTTTTCTCAAAGTTATTGTTTATGTGGGATTTTTCTCTGGGTTGTTTGTTATGCAAAACACCACGAGGCGCCTTCGAGGGCATCCGCGAACTGAGCTGAGAGTCAATGGAGCAATTTATCAGGTTGAATCGTCAGTAATTTGAACAAGAAACACCATCCCAAAAATAAAGTTGTTTCTCCCTTTTGATTTTCCTTTTTTATATGGTCCTTCGACACATTTCTCAGTGGTCAATTTAGTAAAGAATGAGATGGTAACACACATAATAATTAGTTTATGCTTGTTTTCACTTTTTCTGGATCTCTTTCTTGAGTTCGTGAATCTTGTAGCAAATAGAAGTCTCACTGGAAATTTGAGAACAGTCCAACATTTTTAAGGTCCAATACAAGTGGTGAAAGATGTTTAGGTTCTACTTGAAATTACAGGACTTTAAATAAATTAAAACTAATATCCTCAGCTTCTAATAAACATATAGAAATCCTTTTAAAAGGCGGGAAAGGTCTAGTAGATTACAATGCGATAATTTTGAATAGAAAATCTAATAAATACTCGATTTTAAGATTTCCTCACCGTTTCATATAGAAATAAAAAAAAACGCGAAAAAGAGATCTGCATTTTCTCTTTGCCCATCTGAGACAGTAAAGAAATCTTAAATTTAAAAATTAGATTCTGTTTAAAATTACCCAAATATATCCTATAGTTAAATATACCCCCTGGTTTTATATTTAATTTAATAACTTAATTTTCATAACTAAAATATACGGCAGTAAAGCTTTTTAACTTTCTATTGAAACATTTATAATCATTTTCAGTTAATATCTTTGAAAGTTTCCTAATTTTTTTCTCAAAAAACTTATCTAACTTAACTAACTTAAAATAGTAGCTGAGAAATGTATTCAACTTGATCAAATATATATTTGATTTCAGAACTCATCGCCATGAATTCAGAAAAAAATAAGACTCTGGAAATCTCCCCCTTTCTCAAATAATGATATTCAAATGGCAAATTGAGGAATTTTTGAATAATTTTTCTCATCAATGAAAAATAAGATTAAAAATCTTCTACCGCCTCTGCAATTTTTTTTCTTTCAAATACATTTCCGGTGAATGGTAACATACCTCGCGGGCTTATTTTTCATGTTGTAATTTTTCACTGTTTGTCAAAGTATTTTTGTCAATAAATCACACCGAAAAATTAGCATATTGCTCCAATTTTTTTATTTCCACTGTCTTCTTTTCAAGCATCTCTTTGGCTTATTTTTCTGGCTCGGAAACTGCATCTCAATAAATTGTATTAATACTTTGCACAAATATTGGATCATGTTCTTTGCACTTTTTCTCCGCCATTGATCCCTGCTTGGATTTTTTTTATTGTGTGGCCATTTCCTTCTCTATAAGAAGATGAGGGGAGGTGGGCTAAGGAGAATGCTGTATGAGAGAGATTTTTGAATAATATAAATCAGAGATTTTCTTGAATAACATTTTTACTTGGAGATTTATAACCGAGCATGTTGTGTTTACATGGAGTTTTTGGAGATTCCAACATAGATATAGTTCTTGTGGATTTTTTTTCTCTTAAACTTATTCTTCATCATCTTGAAGCAAAGTTCTTGTGTGCTGAATCCCGATGCGTGTTTTATCATACATATAGGAGAGAGGACACATGAAGAAATAATAAAATGAAATATAAAGTAGAATGTCCACCAGAATCACACCTTTGACCACTTGCATGAATTACGAGGTCTTCCTCTGACAGCTTAAATTGTGAGAGGTTCTGAAATTTATTATTTTACCTCAGTTTTACACTGTTAATTTGCAACATGGTTAATCCAATTAATATTTTATTTAAATCCCTTTACTGTTAAAAATTCATAGGGGAAGCGTGTTATTCTTATAGATTTCACCCACGACGTTTTTAGGAAATTTGAGGCATTGGACTATAGCTATTAAAATATAATATCATAGTTTGCCAAAATTAATTCAATTCAATTCAATTCATTAAAAACATATTGAAAAAAATGAGACGTTCAAAGCTTGATTCGTTCGAAGATAGCGTGCTTTCCCCTATGTATTACAATATTTAGAAAATAATTTTTTTTTATTTTATTTATTTATTTATTGAAATACGCTCGAGTTCCTTTACAATATACCGCCCCACACGGCAACGAGGATTCGAGCGGCGTCTGCCGCCGTCATTCATTACAGCCTCAGTGGTTAAAATTTATTAAATATTGTCTTAATTTTGAAGAAGTATTGGTTATAGACGTAAGTCAAATAAAGTGATTTTTTGCAAAATACTTTTTTTTTTGCTTTTTGGATCCTCTTTTGGCACCCTCTAACTTCCCTGCAAATATTACAAACTCACTACGTGGACAAACTCACAATTAAAAATTTAAAAAAGAATTGTAAAAGTGTAAGTCCGACAATACACAACCTGTGAAAGGGTTTTCCGTCGTTTTCACTCTGGAGGTTGGTCACCGACGCTAAGACGATGATGGCCGCAATGTATAGTGGAAAGAATATGAGTATTTGTAAATAGTTATGAAATAATAAATGCATACATACATATTATAGTTGGAAGTTAATTATTTACCAAAGTCATTGCACTATTTTTTATAAAAGAGGCGTCATCAGACACGTTTTCATTTCAAGTAGGACAATTTTTAATTTATTAAACATTCCATTTGTAAATACAAAAATTATCAATAAGAACGTGGTCATTAAAAATTACAAAAAAAATTATTAAAAATAATGAATAAGCAACACAGGAATTATTTAAAAAAAAAACATTAAAAAATATTAATAAGTCAGTAAAATAAAATATCATTAAATAATTTAAAATAGCAAGGAATTTTAAATTGCCCTAACTCTCTCATCCGAAATCCGCCAAATATAAAATCAACTTGAAAATTAAAAAAAAACAATTCACAAAAATATTCATAAGAAGATATAAAATTTCGAGTAATTTCTATAAGAACTTTCTTAAATTTAAATAGAACTTGTGAAACTTAATATATTTGATTTTAATTGCAATCCATTTCTAGCAGTGTTTTTCATTCAATAGTTTGTATGAGATGTTGTATCAGTTCTGACCTCATATATCAGTCATATTCTTGGAAGGGAATTCTTGTATTTCTCCTAAGTCATCTCTTTCTTCTTTGCCAGCGAAATACACGACAAAACTGATATGTTTCACAATGAGAATTTTCCATGGAATACACAAGATAATTTCATTGGAGGAAAAGCTAGAACAAAACATGGAGTAATGTGATTGAATTTTTGAAAAATATCCCATTCTTGCTGACCAAATATTTTCCAGAACCGACTGGTCAACACATTTATCAATTACTCATAAAAAGATCTGTTTTTGGAAAAAAATCTTAAGAGCTTTCTAGGATCAGGATTTTTTCTTGATTGATGCCCAGGTTACATAATATAACAATAAGGATTATACAATGTATAAAATACCACATTAAAAAAAATAGAGAAGAAATGAAATACAATCTCATCTGAGAAAAACTTACGGGAGTATCGCAAATCATTGAGTTTGGCATTGACTTTTTTTTCGAAAAAAAGGCGAGAAAAATTTGCAATTTTCATTGAGAGAATCATCGTTTTCCTTGCCCTTCCCACTGAAATGCTATTTATTTTTATAAAAATATATCTTGTGTTCGACGTTGTGGAACATTTTTATTTCGTATTTATTCGTGATCACACAATCCTTATTCTACGCACTATTTATTCCAATTGCTCTGTCTCTTCTTCTCACTCTCAAGATCAAGATGAGCCCGGAAAGTTGGATGGGAAAAGAAATGGGGTGACAGTGAATAAATAAATCTTTAATACTCATTTGAATACTAGCCCCATTTTCCTTAAAATTCATCTCACATTTTGCTGGATTTTTCATGATTTTTTTCTCCCGGCAAATTAATTTGCCGCAAGCTTTAGTGTTTGTCTTCCTCACAGCGGGAAATTGGGAAAAATTTTTCAATTGAAATCAATTGAATTAATTCGCGTGGGATTCCACTCTGCAATTTTTCCAGCAGATGGAAAATTAACGTTTCTGAATTGGATTAAGAAAATTAATTGGATACTGTCTTCAAGATGATTGAAATGATCAATTGGCTTAAATTAAAATTCATCACTACACTGAATTAATTTGAAATACTTCTACAAATGTTCATTTATTACATTCTTTATTAATCTATTAAAAAATCTTTCATTTACTGTTCGGAGTATTTGTATTATAATAATATAAATTTAATTTGCAAGAAGGTGCGAAGATATTTTGTCAATATTCAAGAGCAGAAAGAAATTTAAAGAAATCGTGTACAACACTATTTATTTTAATAATTTTTTTTTAATTTGTAAAATATCACAACATCTTCAATAGACACTGCAATGTAATACAAAAAATATTGAAATTAAATATAAATATTAAAAGAAAAATATTTTTTTTTAAAAGGTGTTCATCAATATAACAATTTATTTGAATAATCCTGGTAAGTGTACCAAATTCCGGCCAGCTTGGAACTTCGGCCACTTCCTCAAATTTTCCTGAGGAATGTGTTCCTCAAATTTCCATGAATTTTTAGCTTTTGCCTAGATATTTTACAATGCAAAATATAACAAAAAATGTTGATGAAAAAATGATGTGAAAGAGACTTTTAAAGAATTCCGGAAGGTCAAGAAACTCTGAGAATTATGTAGCCGAAATAGGTCACCAATAGCAATGTCTACATTTTTATTAATTTTAAAATGTATTAAAAATGATTTTAGAGAAAATAAAGACGATAAACTGTCTACAGGGTTCCAAGTAACACTTCTTAAAAAGAGAAAACAAAAAAAAATGTATTAAGAAGGGACAGATAATCCTAACCGGTTTATGTAGGTGAGATTCTTAACCTGAGCTAACTCGGAATGCATGCAAATTTGATTTAGAACTGAAGAACATTCAGTTAGGGGGAAGTGGGGTACCTTTGAAAGTAGGGCGCCTTTGAAGTTAGGATTTTTCACTTATTTTTAAATAAAATTGAGCCTTATCGTGATATAATTTAGCAGAGCACAAATATTATATTTAAAACTTGAAACTTTGGCGCTTGCATGCAAGTGTACCGAAATTTGGCACACTTGCCCTATATGAAAGAACTCAAACTTTTACAAAATTGTCAAAAGGTTAAACTGTTAGGGGTTGCAATTTATAATTTTATCAAAATTTTGTAAAATATTTTTTCTATATTTGGAAATAAACTATCTTCAATATTGTCTACCATGATAAAAGCAAAATTGTTGAAAGAATTCGAAGATTTGCATCAAAATATTCAGGATCGTGACATTTTTCTTCTCTGAGCGATTAAAATGTGAGCGTGAAGAATTATCTTGAGGAATAAACCCTCTTTTTCAACCCTTCCAATTGATGACATGGACAATAAATTTCCAAATTAAAGAACACTTCTTGTGGCTTTTCCAAGTATACTCTCCAAAAACGGGAGATTAATATGAAAATTGTGCAAGGGAAGCAGATGGAAAATATCACCCAACTGCGTGCCTTTCAAGTGCTTCTTTTACTTCTTTTAAATATTCAACAAGATTCTGCGTTATTTTTCTTTATGGCTGAAAATTCGCCTTTTAGCAATTTTGGGGTGGAGTTGCGTGTGAAATATGTGGAAAATTTTGCGGCAACTTTTTTTTTGGCTGCGCCAGAACGCTTCTGCGGAGAGAATCGTGACGAATTTTTATTAGGGAATATGTCTTTTCTTGAGAAAATTTATTGAGACTTTTTTGTAATTGAGTTTATCCTGGACATGACCCTTTTTTCGTGAATTGACAAGAATATTTGATGTAGTATTTTGTTGGAACCGTAGATGCTGGTGACTGCAATCAGGACGTAATATAGTACCCTTGCTTTTTGTAAGCTTTGCTTTAATTCTAGTATATAAGGATGAAGTTTTGACCATCCATAAATGTCTTTATGATATCTCATCCTTAAGTGTTACAATTAGAGAAAAGCTTAGGGGGCAGGAGGGTTGCAACGTCCACCCCCAGCCCCGGAATGCAAAGTCACTCACATCTACGGTATTTTTGAAGTAATATTTTCAAATGAAATATTGTGAAATCCCAAAATTAGTTAAATAATCTTAGCAAAGGGAAAGTGAATAGGTTTACCAACTGGTTGGCGTCTTAGGTTTGATTTAATGGGTTTTCTGATTACTGGCTAAAATAGAATTATAACTGACTGAAATGAATTTTTTCTGACCATTTTAATTTTTTTCTGATGAAATTTATTTTTCAAAGAACAATTTGTTAATGACCGAAAAAATTTTTACCTTTATTAAAAAGTAGTGATAATTAAATTGGTCCTTCATCCCCTCAAAATAATTATATTAAGAAATTGACACATTCGAAAGTTGAATTACAAAGTTATATACTCACCACTTAATCTTAGCAAAAATAATGTGCCTACAGTAACCCCCAAAAGACGTCTAAGTGAGTAATATGTTGCGGAAGGGATCCACATTTATTTTCCCGTCCTGTAAGAGGACTTTTCTCTCCTCTTTCGTGGATACACTAAAGATTATAAATAAATAAATTTAGATCCGTACAATTTGTTTCAATTTCAACTTTAAATCCCTTTTAAAATCCCGAAAAACTTCTTCCTTTTTGCATCCTCCTGTGTTAGTGGTTGTTTGGCTCTAACACATTTAAATTTATACCTTTAAACTAACACAGGCAAATGCTAGAAAATTCCTGGTTTGAGGAAGGGTACAATGTGAGAGGGTTTTTTTTTGAAAAAGAGGGAGAGTATGCCTGAGGCTTAGAAATCCACCCCAAAATGG
The DNA here is from genome assembly GCF_024763615.1 of Phlebotomus papatasi. Classification (NCBI taxonomy): domain Eukaryota; kingdom Metazoa; phylum Arthropoda; class Insecta; order Diptera; family Psychodidae; genus Phlebotomus; species Phlebotomus papatasi. Next base: position 545,096 of record NC_077222.1, on the reverse strand, counting down.
CAAAAATCGACATTTGAAGGCAGAGATGCAACACAGAAGGTGAAATACAGGAAAATCCCGAGCATAGAATGTCTGGTGGACTTGACATGGCCAGAGACGAATAGTCCCAGGAAGGTGGATAAAAAAGCCAATGGCGAGGGCTGCAAAATACGGTGTGTGTTCGACATGGTTGAATTTACATGCCTCTCTGTAACAATTGGCCTGGGAGTGTGAGAGGAATGTGAAACAATTGCGCCATCATTTGGAAATTTACAGCCCTCTGGATTCTCTCAATCTCACCCCTTTGACATTGCTCTATCCTCTTGCAGGACTGCTTCCCCCGGATTCAAAGCCTTCCGTGTCGGATTAGGTATTAGTCGATATATGAATTAAAGTTTGAGGTTGAAGAATTTTGACTGAAACTTTGAAAATTGTGGTATTAATAATGAAAATTACCGTAAGTCTCTATCAAAAAGTATCTGCAGAATTTCACTAAATAAGGTTAAGTTCAATTTACTTACATAGGTGGCGCTACATCCCATTACTCCACTAATGAAGGTCTCCCTTTACTCCACTTCCTGAAGGTCTCAAAATCTATAGATCACTCATCTTTAATAATCCATTCCTAAGTTACATTTTTCCTAAAATTCGTGATTGATGAAAAATTACAGCAATTGGAGCAAGTGTACCAAATTTCGGCCAGCTTGCAATTCCGTTCACTTTTTTATTCCTCGAATTTCCACGAATTTATATTTCCTGCATACCCTAGTGATTATGCAATGCAAAAAATAACAAAAAATGTTGCTTCGACGAACGAGATGATGTGTAAAAGACATTGGAAACGTAGTCTAGGTCGCTATCGAAAAGTCCGCCGTATCGGAAGCTCCTTGCGAGTTTTCGTCCCTATTAACACTCTCTAGGAGAACGAGATCCCTTGTTCGTTAACCTCAGGTTCGTAACTTCCCACTGGGGTTGGCTACCTAATTTTCTATCACTCATCTGATTGTAACGATTCCATTGAGACCCCGGAAATTCACTTTGCCCTTATAAAATAAGGACAAAAAATATGAAATTCTAATAGGGTGAAAGGAACGTCTATTGACACTTTAAGAACTCGTGTCAGCACCTATTGACACCCTACTCTGTACTATTTGGGATATGAAATTTAAACATCTCTGTTTATAGTGAAAGGTGTATTACAGAAAAAACGTTATATCACTTATATTTTACTAGATACATTAGGGGAAAGTCGTCTGCCTTCAAACGAAAAATGGAGTTCCAAATTTAAGATTTTTTTCTGAAGAATCCACAAAATGGATTTTATTTTCTACTACACCAAAAAATTCTCTTGTTCATTCGGCGTATATGATTACCTCATTTAGCACTCACAAGTCCTCAGTTTTTCCTTCTGAGGAAATTAAAAAAGTGATGTCGATTTGTATGAAGGCAGCTGGCATAGTCTGCCTTTAAACGCGAGGCAGCTGCCTTTAAATGTTTTTTTTTCACTGAGAATATTGAATCAATAAAACTAAATGGGCTATAAATGATTAGGTTGAAGCCTAACGCACTCACTAAAATCATCACTGCAGTCAAAAGACATTAAACAATAACTTTTCTTCACATTTTTCTGAAGCCCTGTTTTGCACATGAAAATTTGGAAGAAAAAGCCATTCAAGTTGACAATTGTCAACTTGAAACATCCCGGCCGGAGCAAGATAGCAGGTTATAAGTATTTGTATGACGTTCGTCAGAGAAAAGTAGGAGTTCGATTTCACATGTTTTGATGTATGGAAAGATAGGATTTAAAGGCACACGACATTAGCATTTAAAGGCTACTGCAGGGTGATATTTGTAAATTTTTGCCACCCACAAAAATTGTGTCATCTGAACCAAAATGTATTAACAGAAATATTAAGCCTGATTAACCTTCTATGCGTCACAATGGAAGATTTATTTGTAAAATGATTTTTACTATAAAAAATCACATGATTTGTGGAACATCAAAATTACAGTTTAGAGCTCATTTTCATTTTTTTTTATCTAGCATCTAGGAAATTGGAGCTAGGCTCTCCATTTTTTGATGATTTGTGAGGATGATGGATAGCTACCTAGTAGTTAATAGAATATAATTTATGCTTTTGAGAACAACGAAAAAATCGCAACATTTGAAGGCTGCTGCATTTAAAGGCAGACGACTTTCCCCTAAATAATTTTCAACATTTTGGTAAAAGTGTCAATAGTGGTTCCCTGTCGAACAGACGTTCCTCCGACCCTAATACAATTTGAAATTTTTGGAATTTACTAAGATAACAACTCACTGTCATGTTTGTATCAGAAGAAAACTCGGTAGATGGGGTTATCCGCGCTATAAAAACTATTTACAAAATTTATTTTCTGGCCTTTTCTTATAAACGCACCGATATTGAGTTAAAAGATTTCCAACAAATGTGTCAAAAAAATTCCTCAATAAGAATTGCCTATTAAGAGCATGAAATTGAAAATTTAAAATAAATTTTCCATACTTTCGTTGAAATTTTCATCACTTTAAAAGCAATTGACCAATGATGAGAGTGACAAGTGGCGTGGACAAGAAGTCCAATAATGGTCGTTCGTCCAAAAGAGATCAACCCTCGAGGACGAACTACAGGGCTGCTCGGGTACACAGAAAAAAAAATCTGGAAAATGCAAGAGTGTGTCTGCAATTGGTGGAATAAATTAGCGACGGTTTCATATCATTTTGCCATTAGTCAAAACGACACACAATCTGGTACATTTTGAGAAAGAGACGAGGGAATCTCTTTGTGCAGTGGAAAAACTGTCACCAATAAATCACGACAAATGTCACGGACTTATATACATTTCCTTAAATAGAACAACATCCCAGGATTTGAGGTGATGAGGGAATTTCTTATGTATAATTTTAGAGGAATTTCTTACCTCTAGTTCTTCTGTCGTTGGATTTTATCTTAGAAAAAAATGCTGACAGAGGTGCAAATTAATATCTTTCTCTTTTGTGTTAGAAAAAAAATATCAATTTCTGAGTATGTTGGCTTGCTGACTAAAAGCGCTGCTAGACATTGAATTCGAAATTATACTGTTTTATAATTTCAGAACTCCGTAGTATTCAATTCAGATTTTTATTTATTTACTTTTTTTTGAAGATTTTAACTGAACGATAAACAAATGAGCGCAGAGAGTCGTCCGCCAGTGACAGATAAACTGATCGTTGCTGATTAGTTCCTCTAATTGACAGATCACAGCAAGATAAACCGTAAATGTCAAACTTTCTAACCACTTACCGCGTCATCTTCCTATACCATTGAGCTACAATATTTTTGATTTTCACGGGAAAATTTCATTTTATTAAAAATGCATTGAAAATCACTTCACTGTCCTATTGGAAATTTAAACTGGAATTTCACTGGAAATTTCTATTTTTTTCAGTTCTATAAATGTCTGGTAATAGTTTAAATTCGCCAAAAGACTTGCATTACTCCAAGAGGTTGAAAAAAAAACCAGAATGCCAAGAAAAAACACTTTGAAGGACAAATTTCAATAGGGGACAATTTTTTCTCTGTTTACAATTTTACAATTTTCTATGGTGATTTTCCTGGGATTTCTGCTTTTTTCTGCCTTCTAATATTTCTGCCACATTCTGCACGAATTACATTTATGATTTTTGACAACCTTGACTCCTCTGAACCACACAATTGCAAGTGATGAATTTAAATACGAACAATACTACGCAATTTCTACACTTGCTCAGGTGAAAAAGACCAAGGACTTTAGCAATTGTGCTGGCTAACCTAATTTTTTCCGTATGATTTTTTTTCTTTATGTGTCTCCTCATCTCAGAAACACACCTAGAATCTCACTAAAAAAAAGATGAAAACATAATTTATGCGTGCCAACATTGAGGTCAGAACGAAACTCAAAAAAAAAAACAGAATTTGCACTCGAAAAAAAAAACACGCGCGCTTTTTGACTATCGAAAGGATGATAAACAGCATATGCTCTATGGGATAGCATATAGTATGGAGCAAGAGTAAAATAAAAGAGTTTGTCTCTCCCGAAGAGGAAACAAGACAAACTCCATATGATATCGCCAACAACTCAATTCAGAAATTATTCAATATTATAAGAACCGAAGCAAGTGGAAAGAAGAAGAAATCGAGCAAAACACTGTACAAATGCAATTCGATGGCAAATAATAAATCATCTGCGAGAAGTGGAAAGAGTCCAAATGTCGATAATGTTGGTGCGTGTTTCGAGAAATCACTTCAAACTCGCCTTATTTATGCACTATTACAATAAATATTGTTGTGGTGTGTCTGTGAAGTTACAATTTTATTGAGATGATTCTTCCTCCGGACGCTTTTTGCATCACCATGTACTCAAGAAAATTGCCGCAAAGAATTTCAAATGATTCGCAAAGTTGAATGGGAAGCAAAAATACAAAGGGAAGAAACAAGTTGAGGGTAGTGTACATTTCACTAAGCTATCATACCAGACGATACTGTTTAGAACATTTTACTTGGTATGGCCTAATGTTGTCTTGGCTAACTGGAGTGATATGATAACTTATTTTCGATACTATTGACTATTGATGCTGAAAAATTAAAACGATGGCTGCACTTCCTGCAGCTAATCTCTTTCTTTTAAGAATATCACAATGAGTAGCCAAATAATGCGTAAAAAGTCGACATTCACTTAATCTAACAGATATAGGTTTATCGATACTATCGATTAGATAGTGTCGAAAAGCTATCATTCCATCCCTGATTTCAAATTTTTTTCTCAGACTACCTAAATATGCGATAAACTGTGACAATTTACGAAGTTTTTGTTCAATGTTAGGGGATGGACCCATGCTTTGCACGGTCCCAAGCTTCATAATAATTAAATTTTGTTTTCCAATAAATGTGCAAAACATGGGCATTTTCTTGGCTAGTAAGGTTCTTGGCTAATTTTCTCAAGACTCCAGATATTCAGCAAAAAGAAAATATTTTACATAAAAAATCACGAATTTCGAACTTTGTGAAATGACTTTTCTTTTTCAATTTTTTTTATTTTCATTTATTTTTTTCAGCAAGAAATTCTTTAGAAACACAAAATAGAATATCCAAAGATTGTATATTGCATATTTTGATATAATAAACTACTCTCAATTTTCCAGAAAAGCGCGTAGAATTTTCCGGCTTATATATGATCCTATTGTCGGCAAGATAAAAGTTTATGAAAGTGTTTTCGTGCCAACAATGTGGTTGGGTCATTGTTTTTCTTTGTGAAATCCAGGAGGAAAATATCTTGCTCCTGGACATTTCATCTTATATCTGATGAATTATAACATATTTTGCAATATTTTAGAGTATTCTGCAAGCGTCTCATAATGTGCAATTGTATTGTGTGTGAATAAATATGTAGATAAGTTTATTTTTTCCAAATACTACTCAAAATATTGTGACAGAGACTGTTCAAGGGATTACCAGGAAGATTCCTTAAACACCAGGAGTACAGTGTTCATCAAAACAATCCAATTTGCCATGGTTTTGGCCAAATTAATAACTTCAAGCAAAAAAAACACTTAGAAAGCACGTGATACACATTAATTGTCACTGGTGAGAGTCCAAATGTGTAATTTGTGTTTGAATCATTCAATATTCAAAATTTGATATATTTGTTGATAAAAAGGTAGGCTTGGCCCGCAAAATTTGATATAAATTCATTTATAGCATTAATGCGAAAAATTAGTGCGATTTTCTCTTTAATTTTTTAATGTGAAAAATATTTATGCTTTGAGTAAATTTAAACTTATTTTTGCAGGCCAAGTCCACTTCTTTAACAAAAAATAGAAAAACCACAAATATTAAGTGACTCAAAGACACAAAGAACATATTTTTGGATGCTCACAAGCGACAAATAATGTGAATCACATTAAAATTTTAATGTGCAAGTGTGATAACGCCGTTAAACTTATTCATAGTATAGGTATTTCAAATCAAGAAACACAACATTTTCCCCGAAAAAAGTATATATATTAAAAAGTTGCTTGAAAAAGAGGTCCCACAAAATCTAAAAAAAAAAGAAATTTGAAATTTGAGAGATAAATTGTTTGACTAACTGCAGTATTTTTCCCATTACATTTCTGGTATATTTTCAAAATCAATAAGAATTTCATAAATAGAAAGCACTTTTTGGCGTCTAATAAAGAAATATCAAATTTTAGAAGCATATTTTGAAGTATACTTTTAGAAATACACTTATAATAGGGAATAGAATTGTTGTAGGGTAATTAGACCAAATTTATGACATCGAGATTATACTTGATAGAAAAAAAATAGTTTTAGAATCATGTTTTGTGTTGTTTAGTGTCCTCTCACAAGACTTTTTAGTTGACCTATCAATTTTAATAAGTATACCTTTTATCCTGTAAATTTTTATTTATTTTTATCTGAACCATCAGTTATGTGGTGTACAAGAAATTTCAGACTAGTTCTTCCCTTGCACTTTGTAACAAAAAAATCCTGCAAACAGATCCTGAAATCCAATTGCTTCACTATTTATTAAGGTATGAATTGCCGACCAATTGACGGGATATAGTCTACAAGTGAAGAGATGTATTTTATCCATAGAAATTCAACACATCTTCCATCATCGTCACTTTGATGGATGATTCTTGCACCCACACACCTTCTTGATTTATTCTTGCATTTTTATGCTTCATGTTTCTCCAACTGCCCATATATCCTCTTTGACATATTCATAAACAGTTTCTTTGGGCCTCTTCAGTGGAATGCTGTCTTTCGAATTACTTTTCCAGAGTCTATGGATTAATAATTGAGTTGTGAAACATGTGTTTGTAACAAAAAAAAGGGGGAAGTTTCGCTGTTTTTTGTGTCCTTCAGGGAAAAGTCATTGCCATCTGTTAAGTTGAATTCCTGGAGACTCTGGACACGCCTGGTTATTTTTCTATATATGAATTTTCCAAAAGTCAAAATATTTGTGAAAGTTAAGGGATGGGCTAGAAAATATGGTGGACTGTGGTGAAATATTTACGGACAAACGACTGGACAATCGTTGCTCTGGTAAATTTTTGAGTTATAGCTCGGTAATAACGTAAATTTTAGCAAACCCATCCAATGACAAACCATTATCTGTCCATGAATCAGTTTTATACACATTTATTTGAGTTGTTTTTTTTCTCTCTCTCAGCTTTTTTTATGCCTCATCCCTTTAGAAGGAAAATCATTGAAATATTATCTCTCCCCCAAGATAAATGGCGGGAAATATTTAAAACAATTAATATATGGAGAATTTTATGTTAGGGGAGACCGGGGTACCTATAGCCAGGGGTAAAAGTAGACAGTGGATTTTTCTCGTTTTTCTTAAAATGTACATCGAGCAAAGTATTTTTTAATGAAAGTAGGAACACATCCCCATATTCCCAGAAATATTTATAACTCTGATCCTGTTATCCTACAATTTAGAAGCATTTCTATAAAATGGGTATAAAATTGTAGTTTTGATGTTACAGTGTTTGGACCAGCATTTGGTTTTCTGAGTTTCTAGTCAAGATTTCATAGTTTTACCTCGTTTCTGGTTTAATAAACCTAATTAAAAAATATTTTTCACTTGGATAATTATTATCCGCTTTTTTATATAAGATAATAAGCACTGAAACAGCCCTCGGGGCAATTGTAGCCACTCTTCCGTGGCGGGCTAAAACTATCATTGTTTTTTCACTAATACATGGATAATTGTTAGATGAAAAAGTACTATTGATATTCCAAGCAATATTGCCATTTGTATGAGCAACTTGAGAAATAGATTTTTTTCAGAATGTTTGCATAATTTTGCCTCAATTACAAAAATGTCATAAAAAAGTTGGCTAAAGCCCTTTTCTTTAGGTTTAAGTAACATATTTAGCATCAGTGGGCTTCAGTGTATCAAGTGAAACAATATGTGGTATATCCAATTTAAAATTTCATTTGGGAAACTAGTGGCAATTAGTACCCCAAAAGTGGCTATTTCTAACCAGGCCGGGGCAAGTGTAGCCAATGTGCCATACTTTTTTCATTATCCTCTCAAGAAAAAGCCAAGGATTTTAGAGCTTTGAACTACACTGTTTCATATAGCCAATATCCTAATGCTACTTATGAAACATAAAAATATTAGACAAAACTTATCATTTTTTCACAAGTCATTCGCAAAAAAAAAGCTTCATTTGCTGGCTAATTCTACCCCTGTCTCCCCTATACGAATTTTATTTAGGAATGTTGCTGAGAGAATTTCCATCAAGGATGCGTGAGAATTTTAATTTAGAAAATAGAAAAGGAAAAGGGATGAAAACAACCAATAATGTGATAAACGTGAAAGGTGACATAAATTGCGAATTTTTCTTCCAAATAAGCCAAACGAATGAACCACAAAAATAGGAAAATGTTGAAGGTAGTTTAATGATAAAATGAGACGTTTTCCATTATGAAAGTGACAACCAATTGTAATTTTTTCTGGCCAAATTTACTTTTCTTTACTGCTAATTTGTTTTCCGCCAACAATTATTGAAATTAAATTTTATTGTCAACTCTGATTTTTTTTATTCTACACTTCATGCGGCCATTGCTGTCTTACCGTTGATTTCAACCTATAAAAAATTAGTCTTTTAGGTAAAAGTTGTATCAAATTTCAACATTTCGAGATAGCTTTAACATTTTATTTTACTAAAAACGTCGAATTGAAATATTAATTTATTATTAAAAATTAAAATAGTTAACCTTTTATTTGTTACCGTAGATTCGGGTGACTTTGAGCCCATCATGTTCGTAGCTTTTCTTTAATTATATTATTTAAGGATGGTCCTCACCGATCAGACATGGTAGATTGCATAGATAAAGACCCTTCCTGCCAGAACTAAAGAAAAGCACGAACAAGAGGGGGTCAGAGTCTCCCACGGATGACAAAGTCACCCGCACCGTAGATGCGGTATTTATTTTCCAGCATGTATTTTCAGTGCGTCTACTGCCGACTTACTGATTTCCATTGTCCAGAAATGACTCAAAATTGTAGTAGCTTCAAAGAACAAATATAAACCCTGACTGTTGGATGTTTTATGCCAGAGCGTCCTCTATAAGATTCGAAAGGGAAAAGCCTGAAAGCCTTAATTTGATCCTAGAGGTAAATGCGTCCGGAAAATCTCTTTATCGAAATGTTGGTAAGTAAAACATTTAAAATAATGAAGTAGGTAGAAATTTTGTAACGATATTTTCCAAAATTTGGCTTATTAAGCTCTTCAAAAAAAAAAGATTTTTGTCAAATTTCCAAAGAAACATTCTTTTAACAAAGAGTTTTGCAAATCTTTTCTTTCAAAATCAAAGCTATACTCATTTTCTCTCATTTAGGATATAAAACGCAACCTTTATGTTACTTCCAGTAAAATAAAATAAATGGCTCTGACTATTTTCATTTAATACTGAGTCTGTGTGAAAATGTATTAAAATGAATTTTACTACATTTTGTGTATGGCGTCCTGGAAGAATAATTTACTATCATTTCTCATGTATGAGAGTGAAAGAAAAGTGGAATTGTCTCACCAACGCAAAAGACGACACACCAAAAAGCGAAAGAAAACCAATTTTCCACAGTTCACTAAATTTTCCAAACGAATAAACTATTCAGAGTGAGACAGAGAGAATTTCTTTTTGGCATCTTTAACGTTATTTATGATGTTACGTTGGCAACTCTTGCTTATCTTATCTCAACTTTGGCATCGCTCTTTGGGGCAAAAGTGTGTACGAATGTGTGTAGATGTGATTGGGGGCTGTTGGGGGGCGGTTAAAGGAAAGAATTGGAAGGAAGAAAAAAGAACACTAAGAATTGCCTCCTTTTTTTCCACAACTTCTCTCCTTGACATTTCCACTCTATTTTATTTTCCTGCCATCTCACACCCAATTTTTCTGCAGAGGGTGGAATTTTATCCAAGTACTGTTTCCAGGAAAAGAAAAAGACAGAGTCACCTAATTCAGAAGCTCAGTCGAGGGGAATTGGAAAGAAGTCTAGGAGGAGCTTTTTCTTTGGCTCTAAGAATTGAAATAGAAAAAATCCTGACGCTGGATTTCATTGAGTGAAAATCCAAATTCTAACTGAACGTCAGAGTTGATAAGTTTTCGTCTTATAGATAAAATATGAAGTTACAAGCTATAAAATGTACAGGCCACGGTAAAGATATTTTACCTCAGTTTTGCTACAGAAACGAATTAGTGAATTCATGAAAAGACAAAAAAATGTTTTTAAGTCAATTAAAGGTTTGAAAATTAGTAATGGAGCAAAGTCAAAATGAATATTAAAATATTTAGATTTATTTATTTATTTTTATTTATTTATATATAAAGGGACAGATAATCCTAACCGGCTTATGTAGGTGAGATTCTTAACGTGAGCTAACTCGGAGTGCATGCAAATTCGATTTGGAGCTGAAGTTGGGAGACGCCATTCAGTTATCTTGAATCAAATTCGTGAAATATACAAATTTTGTATTTAAACCAAAATATCAAGGATTTGGATGAACTGACAGAAAAGTGTTATATGGGTGAAATGTAGACCAGAATGTTCTCCATAATTTTGCCGTAGAACTTGAACTCATCGATTACTCAGAAGCCAAGATAAGCGAGGTTTTTTGTTTCTTAACTCGTTTTTTCATCCAGAGTTCCCCAAGTAGTCATTTGTTGAACTTCAACTATATCAAAGAATTGTTGTATTTTGCGGGACTTTCCATTTAAACCCCTATTTTAAGTGTCTTGGTCGAGTAGAGGCAGTCAAATTGGCATCTGAGTGATTTCAAAGCGTTATTATTGGAAAAATCAATTTTTTCACACTTAAACGGCAAAATCGGAGTGATAGCGTAGTCTGAGTGGAAAATGATGTATAGACGAAATGTAGAGACAAATGTGCTCTACAATTATGTTGAAGTAATCATCAAAATCGGTTCAGCGACAGTCGAGATAATTGAGGTTATGTGATATTGAAATTGGTTTTTCGACTGTGGCGCCCCTGGTGTTGGTCCCACGAAGTTCAAATATTCTATAAAGTTGTAGTATTTGGTGAGATCTTTCGTTTAAGCCCTCATTCATCAAAATCGGTCACATAGAACCGGAGATATGATCTTTTGAATTTTGTGAACTTTGACCCCTCATATCTCCGGTTCTATTAAAACCACAGCGCGCATACGCACCATTTTGGAAACGTCCTAGACTGGACTACAACATACTAAAATTTCATTAACTTGCACAATGCCGTTTTTGAGAAAAGTGACTTTGAATTTCGATGAATTTTGACGCTATCACAGCACCACCTATGGTGACTTTTTGAACTTCCATCTGAAAGTGCTCATCGATACGAAACCAAAAAGGTAAAATTTAGGTCGCTATGTTAATTAGAACCGGAGATAGAGGCCGGTCAATGTTCGAACTTTGACCCCTTATAGCTCGGGTCAGGGGTTATGGATCGACTTAAGGTTTTTTTTGTTTGATAGGTATAATCAACGGCTACAACATACTAAATTTTCAGCCCGATGCACAATGGAATTTTTGAGTTATTTAACTTTTAAGATTTAAAAATTTTCTTTTTAAAAAAAGCGCCCCTAGCGGTGGTTTTATGAACTTGCGATGTTAGAAGGGGAAGTGGCATTTCACGAGAGCTTTCCAAAAAGCCCTCACTTTTTAAATTCTGAGAATTAGAACCGGAGTTATGGCCATTTTAAGAAATTTTTTTTGGACCCTTATAGCTCGGGTCAGGGGGGTCGGGGGACCTTAAGTTTGGTATTGATGGAAAGCTCTAAGGCCCAGCTATAACATACTAAAATTTGAGTCCGCTGAATGCCATAGGGGCGGAGCTATTGAGAAAACAAAATAAGGGGGGTCTTCAAAATGGCGGAAGGAGGGGTGGGGGGTGGGGGTCTATGCACCAAGTTGCAATTTTCACCCGATATATAACCTTTGCCGAAAACCGCAAGTCGATATCTTTTTTAGTTTAGGAGCTATTAAGCTCCAAAGAGCGGCCGGCCGGCCGGCCGGCCGGGAACGTAAATTAGCCACATATATATTCGGAATCAGGAAGTGGCGAAACACATTTTGGCCAAATTTGAGGTCGATCGGACGACATGAAATTTTGTTAGGATTATAGTAGGTGAGATTGTTAAGAATCTCACCTAATATTGCTTTTAAGCTTATGCCCAACGCACAATAACTTTTGTTTTGTAAACATGTTCTTGACTTTTCAATGAGAGTGAATGAGGTCTAGATCTAATTACCTCGCTCATGGGAAATTTTGAAAACATGTTTACAAACTAAAGTTATTGTGCGCTGGTCATTGCGCTCTTGACCTGAGCATGTATACCGGATTTAAAAAATACCATTGAAAAGGAGAGTAGGGTGGCTGGCGCAATTCTCTACAAGCATAATTTTCTAATAAAAAAAATGCTAGCAAAATTTGGTATGATGAATTAATATATGTGAAATTAGCTGTATATTTTGTTATGGCTAATATCCAATTTTCTTTTTATGTCCCCCCTCGTCTTAACTTTGATATACAACCCCAAGAGAAAAACGAAAGTACATTTTTTTTAATATTGTAGACAAAATAAATGAATGTACAATCTTTTTTTTCTAGTTAATTTAGTATTTATTTTAGACTATATGTTTTAAAAGCTCTTATTCTACGCGACAATTGCCTTTGTCAAAATACATTTTCTTACAATAATCACTTTTTATAGTGGCCTAAAGAGACCATTTTCCTTCAAAGTAGAGGAAAATGGTTTTCAGGCAGGAGAAATGTAAAGTTGATATTTCCTATAAGACTTTGTTAGTATAAATATCTCTTGGGTACAATGGAGTAATTAGGAATCGAACAAATTGGAATTCTGTGATTATCTCACTGTTATAAGATGGGCCAAAGAAATAGGCCACGAAATGTAAATACTCTTAATTGAAAAGCTTGTATTTCTTCGTGATCTTCTTTTTTCCTTGTCCATCTGAAACAGTGAAGAAATTTCAAAATTTCCAATTTAAGTTTAATTCTAAATTGACCGATTATTATACTCTATTACTAGAGCCTCGAGTGGGTCAGTGGATAGAGTAGTAGCTCTATGACTGCGAGGTCTCGGGTTCAAAGCTGAGCAGCAGCAGAAAAAGATTTCTCATGCTATATCGGCTTTGAATTCGCCCAGTGAATGAATGAATAGTAATGTCAATGGTGCATATTGGCAAAAAAGTAAACCGCCTAAACAATAGAGGCTGGTACGAGAACGAGTTTCGATGTGAAAGTGGTACTTCAGTCGATACACAAATATTCGCTGTCAATGATCCCAAACACACACCGAGAAGGGGATGCTGTGATATAGTAGCGGCACTGATTGCCCACAGAGCTGCGATATAGAGCGGCTACCCGTATCGGGGGATAAAATAGAATAGGAGTGGGGAAGCATAAAGGGCCCAATTGATGGCCTGGATGCATCGGAAATCCGAAATGGAGAACTGACCCCTGGCAAAACCTTATCTTTTCTTATACCCTATTACACTAGACATAAACGTGCAATAACTTTTTAAATGGTTTTAGCAAATTATTAAATATCCGATTCGTAACATTTTTCCCTTGCCAATCCTATTTTTATCTACGAAAGTCAACTCTGATTCTTATGTGCTTGTTGGATGAAGCGCTAAATTTCTTTGAGACAATTTTCTGTGAATTTTGTGAAAATTCATCTAATTTTCACAAAAAGAAGTTTTCCAAGCGATAGGCACGTGAAATAATTTTTATATAATAGCTCTTATTCGCTCATAGCTCCTCGTCTGGCAATATATTTTAATTTATTTACTCAGGCAGCAGGACAGCGAATAAATAAATAAATGCACGTCGGATCGGGATTTATGGATTTCCATAGTTTTCGACCTTCTGCCCATACCAAAATGTGTCACAGAGTGAAACAGAGTTGCGCGCAACTTTGTCGATTCATCCACCAAAAAAGGGTTTATCCATCCAGCTTTTGGACACCCTCTGAGTCATTTTCTCATCAACCTATCAGCCTGTTGTTTTATGGATTTATTTGAAGCTTTTTTTTTTAGACATCGTGCATGGTGAAAAATTCATTGTGGACAAGTCAGTGTAATTGTTAGTAATTTGTCAATGTTGTGCCAGCATTGTCCATTATTGTATGGTTTATGTCGAGAAATATGTGCAAGAGAGAATGAAGGATAAAATATTCTGAAACTTCATGAATTACGACACTCTATGAAGGATTTTTTTGCCCATGTGTCTCTCCTATAATTATTCCTCACTTAAGTGCCCTGCTTAAGAGAACTCCATGGCCCAGGAAACATTCATCCTCTTCTGTCTTTCCGAGCAAAAAAATTTGATATTTTGCAGAAAAATTTTTGCAACTTGGCACGAAAAGCTAAACCTCGAAAATGCGAGGTTTGAGTAAGAACTGCGATTGGTTTTTGGTGCTAATTTCGAATATCTGTATTCCTCATAATTCACTTAAATTCACTTTATTATGTGAGAATTTATGGAAGTTCTCTCTCAATACTTAATCAAAATACATATCCATACGCCCCTCTGTTCACATCCCATTTACCGGTGCGTATTTTAAATTATGAACAAAACATGAGAGATTTAAAAGCACCCGACTCCCCCCCTACCCCTAAAATTCATTTAACTTAACACAAATATAGGTGAGGGTCTGCATTTGGATTTTAATACAACCCGTTGTCCACATTTGGACACAGAAAATCCTATAGTTTCACGATTAATTGAATTGAATTATCGGAATTACCATTTCAAATTGGGAGACGCAAAAACTCCCTAGGAAGAGCACTAAGCAATTGATAAATTTTAATAATTGATCATTGCTATTTGTGTTTAATATTTACCAGATAAATTGGGTTATTTCTCAAAGATTGTGTGACTCTAGACAAGAAATTTATGATGATTCTGGTGTTCTAATAAAATTATTAAACATTGCTAATAATACCATTTGATTCATATTCTCTAAAAGCTAATCATTTTCTTGACAAAGACTTAAGCAATAAATTGTAATTGAAAATATTGTGCATGATGTACAAAAGAAAATCTCTTTAAACATAATTAAAGAATAAGAAAATGTCAATTTTAAAGAAACTTTTAAATCAGTAAAACTATTAGGCAAGTTTTGGTAAAGGGGAAACAATTTTTTTTTAATTTTATCTGCAAAAATACTTATTTATCTTAAATATATGTATAAAAAAATAATATACAAATTTGATTATTTTTTTAATTGGAATTTGAGTTTTTAATTATTAAAATTTTATATTTTGTTTACCAAATTTTGTTTTTTTATTACTGTCCAAAAATATACTAATACATTTTTTCTGGCAATTTTATTTTACTTCCTTATTTTGCTTTAAATATGAATTAATATTAGTTTTTTTGCAAAACTATTATTTTTCTAAAATAAGTATTTTTTTCTAAAATTATAGTTTTGGGGGAAATGTGGTACCTTTGAATTGACGCACCTTTAAAATAGAGCTTTTTTCTAATGATATGACAATATGATAAGGCTTTGTTCCACTTAAAAGCAAGAGAAAAAAAACCTATATTATGTGCCCCAATTTATATTTGCCCTATCTCACTAACCAGTGTAACTAATGGAAAAACTAATCTTGTTCACGATTAGTTTTCACTAATCCAAGCATTTTCATGATTCTTATTATTTTATTAATTTTTTGTGTTCGAAAATATACACAAGATAATGCTTGGAAAGAATACATATCTTATAAACTTTAAAAAACAAGTGAAACTCATTTACTAAGAGAAATCCGAAAAAGTTAAAATAACATTCCAGAAATGTTAATTTTACCCTGCAGTATTGACCCGAAATCGATGTAAATATTATGCTTTTAGGTGTATTAAGGGTTAAAGCTACCCTTTTTCATGTTATTTTTACCCTTAAAAATTATTAACATTAAAAAATGTTGATATATTTTTACATCTAAAAAATGTTAAAGTTATGAGGAAAAAAAGTTAATCGCATCCCCGTTTTTTCTCAGTGATTGTAGAGCACGTGAAACTTTGCTAAAAAATGCATATATAACTAATACAATTGAAAGTTAATTGAAAATGTATATCGATTAACAATTGGTTCTTTTTATAGAGTTAAATAAATAACAACGAAGTCAAATGATTATATAATAAGAATACGTTTATAATAATTTACGTTGTATAAGTATTACACTGAGAAAAAACAGGGGTGCGATTAACTTTTTTTCCTCATAACTTTAACACTTTTTAGGTGTAAAAATATATCAACATTTTTTAATGCTAATTTTACACCTTTTTAAGGGTAAAATTAACATGGAAAAGGGTAACTTTAACCCGTAATACACCCAAAAAGCATAATATTTACACCGATTTCGGATCAATACTGCAGGGTAAAATTGACATTTCCGGAATGATATTTTAACTTTTCAGATTTCTCTCAGTGTACTTATGAAGATCATTTTTACCAAATACGGTATCATGGTTCTTTAAGGTTTTACTGAAAGATTTCAACGAAATCATAAAAGGCAGAAAATGTTTCTTGGGCTTTACCCCATGTCTCTCGTTTTCGAGTGTTTCAATCCTGAAGTATATGCTTAGGATGGAAATGGTATAGTAAAAGGCTGTTGGATCAAGAAGTGCTCTTTTTGGAGCAACTTCCCTGGTGGCAGGGCTCAAATCGAGGACACACACCGAAAGTCTCTAGGTTTTGGTAGATGGGAAATACTTCGAGGGGGTGGTGTTTTCCGTGTCGTGTGAGTGAAATATGTTCTGCGTGGGAGATGTATGTGTGTATAGAGTATAGGCAGGGGCACGCATGGTTGGGGCCTCTTCCGGGGAGGGCGGTGTTGGATAATGGGGGCGACGCAATGTGTATGCGGGAGATAAGGAAAAAGCTGCGAAAGAAAAAGAGGAGCGAGATAAAGCAATATCTTCTGTCAGAAATTTAATTTCACCATAAATCTCTCCAGCTTCTTCTTTTTCACCCTTGGCGTGCAAGTGTGTGTTTTAGGGGCGGAGGGTTGCTCCCTTTCTCTCTCTCGCAGAGATGAAGGGAAGTAAAAAAAATAGAAATGTGGCCGCCAAGACAGAAGGAGAATTAATAAATCACCGCCGCACGTTGTACATAAAAAGGAGGTGTATTTTGTGCCTTCCTGCACTCCTTTTTTCATCCTTGAGGGCTTCTCTTTTCAGAGGATCTCTCTGGAGGAGAATTCCACAATCTTTCCGCATTGTGTATTTCTTGAGCACATTGCTGAAGAATTTTCTGGGGGATTTTTGAGCCTCTCAGTCTTCTCTTACCCGCAGAATTCTTCTACACATAATACCATCGTATGTATCACGTACGTGTGCCGAAAATATATAGCGCCACCATGTTATTTATGACGAAACTTTCCTCTCGATTTTCCACCCATGCAAAAGCTCCCACGATCACTTTAAGCCACATTTTTTTGCCCTTAGAAGTTCCTGGGAATTTTGACAAGGAGCTCCCGCAAGTGGAGGCGCCTGGTGAAAGCTCCTCATTAATTAACGAAGTTCTAGTGCGTGAAAATGTTGAGATTGGCACAAGACACTCTCCTCAGCAATTGGCCAAACAACCCTTTGCGTGTTTGGACTTCATCTGGAGCGAATTTGTGTGGAGATTCAATTACAAATTGCGTGTCGCTCCACGTGAATTATCTCCCTTTGCCAAGCAACGGATGAGGGTGAAATGATCTGACATATTTCATCTGAAATTATTGGCAATGTTGGAGGATTTTTTCACCCTCAATTATGAGGGTGAAAAGTGGTCTTTTGGAGGTAATAGAATGACTCATTTTAATAGCCTAACGGTGTGGAAATCCCATTGGTTTTCCAACGATATTTTTTACAATATACGCGGATTGTACCAGAAATACAATAAAATTAGATTTAAGACAATATTTCAGTGTTTCAGATGGACAAAATAAGAAATTAATTTTTTTTTCAATCCTCGTCATCTTCCGAAACTACCAAACAGTCGTGTACAATAGTTATTGTGCGTTAGGCATAATGACTAGCGCACACACTGAGAAAAATCTGAAAAAGTTAAAATAACATTCCGGTTAATGTTAATTTTACCCTGCATTATTGATCCGAAATCGGTGTAAATATTATGCTTTTTAGGTGTATTAGGGGTTAAAGTTACCCTTTTTCATGTTAATTTTACCCTTAATAAGGTGTAAAATTAACATTAAAAAATGTTGATTTATTTTTACACCTAAAAAGTGTTAAAGTTATGAGGAAAAAAGTTAATCGTACCCCCGTTTTTTTTCTCTGTGCAATAACTTTTGTTTGTGATCATGTTTACAAACAAAAGTTATTGTGCGTTATGTCCAACGCACAATAACTTTTGTTTAGTAAACATGTTTTTGATATTTGAATGAGTGTGAGTGAGATCTAGATCTAGTCATCTCTCTCACACTCATGGGAAATTTTGAAAACATGTTTAAAAACAAAAGTTATTGTGCATTGGGCATTAGGCATAATGATCCGCGCATTATAGCTTTTGTTTGTAAACATGTTTTCAAATTTTTCTATGAGAGTGAAAGAAATGTAGAGCTAATTATTTCGCTTTCTCTCTTAGGAAATTTTGAAAAGATGTTTAGAAACAAAAGTTATTGTGTGTTGGGTATAAGAGTACGCGATATCACTGGATCTAGGTTTTATTCACTCTCATTTAAATGTTAAAAACACGTCTAAAATTAAGTTAAGGTTATTGTACGTTGGGTATTACATTGAATTTTTTTTTTTTTTTTTGTAAAAGCTCACGTAGAAAATTAAAAGCTCCAAAATCTCGCTTGTGAGAAGGCCTAGTTCCTCTATGGATGTTGCGTCACTATCAATATTATTATTATATTATTCTATGGGGTTTTCGGTTCAAGTGCAATGATTCGGTCTGTTTTGCTATAGGGGTTGCTTCTCTAAAGCCTATCAATTTGATGTTGTAAAGCAAATCCAGCCCTATTCTTATTCATCTACAAAAGAAAGTGCATTAATGTGGAAATTTACGACCAATATTGGCATTAGTTGAATTACAAAACTCAAGGAAGTCATTAAAGGACAATTACACTATGAAGTTGCTCTGGAAATATCCTCCCCGCAGTAACTTTTCAAGATCATGACAATCCTTTTGTTCAGTTGCCTGACAATGAGAAACCCCTTCTATGCCTTTTCCACCCTCATTCATTACAATGGATGGATCCAGTGAAGCACGAAGATTGTATTGTGGGGCGGGATTTTGCGTGGGCCTTTTTTGGGAAAATGAGGTGCGAAAATTGAATTAAGCTCTACATCATAATGAGCTTGTATCATGCCATGTAAATTATGTGAATTCTTTTTAATTCACCCTCTTCCCGGGGGTATTTTTTCCATCATCTAAGGGATGAATAGAAGCACCCTTTTGTACTTTCACTCAGAAGGGGGTGGAGAAAGTGAGAAATTGCAGAGTGGATGAAAGGAGAAGGTCAATTTGGAAGAAACTCAGAGACACTGAGAACCCAACCATAATTCACTCCTTGAGACTTCAGACAATTGTCCAATATGTCCATCCCTAATTTCATCCCTTCCTCTTCCATCTTTAACCATCTTTTTTTGGGATCCTCTACTGAAAGGCTCCTGATGAGGGTAATTCTTTCAATGGCTGACAGGATTCAAGGAACATTCCAACAAGGAAAGAATAGTTTTTTTGGTGATGTAGCGCAATTTTTGGTAAATTTGCCTTCTTAGGCATTTAGTTCAGTAGCCAGTTGAGGTTCCAAGCATTATTAATACAGTTTCTCTCTCATTTAATGTTCTACTTCAACTTTATGATTTTTAATAACCAAAATTTTTCACATTAAAATTTTTTAGTAGCTATTTTGGTTATTGATAATTTTATCATCTCATTTTCCTTAGTATTTAATTGTTATAAAGCAATTCTATTCAATCGAGTTGCATTCTGAAGTATAGGCCTAAAATGATCTCCCTAACCCCTAAATAAGAAATAAAGAGATACTTAAAGGGCCATGGAGCTTGGGAAAAAATAGCTAAGTTATAATACACTTCTTTCGGAGCAATAAAGCATCTTCTGCTACATGGAGCAAAAGCTTTATATGGTGAATAAATCTCTATGGCGCGCATGGGTGAATTATATCACACCATCAATATTTCACAATTTACGAAAATCTCATCTTATTATTTATTTTTCCTGCCCGAGTAAAATAACAAGCAGTTTTCAAAAACTCCAGCCATAAATTTTCCCCATCTTCCTATGCTATTCTTGGTGGAGGAGAACTCCATATGGGAAAAAGACACGACTCTGGGCGACTCCTGAATCGCCTGTGCTTCTTCGTCCCTTCTAGGGGAATATAGGGGGAAAGGGGGGGTGCTTTTTGTGGGGATCAAGAGGCTCTCGAGGTGAGGAAAAGACCGGCAAGTGTGCACAACAAAAAGAAAATCGCTTTTCCTTCCCATCATCCATCTCATGGGATGATCTTAGAGCATTTCTTCATCCCTTTTTGTTCCAACCATTAAATTACGTACGAGTTGAGCTTTCTGCGAATATTAAGTGCCACTTTCTTTTCCATGGTTTTTCCTCACACGTGGAAAATCATCCGTGAGTTCATTAATTTCCAGGGCTATTTTTTTCCATGCTTCAGGTGTTTTTATTTTTCTACTTTCGATGGGAAATGTTTCGCACGAGAAAAGGCTGGCTTTCATGGGAGAATAAATATGAAAAATTGCCTCCAAATGATAGCCATTTTTTATCAAAAAAAAAAAACAATCAAACGAAATCATTGAGAAAATAATGGAAATTACTTTGTATTAGCGTATTTTTTTTATAAACTTGTGACATTGCTCTTTCTGAGTAAGTTTTGCTCTACAATTTTTAGATCATGATCTCTTAAGGAGCTATTTTCAATTAAACTAAATTATTATTATTATTTATTTTTTTCAAAATTATACACCCTTAGGTACATAGCTTAATCACGACCATGAAAGGCTTATAAAATTATAATTTTAAAAATCCTCTGTCAAAAAAAATTGGGCAAAATTGGTTGTGTGTGCCAAAGCAAATGATAAAAAAAAATACATGATGATACCTGTGCTAAAGCTTCGCTCACTAATATTCTTTAGCTTAAGCACTATCAGATCCTTATTTTTATCTTCTTAGGGGGAAGTAGGGCACCTTTTTGAAAGTGGAGCTTCTTTGAAATTGGGATTTTTCACATATTTTTAAATGCAATTGAGCCTTATCGTGATATAATTTAGGTGCACAAACAGAAGGAGAAACTAAATTACATTATGATATAAATTAACTGTTTTGTACTAAATTTTGACTTATACGGTCTGTGAACCAAGGTTTCTGCCGTTTACTTGGGGAGACCGGTTGTGAAGTCGGTCGGCAGCCGCAATTTGAGATATGATGATGGAATAAACATATTATTATATATATTATATATATAGCTCAGTTCGACTTTAACATGAACGATCAATCCTAATTTCAAAAGTGCCTCACTTTCAAAGATGCTGCCCCACTTCCCCCTATTCAAAAAATTATTTTAAATATAATGTGGGGTCCTTGACTGCATCTAAAATCGCAATTTAGGTGATGTCTTGCTTTGGCAACATTTTAGGATCCCAGTGAAAATGCAAAACTGCAATTGGCTACAACTACAAATAGTGAAAAGGGCGGGACCTAAAATTCTTGTGGTGGAGCTTACTCATGAAATCTAATATGAACTTTTTGCAAAGTATGCTAGTTTAAAAAGAAAAGATACACTTATCTGATGTTATGCCAAATATTCTTCTTTGGCCATTTTTCATGTTGTCCGCAAAGAAAATGCAAAATAAATTCAAACTCAAACTTCTTGTCGCTCTTTTCCATCCACCATTTCCGCCTTTTTCCACCGTGAAGAGCGCCAAATAAATAAATAAACATTTGGATTGGAAAAGTTGGATGCTGGCTGAGCAAAAGGCAAGAATAGGGAAAACATCCAAGTGAAGTGAAAAAAAATCGTCCGACGTCAGCATTTCGCGAAAAGCCAAAACGGAAATATTTTGCATTAACTTTGGATAAATTTCATGCAATAGTTCTCGCAGGATTTTTCGTCTTTTTGGCCAATGTGAGGGACATCATACAATATCACCAAAAGTATGTGAAAAAAATCATCCAACAAAACTTGTCTGTAAATATTCGTATTTGAACAACAGTGAATTGATGTTTTGGAAATTTTATTTTCTCCGGGAAAGCTTTCAACTTTTTGAGAGAAAATATGTGATGTGATCTTGGAATGTATCTCTACTTTTCATTCCAAAGGATTCCAGCAAAAGAATTTCTTCTCGCGAAATTGTATTTATTGCTGTGTTTTGGTGGTGGGTTTTTTTTGTAGATTGCGTGGTAAAATTCTT
This sequence comes from Phlebotomus papatasi, assembly GCF_024763615.1. Classification (NCBI taxonomy): domain Eukaryota; kingdom Metazoa; phylum Arthropoda; class Insecta; order Diptera; family Psychodidae; genus Phlebotomus; species Phlebotomus papatasi. The sequence goes on along the minus strand of NC_077222.1, from coordinate 522,641 downwards.
CAAACACTCCCTCCTCGAGATGCACGCCAATTTGGCCAGCAATTCCTTTTCTGGCAGAAGGCACAATTGAATGCATGTTTTTCACATTTCCAGGGCCTCTTTTTGCAGTATCTGACCATGAATCTCTCAGGATGTCTTAGAAAAGACCGAATTCTTTTGTGAAAAGTCTCTGGCATCGATATATCTTTCAGCCAGAACCACTGAAATGCACTTAGATGCAAAAGTCGACTTCAAGGGGTCTACAAATTCACTTTTTTAATGCCTATTTCTGCATCTATATTTCTATATTCTTTATTTTATTATTTTTCCTAAAAAGGGAAAATAGACACTGTAAATTTAAAAAAAATCAAACATACATTCTATATTAAATACTTTTTCTCAGGGGAGTGACATTAGCTCTGAAAAATGCGTCCGGTTTTAGTGTCAATTTTTTCCTGTTTTCGTACACATTTCACGAGATATCTCCAAGGCTACGTAGGTTGCCAATTTGAGGTTTTCGGTTGCCTTTTCAATATTAAATTGGCTTTTATTTTGTGTTAGTATTTTTTGCTAAATCATTCCATAATGACAGAAAATAACCAATAAACTTAAAAGTTTTTTCGGAACGCTAGGTACATATAGGAAGCATAAAAATGTCATGCCCCTGCTTTTTCTTGTGAGTCTCGTTGTATAATCGGTAAGAGGATTCGGCTTTTGAGCCGTGAGACCTCTGACTCTTCTATCACAGTTGTGTGTTCGAATTTCACTCGGTACGAAAGATTAATGCGTCTGAATTATTAATAATGTTTTTTAATATAATCGATTTAATCGATCATCGTCTCTATCGATGATAGGGACAAAAATAGCCCAAAGATTTAGGAAATTTTGATTTTTCTGACAATACCAATTAGTAGTAATTTTCACTGCCATGAAAAATATTAAGTACTTGATTAAGTATCAGTATTGTAGTTTCTATTCCCGAAAGGGGTATGTTTTTTGTTACTTCTGAGCTTAAATATTTACTACATAGCAAATATCTGGAGATTTTCAAAAAGTATTCTAGATTTTCACAACTTTCACTTTACGATTACGTACAAACATTAGACAGAAATAACTTTAGGTAGTCTGGATAAATAATTTTCTCTATGGGACATAATAATTAATCAACTCATGTAATCGAACAAAATTGTATTGTATAGTATAGTTATAGTTCATAATTTTTAAAAATAGTTTACATGAGCTTGAAAATAAATCAGTTTAATTTATTCAAATTTTAGCAAACAGTAACCAATATTATAAGGTTACTCTGGTACATTCGAACTATCATCAATTTTGATTTTTTAAACTATTTATTTGCAATTTAATTTTGTTTACTAACCAAACAATTAATTCACTAATCAAGAATTTAATTTCCCAAATTAACTGTTGAACTCAGTCTTTAAATTCGTGTAGTTATAAGCCCCTTGAGTTCATTGGTTTTGCTTTAAGATGTTTTCCTCGATGAATCAACGCACTTTGCAATGAATGAGTGTGTTTTTCATCTATTTCTGCATTGAACCATCCCCAATAAATTCATCAGGCAAAAAGAATTATTCTGTGACATTGAAAATTGGTCAAAGGAAGATTTTTCTTTTAAACTGAGCATTTGCGTTCCATTGGAAAAGTTTGTAATTGAAATACTATAAATTGGGTTGAATTTTCTATCGTTTAGGAGGACAACTTATATTCCTTCATAGAGTTCGGGGATGAAAGTTAGCCAGATAGAGAGGGTGGGAGTGAGAAATGGGGTGAATATTGATGATACAAACATTTATACACACTTCTGGGTGTACGTGAAGACAAATAGAAAATAAAACCGACAACTTTTATAATAAAACTTTTGCAATTCATTTTGGGAACAACTGCTTCATGGAGGTTGTTCTTTTTTTTCTCTCTGCCTCTCTGTTTTGTGTACATCTTCCTTGGTACTTTTCTGCGCCTCTCAACTCGTTTCCCAATCGCTTTAGATGGAGGCGCCTGGTGATGCCGATGGAGACGCCTGGTGAATCTGTAGGAAAATTGCTGCATCCTCGAGAGTTTGTTTCCCTTTTGCCAGGAGAAGAAAATTGCAAGATGAGAGAGAGTTTTCTGTCTCTGTGAAATGCCATTTTTGCACACTCATACATCAAGTTCTTTTTTGGGTATTCCTCCTTTTTTGCACCCATTTCCCGCTCAGTGCCATGTTGAAGAATATAGTGTGCAGACATAATGTCTGGACTGCGGCTATAAATCTGCACATGCTGTATAACCTCCTTTGCTCCACAGAATTTTTATCGTTCTAATGCCAAAGTATCTGTCGATATACGCATTAATCTCATTCCACCCTTCAATAATTACATTCATCCTCGGATTCACCGTTTTCTTGCACTCTACTTCTTTACTTTTATCTTCATTACGGGAGGTTGGGACAGTTTCGTGATGAAACAGTTTGAATTTTAGCATTTTGTTTTTGTCAGTTTGACTGGAATAGGTAAAATTTTGATTCAGTAAAAAATTAATAACTTGCCTTGTATCTGAAAGGTCCGAAATGATTAGATTGTCGTGGATCAAGTGCAATATAAATTGACTTATATATACTCGAGTAGAACTGTATTATATACTCTGAAAAAATTTTCTTGTTAAATGCACAAATGAATTTTGTTCAAATTTTGTTATAAGGATGTTGTTTACCAGTTTGACAAATTTATTTCTTACATTTTCTTCTTCTGGAAAAACATCCTCTTGACAAACTTTTAAAAAAAAATCCAGTTGGCCGACGATTTGACAAAGCTTTTTCATAATCTGTATCGAAGAACATCCTTTTGACAAACTTTTCTTGTTAATTTGACAAGACATTTTGTTTTCAGAGTAGTATAGTTCCTAATTTTCAAAAATCATTTATATGTATGAAATCAAAGAAAAAAGTATTTAATTTTTTCGTTAAAGTATTAACACACAACGCCCAGTATTATTAACGTATTCTCGTACACTTCAACTATTTAAATATGATCAATTTTTATTTCTTAAACTATTTATTTACTATTTAATTTTTTTGAATAACGAAATTTACAAATTGCACCAATACTACAATTTTTAAAATTTCTTATTTTCATAAATTTCTATAATATTATACTCATTATAATTATGAAATAACTATTTGCCTCTAATTTTCTGCAACAGTTCGGACTATCTCTATTCCTTATTTATGAATTATAGATTACCTAAAAAATATTGTATTCTCAGCGAGCACAGTTAGCTAACACAAGTAGCGTTTTCAGCAAAAACATGCTGAAAACCGCTGCCGTTTTAGCTAACTGTGCTAGCTGGGTTGCATTGTATTGTATTTATTATTCGTCTTGATTCGGAAAACTTTCACCACCGTTGCGGCCATCGCCGTCTTAGTCTTGTTGACCAACCTCCAGAGCAAAACAATGGAAAACTCCTTTACAGGTTGTATAAGCCATAAAAATTGCAATTGTATAATGATTTTTACAAACATGTTGAGAAGTACTTTAAGTTATGGGAAAGGTTTACTGAATCAAGAGACAAAGGCCAGGCTGAGACAGCCGTTTGGGAAAAAAATATATTGAAAAATATATTTATAGAAGATGAAAATATAATTAATAATAATAATAAAATAATTAATTTTAGATAATTACGCGAAGAAATAGCTAGATATTTTAATATTTATCTAGATAAAAACCTCTTTTAAGAAACGTCTATCTATAAACCTTTATATTAAAAAAAAAACTAAGAAAAAAGAAAAAAACAAAAATTTAGGATCCATTCAAATCATATAAACCACAAATATCAGTATTTTAAATTAGCATTGAATAAATGAACAATAAAAAGTAAAAATTGAGCAGTGAGAAAAAAAATTGAAAATCTGTTATTATCGTCTAAATTTTGGCGAAGGAAAAATAAATGGCTTTTCATTCTACCTACAACAATTTTATATCTTAAATACATTAATTAGACCCATTTTTGTAAAGATTTAAGTTTTTTACTGAAAATAATTAGATATTTTACTGTTCATTTTTATTTTTTTTACTGCCCATTTTGAATTTTTTACTGCTCGTTTGTTTTTTTGTCTCTTAAATTCTGTCTCTCTTTGAAGCATTAAATATGTTTTTTTTTTTAATTTTGGTTTAACATTTTGAATTTCTTTTAAAAACAATATTTTAGTCGAAAGAAACGAACTCGCTATTTTTCTCAAGCTAAAGCACATGAAAATTTTATCGTGCAAAATCTGTAATTATTGTTCAAATATTTTGCTTATTTTTTATTGAATTAATCTTTGTGAATAAATAAAAATTATGCTGACCTAGTTAATAACTCTTTTTTGCTATTTTTATATAGGGGAAATGCTCATAATTTTGTCCAGTTTCTTATTTTGGACACTTTGAGGATAACATTGGACACTAAAAATAAATTGATTAAAATGATGGATTTTTATTCCAATATTTGATGAATAATGAATTCTATCTAAATATTTGTTCTTTTTGGAAGATTTTAACACTAAATACGTTAAATTTTGAATATGATTTGAGTTGAAATTGCTTTGTTGAAAATTCAGTGTGAGCAATTGCTTACGAGAAATATGACAGAACTTCGTGGCTTACTTCAGTCTTATTTAGTTTTGGTGAAGTACTAACAAAGTTTGTTCGCTGTTTTTGAGTTATATTATTGAATATTCATTGAATATTGTGTTGATTCACGTTACTGATGATTTGTACATTTGACCTGAAGTGAGATTTACCTTGTGAATTATATTTTTCGTGTGAAAAATGGGAAATTTTTTAAGACATTCACCAGTGAGGTGATGATTCTTATTTTGGACAGGTGTTTTTCTCACGAAATTTCGTGAAGTTTTAGCTTTTGTGATGACTAGGTTGGACAAATGCCTGGAGAAACAAAGGAGCATCATCTCTACGAAAGAGATGTAGCGAGAAATGCCTTGAAAGGCTCCCGGAAAGGGCAGGGAATGAGCGAATCCGCACGTACTTGGAGTACCGAAGTCAACTCACTTTAATTAATGATATGGAAAGTTTCTGGGCTTCTTGTGACATTCCACGTTTCCCTTACATAAACAGGAAGAGGACTTGATAAGATTGGTTCATGAAATGAAGAACAATGGGCATCCTGTTGAGGCGGATTAGCTGTCCAAATTTACAGCCAAGTTGGCCAAATTAATAAACAAGTTGTCCAAAATAAGAGTCAAATTCACCTCTACATATCAATTCATTTTTAAACGTATTAAAACTAATTTTAGTAAAAATGAGATGACAAATAGCTTGCCAAGTTTCTAAACAATCCTTCTGAAAAGAGAGTAACAAAAAAGTCAATTAGTATTGAAAATATCGCACTTCAAACTTAGGATATCGATGCTTATATGCAGACTGTCCAAAATTATGAACACTTCCCCTAGATGTAATTATTCTGAGATTTCTTTTACCAGTATTTGTACTAATTGCCACTTTTTCAATAACCTTTACGCACTTTGTAATTTAGTTTAAATAATTTTTCCTTACCAACATAAACCACTGAAATTCAAGTATTATTATCTCTAGTGATTATCTCTAAGCTTAAATACAGTCCACAAAATATAATAAAAATTTCACTTATGTTTATCTATTTTTTGGATGAGATTTTTTGAAAAGAATCCTATGGGTCCAATTCATAATTGCCCCACAATCCTCTACTTTCTAACCACAAAAACTGTCTCCAGACAAATACTGACACAAAGAATTTCCCCCATAAATAATTTGTTTACACAAAATTCTCCCAGAAGAAAGTCGTTCAATTCGAACAATTTTAATTGCAAGTGACTCCTCTCGAATGAACTTCCTTACAGAGCAATTTTCCTTTCTTTTTTTTTCCACAAGTAGCTGTAGGAAAAAGTTTTTCGGGAGGAAGAGGAATTAAATTTATTGGATATTTTCTCAATTTATCTCCCAACTCGACGATGAGTCTTTCTTCATTCATACAATGTCACCCAAGACGACGATAAAACTATTACCTTCATCCCCGAGAAAATCTCCCTTCCAGCCTTCTTCTGCTCCTTTCTAGTGCCAATAAACTGGCTCTCTGGACTGCACCGAAAGAAGTATTCTAATGGGAAATTGACGGCTTTTTATGATCACTCGAATGCCAAGAATTAGGGTAAGCCTCTAAGGAAAGGTTTCAATTTAAAGCAATTCTATACAGTTTCCAATGCAATTTTATTCACGTAAATACTACATTGGCTGTATTTAATAAAATAAATCGTTTAACTGATTGATTAAAAATTTACAATCACAAAATATTTAGTATTTGGAATTTGGAGTACTCTTATGGCCTCTACACACTAGGGAAATTTATGTCCATATTGGAGAGTTTTTCTTACAAAAGCATAGGGATTTTGCTTCAATATAGACATAAATTTCTGTAGTGTGTAGAGGCAATTATTTAAAATTAAAAGAAGCTTTTTCGTAAAGAATCCAATATGAGTTTCCTTTCAAATTTTGATCTCATTTGTATCGTAATTGCAATAAAATTTTCAAAGTCTCTCCATCAATTTCCCAATCAGATGGTCAATAAATTTACTTTTTTAGTACCGATTTTCATATAAGGTAAAGTGCTCTCAAGTCGACCGGTTCCTCAATTTGACCGGTAGAGTTACTTATTCAATTTATTTATATTTGCAGCACTTATATCTGGCGTATGATCTAACATTATTAGGTCAATTATTCCATAAATAAATACGAATCAGTGACAATTTTATAGAAATTCACCATTAAAACATTCAAATATTGACCACCGGTCGAGTCGAGGAACCGGTCGATTTGAGGAAACTTTACCTTACTTCAATTTTTTTTATTTTATCCAAAAAAATAGACACTGTAAATAAAATAAAATCAAAGCTACTCTTTATTATTCAATAATTTTTCATGTGAGACTCTCGTGGTGTAATCAGTAAGAAAGAGCATTCGACTTTTGAGTTGTAAGACCTCCTCTACTGTTACAGTTGTGAGTTCGAGTTTCGAAAAAATGAAACTTGCGTGAAATTTTCAATGAAATTTTGAAAATATTTCATAAAAATTCGAATCATTGAATTCTTCTGCTCACAGAAGTTCGTTGAAATCTCACTTAATGGACAAATTGAACATGAAATCTCTGGTCCAAAATAATTCTTCCGGGTGAATTGTGACGAAAAGCATGAGGAGAATGGTGAAAATTCAACACTACAAAGCCAAGTAAATTTGGTGAGAATTGTCGGAAACATATTAGAAAGTAATAATTTTAATTTATAGACTCTCACCCATTCACACTTTCACCCGCACCCAAAATTTTCCGGAACATTTTTGCTCTGACTGGTGTTGGGAGTGTTGTGGCAGTTGTGGAATCTTGTTTTTCCCCCAATTCCAGTACGACTAAAATTTTCCCAAAATATAGTTTCAGATCACACCAGCACATGGGGAAGAGTCCGTAAATCGCCTCACACACTCCCCATACATTTTATGCTACGCGGCGAGTTCGGTCAGAGATAAAGAAAATGAAAACAATACATCATGGGGCATTTGAACATGACGTTTTCGTTTCGCAGCTATATTTTATATCTTTCTCACATACACTCCTCATGGGGATACAGTGTGTTTTGGTTCCCTGGATGGGGATCGGTTGGGGGTTGAGCTCAACTTTGGCTTTCTCAAACTTCTTTTGCAGCACACTCCTCCACCAACTGACCAAGTGTCGAGAGGGTGGAACATTTTGGGGAAGCATTTCATGGCTGGGGCAGCATTACTGGGGTTTCTATTGCAGTAAATGTACGATTTTTTTTTTTGCAAGAAGGGAAATGTTGATAGTTAGGTTTCTTCCTAAAATCTTTTGGCTGATACAAATAATATTAAAGTCTAAGTATAATGCTGAGAACACTGGGAACATTCAGTGCCCTGCCCTGTTTGATGTCACCTTGAATAAATTGGTAATTTTCTTAATATTCCGACTTTTAAGAAATGTAAAATTTGTATTAAGCGTATTGGGAGTGGCTTAAAATGCTTGCATGTCAGCTATATTATCAAATTTCTCAATAAGATTAAAGGACATTGTCATTTATTTAGAATTTTTTTGGTAACCAAGCTGCAAAGATTTTTTTCACTAGGAGAAAGTGGCTTGCCTTTGACTTCGATTAACAAAATAGAAATTTTGCTTTGGAGAATAAGAGAAAAAAATAAATGTTCAAAGGCTGCCTCATTCAAAGGCAGACCACTTTCCCCTATATTTGTGCAAAAATTATGATTAACCTTATAAAAAGTATTCTAATTTATTTATCAAATTTTAATTATTAAATTAATAAAAGATATTAAAGTCCACTAGTAAGGAATAAATGCTCTAAAACTATGTTTTATTGCCTAGAATTATAATTAATGCCAGCTTAAGAAAAATATATTCCAGTTCTAAGAATACTAAGACTAGAAAATCAAGATGTAAATTTTAGTAAAACTTGTAAATGTTGGTATAAAAGGACATTATGTTCTACGTATAAATTTTTTCGATATTTTCTTGTTGAGTTCATTATTTTTGTAATTTTCGTTGATAATGATAATAATCTTATCACTGATGTAAATTTTTCATCCTGTAATATTTTATTTCATTAAAATTATAAAGTCGCATTAAATGTGAATTTTTTTTATTAAATTTAATTATATTGTAAAGCAAATATTTTAGCAATAGGCATTTTCAGGATTTTCCCGACAACATAACTTCTTTTGTTAACTTCTGAGAACTTTTTAATAAAAAATCTGTGTCTTTTGGCCTCTACATACATACTAGAGAAATTTATGTCCATATTGAAGCAAATTACTTACAGTTGTGCAGAAAAAACTGTCAAATATGGACGTATTTTTCTCTAGTCTGTTGAGGCCATTAGCCAGAAATATCCAAGTAGATGGAAGAAAAATAATTAAGTATTTTTAAATATAAATAAATGGAAGACTGAAGAAAATTAACGAAATATTCAAGATACAATTTTTAATTGAGTTCTTCGTTTAGGGAATATTTTTAATAAATCTTAATAATAGTCTTAGTAAATTCTTTTTTTTTTTTAATTTTTAATCGATAGTATGCAATATAATACCTAATCTAAAAATCAGGGATTTAATTACTTACCTATTCAACACATTACTTATGCAATAACTTACCTCTGTTATAAGATAGATTAAAGGTACTTGCAGGAGAGAAAAAACAATAAGATTACAATTTATTAAAGGATTACGTGGGTTATGATGTCTTAAAATTGCATAATTTCTTTGAATATATTTTTTAAAGAAAATAAAAAAAAATAATTCAAACTCTTTAGTCGGTGGCGCATGATTTTTGGGGATCTTTTTTGAAAAAAGAACTAATTTTGTGATAATCACGAGTAGTAAAAAATTCATCAGAAGTGAAAAAACTAAATTAGTTCTTGTTAGCTGATGAATTCTTGGACGAAGGATTTTTAATATCCTGGATTACAACTCATTTTACAAGACAAAATGTTCTGCAAAATACAGAAAAATGATAATTTTTTGTGTAAAATTCTCCCTAAAATATTAATTACATTTTTTTCAAAAAGCCTCTGTTTAAATACGAGTTGAACTCATCTGCCAGCAGGACATATTTTGTTTTTGGACTTTTGGTTAATCAACTCTAAGTATGTGACTACCGCAAAGTAAGTTTTTTCAAAAAGGTCTGTAATAGTTAGGTCCCAACTGCTGAATTTTTGAAAATTTCAAAAATATAGTTCAAATGTTGTACTTTTATATTGCTAACAGACTGAAATCAATAACTTTTTATTATCTTGATAAAAACGTTTGAGAACGTTTTTTTTTTAGTAGTTGTGACCCACGTAACCCCTTAATGAGTTAAAATTCTGAAATATCTATGTAAATGAACTTTTAGACATTAAATTACTACTTACATTATTTCAGTATCTCATGGGATCTCAGTGGAGCAATGGGCAAGACCGTTGGCTCTTGGGCGGTGAGATCTCTGGCTCAACTCTCACAGCTGTGAGTTCGAGTCCCGCCCGGTGCAAGCTACTGGATTTCGAGAAAAAGACATTTTTCACTGTGATAAAACGTAATAAAATCCACCGCCTCTGCCCAAAAACCTTCAGGAGCACGGAAGAAACATTCATTACAGGGAAGGCGTTCTTGGGCGATCTACGATCAGCAGATTCTTCCAACACGAGGCACATTGTAATACCAAATAAAGTGTATCGATACGATTAATAATAAAAATAACTACTTACATTTACTTTAAATCTTAGTATAATTATTGTTTTTCCTTAATTTGTGTCATTTGGCGAAAATATATTTATTTTAAAAAAGTTTTAAATTTAAGCTTTTGCCGTTAGAAAAATAGTGTATTATTTAGATTATTTAGGTGGTTTGAGAGAAAATTATGGGAAAGTCTCCTAGGTATACCGGAAAATTAAGTTTAGAATAAATTTTATTTTATTTGGTTGACAAGAAAATGCATTGTAAAAGTGGCATTGAATGGTTATTTGACTGTAATCTTTTCTGGTAATATTAAAATCAGTTTCCATCTCCTGTAAAACGTTTCTAGAAAAAAAATAAAAATAAAAAATATAATCCCTAGATCCTGCATCATGGTAATTTTCCCGCGAAATCTGCATGCCCCAGAAAAGTGCTGAGCTTTTTCTTAATCTCTTTAATCGTTCGCGGTCTTTGCACACTTGCAGTGCAAAAAAAAAAGAACTTTTCTGCCACACATTGACTCTCTCACTCCCACCAATTGTCTGAAATGGGTGTAAATGTATTTTATAAATGTGTAATGCAACTTTATGAATCCATAAATTTTACGGTGCGGTGGTGTATTCAATTATTTATGAACTCGCGCGCGTTCCATGTTCGCACTTTTAGTAACTAAATCATTCTCACAATACATAATTATTCTCTCTGCCCTCCACCCACCAAACCCCACCCACTCCGACCACCCACCCATCTATTAATATTGCAACAACAGTCGGAGAGTTGTTCAGGGCTTTTGCCAAGCGCGAGTTTTGGGGCAGTTTCTGTGGAGGTTGGGGAGTGTTTTGAAATAGAAACATTTGTTGATTTTGTAGTAGGTTGTTAAGGCGGAATCAAGTGTTCTCTATTTGGTCATTAAGTGCATATTTTAGCAAAGATAAATTCAATTGACAATGAGAGAGCTTTTTCCCATAAACTTTCCAATGGGATTGAGTGAAAAATGCCGAAATATAGGCAATTTCTCTGGTCGAATGTTGAAGTATGAGTGAGATAAAAAAGAATTCCAATAGGAGACATAAAGCTGCCAGAGCACATGCTCGAGCTTTTATGCTGAATTTACGAGCAATAAATGTGTTTTGGATAGTTGGCTGAGATTCACTCCGTGTGTCGCCTCTTGGCGTACAGATGGCTCGACGTTACTCATCCACAAAAACACTTTCCTGCAAAACTTTCCCTCCATACCAGACAAATATCCTTTGCCCAAAGTATCCTTAGTTCAGGACATTATTCCTTATCCTCTGCATCGAGTTAATTGGATTGCGGAAAAGCAATCACCTTCCATTGAAATTTGCTTAAGCAATTTTCACCATCTCAGGAACAAAATTATCGATAAGCCGTGATGTGTGAGAGGGTCAATCTACTCTACCAGACAAATGATCAACAAAGACAATCCCAAATACTGGTGAATGGAATCTGAGGACTTGATGCACAAATTGCCCTTCAATCATCCCCAAGCCCCAATAATCGAATTTCCTCCAACACTAATTCACTTCCGCACAGAAATTCCAATTCCGGCCCAATTGGATATCCACAAGGGGTAAACTTTTAAGGGTTGGGGGCTTTTACCACCCAGTGCTGCCACCTCTTTCCGTGAGGGTGGAATTACAATGGTACAGAGGACGAGGCACTTCGTACGGTCGTTTTTTTTTGCTGTTAGAAGCCCTCCATGCATGAATTAAGGGTGGAAAATGCACCCTTCCTCCAATTGGTTGTCTTCATTTTCAGGTTTGAGTCTCCAATTGCACCATAAAAAGTTCACAAAGGGGCTGCTGATTAACATAATCTGAGATACTCAATTTTATTCTCCTTAAAAAACTTTATATTTTTAAATTTAGTTATCCATGACGAATAAACCGTATGAAAATCTCACAATGTGGCATCAACTTATGATCTTTCGTGATACAGGCTTTATATCTAAGGTTTGGCCACATAGCTTAAACTCCTTTAATTTCTTAACAAAAGACATATTTTTGAGGAAACTGTGGCTTAGGATTGGATATTAGGGGCAAAAGATACATTAGGTATTAAAAATTCAAAAAAATTACTTTTTTTTAGAATTTTGAAACTTTCGGGAACTGAGATAAACATTCAGTCTGAAACCCGTGTACAACTATATCCTATTAGATGATAGTAACATTTTCAATAAATTTTTGAAAAATAATTGATAAAGTTTGTAGAAAATGAAAAATCGAAAACAATATTTAAAGCAGACGAGTGGAAATGATTTTTCTTTTTAAAAATTATTTTTAAAGATGGTAACAATTAGATATTAAAAGGATAATAATCCCAAAATTGTGAATAAGTTTTTTGTGATAGTAGTTCATATCAGAAGAAATGTATAAATATACTAAAAAATGCACAAAAAATGTAATTTGTTTAAGTTTGAAATTAAAAATCCACGCGAGATATTATACAAAATAGCCACGCGAGATATTATACAAAAAGGTTAACCTGATGCTCTGACATAAGGGAAGGGCACCAAGGATCGGAATGTTAAGAAACATGCTCCATATTTGGTTGAAAATATAAGCCACGAAATATTTTTTGGTATTTTCGTTTTTGCTAATTAGTCTATTAGGGGAAACTAGGGCATTACCAAACACGGCGTACCACCAAACACTGCGATTTTTTAATCAGATATTAGACTTCATGCAGAGGACAAGATTTACAGAAATTTATAGGCATTATAGGGATGCTTGTGCGTCCACTGAAGCAATGGTCGAGATAGTTCAAGTAGTTTTGAAATAAAAATTAGTGTTTAGTGTTCCCCATGTTTGGTGGTGCCCCAGTTTCCTCTAATTATCCATTTAACTATATCTGTGCATTTGATTTTTAAACATTTACAATAATGTAATAAAAAATAGGAGTAATTGCAAACTTTCACCCTGTATCTCGGATCGCCACGCATTGTATCATGTGTCTCACAGAAAATTGGTCTTATAAATTAAATCTGAGTTAATTCAGTGCATTCTTGTGAGTTATATAATACAAAAGTAGCTAATAATTTTTAAAAATTTATTTTATTTGGAGCAATGATATTGTATTAGCCTGACGATCCGAGAAACACTGCGATCGCTGGTGGTATTCCCTTATCTGTTTTTTTTAAACCCATGATTGCTGCTGTATGAATAAAATAATAATAATGTATGTAGAGTAGGGGGATGTGGGGCTTCTTTGAGCTACGGAGCTAAATTGTTATACGAATTTTTCGCATATTTCTAAAGGAAACTGTTTTAAGTTTTAACATGATGTAATTTGGATAGACAAAATAATTGTGGATCTAAATAAAATAATTGCATGAACCACCTTCATTTAGAAATAGGTGAAAAAGTCGTATAACAATCTAGCCGCACAGCTTAAAGTAGCCCCACTTCCCCTACCAAATAATTCCAGAATTTCGGAAATCTCTTATAAGACTTTTCACACTTCCATCACTCCTCATTTTCAAATACGGAAATCAATATATTTTTTTAACATAGTGGAGGATAAAATAAGAATTTAGAAATTTGATATTAGGGCTTAAATAGGTAAGAGAAGAGTACCACGAATCGGAATGGTCAGAGACATTACTCCATAGCTAAAGATATAGGCTTTAAAACACCGTCTGATATTTTTGCATATTCTAGTATGTTAATGATCCATTTAACCATGCCAGAGAATTTGAATTTTGACTACTTACAAAAAAAAGAATTAATAAAAAAACAGGTGAATTGCAAAAATACACTTTGTACCTCGAATCTACACGAATATAAGAAGATGTCTTACGGGTAATTGGTTTTATAAATTATTTGTGCAGAGCATTCTTGTAAGAGTTCAATGGTAAAAGGTTGCGAACAATTCAACAATTTTTAAAATTCATTTTTATTTTGGAGCAACAATACGCGGGGATAATCTAGCGATTCGAGTAAGAATGCCGATGGCTGGTGTTGTCCCCTTAAATTTAGACAGATGTCAGTTAAATTTTAATACCGGAAGATTCTTAGCCCAAGATTTAATTTAAGAAGAACATTAACCTGGTAAGGGAAAGTAGTACTCTCCTTTTGAACATTCATGCCTTCGAATAATGTGAATTTTCTTTTATTTTTCCTACGAAATTTACACATTTCTTTTAAATATTAGTTAGCTTACTATCAATTATTGAAATTATCTGATAATTTTGGGTAAGTCTCTTAGGAAAAATAAAAGAAATTCATTTTATTCGAAGGCATGAACGTTCAAAGGGAGAGTACTTTCCCCTATTAATCATAACTCTTGAACAAAGCAGAGGTTTCCGTAAGTCATACATGTAAGAAAATGTAGTGAAAGCTTGGACGGAAGCGGTATAAGCATAAAATTATTGTGAAACATTTGTGAAATCCTGGAAGTGTGTAGGGCTTTCCACACAATCAGTGGAATCTGTAGAAGTAGTATAAATTTTTAACTTTAACACTTTCCTCTTGGCACAAAATAATCGTGTATTTTTTCTAAATAAAGAATAATTTTTATCATCGAGCATTTAAACTTCCTAAAACATCCATGTACTGCCTAGGAAAAAGATACTAGTAAAATATTGTTTTAATATCCGAAAAATAGCAGTTATTTGCAAGTCAGCAGCCCCTAGAATGAACAAAAATTCACGAACGAGAAATTGCTGAAGCATAATACAAAAGGAAGAGTATCCATTTATTAGTTTTTATTGACAAAGAAATTTTCTCTTTCAACTTCTTAAATTTTACTGCGTGTTTCACAAAAAAAAATCTCATTAGTTCTCCTCTTGTTTTTGGGAGTTGTTTCTCACTATTCTCCATTTTAATTTACACCTTATAATACTTCACTTTTATTCCATCCTCGATGAGTAAGATGCAGGCATTTGTATTGCAATGCTCTTCTTACTCCATTCAATATAAATAACTTAATAATTAATATTTCATCTCACTATCTCTCATATTTATTTTAAATATATTTTTTTCTTTTATTTTGTCCAAAGAAAAAAGAGAGAGATGAAATATTCACCAACATTTCACTCTCACTCATTTTTTTCTCTTTTCTTCTAAAAAGATAGACTTTTCTTTTTTTGTTTACGTATACATTCTGAAGGTTTTCTTTTTTTCAAATAATATTTCTTCACTTTGTGTGTTTTGTGTTTCTATTAAAATTATGTCTGTTTCTCCTTAAGTTTTCTAATAAAACGACTACAAATCTTTTATTCTCTGCTGTGAATGCCTTTTTTTGGAGCATCTCCTTGTATTTAATTTTTGTTTTTTTTTATTTCTCTTTCTCCATAGAATATTTCTAGTGACCTAAAAAATAGTGTTTTTTCCTCTATTCATCAAAATTGTTTTTTTTTATCATTTTCTCATCAATTTAGTATACATACTGTATGCAGTGAAATTTTTGAAAATATATATTGCTTCCAATACAATTTTCAAAAGATTTCTCAGTAAAAAATGTACAATGCTTCAAAAATTCTCAAATAATAGTTTATATATGCAAAAGAGGAATTCCTAATTTTTTTTTTGGCTAAATTGTCTAGAATGAATTTTAAAATAGCTCTTGGATGTCTTTTATGCAGGGAAGATGATTCAATCATGATTAATGAAAGAAGTTTTGCCCAAGGAAATGACTCAGATTTAAACAAAAAAAAATGCAATGAATCTCATGGTGAAAAGACTGCAAAAGTGAAGTTTTCTTTACAACTATTTTGGAAGTTTTTATCTCATCTTTCTTTCTTCTATGGCACTAAAACTTCATCTAATTGAGCTGAAATTTCTAAGGAGGGATTCCATTCACTCTACACGCTAAATGTGTATGTTCGAAAGGATATTTTTAGAAGGGATTCTCTTCTGCTAATCTCCTTCAACGTAAGACTTCTTTTTTAAGTACTTCTGCCCATGTTTTGTTTTGTATTTTTTTCTTTGTCACAGAATTTTCTTGTGGGGCAAAATTTGATAGAATATATTTTGGAAATATTTTCCACAGAGGAGACCAAATAAATCACTTTCATTACGTATTTTCGTTTATATTTTATACATGTCACATTAATTACGTATGTTTTATTTCTCATAACACTCTCTATCATGCTCTCTCCTCAGCATCAACGTTTTTAAACAAATGGTCCGATTTTTCTTTTTTTTTGTAGGATGAAGAAGCAGACGTTAAATAAATTAAAGCTTTGTCGAGAAATAATGCTAAAAAAAATCCAAAGTGATTTTTTTTTCTTAAAACAAAAAGAAAATTAATTTTGAAAGCAAATTTCTAAAGATTATCTATCAAAAATTTCTTTTTACGTATATTAGATCTTGTCAACCATTCTCCATTGTTTTAATAAATAATTATTGCAAACATTTTGATAGCAAAAATATACACTTTACACAGATGCAAATTTCACATTCACTGGGGCGCGTTTTTTTTAATACTTCCTTTTTTATACACAATAAAATTTATATAGTATATTTTATTTAATATATTTTATTTAGATGTTTTCACCTCTACAAATATTACTTTATCTTTCAATATACTTTTTGTTTCAACCAATTCTTTTTTTTTATTTCTTGTTCTTTTTTGGCGGTTTCAAATAAGAAAATTCTTCTGTTCTTTTTGCTTTCGTCTTTAGATTTTTGCATATTTCGTTTTATGGGAGGAACATGAGAAAAAAGGAGATGATAAAAAGTCCATTTACACTTTGCTAAATATAAAAAAAATAATAAACAAAAAATTCAACAAAATAGTCCTAAAAATAAATTCTTTACAAAAAAATTCTCCATTACTTACATTTTTAAATACATAAGAGTATTTTATCTCATTTTTTACTTCATTTAATTTTTATTGGAGGTTGTTTTGAAAAAAAAAAGAAAAGAAACACAACAGGGAAGTGTTATCAATAAAAAAATATAATATCACCATTGATTTATCAAAGAAAAATGCTGAGAAATTCTCAAAATTCTCAAGTTTATACTCTGTAAGAAAGGTTTAAAACGATGTTTCTTAAAGGTTGGAAAGCGTGGTGCAAATAATTCAACTAGTCACTTCTATCATTTAGTATCGTAATTTTCTTTTGAAACCTTTTCAGGAGGGAAATTTTTATAGTTTCAATTTTTTTCCGCATAGAAAACTATAATAAACTACTAGTAACATTGAATTTGTAAAGTAAAACAAATATTAATATGCGTTTTTCAGATTATTGGAATTTTTATCAAGAAATGCTCAATAAATGACTGCAGTAATGTACATCGACTAAAGTTACGTGACTTTAAATTATATTAAAAAATATAACTACACGGTCACCACGTTGAAATTCCTCAATAAAATTGATTTTTTTTTTAAATTCAGCACGTCTTTTAGATCATAAATTGCGCAACATCCTTGTTATTTAATTATTTTTATTCTTTTTTAATTCAAAACTGATTGTAAAGTGGACAACCTTAATTTTTAGTTCAATTATCTATTTTATTTTAAATACTTCATAAATTTCATTTCATCATTCATTCTTTTCGTTCTTGATCTTATTGCGTATATGCCTATTACATTCTTTCAGATTCAAATCTAAATTGAATTTATGCAGGTAATTTGAAAAAGCAAAATAATGCAATAAAGTGGGATAGACATATACAAAACGATTGAGAAAGAAAGGGATGCGAATTTTGATTTTAAAAAAGTGTGCTGAAGGTATTAGAATACAAAATGTCAAAAAATTATCTTAAATTAAAGTAAAATATTGAATATGATATTAGTTAAGGAAGTTTTAACTTTTAAAACTGTTGACTATTTTTTTTTTTTTTGAGAAAATGAATTAATGAAAAACGCAATTTATATTTGTTTAAGCGTTGGTTCTAATCTTTAAAAAAAACCTTTTACAAACATCTTAATCTTTCTGTCTGGAGTATAAACAAAATACTACGAAAAACTTGAATTAGAATCTCCAATAAAAATCGCACACTTTGAAAGTTAACATAAAAAATGATTTTTGGTACCCTATTTTGTACAATTTTTTTTGCCATCTTCGAATAGAGATTTCGCGTAGAAAAAACAAAATTAATAAATAGCCGAAGATAGGAAACGAAAATATTTTCTGAGAATATTCCTTACTTTGCTTACTAATTAATTTAATATTGCCACACGATTCTTAAGTCTAAATTTTTTCTCTCACTTTTCTGCTCGGTTTAACTTTACGGATTTTCCAGAGAAGGAGGGGTGGGGGGGGGAGGTATGGGGGTGTATTGGGTGTTAGAAGTTGATAGAAAATGCCTCGGGAATAGTCGCAAATCGACCAGAAGAAACATCCCCATATCAATTCAATATGACACTTAGAACATTAACTTTATGCTTCAATCTCATGCGATTTCCCCGCCTTTCCTCGTATAATTTTCACATTGTCCTCAAGATGTCTGTCCATCTTGCTTTTGTTGATAAATAAATAATTTATATTGGTATATTTTACATTTATATAATTTATACTAAAGGTTTTCTTTCACTCTATTCTTAGAAATGTTCACTGCTTGTTTTGTTTCTGCTTCAATGTCTTCGTCAGAAAAAATTGTATGTGTGGGTTGCATCTTCTATCGTACACAAACTTACTGTATTGGTATTGTAGTATTTAGTTCTGATCCGATATGACTTGCACAGCCGCCGCGGCTGCTGCCGCCGCTTTCTGTGCTTGCGCCTGCTTCTCCTGTTCATTGAGCTCCTTGATGGCCTGGATTTCCTTCTTCAGCTTCATCCGGCGGTTCTGGAACCAGATCTTGATCTGTCGCTCTGTAAGGCAGAGGGCATGAGCCATTTCGATCCGCCTCCGTCGCGTAAGGTAGTGGTTTGTGTGGAACTCCTTCTCCAGCTCAAGCGTTTGATACCTTGTGTACGTTTGCCGTCCTCGTCGTCTCAATCCATTGGCACCTGGGAATGCAATGATTTAAAGAATTTATTAATAACTAATTAATTTTAAATCCATGGAAATCTGAATAAAAACAAATATAACAGATTTAGGGATTGAATCTTAAATGTGCAAAAATAAATTATTCACAATATTTTCGTAATTGCCTAACTTATGTAAATCAATAACCTATCATCAATGAAGATAATCAAATAAGTTTTTAACACCACTGGTAAAAAATAAGGATTTAGTTGATCTGAATTTAATTATTTTGCAAAGAATGGATCAAGTTCCAACCTTGGAATGCACATTTGTCAATAAAGCATGTTTTATCGTAAACTTATTACTTTATTTACATGATTTTTTTTTTCAGTTCACATAACTTTATTTTACAAAAATTTGTGGCATTAATGCCTACAAATGATCAAAAATACAGGAATATAATGAATTTTAAAATAAAAATAAATTTTAGGTTATATTTTCAGAGAAAAATTTAAAATATCCGCAAGAATTATACCTGTACTCATAAAATGACAAAAACACATGGTTTTAAGAGATAGGGGGAGGTGGGGCCAGGGCGGAGCATTCTCATACATTTTCCGTGCAAAAATGTTGTATATTTTTTCTTAAGTGGTTTTTTAGTTTTGGTATAAAACCAAATGCAATCATTTTAAACTTTTACCAAATGAAAGAGTATCTAATATTATGTTATTGGCTCAAAATTTATAATGATTGCACGAGGATAACAGTTCCTAAAACCCATATGAAAAGGACGTAAAATTCGCAATTTTTTGAATTTTTCTGAGAAATTTTCTATTTGTAACACCAGTAACATTTTAAATTCAATAAAAATATATTCTCTGTACATGTGCCTACCATTTCGTGTCATATTTATTTTTGTGGGATCTAAAACTTAAAAATTATAAAGAATTTAATAAAAATATACCATTTCTGAATGAAAATGCTCCATCCGTTAGTTAATCATCCTAGGGTGGGGCTTCTTTGAGCTGTGGGGCTAGATTGTTATACGACTTTTTTGCATATTTCTAATGGAAATTGGGTTTTAACATGATGTAATTTGAATAGATACAAAAATTGTGAATCTGAATAAAAGAATCGTAAGAACCAGCTTCATTTCAAAATAGGCGAAAAAGTCATATAACAATCTAGCCCCACAACTCAAAGTAACCCCACCACCCCCCACAAATATTTGATAATTATCATTTTTATTTATAATGGGCACTATATTTTCTAAAAAAAATAAAGCATGATCAGATATAAAGATTGGTATTGTATAAAACATCAAAATAAGAAAATCGCTGAAGACGTGCTATTTATCTTGTCGCCACTGTATTTCTTTTATCAGAGTGAACACCAAAGATGACTTTTCATTGTTATTATTCATTTACTATAGTTAAAAAAAGTGATACTTTTCAAATGATCCTTGATGGATCCATTTATTTTTACCAGTGGCTCAATCTCATTTTTAGATTGTTGATAAATGTAGCATTTATTAGCAACTCCAAGAAGGAAATGTTCAATCAACAATTTATTTGTTTGAAACCTAAATATTTTAGAAAATTCAGATTTAATCCCATTATCTGTGTCATGCATAAATCATTGTCATGCGCTTGAAGACAAAACTCTGAGTTCGTTTGCAAATTATTGACTTTGCACCCCAAACAGCAGGAAGATTGTTTCCTTTGGGCTGTTAATCCTCTCCCAGGGACACTTTGGTACTGAGAGGCATCCTGGGGTGGCTCTTGAGAGGGCCATTATCAGGAGAGACCAAATGGTAATGAAGTTAATGATTTTGGGTGCAAAAGAGGCTCAGGTGCACGCTGAGGCAATAAAAGCTCGTAAAAGAGTTCATTTTTTGGACACGCTCTATGAATATTTAGTGCCTTTCTAGCCCAAAGGCATCAATTGCTCCTTGAGTAGTCATGAGAGGGTAGAAATCCCTTCTTTTGCCTCAATTTGAGAGCCCTGCGTCACATTTTGGAAAGTACGGTGTGCAAAAAGCATTATGATGCACGTGGGATTGTTTCGTATATGGAAAAGACCTACTTCTCCGAGCATTTTCATATGGAATGATAGAGACATAAATTAATGAGTTGGATTGGATGAATTGAAAACGTGTTTATGAGACAAAGAGAAGGAAAAAAAACCACAAGCACTTCTCAGCGATAGATTCATCTTTTTTTAAGAAGGAATACAAGGCCAAAAGACTCCATTTTCCCTCCATCTTCGACAATCTTTGATGTTTTCATTTTGCCATCGTGAGTTTCGGAGAAAAAAAAAGAGACAGCACATAAAATTTATTCATCTTGCGGATTGAAGGCAGAAAAAAAGAAGTTTCACTAACTGTTATACAAGAGTAACAAATGAATTTATTTCTTTATGTCAACGAAACACAGGTATTTCCATGTGAAATATTATTTCTCAGCGAGCTTTCAAAAGTGGGAGAGATAGTAAATAAATCAATATTGTAAATATTTGAAATATTTTCATGTCTGCGCAAATCCCAGCTAATTTCTCAATCATTTTCACTAGAAATTTCTTAATCATTTCCTTCATTTGAATTCCAGAGTCTGCAGGGGCCAAAAAGTCATACACACGAGGAGTCAGAGATGACAATCACTCAAGAAGACTGATCACGAGTGCTATTCACGGAAAATTGATTCTGACGTCCCTTTCAGCCGCACAATCCGAAATAAATATATATTGGCAAGCGCAAAGTTGTGTGGAAAAGTTCAAAAGTTCCTCCGTAGCATATCCCGAAAAGCTGAGGTCATAGACAAACAATAGACCGTTAGATTTCTCGACTTCTCGTCTGGACTTCTTGGTCACGAGCAACATTTATCGTTGGAGTTGCTGCTGGAAAGCTATTTAGATTTTGATCATTGGAGCTATTTGGAGTTTGACAGTTGAAAGATAAGTACCCTATTGTTTTTATTTTCTGGCTGAGAATTTTTTCTCATATTTGCCTATATTTGTCCCGATTTTAGATCACTTGAGAATTGAAAAATCTTGGAGACGGCCACGGAATATCTCTTATATTGGAGGTTTTTTATTTTCGTGGCTACAATCTTCAAAACTGACTGATATATCTTTGCGGTTTATGTTGATACTGTCACACCTGTGCTGCACTCATAGACGTTGTAAGGCGCTAAGACCGGAGGTATCTTCACCTGTGATGAGTGGATGTTTGCTTATCAACGGCAATATCTGAGCCTTATCTCCTGGGTGTTTATTGGGGCCGTCGTCTGCTGGATCCTGGACCTGAGGATTGATATCTTGAGGTGCTCGGTTGTAGTTGACCCACAAAGCTTCCTGCCTCTTATTTTTATCCACTCTGAACTATCACTGGCATTGTGGAGAAGCCTTTAAGCCCACTGCAGTGCTTTGGTGGGTCAGTAGTGGCGGGATTTGCATCTGTTTCCTGGTGAGACTGAGACTGTCTTCTGGTAAGACTCTCTGGCATATCTGGTGACTCCTGAGGCGCCGTTTTTTTGCATCTGCGTCAATCATAAGCATTGTGGACAAGCCCTTAAGCCCACTGCAGTGTTTTTGATTTGACGGGGCTCCTGCAGCGCCGCATATTCGTTTTTCTCGGGCCGATTTTCATCGCATTCATCGTGCCTAACAATTGTGATTGTGCTGCAGGGATTAGGTTAGGTTAGTGCTGTTCGTGGTGGTGAGCTGCGCCATCTGGTGTGCTCTAGGAGTGGCATTTCAGCTTCCCGCTTTTTCTCTTGGCTCCCGCTCTGTCGTACGTGGGGCGCGTGGTGCGAGAATTGAAGTGACTGGGCAATTTTCTGTGCACCTATATTGTGAAATTTTGCAATGCCTGCTGTTGAGCGTTGTGGGCTTTGTGCGACGGTTATTGATCGTCGTCATGGATTAGGAATCTTATGCGCTGGGGCCTGTAAAAGACGATACCATGTGCAATGTACCGACCCTCCGCTTACTTCAAGCTCTATTAATGAAGTAATGTACGGATCGACTCCTTGGCATTGCAAAATGTGCATGGATAATAGCCAGAATGGCTCGTCTGTTGGACAGAATCTGTCGGGCGCTCATAATCTGTCTAGGGACTCTTCGCATACTGCTGGGCATGTTGATGTGACACTTAATGCCTTGGTGGCTCGCCTGAGCAAGGTTGAGGGTCTTTGCGAGGCTCTTGCTGAGGAGAACAGGCACCTTCGTAACCAAATGGCAGAGTGTCTTGGGCTCAGAACCAATATTCGGGCAATTGAATACAGGCTTGATTCCGTCGGATCATGGTCTATGACTCCGGGTCCGTTCCCTAATGGCCAGCGATTTTTGGAGGACAGGTTGGAATCAACTTTGTTGAATGAGCGTGAGACGCTTGACCAAAATCGTCGCTCTTCTGGTGTTGTGGGTGATGGAGTTGCTCCGAGTTGCGGGGATGGAGTGCAAAATCTGCGTGAAAAGCTCCTGATACCCAGTCTGAAAACTACTAGTGCTCCTCCGGGAGTTCCTCCACGTCTTGAACCTTCACCTGTTGTCGATGTAGCTGTGGAAGGTAACAGTGAACCTCCTCAGAGTGGCCGGGATCCCAGGCCGGTGATTTGGGGCCGGGCCAAAATGGCTAATGCCTTGCCTATCGCAAGGAATTATCGTTGGCTTTTTTTGTCTCGGTTATCTCGTGAGGTAACGGAGGACCAATTGCGTGGAGAGTTATCGAAGCGACTTTCTTCTGGTCGGACCCCCAAATGTATTTGCCTGACTTCTAAAGCCCCTGCATCTAAAAAGTGTGCATCTTTTCGCGTGGAGTTGACAGATGCTGAGTTTGGGGAGGCGATTTCTCCTGACTTCTGGGAGGAGGGGATTTTGGTGAAACCATTTCTTTTTCGGGCAAGAAAAAAGACTCCTGGAATCAAAGAAAGTGCCCCAACAACTGATATTGACACGGACTCCCGATTTCCAATTGCCGCTGGATCATCGGAAAACTAGACTTGGATATTCTGAAACTCGGGGCGATTCCTCTGTTGGTTTATATAGTGGGTCATCCCTCTCTAACTCTTTGAATTCTAGCTTTTCTTGTAATTCTTTGTTAAATATTAACTTTAGTGACATTTCTGCAGTTTCTGAGGTTCAGCCTGATGATTTAGTTTACGCTGATTCTAATTCTAATTCTCTTTCTATATGCCTAAATAAGCTTACTGCTGATTCTCGTTACGCTTGCATGCTTGCGCATATTAATGCGCGAAGCATCAGGCGCCATGTTGATGAGATTCGAGCTCTTCTTCGAGGCTTTTCGATTTCGGTGCTGTGTGTCTCCGAGACCTGGCTTGATTCCTCTGACTCCATGGAGTCTGTTGGTGCTCGGGACTTTCAGTTCCTCAGGTGTGACAGATCTAATCAAAAAAGGGGAGGTGGTGTTGGCATCTACGTCCGCAATTGCCTCAATTCCTCAGTACTCTGCTCGGGAACATTTGGAAAGCTTGAGTATGTCGGTGCTCGTGCAATTTCTTATAGTGTCACCTTTAATATCTTCACATGTTATAACCCTCCTCCAGTAACAAATCTTGGAGATATTGAATGTTTCCTTGATTTTGTGATGTCTTATGACAACTTCGTTATCATGGGTGACTTTAATGTTAACCTTGCATTACAGACTTCCTTAGCCAAAAGGTTTTTGGCTCTCCTATCAGCACGCTCTCTCTATTATGTGCCGTTCAATCCAACGCGAATGGGGTCACTATTAGACCTTTTAATTCTTCCTTCTTGTGATTCGCAGAAAATCATTCAATTTTGTCAGACTCCTCTTCCAGGAATATCTGATCATGATCTGATTTGCGTGTCATATAGTATGCGTCTCCCTAAACCTAAGAATAAATACAAAACAATATCAGATATTAAAAACTGTGATGCTTCAGCTGCTCGTGCTGCTGCATCGTTAGTTCATTGGGGAGATGTATTCCTGAGTGTTTCGGCCTCCGAGAGGGTTGATAGGTTTACAAATTTATTTATTAGCTTGTTCGAAAGAGTTGTGCCCAGGAAGCGCTTCCTTATTCCTCCTCTTTCCACACCATGGATTGATGACGGCGTAGTAACACTTATTAAACGCCGAGATACAGCCTATAAAAAGTGGAAGCGGTCGGGTTCGCAAAGGGATGAAAGAAGTTTTAAAAAGCTGCGCAATAAGGTTTGTAGCCTTATTAAGGCTCGCAAAAAGCGACATTTTTGTAATAGTCTCAACCCTAAACTCCCTTCCAGAACACTTTGGGCGAATATTAAGAAACTTGGCCTGCGACCCTCCATTTCGCCAAGTGAGAATCATTCTTTTAATGCAAATGATTTTAGTTCCTTTTTCTCGTCCTCCTCAGCTGGTATTTTGGCTTCTCCTTCTCTACCTTCCGCGCCCTGGGAGGGTTTTAGCTTCAGCTGTGTTTCGCAAGAAAATGTGGTTTACGCTATCTCCTGTGTCAAGTCTAGTGCTATGGGGTGTGATGGCGTCTCCCTTGATTTTATTAAAATTCTTCTCCCGGTAATTGTACCAGTGCTCACTGACCTATTCAATCACATTATTGTGACTTCAACTTATCCTGACTGTTGGAAAAGGGCTTTAGTAGTACCTATTCCCAAAATATCTAATCCCAAATCTCTCTCTGATTTTAGGCCAATTAGCCTCCTCTCTTCTCTCTCAAAAGCATTCGAAATCCTCCTTCATGAGCAAATCTCTCAATATTTGACTGACAATGGTATGCTTTGTGAGTTCCAGTCGGGCTTCCGAAAGGGTCACAGCACTACTTCTGCCCTTCTCAGGGTAGCTCATGACATTTCTTCAGTTATCGATCAAGGTCATTTTGTGATTCTAGTTCTGCTAGATTTCACAAAGGCCTTCGACAGTCTTCCTCACGATTTGCTCTGTTATAAATTGTGCTCAATTTTCAAATTCTCATCTTCAGCTGTTGCCCTTATTCGATCTTACTTTTCAGGAAGATCACAAGTTGTCAAATTTGGTGAAGATATTTCACCTCCTGCTTCCCTAAGCAAGGGCATCGGTCAGGGTTCAATTCTTGGCCCTCTCATGTTTTCTCTCTTCATCAATGATTTACCCTCTGTGCTGCTAAATTGCTTTTTTCACCTTTACGCAGATGATCTTCAAATTTATGTTGAGGGTGATCCCTTCAACCCTTCAAATGCCTTTTCTCTAATGAACGCAAATCTTTCCAATATTGAAAATTGGGCTTCATTAAATGGATTAGTATTGAATCCGAAAAAGTCCCAGGCTATTGTTATTTCTAAGAAAGCTCTCTCATTTAATTTTCAACCTTTATACCTACACGGTGAAATTATCCCTTTTGTTGATCAAGTCAAAAACCTTGGTATTATTTTCAACTCTACACTCTCATGGTCTGATCATGCCACATCTATTTGCCGTAAGGTCAACTATTCTCTTTACACTCTTAGACGCTTCCGGGACATTACGCCCTATGACACTCGCTTGATCCTCGCTCGAGCGCTTCTTCTTCCTTTTTTTATCTACGGGGCAGAGCTCTTTTTTGCAGCGGATAGTGACACAATTCGCCGCTTGACAGTGTCCTTTAATGATTGTGTCAGGTATATATGCGGCTTAAGTCGCCGAGATCACATCACTCCTCACAGAAATGTGTTCATTGGTTGTGATCTGCCATCTCTTTTGAGAATGAGAGCTGTTTTATATCTCTTTCACCTGCTGATATTTGGATGTCCTAAGTACCTGTCGACTCTTTTGGTTAGGGGGGGTTCGGCCAGGGTTCGGAGTCTTATAGTGCCTAAAGTTAACAGTGATTGCCTTTATCGGACGATTTTTGTGAAAGGCATCACTATTTTTAATTCTCTTCCGTGTGGTAGTCGGAATTCCGCGGATGCTATCCGTGAATTCTTTCTGGCTGAACCTTAGAAGCTTCTATGCTTCTTATTTATCTACTCATTTTTTTTCCTTTTGTTTCTTTTTATTATTAAGATTCTTTTTTTTTCCTTTATTCTGAATTATATTTTGCATTACTTTCTATATGTTCTTTAATCACAATTGTAAGAGGGGTGACCCTATTTTTGTGATTTAAATATATGCATTATTATTATTATTATTATTATCAATGGTGCCCTCAAACCCAAAGGTCTCTTTCATGTAACCACACAAGTCCTCGCAATTGAGTCATAATTATTCATAAAGTCAAATTCAGTCGCTGTTTAACATCTTTTTTTTTCGTAATATGTTCATTAGCAGGGCTTTTCACGCGCCAACATTTGCATTTTCTTCCCCAATAGGTCAATACATATTTATCCCAATTGGTTTAATTTGCTGGACAAGATTTTCTTCAGGCAATAAAGCAGATTTTCAGCTACAAATTTGCTTGTTTCTACAATAATTTTAAATAATATTAAAATTTTGGATAACAGCTTGATGATTATGATAATGGGGAAGTCTTCGATCGGAACCATAATAACAGATAAGGCTTGATAATTCTAGAAAATATTAATTCAAACTTTGTAAGAATATTGCAATTTAGCAGAGACGTTGAATTACGAAATAGGGGAGACTGAGGCAAAATTTATCAAAACGAAAATTTCAATATTCACTATTTTCTAAAATAAAAGAGACTGAGGCTTGAAATTTTTATTATAGATATCCTTCATGAACCTTCTTAAACTTACAAAGTTTCAAGGAATTCTAGGAAGGATTATGTACAATAAAAATTAATGAAATTCTGCGCCCTATTTTTTGGAATATTTGGCTTACAGAAAATATCAATACTGATTAGCTCAATTTAAGCACATTTCTCGTTAAAATAGAGAAAAAATACTTTTGACAAAGTCGTAGAGGAATAAATTTCCTATAAAAATATGTCTATTTGATATTTTTAACGTTTGCGAGAGTAAAACGTCACAAATTATCTGAAGACTAACAAAATTTGCCCCAGCAATTTTGAGAATCTCCACAAAATTGGCTTTTAGAAAATGATTCGAAAATCATATTTCTTTCGAGATAGAGGAAATAGTCTTCGTTTAACGTTTAAGTTTTCTCAGAGCTCATGAAAGAATTAAATATGCGTTTTGACAAGTTTTGCCCCAGTCTCCCCTACTCTGAATTCACTAAAAGATTTTTGCACAAATTTGCAAAATAGCAAGGAAGTGACTTAATTTTCAAGATATTGAATTGTTGGGAAATATGTTTTAAAAAATGTTTCAAATTATTCCAAACGCAATGTAAAAATTGTTCAATTAATATAAAATAGGGTAAGATGAGGTAATTCCGAATCATGTCTATTTTGGAATTTTGAGATTTTCTCACTTTTTTAGGTGGTTAAACAGAAAAAGAAAACTGTGAAGAAGTGCAAGACTTTAAATTCTAGAATACTTCTTCGTTGGTTTTTTCTTTGCTATCTAAAACTGTTAGGAAATCTCAAAGTTCCAATTTAAGCATGATTCCAAATTACCCCATTTTACTCTATAATAAAATAAATATTTTATCCTGTGAAATATATTATTGTTTTATTGTACTCTCTTATAGGCCAAACTTTAAATGCTTTTGGAATTTTTAGTTTATCATTTGGGATGAAAATCGCTCGTATGATATAGTGGATAGTACTCTACCTTCGAATGCTCATGGCTTCAAATAATGTGAATTTCTTTATAATAAGCTATCTAATATTTAATAGAACTGTGTAAGTCTCTTAGGAAAACTACAAGAAAATTCACAATATTCAAAGTCATGAATGTTATTATTGTTATTATTAAATATTATTATTAAATCGTGAACGTTCGAAGTTAGAGCACTTTCCCCTATCAAGTGATGAATTGAATAAGAACACCTATCTAAAATGGTCTGAATAAATTTACTTGACTATTTATAACTAAAATAAATAAATTTAAATCTAAAAAAAAATACAAAAATTTTTTACTCATACAAAAAGCATTTGAGTTTGCGCATAAAGATTATACAGGATTGCAAGGATTCTTTTAGAAAATTTCCATTTCTCTTTTTTCGTTATATTATCTAGATGAATAGCTTGCAATTCAACACTCTAGGCACTTTAGGTAAAAATGAGCTTTTTCTCTTGAGCACTTTGGCCTCAAATTTCACCTTTCTCCATCCCTAATAGAAAATACCCGGTTGGCCACGTGAATGGGGTGGACTTTTTTTTCGTGGGCCTGCAAGTGCGGTGAAATAATGAGAAAATTAATTTATGCGCAATTGTTGGAAATTAAACAAGAACCACCGCAAGCGAACAAAATGCCAGAGGCGTGGCTCATAGCAAAACAACCTCATGAATAAATTACAGTCCATATTGCAAAAGGAGATACGCAGTAAAACATCCATATTTGGGAGCCTCTCATCTTTCGAAGGTTCTTTCTGTATTTTTGGAGCAGATGACGGGGGGCGGGGGGGGGGGGGTATGAGAAGGTTCACCTTTTGCACCTGAGATGATGGTGGATTGGTCAAATGGACCGGATTTTGTATGGTTCTCACCCTCTTTCGGCAAAATGCAACAGCATGAAAATGTCTGGAATGGGCTGTATTTTATGCGTCGCCTCGACGTGGCGATTTATAAGTGCATTTTGGGATATATAGCGCAGTTGAGTGTGTATGAGATAATGAAATTTAAATTGGAGACATAAATCAGCATTTTCGCTACTGCGGTTCCTGGGCAGTTCCCCAGTTTCAACATAAAAAAAAATCCCGGTGATTTCATCCAGCATTTAATATCCCTCCAGTTTCTTGCACAATCGAAGCTCCATAAGCTCACCGATCAATTTCCGCGCGAAAGCTTCCCGCGCGTGAAAAGCTCCGTTGTGCATAAATAACATCGTCGATGGACAATGTTGTGCAGGGCGCTTTTTCGGGGGATACAACTACAAGCATTGTTTAGATGCTGTGAACTGATACTTGACGCCACAATGATTTATCCACTGTGTTAAGATTTACGAAAGTGTCATACATCAAAATGTGGGGATGAACACCGCACTGAAAATTGCAGCCCCATGAAAATTTGTCATTCCGCCACAGAATTTAACACCAATCTGATGTGGTCGATTCTGCTGCAATGAATTTTCCACAGGGATGAACAAATATAAAAAAAATATTATTTATATTCCCACACAAATACTGGCAAACCCCATTTATTTTCCCATTTGAAAATCGCATGAAGTTTTGGGACATTTCTACGAAGAGGATGCATAGAAACTATTCTATTTAATTTGGCCTGACCCAGAAAGCATTTCGACCCCCATTTGTGTCTGGTTGGAATCCTCCCCCAAAGAGGCTGTGTCGCCAAAATCTCTTACTTCTTCCGGGGGTGGATTTTGGATAAATGAACTCCACTAAATGCTTCGCAAAAGTACATTGAACTTCCCCCCGCAAATCTTATGCTAAAGCTTTACTTCAGAAGGGTCAAACGGCCTTTTGACTAAGGGTCAGACATTTTGGCAAGGGACAGTCTCTTAGAATTACCGACGACATAAATCGCTGAATTGTTAAACCAGACGTTAAACATTTAAAAAGAAAGCATAACAATTAATCTAACACTAACCAATTAATTATGTAATATAGTATTTTTCACATGGAAAAGCTTGAAATTTTATTTAAAATAATTTTCACCCTTGGATAATTCTATATGGTTGATTTTATGTAGATCAAAAGATATATTTTACAGACTAAAACTCTAATTAATACCATTTTTTTATTTTATTTCCTCAAAAAGCGTCTTAATAATTTTACAGTGTCTTATGTCCAAGATAGTTCAGTCTCACCGTGATGTCACATATAAGATTAATACTAAGAGTAAGAAAAAACGGAAAGAGAGGTGTATAGTATGCAAAATTTCAAATGGAAAATCACGTGTGTAAGAAAGAGTACTCTCTCTAGGGAGTAAAACGATGAGTGAGATATTACTGTTCGTATTAATTGTTTTCTGAACCATATTACAGGCGATTCGAGCAATTTTCCATGCGTGCCAACTGTGATTCGGTCAGTTTTTGAGCGAAACATAAGAGCGAGGAAAGATAAAACACTTGCTATCCTTTGTTGGCATTCTCGCAGTTCAGAAAATATTAATATTAATCTTATATGTGACATGGTCATCACCGTGGTGTCACATATAATATTAATACTAAGAGTAAGAAAAAACGGAAAGAGACGTGTGTAGTATGCAATATTTCAAATGGAAAATCACGTGTGTAAGAAAGAGTACGCTTTAGTGGAGTAAAACGATGAGTAAGATATTACTGTTCGTATTAATTGTTTTCTAAATCGTATTAATTACTTTCCGAATCGTATTACAGGAAATTCGAGCAATTTTCCATGCGTGCCAACTATGATTCGGTCAGTTTTCGAACGAAACGCGGGAGAGAGGCAAGATAAAACACTTTCTATCTTTTTTTTTTGATATTCTCGCAGTTCAGAAAGTATTAATCTTAATATTAATCTGATATGTGACATGGTCATCAATGTTGAGGATGGTAAAATTTCTAATATACGTATCTTCAGATATTTGCTGTATAATAAATATTTAACTTCAAAAATAGGGAATATTCAAATGCTCGCATTTTTTGAAGCAAAAACCTCTTGTGACTAAAAACTGCATTACCAATACAAAATATTTTTTATTAGAGTGAAAATTATCATTTATTGTCATTTTCAGGAAAATATCTTAAATTTTATGAGCCTTATGTCCCAATCATCCATAGTGGTAAAAAAAAACACCGAATTCGCATCTGTTAAATTTTTCAAGCTTTGAGATTAGATATTTTATTGTTTTTTATCAGTTTTATTTTTATTTTGAATTTATGTTTGTAAGAAGTTTCTCGTCTCTAGGGTTGGAAAGGTCTTGGAATTATCTACGACTAGGTAGATAATTCTAAGACGTTTCTATTTCAACCCTAACCAATAGGCAGGTAAAAATAAAAAGTATTTTCTAGATCTAGATATACCCATGTTTGAAACCTACATCTCGTTAAAGGTTTCAGGCTTCACACATATGTACTCTGGCTTCGAACATTTCATATAAAAAATATACATCTTTCTCATATTCTTTTAATTAATTTGAGGGGGTGATTCGGCCTGGCTGGGTTCGAGAACTCATAGTGCCTAAAGTTTAAGGTGACTGCCTCTATCGGTCACTTTTTGTAAAAGGCGTCATTCTGTTTATTTCTCTTCCGAGTGATTGCCGTATTTCTGCGGCTGCTATTCGTAATTTTTATCCTCAGGCTGGATCCTATAAGCAATTAATTTGTTTCTTGAACATTCTGGATTTTGAATTCTTGTCATTCACTATTTTTATGTTTCTCCTTTTTTCTTGGAATTTTTTTTATCACAATTGTAAGAGGGTGACCCTATTTTTGTGATTAAATAAAATAATAATAATAATAATAATCTGGCCTAATTTTTTCATGCAAAGTGTGACGCTGAATCAGATTCATTGAAGGAATATGGGAAAAATATAAAGTGCTCGAAGCCTGAAAGCCTTCCCCTATAAACAATTTCAAAACAAAGCGTTTAGTGCAAATCTCCAATCTCTGTCGATTCTTCTCGCGAAAACTGTGAGAATCTCAATGAGAAATTGCGTGAGGAACTCCAGTGTCTAGTTTTTTTTTTTTCCTTTGGCTACCAAAGTATATTTTCCCCAACACCGTGAACACTGGGAAGCCATAAAATTGGATTGGACATAATAAATGAGTGTCTTAATGAGATTTTAATCATGACCCCACTGTGCTACGCCAAACGATGCCAACGGAGGAATTGGAGTGGAACAAGAAGAAGTCAATGTGGACGCTCGTGTGCTGAGCTAATTGACTAGACAATTGCTGTTCTTACATTGTTCACAATCTGAATGGGTCCTCGAGGGTGGGCGAGGTGATGCTTTATGGACTTTTCTATCAATTCCCAAACCCTCTTCAATAAAGCATCCCCCCATGCTTTTTGATTAATGATCTTACTGTCACAAATTCCAATTGAGCCCGTCCTTATCAACACTGTAGTTACTATTTCTGTCCCCAAGAACAATTTCTAGTGGCTATTTTTTTCGCCTTAAGTTCACGAAGGGTGGAATAAGAAAATTCTCAGTCTGATGTATTTTTGTTTTAAAAGAGAATTGCATAAATAAGAGGGTGGCACCCAATTAAAGCGGCAACATAAATCGAGTGGCTGAAAAAGAACGAGCCACCATCCTCTTGCATATATACTCTCTTTCCAAAGAAGCTCTTCGTTGGGACACCGTAACTCATCCTCCTCTTTTGTAATATAAAGTTATATCTCACACCACAAATGCACAGTAAATATGTATTATTTAAGAAATTGACTCTGGGGGTCGCCCGAAGACTCTAACTTTGCATGCTATACCAAGTGTTGGGGGTATTAAATTACAAACAAGTGAATGCGGCACCCCTTGAAAGACAGCAAAGCCTTAGCGAAAAGAAAGTGGATGGTGGTTGGAAAGTGTCGGATGTCGGTAAGTTAACTAATGTACAAAAGATACCAGTTGAATAATGAGGTGATGTTGAAGTTGTGTGTTTAAGCATCGGAACATCACATTTCACTTCTAGCCAATTTTACTGCTTCTGTACAATACCCTCTATTGCACTTTCCAGGGAAGGATGCCTGGCAAAAGAATAAGGGTTGGTTTAGGGATGGTTAATCAATCAGGAAAATCGAATTTAGAAAGTTTTAAAAATATAAATGTGATGCTCATCCTTTACATGATACAGTAGTGAATCTAGAATATTGGAAAACTAATTTTATCGGTTATTCGTTCGTTTTTTCCAATGGAATCACTGGATGTGATTTAGACACTTTTAACGACATAAAATCTAACAAGACAAGTGGAATATGAACTCAGGAAATATGCATCTTACTACGAGTGCTCTATACAACTTAACTCTATGCTATATAAAAATATTTTAAATGTAAGCATATTTATGCTTACGAATAATTATCATCCAATTAAAAATTACTTGAATAATTCTTAAATATGAAGGTTAATAATTCTTCATAATTCTTTCCTCATAATTTTTTAAGTTGTAGCACCCTGCCATCTCAAGTAAAGTAAAATACACCCCTGATTCACTGTTAGTATTTTTGGTTGGTGTTTCTTCATTGAAAATCCATTTGAAATTACCTGCCACTGCTTCACATTGATTTATGTGAATTTAATTGCAAAGCAGTAAGTTTAATTTGTCACGCATAATTTAATATTCAAATTTACTTATTAAGTTTCAGTACAGAAGTCACCCCATTCATGAATTATTGGTGACAAAATCGAATTTTGTGCTTTTGCAAGGAATGGTGCGCGAATAAAAAAGACCACACAGTACCCTCCAATCGAATTAGTATCACTTTGGGAGAAAGTTTGGGGAGAAAGTACAAGGACTCACCCTTAAATTTTCACCGTGAAAATGTTGCCCGAGAGGGTGGAAGATGTCTAGGGCATGGGGTTTTTTTTCCTGAGACTATGAAATAAGGGATGTGCACGTTTTTAGTACCTCCTCATT
This sequence comes from Phlebotomus papatasi, assembly GCF_024763615.1. Taxonomy (NCBI): domain Eukaryota; kingdom Metazoa; phylum Arthropoda; class Insecta; order Diptera; family Psychodidae; genus Phlebotomus; species Phlebotomus papatasi. The sequence goes on along the minus strand of NC_077222.1, from coordinate 488,006 downwards.
CGTCTTAGGAATTCCACAGCGACAAGAACCATAAATCACCACTCACACCACACTTTCACTCACCCTCCTGCTCATTTTCTCATTTTCCCGCCCCCGTTCTTCTCGTTGAGATATATGGGTTCACTTTCTTCATGGCCGATGGGGTAGGGAAACACCCAGCGCACCTCTATGCCATCGCAGGGAGTTTTCGTGGCTCTGAGGGGATGAAGATAGTTGCTGTGTAGCGGATTTCAAACACCATTTCGGGTACAGTTGACCAAATAAATATTGGTGCATTAAGTATATTATTTTAAGATAATTTTCATTTAACAAGTGAGCAGTGTTCAAATGTGTAATCGCATATTAAGTATAGATATGAAAGAGTAAAATTAGACTTTAGAGAATAAAAGTAAAGGGGTCCCGGTTAAAATCCTGATAGCTAAAATCCCGAATTCTTAAAAGTGTCACAGCTACTGCCACGATTGCACCTGCGCTTGCTGGAGGCAAAGGGAATTTTTTTGTGTCTTGGGAAATTATTTTAAACATTTTCCTCCATATAATTTCATCCCTTTGAAGATTTTGAACATTCGGTATTTTGGCTTACAGGATTTTGGCTTTCGGGATTTTTACTGCCTCCGCGAGACGAGACCTATATGAATTCATAGATACTACAGCGATGCTTGTCCGCTAAAAAATTGTTACCATTCCAAGTAAGAAAAAAGCTCTCAAGTTTCAAACATATCATATTTTCTCATATTCATTTAATCATTAATGAATTTGACCTATCTAATAGCAAATAACACACTAAAAATTTAAACACACAAAATTGAACTGTTTTTTCAGCATCCTTACTGTAAGCAACATTTTCATATAATTCACAATTTTCTTGGGAAATCCAGTAAAATTCGCATATTTCAAGTGTTCGATGGTGCCCCAACTATACCAAATGCATTCAGTTCAAAACACTTCAACTTTTCTCTCAGACTTCGAAAATTTCGATAGTATTCCAAATTAATACGCTTTACAGCATAATGATTTCATTATTTAATAAATATATTTTTTTAAATATTGCAAATTTCTGAAATATTTTTTTATATTGCCACATTCATCTTGTATATAAAATAAAGCCTATACAATTCCAAATATTCATATTTATCCAGAAAAAATACTTATCTTGGGACATTCTACATCAAAGAAAAAGCCCCTTTTGTGTAATTTTTTTTTTTAAACTGACACTGAGAAAAAAACGGGGGTGCGATTAACTTTTTTTACTCATAACTTTAACACATTTTTTAGGTGTAAATATATATCAACATTTTTAATGTTAATTTTACACTTTTTTAAGGGTATAATTTACATAAAAAAGGGTAACTTTAACCCCTAATACACCTAAAAAGCATAATATTTACACCGATTTAGAATCAATACAGTAGGGTAAAATAAACATTTCCGGAATGTTATTTGAACTTTTTCGGATTTCTCTCAGTGGAGGAATATTTGACCAGTTTTCTTTTCTTTGGAAATTCTAATCGTTGATGTAACTTTGTAAATTACTCTTTAATATGCAGTGAACCAATTCTAATCTCATCCACTGTAGTCACGTGGAAATGATACCGAAGGGTTAAAGAGCCCCCAACACAGCAAGTACGCATGTTTTCCACGGAAAATACACAACAAAATTTCCCCAATGACAAGTCGGAAAAATGTGGTGTGTAGAATGGATTTCTCGATGGACTTTTTAATGAGAATTCCGAGGCATTTTTCTGTGCCAAAGAACCATCCATGGAAGAGCGATCGGGGAGAATTCGAAGCCAATTACATGCACAGAGCAATTGCAATTATTCCAATTGGAATTCAACATCTTGTTGCGGTGCCTCTTGGCACAAAGTGTGGGGAAGATAATTAACAAAAAGGACAAGACGGCTCTCGATTCTTTGTTCTGCCAAAGTGAATGTCTTCTGCAACCCTTCTGGATTGTGAATGGGAATTTTTATTGGAAACTGACAAAGGACAGGAATGATTCATTTTAATGGGCATATCAGTTGTTGCTGGGGAGCTGAAGAATTTTGACATGTTGACGAGCTGCTCATATAAAATCATTTCAGCTTCATAAAATTTTAATGGGTGAAAATGTGCGTCTTCAGTGATAAAATAGTCGCAAAAGAAGTCAGTCTTCATCTTTTGCAAAGATTATTATTGCAAATTCTGCGTCCATTTTCTTGAGAGAAGAGATGCGAACTTAATAAAAAAAAAACAGAAGGGGAAGAAGCCATCATTTCTTGGTGGAAACCACTGAAAATGGATATTTTAGTGTCATTTCTCGTGTCTCATTTTACAATGTTTAGCAGATAATTAATGGCTTCCATGTGGTGTGAAACATGTGTTGAATTTTCTCCACCGAAAACATGTCTTTGGAGGAAAAAAAGGGAGGATTGATTAAAGAAAAATCAAAGAAAGTTCCTCGTGCGAGGAAAAGTTAGTCTTTGGGAATTCTCTAGTGCACGAAAAATGAACATTGGGTTATTTATTGCAAACACATTTCCATACGAGACGATCGTAAGTCAGGAGGTTTTTGTTCACGGGAAGGAAGTCAAGGGTGGGATTTGGGCTTACAAAAAGACACCAAATACAGACACTCAATGTGCCATCCACAAATAACCCTGCCAATAATTATGGAAACCACTAACGACATGTTTTCATTTTCAAATTATAGTTTCCTCTCCGATATCCTTCGAATTAGGGGATAGATGTTCCCTCCAAATCCAAATTGTATTGTATCAAGAGGAGAAATACTTCTGCTTTTGCTTTTTTGGCTATACATTCGTGATTAAGATGCAATAAAATATATATTACCGAATTTTATAGCAACCCACAATGGCGCGCTTTTGCCACCAATTCCCGGGTGGTGTAAAAAAAAATAAAATGACATAAGGCACTTATTCATAGAAATGTGTCTCTGGAGTGTCATAAGAAAGTCAAGGAGAAAGTTACATAGTCAACCAGTCCTATTTTAGTCATTCTTTGGGCAAAACAGGAGGAGAAAATGTCTCTCACCGAGACTTATTGCTCTTGCCCAGGAATTTTTGCACGAGGGGAATTCTTAGGCTCAAACTCAAGAACATTCCCCAAAGTTTGTTTGTCAAGCCATTGCTTACCCTCCCAAGGATCATTGGTGTATAATCAAAATGGTAGATTTTTTTTACCAGAATTAATCCCATGGCGTGTAGAAAGAATAAAACAATTTCGCGAGACGTTGGCAATAAAGTTATAAAGCAGGATTTTTTCATTAAGATTATATTTGAAGTTTATTTTAAGATGAAGAAATCAAAATTACAATAATTTTTAAAATATTTTAATAGAAAAAAAACTTAGTGAAAAACAAGTCTTGTTTGTAAACTTAAAGGTATAGGAAAATTTTTGGTATCTCATGCCAAAAATAGGAGTATTTTTCTAACCCAGAACAATTGACAAGCCAACCTCCACCCATCCTGCTCCTTACTGGGTGATATGTTGTCTTCCAATACCGTGTAGTTGGACCGGAAAAAGTCATGTGTAAGCACCAATCTAAAAATCTTGTTCTTGCCTGCCATCCATAAATATTAGGCGTAAGCTCAACTTGGTGAATTATGGTTCAGCCCCGGCCTAAGGGACTGTTTTATAAACATTGGAGGGGTGATACTCCTATTTTGTTGCTCAATTTCAGCCTCCCTGGGCAAATAAATTGTGGCATTTCGCGCCTCCCTCGGAAGAACCTCCTGCGAAAATGGGGTAGAATCCCATAAAAATTAATAAGAAAAATGAGGAGAGAGATATAACACATCTTCTCTAAACAGTAAAATTGTTTGAAGACATTTTTCTAGAGTGGTTTTTGAGACTTTGAAAGGGAAGAGGGAGAGTTTCCTGAGGTGAGGAGGTGAAAAGGTGATCAGCCACTGTGGGTGGGATTGGAGCAAGAGGCATTTTGAGTAGTATCTCGTTAAAGTGTCACGACTTTCAATCACGAACTCCAATTTATTCACATGGCTCCTTATTCTTTCACACAGGCAAAACTCTTTCTCTTTTTAGACGGAACATGTTATTCAATTACCAAAGAACAACTAACTTGGAAAACAGTTGGGCACATTTTAAGTATTTTTAGACTGTCAAGTGAAAGTTTTTCTAAGACTCTGCGAGTGTCTTAGGCACGGAGCCTTTCAAAGGAGAGCAAAATCAGAGGAAATACATAGGAAACTATAAATTTCAACTCGATTATTGCCTTTTTTTCCACAATTTGAGAGACATGTCTGAAATGTCACAAAGTTGACTAACAATGGGAGAAAAAATACTATATATACCTATCCTCATATTATGCATGCCATTCTGTTTATTTTTTAGTCGCGATTCAATCTTAGAAAATAAGCACAGAGTGTTTGGGGTTTGAGATAGAGAAGAGATATATGATTTATCGGTATTTTTCCACAAGCAAAATGGGAAAGCCATTTGCATTTTGATAGTGAAGTGCATTAACTCTTCTCCGAATGTTGTATCTCAAGAGCAAGATTTTCAGAAGCTATTTTCATTGGAAAAACACTTGAGATTCCTCCAAAGCATCGAACTGCAGCAAAAACCGTGGATAAAAAAAAAAAGAAATCAACACGAACTCCTTTTAGGAAGCTAAAAGGAATACTCTGGACTCTTTTGAATTTCTCATGTGAATTGCCATAAGGAATTCTTTTCTATTTCCTATTGTGTGTTCTAAAGCCACCTTGTTTATCCCGCGATCTTCTCTCAGATATTCATTCCATGGCTATACATTCTTAGAACCAGCCACAGGAATTGCTCCTGCATTTTTTCACAAATACCACCGTTTGATTCACATTTTCCGACATTCTGGACTTTTCAGCGGGAAAATGCCGTAAAAATCGATTTAGTTTCAATATTTGCTGTCAACATATTTTGGGTGGAATTGTGTAACTCAATCGCCATTATTATTGTGCCTCTCTATATCGAATAATATATTATTAATTTTCCGTCAATTTTCTGATTCCGATGCTAAATGGAATAATTCAATAGACCAATTGTATGATGGTTACAGTAAAAAAGTCAATTAAACAAGCCCGTTTTTATTTAATTTAAAATCCAATTGTAAACTTGATTAGGAACAATTATTTCTCAATACTGTCCATTAAGTAGAAATTATAAAGGTCAAAATTAATTATAGAGATCAAAAAAGAATCTGGATCTCCAGATTTCAAAGTGCCCGATTTTTTTTTCGAAATAAAGAGAACTTTTCTCAATTTTCTAATTGTAAGAAAAACTCTTGCGACAGACAATAAATTCAATGCAAGTCACGTGCATCCGATATTGATACTACCACGCGGTTTCTCCTTAAAGACACCCTCATCTCCAACAACCTAGGAAATTCGAGGGGAAAATTACTGTCACGCGCCTGATAAAGAAAAAAAATTAAGAACATCGAAAGGGAAAAAAGTCTCTGTTTTAGGAATAATTCACGTAATTTTAATTGGGGTGTGTGAATGTTATAAACGACAATGTAAAAAAGTCCTTGCTTATTTTATCGTTTTACTTTGAAATGTTCGAAATACTTTAACTAAAATACCGGACAAACACCAGAACGTTAAGGTTTGTAATATTTTGATATTTACAAAATTATAGTGAAGTATAAAATAGGATGTCATCAATATAACGACAATAACTCAGAGTTGAGAGATGGTATTGCTATCTCTTTATAGAGTACGACTTATAAGAGTGAGGTTAGAAGGAATAATTACTTGATGAAAATTATGGGTGTTTTTTGGGAGGGTCCAAGATCTTAATTTCCTCTTTTGTAATTTTCCAAGAAATAGCCATCTCTGGAGAGGATCTTCGAAGGAAAAATCCCATTTCTCCCCATCAATTTATTGTTCTTCCACTTGATTAGTATTCCGGCCCTTAAATTTCTTGAGGGGGGAGAGGTCAAATGTACGTAAGAAATGGGCAGTTTTTGGGGGCGATAGCAATCGCGAATGACAATTTGGATGACGCGTGATAATTTTTACTGAGACTCCTCCCAGTATTTTCCAACACTTGGTGGAATTATTTATGGGACTTCCTAATGGGCTAGTGGGCAAAAAGCGGAAAATACTGAAGCGATTTCTTGTCCAACATCGCCGTTTACATGGCAAATATTGCATCCTGGACAAGAGCAATTGTTCTATCCGGGGTGCAGTGGAAAATCCTCCCCTCGAGATTATCTGCAAAACCGAACCACCCCGCCTGGCTCTCCGTGAGTGTAAACCAATGGGCAAGTTCAATCCCCCAAACCCGAGGTCGTGATGTTTGAATTTGGGATAAAGTTTATTGGTCATCGGGGAGTTTATAGCAAAATGCACAACTCCAACTGCCCCGTATATCACGCCAATATGTAGATATTGATTGTTATTTATTGGTTGCAAAAACAGAATGTGCATTATCAAAGATTCGACTGTATTTTGGGGTGGTGCGAAAAGAGGGGTTGGATTCCGTGGTTATTTTGCTGCAATTGCGAAACCAAATGTCTGATTTATCACCAATAATGTTTATAATTAACAAACTAATTTGATTCATCGACTCGTGAGATTTAATCACCCAAACTCTGCCCTGAAAAGCTGTCGCCCTCTCAAAAAAGAGTTCTGTGTTGAGCTTTTGAAAGCTCAAACCGTGCTGAGGAATTGCCCTTCCACACACAACCACCCCCTAAAACTAGAGTTTATCAAAAGCAGACAAAACACATGAGGGTGAGAGGATAATTTTCTGAGTTAATAATTCAGAGTGCGTTTCACAATAAATCACAATTTACCCTTCGAGCCGTGCTAAAAATCAAGACAAATACATTTCCGCCCATTTCTCTTCTCAGCCCAGCCACTATTTTGGATAAGAAAGTCGAAGAATCAACAAAAACCAAGCCAAACAACACAAGACAATTCTCTACCCGAAGCAACTATCATATTAATCTTCTCGTATATTTCATTAAATGTCCTTCGACATTTAAGAAGCAGCCTGGGTCAGAGGGTATTGGATTTAGAAGGAACAGAAAATAGAGATAGCATTTACTTTTGACCAGAGGGAGTTTTTTTTCTCATACTTTCTCTTTTGGAAATAGATAAAAAAAGAGATCCTTTTCGGAGAAGGAGTAAATAAGAAGTGATTTCGAGGGAGACTTGAAAATTTCAAGAAAGATTAAAATTTAGAGAAAAATTTTAAAGATAATTATGCATAATATATAGCCATCTATGGTATAATAATTTTTATTGTCAATTGCTATTAAAAAAAAAAAACAAGAACATGTTAACTCAAAACACAGATCAACCATCTATTTTTATGTAAAAAGCTCAATTTGCGTACTAGCTCATAGTAGTTTTATTATAAAATTAATAAAAATGTGATTTACTGCCCTCTAAGTTCTGGAAAAAAGTACAATAATCACATTTCTATCAGATTTTATTAAATTCTAGTTGAATATTTACAATTTACTCCCGGATTGTCATCCCTGAATTAACTCCAAAAGCTCGCTAAAGGGGTTCAGAGGTATTTAATAAATTTTGAAATAAAAGTATTTAATTATTTATACTAAATATTTAGTGCTAAACTTAAGATTAATTATTCTAAAAGGCAAATCATCCATAAGCTTACTTAAAAATTTCACTTTTTTAAAGTATAAGCATAGTGTAAGTGTGGAAAATTTCGGCATAGTTGCATGCAAGCGCCAAAGTCTTAAGTTTAAAATGTAATATCTTTAATAGAAATTAATTTTTTTTATTCCTTCTTCTTAAGGAGTGTTGTTTGAAACCTTGTAGACAATTTACCGTCCTTATTTGCTCTAAAATCATTCTTAATACAGTTTAGAATGAATAAAAATGTAGACATAGCTTTGGTGGCCTATTTCGGCCACCTTCATTCTCATAGATTTTTGTCTTTCGGGAATTCTCCCAAAGCCTTTTTCACGTCATCTCGTTTGTCGAAGATATATTTTTTTTGTTATTTTTGCATTCTATAATCTCTAGAGTATGTAAAAACTGAAAATTCATGGAAATTTGAGGAACATAAAAGGTGGCCGGAATTGCAAGCTGGCCGGAATTTGGCAGACTTACCCTAGATACAATTAGTAAAATTAACATAAAAATATGTATCATATATATCAAATTGATTTTAAAAGGAAGTTTCGGATGCACATTGATTTGAACAACCCCAAATGTCATCAAGAAAATTCTCCAGCAAATTTATTCACAAATAAGGAATTTGAGAGTTTGACCAACCCCATGTATACAACAATTTTGTGTGGAATTTTGCTCAATTATTGAAGATGTTCGGAAAATGTGAGGGATTGTCGACCTCTCCAGAGACTTTTGGTACATTCATCTTTCACATCTGTCTCAAATTTTTGGGGGTTGGTTTTGGGGTGCTGCGCCATCATTTTACGTTTTTCCTCCCTATATCACTATAAATGAATATTTTATTGTACTAAAATCCTCTTTTCTTTTACCATTTCACTGGCACGCAAAAGGGATTTTTTCTTCTTTCTAAAATGACGAGTGAGTCCGATTAGTACTTTTTGATAGCATCTCTTCTTGGGTGATTTCTCAAAAGGCGCATTTGTTTTTGCTAACAGAATGGACTTGTAATGATGAAACAGTTACACTTGAATTTCATTGTATAATTTAGCAAAATATGGAGAGTCGGGACAGCAAAAAAGCCCCATGAAAGCATGAGAGTTCTCGAGGGGAATAAGAATGAGAAAAACATGAGGAAAATTGGTGCGTGAGGCCGCAAAGACGCGACTGACTTAAAAGATGCCCTGTTTTCAAGAGGCCACTCAACTCAGCTGCATTTTTTTCCATCCTCAACCTCGATCTCTTTTAAACACTTAATGATACGCTCAAGGTGAATCCTCGGACGAGGAAATTGTGTGTCTTGAATTGGCAATTCAACTGGCAATTGCACACCGAAAACCTCGTCATTCTTCATGGAAATTGTTGGGTTTTTTGCTCCTCTTTGGGGGCTTTCTATCTTCATGCAAAATCTCCGTGTGAGACGTGCTGTTCGATATGGAGGGCAGCTTTTAAATGCTCTCCCAGAATCATTGAACAATTTTCCTTGCGATTAAAGAAATTATTACTTTTACCCCAAAACCCTCTTTTTCATTTGTAAATTGAACTTCCCGCCCGAAAATTGACCTCTGATTTTGCTCCAAAAATTCTTCATGAAGAATTTTGGAATCAGCAAAAGGCCATCTTAAAGAAGTATCAGAAGAAGTGAAAAATAAAAGAGGCGACAATGGTTGAAAAATGGTGTGCAAAAGACCTCGCAAAGTTGTCGGTGATCTCAATGGGAGTCAATGAGCAAAATCAATACAATTTATCCGATGCCTCAAGTTGCTTATGCACTTGAGACTGGCCAAGACTATGAGATCTCTTATACTCTTACCATACTCTCTGCTCCAACAATGATGGGCGTGTTTCAAGTACTTTATAATGACTCCCATAAGCTTGACTCTTATGGTTGGGCGAGGTGCAACCATATCATTTTCCTAATTAATAGCTCTATTCGAGATTGATTCGGTTGTGTGTTTGTATGACTCTCGAGGGGGAATTGCAATTGCATAGATGAATTTATCAGGTGGGGATTTGTAAACGGCAGCCAGCACCTTTGGTCAACTTCTTTAAGATCGAATCGTGCAGCGATCTGCAGCATAAGCACTTATATACTCAAGAAAATTGCTCAAGAATGTGAATTACTGTTATAAAGTTGAAATGTTGGTATATCTTTTGTCTGTTTTATTCGAATTAAAATTTTTAATCGTTTC